>NC_058338.1:11100934-11725934 GCF_905475395.1 Chrysoperla carnea | reverse complement strand
GTTTAAATTTTTTATATCGATAAAAAAAAATTAAAAAATAGTTGCAATTTAAAAAGGCGGGAAAAAACTAGAAGTACCTCACGATTTTTTTTCGATGTCTTTATTTAATACATCCAAGAAACTTTATACCATTATTGTTACAGAAATATAACTACCTATTAAATTGCTTAATGTTGTTTAGGCAATGGTTGTTTATAAATAAACAGTACCTGTATGACCGAGCTTTGCTCGATATTTTTTGAGTTAAAAAGACACAAATTTTATCACTTATATAAGATCCGTTTAAAATGTCTCCACACAAATACCAATTTGAATGTCTTGGTAATGTACTTTATTTTGTTAACTAACTACGGATAAACACCAATAGATGTCAGGAAGAGTCATAAATTGCAGTTTGTTTCAGTTTTTCCTGAAAACATGGATAAAATGAAATTTTCTAAAAATGAAACCGAGGTAGGTCGATTTTTCGCCCCCAATAACACTCTGGAAGAATTTTTATGTTTTAAGATAATTTTTAATGAAAAGGATGACCAAAGATTGACGAAAATATGACCAGAAAAAATTGCAAACAAACGAGACATTATCTCGAATCTAGGGAGTTATGAATATGTGTATAAATTAGAACCTGTTAATTTTGTGCATGACAAAAAACAAATAATTAAACCAGAGTTAACAGTTTTATTCAAGGTAATATTTAATTGAAATATTAAAGATTAATTAAATTGCACAAGTGAAGTTAATTATCAACAAATAGGTAGCACATACAACACCAAAAAAAGTATTGAGGGCCACACAACTATCACATAATTAACCTACGTTTTAGTTATAAACTTCATTATATTTCACTTAATTATTATTTTATTATAACACGATACGAAAAAATCTTGAAACAAATTTATAAACTTCTTGTCAACAAAAACTCAAATTAAAAAAAAACATAACTTTTAAATTATTATGTTACTTAATCGAATTTAGAAGAAATAAATTTAATTAGCATATTATGTTTACTTTCAAAATAATAATATTGAATTATAATACAGAGTGAATTGTTAGCTCAGCGATTATTTTTTGAAACACATATTATCTGACTCGATTCAAAAAAAGTTTGTTAAAAGACGTTTAGCCATTTAGCTCTTAATAGGAGCACTGTTAATAACCACAATATTTTAAACAGTTATACGGATAATCACTACATATTATAAAACAAAGTCGCTTTTTCTGTCCCTATGTCCCTTTGTACGCTTAAATTTCTGAAACTACGGAAACGGATTTTGATGCGGTTTTTTTTTAATAGATAAAGTGGTTCAAGAGGAAGGTTGTTATGTATAATACATCCATATTATAGTAGAGTAAGGGGTTGAAATAGGGGTTGAAAGGGATATGCTTCAAAAACTAAAAAAGTTGTGCATCGATTAAGCTAAAATATTGACACGATATACAACCAGCTTCAAAGATCAATTGTTTTTATCTACTTTTAACCTTCGGAGGGTAGAAAGGTGTAGCGAGAAAGTGGGAAGGAATTATCGAATATTTACAAATATACCTAAGTGGGGTATCAAATAAAAGAGCATGACGTGTACATTACAAAAATGTTATCCCACGCTAGGAAATGTGGAGGGAGGGGTGCAAGTGGGGATGTTGCCCAGCAAAGCGGGTAGTTCACAGCTAGTTCAAAATAAAAATAAATTTTACTAGCTTGATATTCAAGTATATTTTTACTAGCTTTATAGATTGGAAAAGACCACCGCGTTATAGGCTTCACTTCGATTGCTATCACTTATTCCCCTTCCACAACGCTCAAAATAACGTTAAGAATTACACAGGTAAAATGTATGTACAGTTTTCAATTCTTAAATGTAAAATAGTCATAATTCAATGAGTATATATCAAAAAAATTGGCCATGAATTGTTTAACATTTACTATTTCTATAAAATTATTTAATTTACGATTCAAAACGATGCTCATGGATGGCAAAATAAACAATCCATGATTCTATTTATAAGGAAATCACTTTATTTAAGCATTAAAAAAGTCAATCTTTTAAACTTAAATTAATTGGACAACCTGTATATAAAATATGATTATCTGTATAATTATTAAGAGATCAGTAAATATTTGATATTGTTGACATGTATGCCGATAACTTTCTATGTAAACCGCATAATTGTTGAGTCAATTATTTTCAATTTTTCTCCAAATCAATTTTTTTTATTACAAACGGCAAGCCACAACAAGCTTAAAATAAATCTGTATAAGAACTCACGAAAAATACATTGTATTAGATACTTCAGATACTTGGCCAAATCCCTTTGAAAAAATCGAGAAAATCGGAAAAAATTTTTGTTTTGGAATTTGATGAAACTCGGTGGATGGGGTAATTTTGACCCAAAAAGTATAAAAATCCGGTTAATTTAATGATTAGATGCAAAGTTTCTGAGATATCGCAAAATTTGGATCGATTTTAGGTCTTATCTTAAAAACTATTCGATCAGTCAACAAATGCACCCGATTTTTGTACTTTTTGGGTCAAAATTACCTTATATACAGAGTTTTATCGAAATCGGAGATAACAAAAATTTGTCGATTTTTTGAAACTTTTTTAAGGGGTACCCCTTTGAAAAAATCGAGAAAATCGGAAAAAAAAATTTTGTCTTGGAATTTGATGAAACTCGGTGGATAGGGTAATTTTGATCCAAAAATTATAAAAGTCGGGTTAATTTAATGATTGGATGCAGAGTTTCTGAGATATCGCAATATTTGGATCGATTTTAGCCCGTATCTCAAAAAATATTCGACCAGTCTACAAATACACCCGATTTTTGTTATTTTTGGGTCAAAATTACCTTGTATACTGAGTTTTATCGAAATTGGAGATATAAAAAAATTTTCGATTTTTTGCAATTTTTTTAAGGGGTACCCCTTTGAAAAAATCGAGAAAATCGGAAAAAATTTTTTGTTTTGGAATTTGTTGAAACTCGGTGGATAGGGTAATTTTGATCCAAAAAGTACAAAAATCAGGTTAATTTAATGATTGGATGCATAATTTCTGAGATATCGCAAAATTTGGATCGATTTTAGGCCTTATCTTAAAAACTATTCGACCAGTCAACAAATGCACCCGATTTTTGTACTTTTTGGGTCAAAATACCCTTATATACTGAGTTTTATCGAAACTGGAAATAAAAAATTTTTTTCGATTTCTTGCAATTTTTTGCAATTTTTTTAAGGGGTACCCCTTTGTAAAATTCGAGAAAATCGGGAAGAAATTTCTGTTTTGGAATTTGACGAAAATCAGTGGATGGAATAATTTTGATCCGAAAAGTATAAAAATCAGGTTAATTTAATGATTGGATACAGAGTTTCTGAGATATCGCAAAATTTGGATCGATTTTAGGCCTTATCTTAAAAACTATTCGACCAGTCAACAAATGCACCCGATTTTGGTACTTTTTGGGTCAAAATTACCTTATATAACTGAGTTTTATCGAATTTGGAGATAAAAACATCTATCACTAAGATCATAGAATCCTTTATAAATTCAATTTTGATGAATTTTTAAGAGTCAGAAGATTGAGCACGAGAAAAAGTTACGCATTTCTAAAATATGAGTCCGCTTTCATAGAGCATTTTATTTTCCGAACTTAATAAACTACATAAAAACCACAAATGCAATTTAATGTTACTTCCGAATGTAAAAACAAAAATTATACAAACAGAAAACAAACAATTAAATAGTGAATACTTTCGCTTTCAGCACAAAACATAAAAAATATATATCATATCTAAATATTAAAATAGTACCTTTAGATATTTTCCTAAGATATATCTTTGTAACAATTATAATTATTATTATTTATAATCAGCAAATCTTTTAAAATTCTTGGTGTAATTAAAGAATAGAATATATAAGTAAAGTAACATTATTTAAAATTAAATGAATTTAAATTTAAATGTAAACAAGTTAAAACAAACAATTGATTGAGTTAATTGTTGAAATACCATGTATAGACAGTGTTGTTTACTCTGTCACATTACACATACATATAACTGATATACCGATATGATACATACAATACAATTTGCGCATAATTTGAGCTCTCATGGGTAAACAGGGATGTTTACAAAAAAATGTTTCAAACAAAAGTTGTTTATTTTTTTATACGGAACATTTTTTACATTTAAACTTTTATTCTATCTCTAACGGTTTACAAGATGGGTCCTACGGGTCCTAAGTAGCTCATTTACGAACTTAACCCTAGAGTAATCCTAGCTCATTTACGAACTCAACCCTAGTTTTTGAGTTATCGTGTTGACAGACAGACGGACAGACAATCGGAAATGAACTAATTAGGTGACTCTATAAACACCTATACCAAAATTTTGTTCGTAGCATCAATATTTTTAAGCGTTACAAACTTGAGACTAAACTTAGTATACCTTGATATATTTTATATACATGGTTTAATAACATGACTTATAAATAAAATTGTGTGTTATTATTACACACTTTTTAAGTACATACTACATAAGAAGTAAACGCATTTAACTTTTATTTAAAATGTGTAATGTAATGTAATTACTGTTCAGTGTTCGTATTATAACGGATTTGAATGGCAATTGTTTTTAAATTATAAATATCACTTTTATTTATTTATTCTAAAGAGCACTATATAGTATACAGTACAGCGACCAACAGACCTATAGCGGTTCACTCCATATTCGTTGCACCATTTTGCCCCAAGGGTTTTTGTATTTTGATCCACTGATTCCGAATTTGGAATGCTACACAATTATTCTAGGATATAGAACGTAAAAAAAATCAATGAATGTTAACTTTCTGTCGAGTGGTATATAAACTCCAGAGTCGATGTGGAGCATTTTCTCTCATAGAGCAGTCATTTTCGAGATAGAAGGAAGGATTGGTTTTATGGCTCACAACAAGCATATATTCATGCTCCTCGATTTGTATTTCATAAAGTATAAATTTAACATTATTTCCAAATTGCAAATGCAAATTTTAGATTACAAAATACCATTCATTTTGTTGAAAATTTTTTTGCGAATCAAATCACAACATACTAAAATGAATAATTATATGATTATTTAGAAAATACTCATGATTATCAGACCAAAAAAGTTTTAAGTTACATTTGATATTTTTAATGTCATTTCACATAAGAATTTAATTCAATATCATAGCAATCCAAATACTTATCTACCGCCAAACTAGAGATCGGATATTAAGAAAAACTATAATAGATTGTATAGTATCCATTATTTGAACTACATCAATCCGGATTCTTTTCAGAGAAAAAATTTTTTTTGACAAGACCGTATTAAATAGTATTATAGTCCGCGACAGAACCCTTCTTGTTAAACCCCTTTTGTTTTGTCGAATCAATGAATGTTTTTACTCGGGATTCTTAATAACAGCTCCGATTTTGATGATTTTTTTTTTCAAAATGAGTCTTTTTGTATATTATTTAAAATCAGAAACATATCAGAGAGGGGAAATAATCTGGAGAGAGGATAGGCAATGCCGCGACTGATATATCGACGCCCAGCCTAGAAGATATTGATTTTATACTGTTGGTGCCACATTATTGAGAACTCCCTAAGAATAGCTATTTTATGTATTCCTTTATCCGACTAATTAGATAGATTTATTTCCACAAGGAATCCATAGTATTATTCTAAGTTTCTAGACCCGTTCTTTAGATGTAAATTTAAGTATTTAACATTGAAGTGAAAGTAAATGATTGTTTTGAGTTTTTTTTTTTAAATGTACAATGCGTACATACATGCATACAAACATATATGTATAAATAAATAATACAATAAATATAAACTAGTAGTATTTAAAAACTATTATTGTTATTAACAATTCTTTAAAATTTTGTTTAATATTGTATTATTAAACTAAAACCGTATTTAAATACAAATAATATGATCATTTAAGAAGTATATTATAAAACATTTAAAACTATAATAAATTTATACCGAATAAAGTATAGTAATAAAACTTTTAAAAGAAAGTTCTTTCAAATTATTTAATTCATATAATATATATTTATTGATTGTTTAAAATTATTAGTAAATTGATACTATAAATTGTGTCTCTGTAAACCATCCATGGGCAAACGTGGCTTAGAGAAAACACTCATACTTCTGTATCTAAAATACGAGTAAGACATTGACAACCGAAAATGCGAATAAGACAGAGAGACGACATTTTTTTTCTACCTATCTCATTACTATTAGAGAAACTGAGATAGATTAAAGAGTCGTATACCTGCCTCGCTTCCTCCTCTATGAGCAATGCGGATTTGCATAAAGAGACACACAATAAACTTTATGGCACACAATAAACTTATAACAATGGTGGCTTTGACTTAAAATAACTCGCCCATGCCTATTGTAGACTGTTACTTTACAACTATTTTACATTAAACTATATTATTTATGTCTATTATATTTATTCAATTATATATAATACACAATTATTAATTTTAGTTGATAAAACATGACAGCTAAATCATATAATTATAAAAGAATAAATACTGATGCGATTAAACAGATAAAGATAATCAACTTTTAAATATAACAAGAAATTAGATAAAAGCAGAGTTAATTGCTTCAATGTACCAACGGTAAACTTTGCAAATTTCGCTATATTTTCGCACTTTAAAATAATGTTAATTCTATTTATTTCAAAGAAAGTTTATGATATCCAATTAGCGATTATAGTTTGCAAAATTTCATTAAATTTTCAAATATATAGGTCATTTACATTTATTCATAATGATCAATATTAAATCTTTATTACGTAGGTGTTTGTTGTCAATTAACAATTTATTTATGTGTAAAATACATTTCCTTATGTTTTAGCGAATTTCTTATAAAAAGCAAAGAGTGTAATGAGCTATTGCTTTTGAAAAATAGCGTTATTTTGCTATTTCTTTGAAAAAGTATATCGTTTCGTACACATGATGAATCAATTAGTTGTATACTTTTGGTATTAAATATAATCGAAAAATTTTTATAAAGAAGACAACTTGTTTTTTAAATTTATTAAATAATTAGTATTTAAATATAAAAAAAATTAAAATTTTATTTATCAATCTTTCTTTTATACGTCTTTTGTGAAAAATTAATATCGATTCTCTGAACGGTTTAGGAGAAATTAACTATCAAAGTCAGTTTTTTTTACCAAAAAAGGGCACATTTCTCATAAACCGAACAGAGAATCAATATGAATTTTTGATATGAAGACCTATACAAGGGTGATTAATTGATTAAAAAAATTTTTAATATTTGTTATCATTTTCATTTCAACTCTTTAAGGTAGTTCGATACCGTAAATTGAAAATGATACCAAAGATTTGAAATTTTATTGATCAATTAATCATCCTTTTATACATCTTTTGTGGAAAATTCATATCGATTCTCTGTAAGGTTTAGGAGAAATTAACTATCCAAGTCAGTGTTTTTTACCAAAAAAAGTTTTTCATTTTTATGCACAGTTCTTAATTTTAGTATGATTTTAAAGCTAAAACATACCAAACGACATTTATTTATATATTTATTACGACATTTCATATACCACAATGTAAAAAAGGCTTTTTTTAATAGTTAATGACTTGAAACTTATACGGAAGGCGTATTTAACACTCATTAACTGTCACCAAAAATTTCAGTTTTTAGGTAACACTTTCGAAACACCTTATGTGAATTTTGATTATTAGTTGTGATCAATTTGGTTAAAAGGAAATACGCTTAGCTGACGCAGCGCCTGCATTACCAAATTTTTGTTGAATAAACACGATTTATTTGTGCTATAATGTAAATCGATATTGTTTAAATATATTTACGTGTGTATACCCTTATCCAGTACTTTCACAGTCCACTAAATAATTACATCTGTTGTTCTGTGTTGTGTTTTTCTGTATTCTGTATTCTGTCTACAGTCTACACTACTAATAATAATTATTTCATATTTTAATGATATCGTTGGAGAATTATCGTATAATATAAATCGACATCGTAAGTAAAGTCGAAACTACCCACCCCTGAAGTTTAAATGAAAAAAAACTGTTATTCTAAACGTTTGAGGATAATTTTGTTTTGCTAAGTGTATTATAGTCGATAATCATCAATAATAAATCAACAATTAAGTCGTAAAATTACTGGATTTCTTGTGTAATTATGCCTTTGATTATAGATTTTGGTAGCTGCATTAAAAACAAATTTAAAATTAAAAAAAATTAAATCGATCGATAGGTTCTTAAGATAAACTACACAGAAGATGGAAGGTATGAAATGAGGTATCGCAAGGTAGGGGTTCAATTTGAAATTTCAAAGTTGGAGTGTGTAGGGATGAAAGGATGAAACCTAAAATTTTCTAGGTACCAATTTTGAACGTCCCCGGCGATATCTACATCGACGTGTTTTCACTCTAAAGAATAATGACACCAGATCAAGAGTTATTAAGAGTGGATACCTTCCATCTTCTGTGTAATCTATCTTGAGAACCAATCGATCGATTTCATTTTTTTAATGTTGACTAGAGAATTGTATGCCCTTTCAAATGGCGTATGCCAAGGTAGAAGGTGCCATTTGATATTTCAAAGTTGGGGTGGCTAGGTACCATTCTCTAGGTACCATTGTTAAACTTTCAGCTCGATATCTAAATTGACGTATCTTCACTAAAAATAATAATCATATCAGGTGAAGAGTTATTAAGGGTGGACACTTTTGAAATAATCACACTGTTTATTATTTCTTAATGTTATCAATCAGTTATTTTTAGCATTGTCGTGAAATAAAGAAATTGAACCAAAATATAATAAACTCCACTCCTTCTTGCGTGCACATAATCACCATCTTGAAAAAATACACTTATTTCTCAGTAAATTTCAGAAGATATTCTACTTAATGAATGCTAATTACATCTATGTACCATACATAATTGAAAGTTGAAAATTACAACAATTATGTAAAAAAAAATTTACTTGACTAATTTTTTTTTATACAGAAAAATCATCTTCATTATTACAATTGGAAAAATATTTTTTTTAAAACATTAATTCTAGTAATCATCATAAAATCTAATTAGCTTAGCTTGTTAAAAGTCAACAAACTACAGACAACAATATTATAACTTTAAAAAGAAGAGTTAGTTACTTTCTTTTAAAACAAATTAAAATTCAATAGAATTTCCAAGTTTATTATCAACATTCAATAATTGTAAATAACTAACATTTGTTTATTGGTTATCAACAAACGTACTTTTATTGATTAAGAAAATATTATTGAAAAAAAATTTATGTCTATAATTAAAAAAAGTAAAAAGTAACAACAAGTAAAAAAAAATAACATATGGACGACACACGATACTGTAATTTCAATTAAAAATTGTTTAAGAGTCAAATCAATTGATGTGTTAATAATGATACCTAAATAGGTATCATAGTCATATCAATGAATGTTTTTACTCGGGAGTCCACAATAACAACTCCGATTTTGATGATTTTTTTTTTCAAAATAATTCTTTTTGTATATTATTTCAAATCAGAAATATTTCAGGTGAGGGAAATAATCTGGAGGGGAATAATGTTGCGATTGATGTATCGACTAAATCGCTAATGATAGAAGCTTGAAATTCCAAGAAGATATTGATTTTATACTGTAAGTGTCACATAATAAACGATTTTTTGAAATTCATCCCCCAAAAAGGGTGAAATAGGGGATGAAAGGTTGCATGAAAATATATATAAATCGTCATTTTTGAGTTCACTACTTAACCGATTTTGAAAGTTCTTTCACCTATAGAAATGCAGCAAGTAAAATGGGCAGTAAAAAGTAAATTCCATTAAATATTGAAACCAATATTTTTGATAAATTGGATAAATTGGAAAATATATTTCGTATCGATAATAAATAATGTACTAAATTTTGTAAATACTAGTCGTTAATGACCTAGTTGTCAAAAAAGCGACTTCAAACAGAAGTTCTAAAATATTTTATTTTTTAAATTTTTGTATTAATTTGAAAAAAAAGAAGTTTTTGATATGACTGAATAGAAATATATACACCGGGTGTCGCATTTTAGACAACTCGGCTGAAATTTTTTTACCGAAAACTGTATGAAAAACATAGCCCAAGTAAAATTTGAGGAGGGTGGGGCATTTCATTGATGCCATAAATGCGATTTAGACTTGCAAGATCTTTTGAAAGCTATAGTGATGGTAGAAGACAAGTTTAAAGTAGAAAGTTATTCTTTATAAAATAACAACAACTTTTATTGGAAAAGTTTTTCGTCCACCTTATAATTTTAGGGGAAATCAATATTAGTTTTTCTATTCCATTTAATTTAACGAATATACAAAAAATTAATTAATAAGTTCATTTATAAACGACCGTGCAAGTTCACCTATAATTTACGGTTTCTATGAGCTATCCCCCTCCAGGCAGAACAATTCTAATTTGGGACATTTTTGTTTAAGAAATTGGATTGTTTGAAAGGAGACACCCGGTATATATTGATGAAACTCTCTGAATGCCTCATCTACATAATAAATGAATGTATCCAAATATTTCATTAGTGAACTTGACATTTGATTATATTATTTCTTATTAGGCAGTAATTTCTCTTTTATTTGTCGATTATTAAGCAATAATATATTAATTTTATTGAAATATAATAATGTAATTTATTTAAATAAATAAAAAAGCATATAATGTGTTAGAATAAATCAAATTTTTGTAATTTACAGTTATCATAAATATTAAATTTAACAAATCTGTGATTAAATTTAGTTATAGTAGACCCGCGGTAACCCGGACTTGTAATCCGACATAACTATAACGGTAATTACAATGCAGATTTATTATAAATACATGAATTCTTCGTGGATGAAATTAGAAAATGATTGAAAAGGGGGTGGTACAGAAGAAAATCGGGAAAAAAATTTTTGTTTTGGAATTTGATGAAACTCGGTGGATGGGGTAATTTTGATCCAAAAATTATAAAAATCAGGTTAATTTAATGATTGGATGCATATTTTCTGAGATATCGCAATATTTGGATCGATTTTAGTCCGTATCTCAAAAACTATTCTACCAGTCAACAAATGTACCCGATTTTTGTAATTTTTGGGTCAAAATTACCTTATATATTGAGTTTTATCGGAATTGGAGATAGCAAAAATTTTTCGATTTTTTGCAATTTATTTAAAGGGTACCCCTTTGAAAAAAAACGAGAAAATCGGAAAAAAAATTTTTGTTTTGGAATTTGATGAAACTTGGTGGATAGGGTAATTTTGATCCAACAATTATAAAAATCGGGTTAATTTAATGATTGGATGCAAAGTTTCTGAGATATCGCAATATTTGGATCGATTTTAGTCCGTATCTCAAAAATTATTCGACCAGTCAACAAATGCACCCGATTTTTGTAATTTTTGGGTCAAAATTACCTTATATACGGAGTTTTATCGAAATCGGATATAACAAAAATTTTTCGATTTTTTGAAATTTTTTTAAGGGGTACCCCTTTGAAAAAATCGAGAAAATCGGAAAAAAATTTTTTGTTTTGGAATTTGATGAAACTCGGTGGATAAGGTAATTTTGATCCAAAAATTATAAAAATCGGGTTAATTTAATGATTGGATGCAGAGTTTCTGAGATATCGGAAAATTTGGGTCGATTTTAGGCCGTATCTCAAAAACTATTCGACTAGTCAACAAATGCACCCGATTTTTGTAATTTTTGGGTCAAAATTACCTTATATACTGAGTTTTATCAAAATTGGAGATAACAAAAATTTTTAGATTTTTTGCACACTTTGAAAAAATCGAGAAAATCGGGAAAAAAATTTTGTGTTGAAAATTGATGAAACTTAGAAGTGAACATAAGGAGAGGATGGTAACAGAGAGTAAAGGAAGTGAAGACTATAACGCGATAATCTTTTGTAAGATTAAATTTGGCCGGGGAAGCGAATTAATAACAGCTAAATCAGTCATAAAAATTAGATATTTTTCTACAGAATTAAAATAAGTGCACATTATTATATGTCATTAAAATAAAGTAGGTAGTTAGATACTTATTTGTCAACAATAATTTTACTAGAATCAAGAAATGTTTTTTTAAATTGCATATACAAACATAATTATGTACCCCAGTAACATAGTTATGTTTACATAAAAAAAAATAAAATATAGTTAGAGAAGGTATGTTTTATGATTCAAGTTCACAAAAAAAAAAAGCCAGTAACGTAAATAGAGTATTTACAATTTATATTTTTACGACTTCAAATTCAAAAAAGGAGGAGGTTCTCCATTTGACTGTCTTTTTTTTAATATTTGATACTCGACTGGTTGAACCGATTTTCATGATTCTTTTTCAATTTCAAAACTGGTGCTTCTCATGTGGTCTCATTTCAATTGTCCAGTTCTAACAATAGCACCCATGAGAAAACCATATAAGTCTTAAATTTGCATTAATTATGTGCACGACAAATGGGCGAATAACTCAATATTACGCCAACCGATTTCGATCTTTTTTTTTATGACAAATTAGTTGATGATAGATTCACTAAAAATCACAAAATGAAAAAACAAAAAGAAAACCGACTTAAAAAAAACTATTCCAAAACAAATTAATATGCACTAAAAAGAACAAAAATAAGGATAATATAATGTAGTTACAATTATTGATATTTTTGGAGTCGCTGTCAGCCAAAATAATGTAGCAAACTGTTCTGTCCCAATTGTTTCCTTGGCTGACACCGATTCCAAAAATACATTATATTATCTTTATTTTTTAATTTTTTAGTGCATATTAATTTGTTTTGGAATAGGTTTTTTTGAAGTCGGTTTTCTTTTTGTTAACATTTTTTTATATAAGTATATCTTTTGTAAAAATATTATACTGCAAATGATAAATTATTATTATTATTAAGGTAAAACTTCAGCAAATCTTTTTATCAACAAATTTCTTGCATTGCGTATAATTTATTATCCAAGAAAACTGTTTTATACCTCAGCTTATCGCCGCGGCTACTTTGTATGTGCAGATTGAATATGAATATCCAAGATAATAAAAGATAAATAAAAGAAACTCATCCATTTCCAAGATGGATGATTTCCAAGAAACTCCATCAATTTTTTCCAATTAATTACCCTGTTACTTTAAACTACATAAAAAAGCATTCAAGAAAATTAAGTATTGGACAAAATTTTACAAAAATCTAAAAAATAAACCGTAAAATATGGACTGATAAAATTTTGTAACAGCCTAGCATCATAAGTGTCTTTGTAGATTATGTTCTTGAACCCTCAGGAAAAAAAATTGTTTACCATTAATGGTTATTATAACCACCAATGGTTATTACCATTTTTGGTCTTACAAGTGCAGGGCTAAAGAGAAATGGTCTTAAACGGTTTTCCTTAAAATTGAGGCACTTCCCCCGCTTATTTTTCTAAGAATTTTGTGCATTTACATTCAGTACGTGATACTGAACCTATTTAAATAAAAAAATAACTCCTGTAATTTAGTGCATTATGGATAAAAGTAACTAGCTTCTATATAACCTGTATTATGCAAGCTTTTTAGAAAAATGCTGCTGCCATATCTTTAATATCTTCCAAAGATGTATCAACTATTAACAACATGTAACTACCTTAAGGTAGTACTATCGGTAATAGACTTTGCATTCAGAATTTAATGGAACTTGTCATAGTTAACCAATTAAATTTTTAGGAGCCTTCAGAGAACTGAAAATCTGAACGTCCAGTTTTGTGAAACAAAATAAAATCTGTGATTTCCCATTAGGATCAATGTTAAAACATCTTTTTCAGTTCTCTGAAGGCCCCTAAAAATTTAACTGGTTAATTATGATATAATAATGGACAACTATGCCTTAAGTTTCATTAAAATCTAAATGCAAAGTCTATTACCGATAGTACTACCTTAAAGCAATCAAAATAAAAATTTTCTCCAATAAATTGCAAGCAATGTTGATGAAAATAGTAACCTTGACAGAGAAATTAAATCTAGAAATACAAGTTAGACATATGCAGAACATTATACATAATTTGCCATATGTTTTATTATATTCATATTAATTGAACGTCTGTCACAATAATAATGAAGCAAACAAATAGCTTGCCACACCTCCCACATTAATGTCTATTTAATCCAATCAGTAAATAAATATCAACACTTATTACACACAAATAATAATTATTATCAATATCTATGTAGCAACATGATTGTAATATTAATAAATAAAAAACTGGTTCAATTTACTTAGTGGTGGTATTACTGATCTTATGAGAAATATGCTAATTATTTTATTCATTTACATTTTTCTCTTGTCCTTTCAATGTCAAGTGTAATGATCACTAAGTCACTATCCTTAAATACTATGCAAAAAATTTATTTTAAGTTAGCATGAGACTTTGACTTATTTATACATTTTGTTGTTAACCAATCAAAAAATAACTTAAGATGATTGTAAAAAAGTTTTGGTTTATTGCACGGTACATACATATAAACCAAATACATGCTTTGTTGTCAAATAATGAGTTATTTTTAACTTTACAATACCATTCAACTACAAAAATATATAATATATTATGTGTAAGTTCTGCTTATAAATTTGATAATATAGATATCTCTCCTCAATCATCAATACTATAACTATAGTCGTCTCTGTTCATCAAATGATGGATCTTGGATGAACTCATAATTAAATTAAAATTTTGTTTTTATATCATCGACTCATTTTTTGGAAACGTCCTTAATCAACAGAAATACAATTATAAAGAAGTTTTTTTAGTTACAGCATTAACAACAATTCAATGCAACATAGCAAGCGAAACTTATATTGGCCCCTAAAATATTGGTTGAATTGAACTCTTGAACTGAAAGTATTTATTTTTTGTTTAATCAAAATATCAAAATGATCATCTTAATTATGTTTAAACTTTCATCAAATTAGATAGTATAGTATTTACCGTAATGTGTAATTTTTTTTTTATTAAAATAATTTCTAATAATTTAATCAAACCATTTTATTTTTTGTCTTTAATAAAACTATTTTTTCTCACAGTTATTACACCTCATTAATTTGTAATAATTAGACAGAAGTCATTTATAGAAATAATTTTGTTAACTGGTAGCTGATTTAGGTATTTTTATAGCATGTATATATGAAATATATCTAGGTATACTAAGTTTAGTCCCAAGTTTGTAAAGCTTAAAAATATTGATCCTATGAAAAAAATTTTGGTATAGATGTTCATAAAATCACCTTATTAGTCCATTTCCGGTTGTCCGTGTGCCTGTGAATACGATAACTCAAAAACCAAAAGAGATATCAAGCTAAAATTTTTATAGCGTGCACAGGACGTAAAAAGTGAGGCTAAGTTCGTAAATGAGCAACATAGGTTAAGGTCTTTAAATATCTCAATCTGATCAATGGTTTAGAAACACATAAAAGACAAACATGCATGCATACTAACATTTTTATATCTATAGAAGATAAATAAAAATTTCTAAAAAAAATATAATAAATTGATTTCATTATTTGTTTATTTATTTTATAAAATAAATAACTAAAAAAGTAACCACAAAATAATTCTTATAACCATTTATGGATACGACTAGTTTTAACTTTGACCATAAAACCAATAATTTAATTAAATAGAATTAAATTGTTTTATTTTTATTAAACACAAATGAAAACAAACAATTGACTGAGTTAATTTTTGAAATACCTTGTATAAACAATGTTGAAAATCAGTGTTTGCAATATTTTTAACTAGCTGGGAACTACCCGCTTTGCTGGGCAACATCCCCACTTGCACCCCTCCCTCCACATTTCCTTGCGTTGGATAACAGTTTTGTAATGTACACGTCATGCTCTTTTATTTGATACCCCACTTAGGTATATTTGTAAATATTCGATATTTCCTTCCCATTTTCTCGCTACACCTTTCTACCCTCCGAAGGTTAAAAAAATTTCTAAATGTAATTTAAAACATTCTGACCAAGTTTTGAACTATTAAAAGCCATAATTGAAAAATATGAATTTTTTATTCATGAACACCCCCGCAGCCCCCCTTGTGGGTGGAATTTCGTAAAATCCGTTCTTAGCTGACCTCTACTTGGCAAAAGGAATATTCCTGCCAAATTTCAAGTCTCTAGGTCTTATAGTTCCAGAGATATCGTGATGAGTGACTATATCTATAGAAAGTCTCCTATATATTTATAGAATAAATTAGAGTAGTTTCGAGCCTTCATTTGTTCTAGTTTTGAAATTTTGAATACCTGGCTACAAATTTTCAACTGTCGATCTTTTATAGTTTTGGAGAAAATGGACATCAAACCTCAAGACCCAATTAACCTATGTTGCTTATTTACTAGCTCAAACTTACTTTTTACGTCCTGGGCACGCTATAAAAATTTCAGAATGTGTTCTCTTTTCGTTTTTGAATAATCCTGATGATTGACGAGCCGAAAGTGGACTAAATATGTGATTTTATGAAAACCTATAATAAAATTTTGTTTGTAGCATCGATATTTATTTCTAAACGTTACAAACTTGGGACTAAAATTAGTATACCTTGATTATATATTTCATATATACAAGGTATAAAACGTGTAAAAGTTGATTATATGGAATATTTTCAATCATTTCAAGTGCTGTCAATTTACTGTAGTAGTTCAGTTAGAACATAGAGTGAGTAACACGAACACTTAATAAATAAGATTTACTAGAAATGAAAACATATTGTGTATGACGTAAGGGCCGTCCATCTAATATTACTTATTTATGCTCACTTTTATAAATCTTGAAAAGTAATATGTATCGCATACCTATTCTAAATTTTTTATATCCTTTGTTTGTGCCGAAAAACTTGACTTAGTTCAATTTTATTGAAGCCTTAGAAAAGTATAAATTAACATTTTCTTCTTTTTGATAACAAGAGAATTATACTTATAATGACGTAAAAAATTATTGTTATTTTAAAGGACCCCGCACACACAATACATTGTTTTTTTTGTTCGGTTAAAATTTTTGGATTAAGGTAATGTTGATCATGCTAATCAAAAAATCTTATGGGCTCAACCCTCAAAAACCCTTTCCTTCCGAACTGTGACTCTTCAAAGGTTATACATGCATGAGATATTGATTTTTGGTTTCGGCTAAAACTTTTTGAAAACTATGATATTAGGATAGTTTTGATCATGCTGATCAAAAGTTCTTATGTACTCAATAAATAAACCTTTCGCTTCTGAGCTACGGCCCCATGTAGGCATAACTTTTGAAGGGCCACAGTAAGGAAGAGAAGAGTTTTTGAGAGTTGAGTCTAAAATAATTTATCATCAGCATGAGAGTTTATGATCAGCATAAGAGCTTTTGATCAGCATGATCAAAACTACCTTAATCCATAGGTGGTTAGGGAATATTGATTGAGCTGCAGAATCCCGCTGAGAGTCAGGTATGGAGTATTTGGGATTATTAACTATAGGAGCCATTCCGGAGGAGAAGCTTCTGGCCTCGATAAAATCCTAGAACTTCATTTGCATATTAACTCTGTGGTTGATTCATTGGAACAAAACTGTTTCTATTGGAAGAATTGGCAGCGAACAGAAGATGATTTATGCCCAGTGAGTTTTACCATTTCGACGTAAATTACGCAAAATTTGCGCATTTTCTTTCGCAAAATACGCAAAATTTGCGTATTTTCTTTCGGGAGCATTAAACCAGTAGAAAGCCAACATTTGCCGTTAAAAAATGAAAATTGATTTTGCAGAATAGGAGCTTTAATCGAGTCAGCCAAGCAAAATTTTCATGTTAATTTAATTTCGTTTTAAAAAATAAAACTTTAAAAGAAAACCGTTTATAATCAAGATATAGTAAACCGATAATGTAATAAATATTTCTCTATTGGTGTTTTGAAAAACTGCACAGTACACTACAAATGCAAAACATATGCAAATTCCAATGTAATCAGTTTATGGTTTGTTGAGTACATAACTCCCTAGGGAGAGAAAACTGATCTATAACTAACTATAATAAACCATCGATATAAATTCATCATGCCTCATCTCCAATGCCAGCCAGTTGCCTAGTCAACCTGGTCAGACCAACTAACTCAATAAGGATGATAAACAGTACCATATAAAAACATATAATACCTACATAATGTAAATTCAATCTACACTTTACCTACATCCTACACGAACACTTCATATATGCAATTGTCACAACAAAACCACGGCCACTCATCCTATTCACCCCATCTACCTCTAAACCTTAGTAACTAGTTTTACCTTCACAATGTTATTATAGTGAATTTAAATAAATAGACGAGTCGAATAAACTAGTTTTCCGTCAGAAAATTAAAGAGGCCCGTTTATTGACGAAGTGATATTGAGGTGCAGCAAAGGATAACAAATTGCACTAAAAAACGATATCCCTTTAGTTCTCAAGTCCAAAGTATTTAACTCTTGCATTTTGCCTGTCTTTACGCACGAAACTCAGACCTTAGCATTGACTCACCAATATTTGAAACACCATCAAATATTGAGGTCCTACCAGAAAGCGGAGTATATTAAAAATTGAAAAGATTCATAAAATTAGAAGCTGCAAGAACAGAGAAAAACGAAAGTTTACTGATGTCAATGTTAAAATTTAAAAAAAAGTCGTTTTGGGTTCATTTAGTCAGGATGACAGACGAACGCTGGAAGGTGCGTTCTGTATGGACACCATATGACAATAAGCGAGGGAGACATGATGCGATTAAAAGATGGAGGGATGAAATTGTACAGTTTATGGGACATCAGTGGATGAGATTTGCAGCCGATATACCCAATGGATATTTCTAGGCGAGGCATTTGACCCGTTGGGATATTTTTAGGCTCTTATTATTATTATTATTAAACGGTCAAAGGGAAAAGGTTTTGTTAAAATTCGTATTCCTTAAAAAGTCGAAACACATCAAAACAATGAAAATTGTCGCTAAAAATTATAATTTATAACAATGAAGACGTTTTTATACCAAAATAGTCAATAAACTGATCTCTTTAAATTTTTAACGGAAATGGTAATTTTGACTTCCATACGACTCGGCTAAAACGTTTTACTTTACACAATAAATAGATTTGAGTAATAGTAGTACACGGTGAAAAAAAGGGCTATTTTTCCTATTTTACATGAATATTTTTCAAATTTTAACATTGGAAAATGTACTAAGTTAACATAGTTCATATACTTAAAAATAGAAACTAATCGATGCTCTCGGCTTCCTAAGCTAATTCCAAGTCTTTAGGTTTTATGAGTCTGAAACAGTCGTCTTTATGCCCCCTTGACTTTTACCTTAATTCAGGGTTATTCAGAGTGGAATACGCCATTGGACGGTGGGAGGTTCCCGGCAAAAATTATGTAATGGCGTCTGGATGACTGGAACAAGAGAGATAATAATAGAAGGCTGTCCTGGGAACTACAACAGGATTATGTGGGGTCATAAGTTTGAGGAAGTCTGTCGGGCTTGCACTCTTTACTTTCTACTCTAGCAAACTGAATTCGCCTTTTTGAATTTTCTAATTTTCCCTTAATATCAGCGACATAAAAAACCTGGACTAAACAGTTCAACTTTTTTTTAACAGTCTAGTTCCTGTTTTAATTAGTATGAATTATTATCGCCAGTTGACTGGCTTTTTCTGATTTGAATTTGAATATTTATGCTGGTCTTTAAAATTGGTAAGTACAAGTATTGCAATCTGGTAGTCTAAATTGGAACTACTGAAAACGGGCTCACTTCCTGCTTTAATAAGTACGTATTAGTAATTCCAGTTACCAATAATATTTGTATTGGATTCACTTAATTATTATTATATGTTCATTTTCCCATACTTAAATAGAAAAATAAGTCTTTTATTTTTCTCCGTGTATCAATAATAATGTAAAAAGTGTTTATATGTTCTGTGTTGATAGATTGGATTTCGAAAATTTATATATTTACATATTAGAAAAAAATATCTGCAATTAATTTAGTTAGATATTACCGTTGTTCATTTAGTTGGTAGACGTGAGTATTTACATACAGAATGTAATCCTCTACCTCGAATTCTATTGTTGAATTAGAAATATAATAAATAACATATTTGTTTTAATATTTCAGATGTAATCCTCTACCTCGAATTGTAATGTTGAATTAGAAAAATAACAATAACAAGTTAATAACAAGTGAAAACACACAATTGACTGAGTTAATTGATGAAATACCATGTATAGACAGTGTTCATGACTATCACATTGCACATACATACATGTCGCACATACATAACTGCTGTATAATCCTATATAATACATACTATACAATTTGCGCTTAATTTGCAACCTCACGGATAAACAGTGATGTTTACGAAAAAATGTTTCAAACAAAAGTTGTTTATTGTTGTATCAGGAACATTTTTTACATTTAAACTTTTGTTCTATCTCTAACGGTTTACAAGATGGGTCATACGGACCCAAGACCCAATTGACCTATGTTGCTCATTTACGAACTCGACCTCACTTTTTACGTTCTTAGTACGCTGTAAAAATTTCATAAATCGAGATAAAATCGGGATAAATCGAAAAAGCACAAGTACCTCCCATAAAAATCAACTGACGATGGGTTAATTCCTTGGTTAAACTGTTTTTTCGGTTTTATTTCCTCGATTAAATTATTTCTTAAATAAATTCGATTGGTTTAATAATGAAATTAATTGAATGTCGTTTTCTTGTTTCAGTTTTCACAAATTTCACCAAATCCGCAACAGTATTAAAAAATGAAGATATCATTTCAGAAAAAATTACTAGCATTGAAAACCTAGAAGTTTCTACAAAAACACCAAATGAAAATCAAACGGATAGTACTCAACGTCAAAGGCGGTTAATACCGTACTCTACGTTTTACGTGCCACAAGAATTACAACAAAGTCAACGTCTAACGCCATATACTCAACAAGGACAAAAGGGCTATCTAATACCACAAAAAATACGCGTAATACCTCAACAACAGCAAAATCCTGTTCCTAATACACCCGTTTTTTCTGAGAGTAACAAATTACCGGGCGGATTTACACCAATGACAAATACGGAACAAATTGCTCAACAATATTCACTCACCAACAATAAAAATCCTGACTTTGGGCAAATTTACGATAAATTAGCTTTATATAAGCAATTGGTGCAACAACAATTAGCTCATCCTTCAATCGGATACGCTTCGGTTCCCCAACAGCAGCAGCAACAACAACATCAAAAATTAATTCCGGTTTATAAGATTCGCAGACCGCCATACGCGTCACCAATTAGAGGATATCAAAATCCGCAACCAATTCGATATAAAACCATTATAACTACTCCAATTTTAACTCCAACCAAAACAATTGTTCAAAGCTACACACCCCAATCGTTACGAGATGAACCTGAATCAGTAACCAATAAATATAATTCCTACGATTCAATGACGAATCCATACCAACCTCCTGCTGCTCCTGTTAAATCATATCCAGAAAATGTAAAATATGTAACTTATCAAGAACCCCTTCAAAAACAGCAACATCGTAACCAAGTGAAATATATTTACCAACCACCAATTCAAGTAAGCGAAAAACCTTATGAGGAAAATGTAAAATACGATTATCAAGATCCACCTGTAATTGTAACTCAAGCTCCAACCAAATATTATCAGGAAACTATTACATCAGAACGAAAACCAGACTCAATGAAATATGATTATGAGTCACAATCAGTGCTAATAACTCCGAAACCTGAAATCACTAATAATGGCTATAATCAAGAAACAGTTACTCCAGAAGCTGTTACAATTACCCCAAAACCTGTTTATATTCATACAGAAAATTCGATTTCAGAAGCGTTAAAAATGTTACCTCATGTAAATCCGTTACCACAAACTTTCCCTCCATCAATTGATGAGAATGTAACTCCCAATCCAATAGCCCTCCCTAAGAATACAAACTCTTTGGGGCATTTATTATCAGCCTTACAATACAGTAACGCACTGCCACAAAAATTTACATCAAATAACATTGGAACTAGTATCAAAACTTTGATTAACATTTTGAACGCCTTACAAGCCAAATCTAAAGATAAACAACAATTTGTTATTCCTGTGCCAAGTGCAGGACCTGTCCCAGAAACAACAGGTTTGACAGAAGATATTCCAGTTCCTGTGATTCCCGAACAACCGCAATCTATTGGCCATTCGCATCAACATTATGACGATGATGGCACAACTACTCAAGTATTTCCAATGCCTACTTTAGATGGAGGTACTCCTGGTAAACCTGGAGTTGATTATCCAGCATTGTCGCATATTCCACAAACGAGTTTCGATTGTAAAACACAACGATATAAAGGATTTTTTGGAGATCCAGAAACAAATTGTCAGGTATGTAATGAAAACCAATAAATAGCCTTTCAAACTAGCGTTTAGCCATAACTTTCACGCGTAATAATAGAATGAAATAAGGAGACTTTTTGAATTTCTTTTTACAGGTATGGCATTATTGTGATTTAAATGGTGGACAAGCCTCATTCTTATGTCCAAATGGAACTATTTTCAGTCAAGTGGCCCTCACTTGTGATTGGTGGTACAATGTAAAGTGTTCGACAACTCCACAATTATATGTATTAAATGAGCGTCTTTACAAGTATATTTTACCATTCAAACCAACATTCCCGGAAGATTTTAGTGGGCCTTTAGTTGATAAGTAAGTACAACTAAAAATTTTAAACTTTTTTGAACCAGAATCGATTATTAACATGCGGTCCCCAAATTTTGCAAACTTGAATACCTTCACCTCCCGCTCTATTAAAGGAGTTGGCTCTTATTTATAGTAGATTCTCAGAAATTGTAACAATCGTCATTAATAATCGAAAAAAGTGAAATAATTAAATGCGTCGATAAAGACGGCACACTTCTTATGATTCAGTTTTGAATTTCATATAAACTGCCCAATTAAATTATTTTACAGTGAATGGGTGTTTTTTTTTTTAATTTTTTTCAATAACAATATCTCGAAAATTAGGCCTCAGATAGAAATTTGGTAAAGAACTTTTTCGTTCGTCTTGTTAACCTTATTCAGGAAGTGTAGAGTTATACAGTCAATCATAGAACACTCTGTATATATTTATAATTTTTGTTTTGCTTTTCTAGATACATAACACAAAAGTTCCAAGAACAAGAAGCCGAATTACAAAAAGCAAAAAAAGGAAAAACGAAAGTCAGCACAGACAGTGCTGAAAATATCAACTCTAACGAAGAATTACAAAATCTAAATTCGAACGAAAGCCAAGAAATTGATCGACACGATCGACGTAATGAATCAAGTATAGATTACGTAACGAGTTCCAAGGAAGTGTCAAAAGAGATAAGATCATAGTGAAAGTGAACACACTGTGAAAGACTCCAATGGAGTATTTTTCACGTCTACCTACAGTGATACAAAGACTTGATTCTCAAAATATTTATTAATTTTATACTAAGTTATAAAATGGGGCTAATTTTAAAATAGTGCCAAAACTTTTATTTATATGAAAACTATGTTTTGTGAAGATTCCTAATCTTATAATAATACTTAAAGAATGTTATTTTAAAACAATGTTGATTTCGAACATCAAAAAATTGGTACCCGACCAGAATAACTTTAAAAATTTAACTTATAAATTTGAACTATGTAATTTGAACCTTGTATACTCAATGTCACAAAAAATGCTCGTTTTAAAACATTCTAAGTGTTACTATTATAACATAACATATGATGCGTACGCTTAGAATGTTTTAACTGTGGCACTTTTTCTGACAGTGAGTGTACAACTTTTAAAATTTAAACCTTGAGCAATTATAACTTGAGAAACTCACCAATCTGCAAATTTCTTGCGTTTTGCCTATGATTGCATTCATCCTGTGATCCGTGGGTTGGTCATGCCTCTAATGGGACCGAGTTAGCAGAGGCATGTTTCGGGCCAAAGGACATCCTTCAATTTTCTAAAGTTATAATTTCTCAAGGATCAAATTGTACAAGGTTCAAAATGTAAAAGTTCAAATTGTACCACAGGTCAATCTATTGCCTTAGTTATTTAGGTATGGGACCAAAAAAATACTAGTTTAGCCACATCAAAATAATTTCTTCTCTAGTCACTTTCTAATTTAAATTTACACAGGATACAAAATTTTCCACAAACAACTTAACGTTATTAAAATTTGAGCAGATAGTGGTGCCATAAAAGTGCTCAATAATTGTATCACATTCAAAAATATATAATTCAAGACACATCTTAATACAAAACGAATATTTTAATTTAGTATTCTCTATTTTTTTTAAAATTTCATTCTTCTGATAATAAACTAAAAGTGGCTAACTATAACTAAATAAATGATGAAAAATTTATCACCAGAGACATTCAATTTGTTTTCACTTTGTTGTTGTCACATAATTATTAAAATAAAAAACATTCTTGTAATTTAAAAAAATTATTGTTGTAATTGTAAAAAGTTTATAAAAAAAAAATATTTTTAATATTTTATATTTATTTCACTTACCTTTAATGCATTTTCCCAATCACTATTGAGGGCTCGAACAACACCTACTTTTTCTTTGACTTCATCAACATAATTTTGATTCTACAAATATTAAAAACATGTCAAACATCGCGTAATTTACAAAATATTAAAGGTGGCATGAAATCAAAACTTAATGGGGCACTACGTCAAGGAAAAATTAATCTAAATAACAAGAAAGTCGCAAATAATATCATATCTCATATAAATACATCTATTGTTTTTAAATTTGCAACCTAAAGTCAGCCATATTTAAGATACGCCTTTATGCCAGTTATCATCCGTTATTAATAGCTATCATGGAGATATTATAAGAATAGAGTGCGCGATTGCCTATTCTAGCTATAAGTGACAGTGTACGCTGATAAGAGAGAGAACGCTGCCGAGCTACTGTATCTTTATGTATTAATGTTTTTCTGAAAGAAGGTTTGACATCTATTTTATGCATAAAAATTGGTCTATCAGGGAAAAAAAAATTTTTTTCTATGGCAGACTTCATTTCTAAGGCTTTGTCTTCTGCGCACTCAAAATTACAACTCTTGTACAAAACTTTATGTGACGTTTTAGGACAACAGTATGGCGTCTTAGATCAATACAGGATTCTATGAAAATGTTTCATAAAAGAGGTAGTGGTTCTCTTGAAAATTTTGAAATTAATAGATATTAATATTAGATTAGAATTATTAAAACAAATATGGGATTTATATAATATTTCTAGGCAAAGTAAACATTACATGGGAAAATATTCAAAAAATAATTTATCTGTAATGAGTTTCAACACTTACAACTTGAGCAACTTCAGTAATCTTATGTCCTTGATGTGTGGTTAAAACACAAATTTGGCACGTATCAATTTGACAAGTTATACAATGAAATTCTAATGGTTGTGGACGTTGAACATGTACTGTGCAATTCGATAATCCAATGTCTAATTGTTCAGAACTGGAATTCTTTGAAGTAGTTGCTTTATTAGAAATTGGTATTGGTTTGTGATGACTAAAACATTTTGGTTTATGAATTATACCAAAACACGTATTGCACAAAGTTAAATCACATTCTTTACATTTCACCGATGATAATTGAATACGACATTCGCAGCAAATCGCTGAAAAGGGAAAAAAACACATTTAATCTAAACGTTACAAAATTGGGACTAAACTTAATACACAGAAACAATTTAATTATTTCTTAGAATACTTACGTTTACTAACCGCATCGGCTCTACGCATTGTCTTGGAAGGATTCGTATTAACCAAAGTCGGAGGTTTCAGCATATATTCATTATTTGTAGTGAATTTAGTTTTAGTAGTAATATTTAAAGCTTTCTCAATAAAAAATATACCAGCTATGTAATAATTTATAGGAAAGTATGTATAGAATTCAGAATTTTTCAGTTCAATAGCATCAATCACAGTTGGCACTTGACACTGTCTACATTTAACCATCGACTCCGAAGAAATTTCTAATTCACCACGAATACATTTTTCACACACAGTATGTCCACATTCGAGTAACAACGGAAGTCTTGTTAAATTATTTTTATAACCTAAAAAATTTTAATAAAATTATAATTATTTTGGAGGGGATTTCCCGAGACGAATCCTATCTACAAATTAGTCATTCTTTATATATTTTTACGTAAAATGAAATGTCCCTATTTTCCCTTGTTTACAGAATTAACTTTGTAAACTCTGAAAAAAATGTTTCAAACAAAAGTTGTTGAGTTAAACAAGATATGTTAAACGTCAACTTTCATAACAAGTTTTATTCAAGAAAAGAATTTGAGGGAGCTAAACTAAAGAATATCTTCGATCTCATGTTCACTGTCCTTGCTACTTGCTCCCGTGGCGTGTGCACTATTTTTCTGCTCAGTGGAGACGGAATGCGGCAACTTACTTTAGCACAGCGGGACGAAAGTTGATACTTTTCGCCCGGAGGGGAGAAAAATAATCATTTTTCGAATAGCAATCTATCTTATTCGACAATCCTGCTAATGAAGACTACTTAATAGACATAAAATATTATACAGATCTAATTTAATTTATTCTATTGGGCTTAGTTACTCTGATTGGGCTTAATATTTGCCGAATAAAAACAAAATATGTAAGACATTACGTACCTTGTTTTAGGCTACAGTCGTAGTTATTTTGAAAATCTAAAATAAAACAGACAGAATTAGTAATTAAGCTTAATAATTTTCTTTTGTTAGTAGCAAAAAGCACCTAATCGCTGATGCCGGTTACGTTCATTAGCTTCGGCAAAGCTCTGTGGGCCACTGTTATTTGTTGGTCTCCAAGTATTATTAACTGTAATCAAAACAACATTTTGTTTTACAATACTTAATTCGAAAATCATTAATAATGAATAAAATCAAACACCAAAATATTTAAGTAACAAAATAAAGTAAACTTAAAGTGTTACTTACTTTGTACTTGAAATTGATTTTGGCAATTTGGACATTTATGTTGGCTTTTGTACAAAACATTTGAAAGATTATTATGATTCGGCGATTGATGATATTTTTTAAATTTATAGTTATTATCCTTATTAGTCGAAGAATGCATGATGAAATTTTGGATTTAATTCATACCTTCGAATAATTAAACAATATAAATACACAGTTAACACTGTATGTTATTGTTTAGATTTTATTAATTTTAATTTTTAAAAAATTGTTAAGATTTAATACGTTCACGTTTCAGAAACAAGATTGTACCAGTTTGTAAATAATGTTGAATTTGTCGTAGTTAATAAATGTTATTGGTTAGTTTTAAATAGGTTTACCAACTTAAACAGTTTTGTTTGATTGAAATGTCAAACTATTGAAATGGCGGGCAAATTAAATAAAAAAATGGCTATAAGTCCAATTTTTTTTGCATTGGACTTATAGCCATTGATTAGTAAACAAAAACGCTTCCTGGCTTGTTTTCTTCTATAACAACGTATTTTTTGTTTTCTGATAGCAATTTTACCATCCGTTTCGCATATTAATTGGATTACATTTAAAAATGCATTATCATAGCTGCTACAAATAGACCCGGTAAAATCTTTCATTGAGCATGAATAATTTTCGGATGAAATATTTATGCAGGATCACGTTTAAAAAATGCTCCTGAACATAAAAGTGGAAGCTGCCGGTAGAGAAAAATGTCTAAAAACATTTTTGTTAATTTTAGCCCTAATTATATGATAAAATTTTTCCGTATCGATTATTACCGGGTTATACACCGGCAATCTGCACTTTTACGTTCAGGAGCATTTTTTAAACAGGATTCTGCCAAAATTTTCCATTCGAAAATTATTTATACTCAATGGCGGATTTTACCGGGTCTAATACACGCTTTGTAGTTTTCTACTTAATTATCGTACAATTCTTATCAATTTGGATTCATATTTTTATATCATCATTTATTATACAAATGGTTTCAAATTACCACAATTTTTTTATTAATTAACGTAAAAATAACTTTTGATCTTTATTCATTCTAAAAAAATCTGTCTATAACTACTAGCAATATTTCCCTCCATACAACAAGATAATTATGCTAAAAAGATTTGAAACTCATAATTTTCTTTTTTTCTCGAGTGGATTTGAGGATAGTGGAAATAGGCAACAATTGACTTCATAGGCACTGCAGTATGGTAGCATTTTGAAAATATTAATTTCAATCTGCAAGTGATCTTGAACGTTTTTTCACAAGCTAACTTGTGGACTTGAAGGGAAGAATTTTTTTAGAATGGCGGTAAGCCAACCTGGCTTCTGTAAAAGAAGCTTTTTACCAAAAACCATCTTTGGAACTCAATAAGGGGATATTCAACTTTTTTAGCTTTTTTTCATATGAAGAAAGTACAGAACCATACAAAATTTCAACCTAGTAACAGTAAGTAAGTAAACTATAATAAACTAAAGTTGTTACTATCAGAGACAACCTTCAGGAGGTTATAGAGCAACCTACCTAAACCTATCACATTGTTAACATAGTTACAAGACAACGCAACTAAACATAAACCAATACCTACATAGACATTACAAAGTTGATGGATATCATTTTAGTTAACATATATCGTTTTTGTACATTTTGTTTTTATACCCTTATTTACTATTTATATTCAGTGTAATTAGAGAAGGGTAGGTAGCCTATAACACTCTAATAGCACTATTTTTCTCTACTTGCACTGAGTGCATTACACTAAGTCGTCAGTGAATAAATAATACACATATTATACCAATACAGTATGTACCCACCGATTGAGTTCCTAATAGCCAAACAAATTTTTTAAAGGATTACATAGGGAAATGGTTTTCTGTGAAAATTTTTTTAATCGACCTCAAAATGTTACACGAATAGATAGGAAAATGGATTTCTGTGAAACTTTTTAAAATCGCTCTCAAAATGTTCTTCGGATCGTTCTGATCAAAAGCTCTCACGGCCACAAAATTATTATTGAATCGTTTCCGAGATACGGGTGATCAAAGCTATTATAGTTTTAGTATATGATAAGGAAAAAGGCTTTCTGTGAAATTTTTTTAAACCGCCTCCAAAATAAATCTCGATTTTTGTTCCCAATTTCCTATATCAATTTTTGTATTTGGACTGCACTACGCCACCAAATTAGCAACGAGTAACATACACAATAAGAGTAATTACGATTAGCTAATTCATGCTGGAGATGACTACTTGGTAGTCGAAATAAGTATTTATATAATACAAAAATTGATCTAGGAAATTTTGGTAAAAATCGAAAACATTTTGATATATCCTAGAGATCTCATTTATTATCTTTGATAATATTTATACGCACCCAAAATGTTCTTCATATCGTTCTGATCAAAAGCTCTCACGGCCACAAAATTTTTATTGAATCGTTTTCGAGCTACGGGTGATGAAAGCTAGGCATATTCTATAGTCTTAGTATACGACTAGGAAGGTGGCTTTCTGTGAAACTTTTTCAAACCGCCCCCAATTTCACTAATTATCTACCAAGTAATAAATTTTTGCACTTATGAAAATGCACCCTGGCGATACCACAAAAATTTTCATGGATTGTATACGATCCAAATCGGTCAAAAATTTTATAACTATAACTGCAAAAAATTCCGATTGGATGATTTTTTTTTTTTGAAATTTCACATAAGGGTGATATATTTACTAGATCCATGACAATTCATTTTTGGATGTGTCTTGGAACGTGTATGTTTTTGCAACGAATTTTGGCATATATCTTTTTTTGTCGAGAAGCAAAATAGGGCAGAAAACTTTTGTACAAAGTAGAAGATTTTTAATGAGGACAAGACAAATTAATTTTAGAATCTTCTGTTGAATCATCTGCAATGTTTTGTTAATTTCCGAATCTAACGATTGAAATTTTGTCCTTTTGGGATTTCCATCCGGTGACACGTACACAAGTAAGGTACAAATATGAACAGGCGGACGGACGGTTGACGTTAACACAGAACACGACAAGCCCACATTATGTAGATGCTTAGATTCACACCAATGTCAAGGATAATGAATGAACTTGGTGGAGACGGCACGTGGCACATGATGCAATAAAATTATAATAGTATTACATTGCAATTGAGTGACTCAAAAACTTTTTTGAAACCTACCAATTTTGGGTCATATTTTTCATTTTTCGTGGTAGTTATTCGTTTATATTAATCCTTATACTGTATTTTTGAAATTTAAATAAATATGATCAAAAATTGGTGGGATTACATACTTCATATATAATCCAGAAAATTTAATTTTACTCTATCACATCAAATTTTATCCCATTTCGATAAACCAATTATATAATCCTACTAAATTTGGGTCATACTTTTTATAATGCTGGTCAAAATTAACCTAGCTCTAATAGGTTTCAAGAATGTGGAGACCTGGTACCGGAATTAAGCACATGAGTGATAGCTAACGAAAAATTAAAATCACAGCTGAAAAAAATGACCCAAAGTTTGTGGGTTTCAAAAAAAATTCCAAAAAGATCGGATCTAATTTGCCTGTGTTATCAAAAAAATCAAATTTTTGAACTTTATGACGTCATCAGAATCCCAAAAAATTAATTTGGCTCTATCACATCCGAATTTTATCCAATTTTGATAAACCAAGTATGTAATCCTACTAAATTTGGGCCATACTTTTCAAATTTGTGATCAAAATTAATCTAGCTCTAACAAGTTTCAAGAATGTGTTGTCCTGGTCCCGGAATTAAGCAAATAAGTGATATCTAGCGAAAAACTGGCATCACAGCTGAAAAGAATGACTCAAAATTAGTGGGTTTCAAAAAAAATTCCAATAAGATCGGATCAAATTTGCCTGTGTTATCAAAAAAATCAAATTTTTGAACTTTATGACGTCATCAGAATCCAAAAAAATTAATTTTGCTCCATCACATCCAAATTTTATCCAATTTAGATAAACCAAATGAGTAATTCTACTAAATTTGGGTCATACTTTTCACATTTGTGATCAAAATTAACCTAGCTCTAATAAGTTTCAAGAATGTGGAGTCCTGATGCCAGAATTAAGCAAATGAGTGATAGCTAGCGAAAAACTGCCATCACAGCTTAAAAGAATGACCCAAAATTAGTGGGTTTCAAAAAAAGTTCCAATTCGATTGGATCAAATTTGCCTGTATTATCAAAAAAATAGAATTTATTAACTTCATGACCTAAATAAAATTCTGTGCACTTATGTATACAATTTTTAAATAAATTTTGTTCAACAACTCATTTGTCACATGTATAGGGAAGAAAAATATTATTGATACAGTTTCACTTACAAAGAAAAAACAACATTTTTCGAGATTATATGTTAGTTAAGCAAGCAAAAATTTAGCTTTTTACCTATATAAACGAAAAAACTTGATTTCGAAGTTTCTAATTTATGGAACACTCAGTTTATTATCAATGAGTAAGTAATTATCTCTAGTGTCTTCAATAATTAATTATTTCACTTAAAAAAGTATGAGTATGTTAGCAACTTTTAGTAAAAGGAATCATTTATATGTATAGGTAGTTTAATTATATGTTTAAATAAATTCTGATTTGAGAGATTTTAATCGATGCGATTGATTATTGAAATAAATAATTGACTTCAAAAGTAGGCATATTTAGCAATGGTATGCGTTATGGTAAAGCAACTGACACGGGATATTTTGATATTTGTTCACCTATATTTGACTGTAGAACATGGAAAAAAAATTTTCTATTATTTTTATTTAATAATTAATTAATATACATGCTTTTGATCAAATAATGTGTTATTTTTAACTGTAACGTACTAGGCAACGATTTGTCATTAGAAATATTGTGTACCAAGTGCTGTGTTAATATAGATATCTCTCTTCAACTGCCAATGCTATAACTATAGTCATTTCTGTTGAATTCAGAACAAATACATCAATGTTCAGTTAGTTTTCAACCCCTCCTTTGCTGTCCGAGTTACAGTCGGTCAATCTACTTCAAATTTTTATGGTAATTGTATTATAATTTTCTTAATAAGTATAAAATTTAGAATTTTCTGACACTATTTGATAAAAAATATTCAACTTTAATCTACCCTGCTCGTACATCCTTAATAAAATCAATTAATTTAAAAAAATAGATCAATATTTACATGAAAACAATTGACTTAATGGAACAAACAGGAAATAACAAACAGGAAAACCGAAAAATCTTGGTTGCCTCAACCAACCGTTCTTAAGATAAGTTTTTATATGACTATGAAAGGTTTTTTCCAATAATGAGCTTTGGATTCGAAAATGAAGGTAACCAAGTAAGGTAATCTTTATTTTCTGGATTAATTGTGTCTATTTATGCAGAATGTTTTTCTAAAAAGTTTCGCCTTTGTACTTTGAAAACGGAGTTTAAAAACCGAATATAATTTTTTTCCTATACTATTCTTACAGTATTTAGCCTTACTAAATCGTAAAATCCGGAACCGAACATTGAGGTGAGAAAAAAAAGTTGCTTCCGTTTCCGCTTTTTTTTGTTAAACAATTTTTCTAAACATACATAGATATAAAATTTTCTAAATATTCTATTTGTTTCTAATTTTAACCAATGAAATAAAACTCGAACAGAAATACCATTTAAAAATTTTCTAGATACTCCTATAAACATACGTGCAACAAATTGTCGATTGCAACCGATAAATTAGCTGAAAAAAATGTTCATGTGCGTAGATTTGTTGTAGAAAATTTTTTTTACTTTTTATATTTTTTTTTTTTTTTGTATGTGATCAAAGTTTGTAGCGGCTAGAAATATTAATAATAGAAAAAGTTTAAAAATATACTTATATAATATGTTTTTTTTATACAATGAATATATGAAATATATCAAGGTATACTAAGTTTAGTTCCAAGTTTGTAACGCTTTAAAATGTTGATATTCTTCATTTTTGAATTAAATACTAATCGATTTTGAAAATCATTTCACCACCTGTAGAAAGTTACATTATCAGCGAGCATCTTAGGCAAAATGTATGATAAGTGAGGTCAAGGAAAGTGAGGGCTATAATTGTATGTGCAGGAAAGTGAGGGCTATAATATGTTTTAACCGCACACGGTAAGCTATAACACACGGTATGCGTTTATACAGAGATTTTCAAGCCGTGAATGGTTCTATACCACACACGGTAAGCTCTAACACTCGGTATGGTATATATCTACTAGGAAGTAAACTACTGTGACTTGTGCTCCACTGCACAAGTCATAGTAAAGTACTGTGACTTGTGCTCCACTCCACAAGTAATTGTAAAATACTGTGACTTGTGCTCCATTCCACAAGTCATAGTAAAATACTGTGACTTGTGCTCCACTCCACAAGTCATAGTAAAATACTGTGACTTGTATCAGTTGTACATTAGAGTATACCGCACATGGTATGTTACATTTCTGTAGAATACGCTTTCCCATCTGTATTGTGTATACCGTGGACGAGAGTATACCGCACATGGTATGTTACATTTCTGTAGAATACGCTTTCCCATCTGTATTGTGTATACCGTGGACGAGAGTATACCGCACATGGTATGTTACATTTCTGTAGAATACGCTTTCCCATCTGTATAATGTATACCGTGGACGAGAGTATACCGCACACGGTATGTTACATTTCTGTAGAATACGCTTTCCCATCTGTATAATATATACCGGTATACCGTCTATACGGTATACCGTCTATACGTATATCATTTGCTTCAAATAAGCCTTCCAATCTATATTGTGTATACCGTGGACGATACTATACCGCACACGGTATAAGGGCTCGACGGCATAAAGAGTATACCGTGAAAAAGTATACCGTGCACGGTATAAGGGCCCCACGGTATAAAAGGGCAAAAATAATTTCATACCGCGTCTAAATATACCGTCTACGGTATACCGTCTATCGCGAACGTTGCAAACAACTAAAATTGTACAGCACGTCATTGAAAACGATCAAAACAATAATCTAGTAGAGTGAGACCCATCCGCTTCGCGGGGTTTAAAAGAAAAGATTGATAAAGATCTCTCGCTCTAACCCTTTCTATAACATTCGAAATAATGGTAAGGATTGTTTTACACATTTTTAAAATATATACCGTATAGACGGTATACCGTGTAGACGGTATACCGTTTTATATATTCTTAAAATATATACCGTATAGACGGTATACCGTCTATACGGTATAACGTCTATACGGTATACCGTAGTACGTACGTCATTGAAAACGATCAAAACAATAATCTAGTAGAGTGAGACCCATCCGCTTCGCTGGGTTTAAAAGTAAAGATTGATAGAGATTGCTCTCGCTTAAACCCTTTCTATAACATTCGAAATAATGGTTAGGATTGTTTTACACATTTTTAAAATATATACCGTCTATACCGTCTAGACGGTATATATTTTAAGAATATATAAAACGGTATACCGTCTATACGGTATACCGTCTATACCGTCTAGACGGTATATATTTTAAGAATATATAAAACGGTATACCGTCTATACGGTATACCGTCTATACGGTATACCGTCTATACGGTATACCGTCTACACGGTATACCGTCTATACGGTATATATTTTAAAAATGTGTAAAACAATCCTAACCATTATTTCGAATGTTATAGAAAGGGTTTAAGCGAGAGCAATCTCTATCAATCTTTACTTTTAAACCCAGCGAAGCGGATGGGTCTCACTCTACTAGATTATTGTTTTGATCGTTTTCAATGACGTGCTGTACAATTTTAGTTGTTTGCAACGTTCGCGAGAATCTGGCACGGAAATCTTTTTCCAAAATTTCAATCCATTTAATTTTGAAATAATTTTCATGAAGGAATATAAAAGCTCACATACTAATAAAGAATAGATTGTAACGCCTATGATACCCCAACTCTATTTCTATATACCTGTTGCTTTATAGAAAGCAGCATTATCATTATAGAAACATAGAATATTGTGATAGATAAATATGAAGGGAGTCTGTTAGAACAAGATAGTAATATATTATTTATGTATCTATAAAAGGATAACGCATAATATATTCTCGTGAATGGTTGTTATATTTATACAAAGTAAAAAAGCTCATGCAATGCAATTTGTTATACATGCGGTTAATGCAACTCAAATCTACGTGTCTACGTGTCTATCTATGTATCTACGTGTAACGTGTCCAAGTGCAACAGATACAGACACTGACACTGACGCAGACACACAATGCGTATAATTCGTTACAACTAGTTGCGCTAAAAAGTGTTTTTCACACAGTTATAGTTAGTAAGAGTAATAATCGGATTAGTTTCCTTGTACTGTCCGACGAGATTACTACTAAATTTATCTTCAATATCTACTCTATTCCGATAAACTCGTACGCATCGTTCGTTATTCGGTATATCGAAAAAATATTTCATTCCGGTGAATTTTAAATTTTCTTGCTTTCAATCAAGGAAGTGGAAGTGATTATTAAAATATTTATTTTGAAAATAAAATTTTTTGCGGTTTATTCTCTTTCTATTGTTGTCAAAAGTTGTAAAAGGTAAAAAAAAACTTTCTTTCAATTGTTGTATAGTTTGGTGTTTGTTTTTCAAATGAAGAGAGTCGAAGAATTTTGAAAGAAAATAGAAGAATTGAAAATATAATTTTAAATTTATATTTGCTTTTTGATGTGCATAATTTTTATTTTAACGCTTTTTTTAAAATTATTTTGAATCATGTGGTTTATTAGTAAAGTATCTAGTTAAGAGTAAAAAAATTTTATTAGGGAATTTACAATTTTAGGGAATTTTTCAACAAATGCGGATTTGATCAAAATAGGTTCTTAAAGATGTATGAGCATGACAACAATGTTTGATTTAAAGCCTCAAAATTTTTTATAGGTAGACTTTTAGGTACTCAAAAAATATGTGGTTAAAATTTCATTTTTTTGTCCATGTAAATTTTTAAGAAAAAAATCATTGAAAATCGATATAAAATATATTGCTCTCATGGAGAAATCTAAAAAAAACCATAAATTTTGGAAGTTTTTGATAATTTTCGCTTAGAATTAATATAAAAAACCTTTTTAATAGAAAGTAAACATATGAGCAATGGCATAGAAACAAAAAACACAAGTGTCTCCGTCCATATAAGGGATGTTCGAGCAAGGGTAGATTTAGGATTAAAATTATTTTTATCGTATTTTCAACTTTTGATGATGAATTTTATTTATTTTATTTGATGATGAATTTTATTTTAACTTCATGAATGTAGACGAAAAATAATAATAAAATTTTTCAAAATCTGCTTTAGTTTTCGAAAAACCAAAAGCAGAATAATTAAACAAAATTTTCAATTTTCAGTATTTTGAAAATTACGAGAGATATTGAAAAATTGTATTTTTTATTTTTCGTCTTATATTGCCAAATTGAAAATATATATATTTTTTATATTTGTTTACCTGAAATTACTTGATCATACACGCTCATACCTCCTTAACAATCGTTTTATTAGTTTAAAATCATTTAAAGAATTTTTAAGAAAACCCTCTGGCTTCTGTACAATACTTTAAAGAATCGAAGAAAAAAGAGTTAAAAGAATTAGCTATTGAAAATTATAAAACTATTTCAAATGTAAATATTATTTTTACATATAATCTTTTAAAGTTAAATAAATTTTCTTTTTTAAATTACCGAAAAAAACTGTAAATACTATGTTATCTACAATTCTATAGAATTGTAGCTCCTAAAAAGTTAGACATCAACGCGATTATTAGGAGAAAAAGAGTAGTTTTTAGGCAAAAATACTTTCGAAAAAATCGAAGTGTTTAAAGTTATTTTAAAAAAACCGGAAATGGAGTCAAAAGCCGGTTTTTGCACAAAAAAATTTTAATAAAAAAAAAAAAAAAAAACAAAAATATTAGAAAGTAGCACTAAAAAAAATTAAGCTTGCTCAAGTCAAATCCGTTGGAACAAATAGAAATTATGAGTTTTATTAACAATATTTCTTAGATGGTGCCAATTACCAAACGCTCCTCTAATATTGACCGAATCACTTGGGAAAAATTTTTATCATATAATTGATGTCAAAATTAACAGAAAATGTTCTGGGGCATTTTTCTTGAAGCCCTACAGTTTTCTAGTAAAAAATTCGGAAAATTTGAAAAAACGCGATTTTTACAATTTTTATCCCTAAAAAATACATGTATAAAATTTTTATTTGTAGTGTAAAGCATACTCAACAAAATTTCGCAAAAATTTTTGACCTAATTGCATTTTGGGTCCTTGATTGTTAATTGTTAAGAGAGCGCGCGAAAACCATCAAAAAATAAAGATTTTTTGTTCTATATATGCTAGAAATATGGGAGCTTTACGAATCGACTAAAAAAAGTCAAATTAACAAAAAAGTTCCAAAAAATTTCTTTGTTCACCCCGCAACTTCCCGGGAAATCGTAAAAACCGATTTTCCTATTTTCCGAGTGGATTCGTTGTGGAAAATTAAATTTTTGAATTTTTTCTGTTAATTTGACTTTAAATACGAATCGATTGTGGGTGGTTTAACCATTAACAATCAAGTATATACTTAAAATGCAATTAGGCCAAAAAAATTTTGCGGGAAGTTGTTGAGTATGCTTTACGCTACAAATAAAAATTTTTAAACAAATATAAATTATTTATACATTTTTTGAGGGATAAAAATAATATACACTATAGTAAGCCATATGAAATATTTTATCTCCTTAACTATTAGGTTTTGCACAAAAGTATATAAAGCACTTCCGACTTAAAATTGTTTAAAGAATACGCTCTTAAACTATGATCATCGAGTAACTGAACACCCTATATGTATACACTCACCAGCACAGGATTTTGTCCAGATAGAATTATCAACTATTTGCTGACATTACAATTATTCAAAGTCAATGACATGACTTTTTATTATTGTTACTTTACAAATAATAATTAACTCGAATTTAGTTGCAACAAACTCACTTTAACTGTTTTTTAACAAAATTTTGCACATCAACTCTGTTTAATAGTTCCAACTACTTGGTTTATCAAAATTGGATAAAATTCGGATGTAATAGAGCAAAATTAATTTTTTGGGATTCTGATGACGTCGTAAAGTTCAAAAATTTGATTTTTTTGATAACACAGGCAAATTTGATCCGATGTGATTGGAATTTTTTTTGAAACCCACTAATTTTGGGTCATTCTTTTCAGCTGTGATGTCAGTTTTTCGGTAGCTATAACTTATTTGCTTAATTCCGGGACCAGAACACCATATTCTTAAAACCTATTATAGCTAGGTTAATTTTGATATCAAATTTGAAAAGAATGGCCCAAATTTAGTAAGATTACATACTTTGTTTATCAAAATTGGATAAAATTTGGATGTGATAGAGCAAAATTAATTTTTTGGGATTCTGATGACGTCATAAAGTTCAAAAATTTGATTTTTTTGATAACACAGGCAAATTTGATCCGATCTTACTAGAATTTTTTTTGAAACCCACTAATTTTGGGTCATTCTTTTCAGCTGTGATGTCAGTTTTTCGCTGGCTATCACTTATTTGCTTAATTTCGGGACCAGGACACCACATTCTTGAAACCTATTAGAGCTAGGTTAATTTTGATCACAAATTTGAAAATTATGGCCCAAATTTAGTAGGATTACATACTTGGTTTATCAAAATTGGATAAAATTTGGATACTGTTCATAATTTTAGACTAATTATAAAGTGATCAAAAGTTTTCTAGAATAACTGTACATTAAAGTTCTTGAAGAATATGATTAAAACATTAACTCTGCTTTATTTCGAAGAATTTGATTAATTATTGAAGTTTTAATCTTAAAATAATTTACTTATATTAGCAAATGATTTTATTATTTTCAACTAATAAACTGCATGATTCTTTTATTTATTTTTAATGTAATTACTTGCATTTGCATGACATTTAATTAAAACAAAAATGAAGAAAGCAAAATAACGAAGAAACAATCAACAAAATATGAAGATTAAAGAAATTTTATTGAAGTATCTTCCCGCCTTTGTTATGCAACTTGTGTTACTGTTGCACGTGGTATTGGTATATCATCATCGACTGCCATCTTGAATTCAAATTAGAAAAAAAATAGATTATGTATCTAAATAATTATAAAATTCATTTATTGAAGCCAAATACAAAAAATTTTTTTTATTATTTACAATTAAACTCAATTCAAATTCATTATAAAACAATGTTCAACTCAAGAAAATTCTTAAAAACCATGAATCAAAGTTCGTACATTTTTTTAAATTTTTATATTATTATTTATGAGAGAGATAATACTATTGAGAAAAAGAAAAATTCACCCAGCTGATGAATAGTTCTATAGTTATGAAAGGCAGTGGATGTTAAGGGTCGGGTGGCGTTGTGATGGCAAATAGTTTTTTAAAGGTGAGTACTTAAGATATATTTAGTTTTAAAACTAATTCTATTCTTAAAACTATTCATTTAATCATCTGCAAATCATCACAATTCTTTTAACATCATTTTTTTTAACCAACTAACTAAATAACCACAATTTGAATAGAAAAAATAAATAAATGGGCCACATTTAGACATGACCTGTAATGGCGGAAAAGGGTATATATCATATATTTCGAAGGACATACCACGTGTATTTTATCGATTTTTCATATGTACTTGATAAAAATATTTAAAATAACTTATGCCCCACTTTGAGTTTTATTTCAATTTATTATTAAATACATTCCTTATGATATGCGCATTTTAAAATGCCAGTCGTTGCCCCCCAGGCCTGAATTTCGGCTATATTAGTATTGCGTCATAAAATATTCCATTTTTATTAATTTGGTTACATGTTAATTAGTTGAAGTTCTTTTTTAAAAATTGTTTAATGAAGTTTAATAGCTTTAAATGTTTTGTTGTTTTTAAGTAAATGAGTTTCGGGGTAATTTGAATGATTATTAATTTATTTTTCATGTGAGTAACATAACCTAAACTAGATAAGTTCCACGTTTGATAATACGGATTGCAAAAATTTGTGTATATTTTTATTTACAAGACTAGTCGAGTCAAGTCGATATTCAACTTTTGACCTACTAAAAAATCATTTTATCTCAATACTACTCTAACGGTTTATAAAATAAAACATTCCAAGGTTTTCAATTTTTTTTTTTATTCATCTGTCTGGAAAGTCACATTTTTTTATTAAATTTTCATTTTAAAATTGACAATGTTTGAAAATTTTTGTTAGGTAAGCTTGTTCAAAGTCTATAATTAATTATTTTGTTATCAGTTTATTAGTCAACATTAGCTATCATAATTAATTGACTTTATCAAATTGTTTAAATAAAAATATTTAATGTGATTGACTTTTTATTTGGAACATGTCAGTAAATAATCGGTACAAATTCAGTACATTTGTTTGTAAACTTGTATAAAAAAAATTGTTTTTTATGCAATGTCATTTACATTAATGATAATTATTTGTTTATCGTTAAATATTGCCTATATTGCAATGCAAATTATTTTGATCGTAAAAATAGTTTTTTTTTTTTTTTTAAATTCCTACACAAAATTTAAAAATGATTTATTAATAAATATATTATGTCGTTAGAATTTTTATTATTTTATATGACTTCATTAATTTTTAGACATGTTAATTCATTGGCTTGTATTACTGATAAGAAAACAATTGTTATTATGCGTGATAAGTGCAATTTTGATTTTTATTATTCATGAGCTCTTTAAATATTGTTTAATTAATAATAATTGCTTAAATTTATAATATCTATTAATTTCTTGATATTAACAAGAGTTTCTCAGTCTTGCGTTCTTGAGAAAATGTATAAATAGAAGAAGAAAAAGTATTGTTTTCAAAAAAACTGTATGTAAATGTGATATACAAATCTATGCCATCCATGATTTATTTTAGGGAATAAATCTCAGATTATTGAATTTCCGTAAATTTTATTTATTTTTTTAAAATTAATGCTTCGAAACCAGAATCAATTATATAGAAACAAAACTAGTTATTGAAGGTCATTTTAAAGTCATTTTGGATAAATATTTTTAGGGGGCCAAATTTTGATAGTTAATTTTATAAGACTCCTGCAAAATATATTATTGGGGAAAAAATTTATAACCGCGTTTATTTCTCCCAATATTGACCGTTTAATGCCATAAAATCTAGGTCAAATCATTAAATAGATCTAATCCAGTGTAAATCTTAACTGAAAAGTAGGCGTTGGGAATTTAATTTGGTTATCAACAAATATCTCAAAGCTAATTTCTTTTAAAGTCTCTGATTGAAATATTTAAACAATTTAATTTTTGCGTACTAGTTTTCACGGCGGCAAAATTTTAATAGCAAAATCCCCAAAAAACACTACTCCTTTGACTCAATTTACATACAGATATTCAATATCCTAGGTCATTTTAGAGTGGTTATGCAGGTTCAAAGTCTTAAAAACATCAGAAAAACGTGTTAGAAATCCTTTACAAATTTCTGAAATTACCCCTAACTTCAATAAAATTGACCTGTCTGGTAAATAACTTTTTTTTTTTCAAATTAATGGAAAACGTTTATTTTATAATTGAGATTTTTTATTTCAATAACCTGTGTAAGTATATAAAGAAATAATTTACCATTTCAAGGGCGTTGCCAAGGGGTTGAAAACTAACCACCCCCTATCACCCTAGAGTAGACAAAAATAAACCAAATACCAGAACTTATAAAGGTTGTTTATATTGAAAAAAAATTTCACTGTAGGGTTGTAGTATGGTCAAAAAGTATATATAAAAAGTTATAATAGTTCAATCATACATCGAAGTTTGCGTTATATCGATTTTCGGAGAAATTTTAATGGTAGGTTGGAATGTCTTCAGAGCTCTCTATTTAAGGTTTACCCTCGAATTCTGAAAAGGCTGTTAGACTCAGTTGGTTTGGTTTTGTCCTTGAATGATAAGATTGAATGAATAGATGCCTACTTCATTTTACATTTTGAAGTTCTGTGCCCTATTTGCTCCCCTTGTCTTTTATAATTGCGGTAGTTTTTCTAGGTTTTTATATAAACTTTGTGATTTGTGTTCTTATATAAATTTTGTACAAATAATTTTATATACTTATGTCGAGATTTACTTTTTTTTTGAAGAATTGTACATTGGTACACTACAACGATACTTAAACAATATAGTGAGTAGTGACCCAAATTAAAATAAAAACAATTATTGTAATGTTTTAATATAATTCATTTACAAAATTTTTGTTGTCCAAATTGTTACATTAAGCTACCTTATGTATGTATGTTTGATATACAATATTGTAAGCAATATTTCCGTTAAATATTATATATCTATGCGAGCTGATACATATAGTTCTTTTTTCTATCGCTAGATTGAATTTTTCTTAGCATTAAAACGCGTCACTTCGTTTGTAAGCTGAGGGGAGAAGAGTGAAATGTTCTAGCATCATCCCCTGTATTACGTTAAAGTTTCTCTAGAAAGCTTTTCTTGATTTAACGCAAACTTACCCTATTTTTTTCGACGATTTTATTATACCAATGAGACTACAGGTGGAATCATAATATATATTTTTGTTTAGGTAGATATACAAAAGTGCTAGTAAACAATGGACCAACAATTTTGTCTACGATGGAACAATCATCCAACAAACTTAACAGACGTTTTATCAAGTTTATTGAAGCGTGAAGCATTATGTGATGTAACGTTAGCATGTGATGGAGATATGTTTAAAGCACATCAAACAATACTATCCGCATGCAGTCCATATTTTGAAACAATATTTTTGCAAAATTCACACCCACATCCAATAATCTTCCTAAAAGATGTCAATTACAATGAAATGCGAGCATTGCTTGATTTTATGTACAAAGGTGAAGTGAACGTATCACAAAATTTACTACCAATGTTCCTAAAAACGGCTGAATCATTACAAATACGTGGTCTTACCGACAACAACACATTGAATAGTAAAACAAACGACGATCGTAATAACAGTAGTCCGAAACCGGATAACAATTCAAATCGAACTGGTGCTAGTATTGGAGCTGGAGCCGGTCTTGGTGCGAATCATGAACGAGAGAGAGAACGGCATCGTGAAAGTGAACGAGAACGGACTGAGAGTCCACCAAGGGAGAAACGTAAACGTAAAACATCTATTAGTTCCGAACAAAATATCAATACGTCAACGGCAAATAATGAACGTTATAATAATGAGTCACAAGTATGCATTTTTAAATTTTTAATCCAATTTTACAGTTCTTGAAGCAATAAAATTTAATTACCTATTGTTTTCGATTTGACCACGAAAATGAACACCGTAAAAGTCAAATATTCCCAAAATTAGTATTTGGTACATAATTTTCTGTACTTTAGAAGTTGACCTAAGCATTTCGAGGTATCTAGGTACTCCGGAAATCGAAATAATTGTTTATTTATTCAAATTAACTTTGATAATACAATAGAACCTCGATGAATCGAATCGGAAAGAGGAACGCAAGGAAACTGTTAAGTTTTTCGATTTCCAAACTACAAATAATGGAATTTCCAAGTAACTGATCTGACAAGGAGGGATGCCGGCGAAAGAAGAAGGGTCCCTCATCTGGCTCAGTCTACGTAGATAAAACTTTGAGTAATAAAATTTCGAATTGACTTCGGCAATCTGTCGAAGGAAATAACATTTTTAGATTCAGTTCTCCACAATTTCATTCTTTTTCAAAGTGTTCAAAAGATTCAAATTTTACTTTTTAATGCTTCAAAAATTATATTTTGTTGTTTTTTAAATCTTTTAATCTAAAAAAAAAATGATTGCTTACATACATTTTACTAAATAAAAATTTGTTTTAGCAATCGTCAATAAGTTCATATAAATCTAGTTCCGGCCTACAGTCTTTACAATCGAAATTATGCACAGAAAGGGAACAAGTACCAGAAGATTTGCGCGCTACCCCACCTCACCTGCCATTAATAAAACAAGAACCAACTGGAATGGAATCAACATCTCATATGGATTACAAGGAATCATTTCATATGGCCGATCATATAGGATTACAATCAGTGGTAAGTACTCTTATAACTTATAATGTTTTTCATATTTCTTCAATCCGTTCATTTAATTAATATCGTGTTCAATGCTTCGGTTATTTATTTTGATTAGTGTGTGTCCAATTTGTGAATTTGTGATAGTGTTCAAATTATCTCTCACAACGGGAAGGAAGGGATATTCATGAGTATTGCTTTAAAAATATTATCTAAGCCGAAGCATTCAAAATCCTTTCCTTCTCTGTTGACAGAAACAAAATAACGATGATTGGGGGATGACAATGATACATGACAATGATAATCAAGAACATCACAATATTTCACATCGATATCGAACAACAAGCACCAACGCAACACAATCTACTTCACATCAAAATCAACCATATACAACAAACCCTACAACTATTACTACTTACCAACAAGGAATATCAGTTATACGTCCAACTTCAATGAGAGCTCTAATGCCACCAAACAATCCGAATCCGTCGTCAATACCAATTACGAATACGTCACTTAACATACCACCAAGCAATCAACGTAAATGTTACAGTACAACTAGAAAAGGTGGTCGCTTTCGACCGGGATGGCTTGAAGCATATGTGTGGCTGGCATATGATGAACAATTAAATATTATGTTTTGTAAATATTGTCGAAAATGGAGTAGAGGAATGCCAGAAATTCGTACATCGTTCGCGGAAGGTAATTGTAATTTTCGATTGGAGATTGTCAATCATCATGATAAATGTAAGGCGCATAAATTGTGTATGGCAAAGGAAGAAGATGTGTCAAAATCAAAAGAATTGTTACGGCGTAAACACAACACGTTAATATCGAATTTAAATACATAATTTAAATTATGTGTCTTTATCCCGAAATTAAATTTTGATTAAATGTCGAAGATCTACGTAATATTTTGTTTTTACAATTTTACTCAAAATTTTAAGTGATATTCGAATGAAGTTACGTTTTCAATTATTTTTGATTTTTACATTTTTATGTATCGCTTACTAAATGAATTTTGAAAAGATAAATAATATCTTTTGATTTTCTTAATGACATTGAATATGATTAGATAAATTATCAGAAGATTTTCCTGATACCTTGATCTTAAGGATACTAAAATAAGCATCTGAATTCCCGTAGCTTTATCCACGTTAATATCTCTAAAAATAATCGCAGTCGAGTGTTTTGTTTTTTTTGTTAAAGATATAATCTTTGTTCGGTGCAAAAAAAAATTAGTACTTAGCAGTAGAACTTACATAATGATGAATTGTCGAACAAATTATTTTCTATAACTCGTTTTGTTAATATTTACTATGAAACTACAAATTTTTGTTTTGAAATTCCTATAAAAATCTCTGTAGTGTACGAGTTTTGCTCAAAAGGGTAGGGGTTCAACTAGATGTAAAGCATTCTACGCGAGATATATTATACATACATACAGACCTTACCCCGAAATCGGTTAAAAAGGACTCAAGGATGGTTAGAATGGGTACTATCGTACTTGGAACTAAACTTTTAATATCCTTAAATATTTTATACAGAGTATAACAAATGGACAAAAATAGGGATGTAATGATTCAAATTGTAAAAACAAAATATGAACCAATTAGATCTGTTTCTCCGCAAAGATATGTGATATATAAATCAGGTGCAGGATTTATTGTCCCATTTTAAATATATTTTAATATTTGCATAGTTACTAGTTGAGTTAGTTTTATTGTTAATTATTTACATTTGTTACGTTCTGTGAACAAAATTCCACTTTTAGGTAGTCGTTAGAATTACAATTGTTTACAAAAGTTTTTGTTTAACAAACTTTTCAAACAAGCTGAAACCGTTGATGAATAAAATCCAATTAAAATATAATTACTTTTTCGAACTGGCCGCATCATTGTCTATGCTTTAGAATTTGCTTCACCTCCAACAATATTCAAAATTCGAAAAACCATAGAAAAATAATTTTAAAAAACTATAATTATCTACTAAAAAAATCGAATTTTTAACAGAAATCGAATAAAAGGATTTTTCTGAAGTTTTGAATATTTCTGTAATCGGCGATAGAACAATTTCAGTAAAAACGACATTCACCTTTAATCTTAACGACATTCACCGTTATCGTCAGGTTTAGCTAACGTCTTAAGGGTTGATTCAAATGGTGGTGTTTATTATGTAATAGCAATTACTATTAACATTTAATATAAGCCATCGCCCACACCGATAACAACGCCGCTTTAATTTTGTAGAGAACTTCCGGTTCTTTAAATTAATTCGACTGGATGTTTTTCATAACTTGCTATTGTTTCCAATCAAAATTTTTCTGGGCAGAAAAGCAAAAAATATTCACGAAGCGAGTGGCCAGTTAAAAGAAGATCATTTTATTTTTGGATTATATTTATCGAATATTATACGATTCTAAGACTTCCAAAAAATGATTGTAGTTTAAAGTAATTGCTGAGTATTTATTAGCAATAAACACAAATTATTATTTTTATTATTAAAGTTCGCGCCTGCGTGGGACAGAAAATTTCTTAGGAAAAAAACTAAAGGTTGTGATCATGAATGTTATAAATACGCTTGAAAAAATGGTGACTTACATAAAAAATTTTATATAAAGATATATATATATATAGATAAAAATAAAAATATTTTATTAGAAATAAATAATTGTCAAATCTAATCAAATTTTTAAGAATGACTTAATAAAATAAAATTTATGTAAATACACACAAATTTGTAAGTAATATTTGTTGAATTATTATTATTATTATTATATTATTTGAATAAAAAATATATTTTTGCTATTAGTTAAAACAAAACATATTTGAGATTTTATTAATGGCGACTATCAAGGACGTTCTAGATTTTTAAATGATCTTTGTCTAAAATAAAAGCAGTTATGTTACTCCTTACGACACAAGCTTTCTGCCAAAAATGATGAATTTTCATACTATCTAAATACTAATCTAATACCTTCTTTCTACCAAAAATGACGAATTTTCATAAACTTTATGGTGATATCGAGCAATGACGTCACTAACCTATATCTTCTTCTTTGTTTAATTAGGAATTTTAAACGTTCATATTTTGCGTATTTCTAAAGATTTTAAAAAACCAACTTCACTTTTCTGCCTTATTAGTCAACATGCCTATTGTAAATTTTAGAAATGTTTTCCAGTTAAACAGTCCTTGATATTCGTCAATAAATTCAAATAAAGGGTATCTCAGGTTTTAATCGTCAAAAGTTGGCGGATAAAGCTCGCGAAAATCAATCAAAGTTGATATTATATAAAGCTTCTATAATTTATATTTGTGTCTATAATTTATATAACGTATATTATATCCATGCCTATGTATGAGACAAGGATATCCATGGCTGGTGGCAATAAATACAGTTAAGAGTCACGGGTTTGGATTTTTCTCTCGCGTGTTATCACCCGGCGATACAAAAATAATATTTAAACAAAATTTTTTTCGTTTAAATAACACACTCTGTCTCAAAAAGGGGGCTTCGTTATGCAACTTAAAAAATTTTTGCGAACTTTATCATCTGTTAAATTTTACCGATTAAAGCTTAAGGTATACCATAATAACGCTTATAAATGATTGTTAGTAGTATATTGTAATCAAATAACATTAATTGTAAATTAATGTCAAAAAATTTTGAGAATATAATTTGGTAATAAAAATTTTATTATTGATTTCGTTTACTGATTTATATACACCTCCTTTCTAAACAACTTTTATTATTAAATATTATTATAGAAAATCAATTGAATTTTTTCGAAATTCATAAATTCAAAAGAAAGTTGAGATATCGGTACTTGACTATAGGAATGATAATTGGTATTGATACATCTCTCATTCCGATTAGAGACAATCAAAAATTTCTTACGAAATACATGGTAGAAAGACTTCATTAATCTCAATACACTTTCCACAATTATTTTATATAATGTATCGGTGCAGACGATGTTAAGAAGTATTTATTAATTTCGCGTGCAAGACGAATATTCTTAAATTTCACTGAAATATTTTAAAAATTTAAAAAAAACCACGATTAATAGTCTATTTTAATTTTTGGTATAGGGTGGACCAATGAATTTACATGTTGATGATTTAAATTTGTTGGCGGCGCATGGTCTTACGGAACCGGATTTGGAACATTCTACACCGACACCAACTCATGACGTATCTGATAACATCGACGGTGAGTTTAGATTTTGTTTTTATTCAAATTTCCATACGTAAAAACTGTGTAAAATTGAAGCATATATTTAAAAATAAGGCTGGCTAAAGAGATATTGAATCATTTGACCTACACTTTTTCAGTTATAAAGAAACTATCAATGAGTAGCGATGAAACTCGTGAATTCACTCTTAATACCCCAAGAATTCTACGTTTTGCTCGAACCGGCAATTAAGACAAACGTCCAATGACCATTATGCACTGATAATCGTTGATTTATTATTTTTCTTGTGAGTGATGAATTTAAATAACTGAACTAATTGCGTGTTTTCAATCACATTGTTATTATTAGCGTTGAAGGAGGCTTATTGGTCGTCTTCCCGTTTAGGTATTTGGGTTAAGGTAGATTTTAAAAATTTTGATCAAATAAGTGAAATTTTTTCATTTTAAACTGGTCTTTGATTTTTGTAAAGTTCTTAATTATTGTTCACATTACATAAACATTCAGAACAAGTTATCATCAGCTTTTGACGAATATTTTCAGATTTCTTTATATAATTGTCATTTGCGATTCCAATGGCAGTAGATCGAATCAAAATGAAAATAATTTAAAAATAATAGAAATAAATGCTTCAATTTTTCATTTGTTCGCAATTTGTTAACTACACAAATGCAATTACCATTCAAAAATAACGATTATTATTTGCTTGATTTAGAATTTATGAAAGTAGTTTTTTTTTACGTTATAATAATCGTTTTTTATTTCATTTTGTTTTTAAAATAAAAGAGTTATTCAATATTCATTGATATTTTACAATTAGATTATTAAATACCGGCTGGGTCAAAAAGTCCCTTTAAAGAGCTAATAAGTAAGGTCCATCTTTACATGGGAAGCTGGGAAGTGACGAGAGAAGATGAGAATCCTTTCTTCTTCCTCCCCACTGTGACACTCCTTGCAAAAATCGTGATACACTATCAAGCCCAGGCGTTCAGTGTGCCTGCCGCCTAGGCAGTGTCCTGTAATAACCGCAACAATTTTGCATATCTGTCTTGCATTCTGCGATTATGTCCCGAAAACCAGCGTTATGATCATGATTTTCCTTCCAATAATTACGTAATTCGGTCTACTACAGGTCACCATACTTGTAAGAAATGATTTGAAATTTGTTGTCAGTATCTTCAGTCTGTTATACGTATTATATAATACAAAATCGATAAAAAATCAATTAAAATTACCGAAAATCTTGTTAATGATGGTACATTGTATCCAAAAAATACAAAGAAACTTTTTTTTTAAGTCTGTCCTCTACTCTTCTAATAAATAATCTTGGAACATTCCAAGAAGCAATTTCCATAGAAAATGTACGGAATTCTTTGCTTTTCTTTCCTGATGATCTTACAAATTATATCGAAAGCGTTAAAGTGATTTATTTGTCTTAACATTCCTATGTTTTTTTAATCATTTAATTTACAAATATAATAAGTTTATTACAAATTTACAAAATTTTTATTTAAATATCAATGTAATAAATATTGAATACTTTTTTTGTAGCACCACACAAATTTTATTAGCAATATTTTGTTTTTTCAATTATTTTTTGTGTCAACATTGACCATATTTTGATACTAAGATTATTTTTTTACAAATTTTTACCTGGACCAACATTCATTGTCGTTTTGTTTATTGCATGCTGCATGACTACTTAGTACACTTCATTTTTGTCAACTCCGATTATATTTCTTTTATTTATTTATTTAATTTTTAATAATACTCAAATGCTTCTATTTTATTATTTACCTACTTTAAAAAGGATGTAGTTTAATTTTTAGTTTAACAAAGTTATATTCTTTATTTTTAATCAATCAATAAAATTTTATGGATCGCGCTGAGCTGCTCTGCGCTCTCTTTGGATGATCAATTAAATCATTCTTTTAATATGTATTCACAAAATATTGAATTTTTTTATATTTACTCTCTGAATCTATCTTATAATACTAATGGTCAATTTTTTAGTTTTACTAAACAATATTTATTAGTCGATCTGTAATTTGTCGTAATTGGGAATTCACAACTTCTTTGTATAGTTTAAATATTTATAGAATTTTTTTACGAAGAAGTCTAATAAATTTAATCTGAAAATTGTTGTGTCTCTGGTTGAAGTTAAATATATTTCATGCCACAAATCGTTGAATTCAAAAAAATAATTACTATTGTATCAATTTGCCATACATGCAGAGCTATTTCTACAATTCGTCTATGTTTTAGATCTCCACTGGCAAATTTTTTTATTCCTTTACGAATTTAGTGTTAATCAAAAGTACACACATAGTGTGAGAAACTGACGGACTAAAATTGATATTGCAGAACGTATAAAATGTATGAATGATGATTTTGATAAATTTACTGGGTTTAAATTTCAAGAAATTTCATCTTCTTCATATCTCCACGAACGTAACAGATAGAGACTCTAAATTCAAAATTAAATTTCCTTTAATTTTGCTTATTCAGTGATAAACTTCGTGGTTTTTAAATGTTTCCATTACTTGCGATAACCCTCATACTTTTTATTTGTTTGAAAAAACAATATGTAAAATTTTTTTTAACAATTATGGTCTTTGATTATCTTGTATTATACGTACTTTCGATTAACATCAAATTCGAAAAACTATACAAAATTTGCCGGTTACTTAAAAGAACTTCTAGAAGACTTTTCAAGGAAAAATTATTGCAGTTATGCATAGTAAACAATAGGATCTTCCAATGGAAAATCAAAACCCTTAAAAAAATTACAAAATGGATTATTGATGAAAGTAATTTCATTACTTTCAAAATGATTCTAAAAAACCCGCCACTTTGAACAACATCATGAGAACTTAATCGACTAGTATAAGTATATGTCAGATTTTTAGACAATAATCTGCCCCTTAGAATAGGAGCACTGAAGTATGTTTTTGTAGCGCAAAGTTGTATACATTTAGCACGAGATTGAATTGATTAAGAGCGCAAAATTTACTTCTCACTTGAAATTAGCTATTTGCCGAAGGAATATATAATATTTTGTATGAATCGCAAAAATAGAATATGAATTGTACAAATATTTGTGTACAAAAGTCTAATATATTTATTGTTAGATTATAATAAAAGGAATATTAATGATTCCAAATTTTTATTGGATGGTCCCATTTTTGTCACAAGCTGTCAAAACAAAATGGCTGAGAGTTGATCTATGTGCACAAAAAAATTTGTGATGAAAAGGTCTATTGGAGTCGTATGACGTTTGAAAATTGTCGGACAAATATGCAATGGAATTATGAATGTCAAAAATGGCTCATTGCATCTTCATCCGATAAACTCTTTACGACTTTAATTGTAGAATTGACAAGAGCTGCCGTAAAAAATCGAATGAATTTCATAAAACAAATTATTTAAAAATTGTCAATAGTAGTAGTATTGTATGTAGTTCGCAGTTAGATATAAAATGAAAAAGTGGTCAATCGGATTATAATTGACGAATAAAGGCCTATCAGAACCAGTCAAAAGCAAAGACTGACTAGTTATCCTATTTTAGATGTCATACGATTTACTACTTTCTTTTTTCCTTTTATTAATTAAATAAATCTCTACTAAAATTCAAACGTTGGCAAACAATTTTTAATACGATTTTTGGTTTACAATACACGCCGGTGCTTCAGGCCGGCGCAACTGGTTGACCAACCCCACAGTTCAGAAGATGAGCTATCTTTTTTTGGCAGTAAACATAAATAATTGTTCCAAAAGTGGCGTCGTAAAACAGAAATATTTTGGATCCTTTTGAAAATGACTAGTGTACATATTACAATTTGATTTTATAGAAACAAGTTTGGTAAAAAGTGAACAAATAAACAACCGCTGAAAATCGAATCAGAATCTGTCGGTATCATCCTAAATGTTCTTCCAACCGAGTAGGTTCTGTAATTGTTCAATTTCGTTGCCCTTTATTCTTTAATTTAATTAGTTTATACCACTTTATTTCGTGAATATAAACTGTAAAAGTTAATTTTTAACTATCCAAAATATTTCTTATTTTTCTATAATATCATATTGGCTACATCTAATTAGTTCGGCCTATTATCAAAAAAACCTCATCATCTAATTTAGAAAAAAAATCGTTAGAAACGTAGACCTCCATTCCCAAAAGATTTTGATACTTCGTAATGTTTGCAAATTTTTAATTATTCTCCCCTCAAGGAAAGAAACTTCCAGTAAAATTAATCAACTAAAACTGTTGAAAAATTAGGAATTATTTCCCATTCGTGTATATTGATCACCTATAGCACATTTTGTTGAAAATAATTATAACGGATTCAATAGAAAATTTTGTATTTATTCTGTTTATTGGTGATATTTGTAGTTTGTTAAAATGGTGATGGTTAATTTAAATAGTTTATACATATTCTTCATTTGAAAGTTTTATTGAGGTATTTTGTTGGTGTTTATGTTTTGGTTGTTTCAGAAATTTTTTATAACGGTATGTAATTGATTGTTTAATTCTATTTTGTTGATAATAATATATTTAATCTACTTAATTAATTGTCATTTATTTCAGCTAATCAATATCTTCTCAATTCAAGAAAAATATTCATTACCAGGAAGATTATGACACAATTAATTATCTTACAAAAGTTGTATTTAATAATTGTTATTTATTTGAATAAAATAAGTTTCCGTTTTATTCAATGTTTTTTTTTGTCAAAATCCCATTTCTGATATAGTTTTATTAAAAGTAATTCGCGATTTTTTGTACAAAGTTTTTTTGGCGCTGCTTCATAATGTTTTAAATAATTCTTTTGTGGATTAATCGAAATTTAAAAAAATTAATTGATGTTTTTAATTAATTTTAGCTTTCTTGCTAAATTGAATTAGACATCTTCGTCTTAATATTCCCGAAATATACTGTATTCTTAGCCAGAAAAAAATATCTCACCTAATCAAAATGTCTAAGAGGTATTTCTCTATTTTATCGACGTCTTATGTTGTGCTTCATTCAGATCTGATTAAAACTATAAAGATGGCTAAGCAATTGGTTTGTGCAAATTTATTTGGAGGAAAACCACATTTTTCTACACGGTAAGTATAGATTTTATATACTTCTTAATTGCTAGAGTACATAAATTAACACATGAATGTTGGTTCGAATTAAAGAAATTTAAAGTAATACGTTAAAAAAAATTATGATTTTTTATTATTATTAAATTATTTTCTATGGTTCCAGATCAGAAAACCATCAACATGTATCAATGTTTCGAACGATGCACGGATTCATACACCTATAAATGTAAAATATGTGGAAAAATTGTAGCTAATATGCGAAATCATTATTTAATGCATCGACCCGAAAAACATTATTGTCCTGTTTGCAATGCATCACGTACAAGATTGGATAATTTGAAGGCACATTGTAAAGAAAAACATCCCGAGTACAATGTACGAGATTTATTTACAACGCATCATAATCGGAATCCATTCGAGCGCAGTGAATTTTTTAATACAACTGTGGAATATTTTAATTGATCTCTAGAAAAAATATTTTGACATAAATTTTTCAAATAAATATATTTTTTCTATACACGGTGTCTGAGAATATGCCATTGTTTGGAACAAACGAACAAACTCAGGAATCCAGGAATAGATATTTTAGATATTACATATGTTACTCTATACATATAATTAATTGTATATTATATATACAAAGAACCCTGCAGGATTAAATAGAAAAATGGCTTTCTGTGAAACTTTTTCAAATCATTCCTAAAATGTTCTTCGAATCGTTCTGATCAAAAACTTTTACGGCCACAAAAATTTTGAAAATTTTAATATACGTGTAGATTTTCGAAAAATGTACACGTATATTATAATTATATTATATGACTATCGTGTGGTGTATGTGTATGTAACACTTTTGCTATTGAACATGGTCATGCAGTTGATATTATCAAGACGAATATATGTGTAGCTTTGATCGCCCATAGCTCGAAAACTACCCGTTAAAAATTTTTATGGCCATGAGTTCTTTTGATCAGGACGATTAGAAGAACATTTTGGGAGCGGTTAGAAATTGTTTCATAGAAAGCCATTTTCCAATCCTATCATCGTGAATCCTTTAATTTAATATTTTAAATTACGACTCGATTTTGTTTCGGACAAGTTAAAAAATAACCAACATTTTTCGTTCTTTATCAAACGACGCTGTTTGTAAAAGATTTTATCTGGTATTTTTTTAACAAATGTTTCTTTGACTTCCGTCCGAAGTTAAAAAGAATCGTAATTTAAAATCAAAAGGTGTATTTATTTTAGATTCAAGATTCCTATAAATTTTATCTCTACAAGTGACATAAGCTTGGACACCCGTTATATATTTGTGTGTTTTCAAAGTGTTGAGTTTTTTATATAAAAGAAATATGTTTGAATATATTATATATATTTTTTGAAAATATTATTACTTATGTGCAAATCTTGTTTTTATTTTTATATTATAACACCTAAGATGGCGTTTATCCGCTATATATTTTTTATAACGCAACTTAGACTCCGATATCTATTTAAGAAGTCTGTATTTTTTTTAAATTTTGTAAATCTTATGAAGTATGTCTTAAAAAAACCAAACTGATACCTCTGTGCCAAAGTTTAATCAGTAAAATCGAATAAGAAATAGAAAAATCTCTTGATAAAAAACACTAACAAATAGTTTTTAGGCCGTTTAAATCATGAAAATTGATAAAAGAATAAGATAAAAATCTCATGATTTGACAGAAAACGTAACTAGAGAAATAATAAATAAGTAAGAAAGAAATTTGCTTATTCACATTAAAATCCGAAGTTATATAAATTTGAAGGAACTGTAAATATTCGAATAATTTCGTTGTTTGAAAATTATTTAGAAAATTTTCCGATTTAAAATTGAACTTTATTTGAAGAAAACAATGATTTATAGAAAATGCAAACCATAAGAGCTTGAATAGATTTGAATGCAAATCCTAGGAAACCAAATAATACTTTCAGAATCTGGCAAATTTTGATTCTATTACATGCAATAAATTGAAAACATTCAAATTTAAAATTCGTTTCTTAGTAGTGTCGAATACTTTCTATTCCAAAGACGGCAAGTTTAATTCAGCCACATGAAATAATAAGTTTTATATGAATAACTATTTTGGTGCCAACCATTTATGTTCGAATGGTTTTAGTAAAAGAGCGAGACAGAATGACTTTGATGCCTGCACGACAACTTAGTTTTCAAAGTTATATAGAAAGCTCAAGGTGTTTCAAAACGAAAAACTTTCAACGAATGTCAAATTTAAATGGCTAATGTCTGACACTCATGTTAATTTAAATATGAAATAGCTTCTGTGACTTCACGTTTCTTCACAAAAATTTTTGTTTTTTTCATTATTATAATTTTTTGTATTTTTTGTTTTTAACAATTGATTATTATTAATTATAATTATAATCGGGACTAATTTGAAGTTCTAGAGGTAGTGTTTATTATTTTTGTGGATGGGATATGAATTGAATTATATAAGTAGTTAAAAACGTAGTTATGTAGAATATGTTTATGTAGTAAATAAACTTCGGAAATAACTTTGTATATCTATAACTTGATCTTGAAGAATAGACGAAACGATCAATAACACTCCAAATATAAGGTAATCTAATCCTCTTGAAATGGTATCATGTTTTTACAGTATATGTCGAAGACAATCTACCACATCAGAGGGATTCACGCACAGATTACTCATCAACATTTCGTCGGGCACCAGAGGATCCACATTTGTTTGTTTGTCTCATCTGTGGTAAAACTGTCCGTAATCGTTGGCATCATATTAAAATACATTGTCCACAAAATTTTGTGTGTAATGTTTGTAAACAGACATTTGGCCGTAAAGATAATTTTAAAATACATGTGCGAATGAAACATCCCGAAATATTTTCATTACATCCCACGTATTATCAAGTGTATCGACGTAAATCTGATAGTGGAATCTAGTTTTTTTATTTAATATCTCGAGAAGTTTAGAAGTCACGAAAGCTTTTTCATAATTTGTTTGTTTGTTTGAACGCCATTCAATTAGTTGTCAATTTCAGTCAAATATTCAATTGTGCCATAGTATTTTTAATCTCTCTTCTTTTGTAAGCTTATTCAAGAAGAAAAACGAAATTAGAAATAATTAGTCTTTTGTGTTAAATATTAAGTAACACAGTAAAAATGGCAGAGAATTGGCCCAATCTGATTATCGATTACAAATGATCTAAGTCATTAATGGCACTGAGACTCAAAATGGCTATTGATTGGGTCATTTAAGAAAAAAATCTCTTTTTACCAGCTTATGCATCAGAGATTTGATCGCTAATGATTCATTAAGAGACGTCACTTTTAAATATACTTGTTTGCTACAAGTAAACTAAAATTGTTTACCTGGAGGTTGGCAAATCAGAAATTTTAAGTCTTAACATTTAATAAATTCTCAATAGTATTTTTCTCATTCAATAGTATTTTGAGATACACACATACATAGCTTACAAATTCTATGGTAAGTCCACGTCCAGGAAAGGGGGGCAGTTTCCCTGATGAATTCCTATACCAATTTCTAACTTTGTAAAAATACCCGAAAAGAGACTCGTAATTTTGACGCTTGGTGCTTGTAAGTCAAGAAAAAATCATGTAAAGTTTCGGAAACATGTTTTTCGGACTCTGTTTAAAATATTAAATACCAAAATTTTAATTTCCAAATAAAATATTTTGAAAAGTAAGAACTTTCGATTTGTGAATGAGGAAACTTTTGTTCTACTCTTCAAGAACTAACATTTTCACTAAGTTTCGAAAGATTCGACTGAGATACCATAAAGTGTCTCAGTCGAATCTTAAATTTAATAAATTTAATTTAACTCTGTTTTGTTAAAATTAGCAACGTACAAAATCTAGAATACAAAAATTTTGGTCTTAGCTTTAAAATTCATCTAATAATGAATTAAGATTGAGATATAAACCAAACTTTGATTATCAGATGAATAAAACTGATTCCTCATCCCAGGTATTTTCTTAAATTTTTAATACTTTCAAATTTTCCGTAAGATGTTCAGTTGAAGGCAGCTTATACATTAAACCAAAGTTGACATTGATATAAGGGCGTGAAATGAAATTAAATGGCGTATAGTGATTTTACAAAATAAAATTCACTTTCAAATAGTTTTTCGTACTTATTTTAAAAGTTTTTTTTTTTTAATAATTAAATTTTATAATTTAACTGTTTAATAAACATTGTGTAAATAAAACTGTATATATTTAAAAATAAAATTTAAATTCCTATACAAAATTTAGTTTTTTTATTTTGAATTAATCTAAAAAAATTTACCTAAAAATGTCTATAGCCGTTAATACAATAATTTTAATATAAAATAAAATCTTTACTAACTGAAATGCATTCTTTTGAAACAATTCAAAAGATTGCAGCTAATTCTATTTTCTTCAAACGGGTTAATGGCGGAGCTTTTGAATCTCTATAACCAAAACGCTTAAGGTTGGTTTTTTATTATACTTTTTCAGATAATGCGAATCTTAAATATAATTTTATCTCCAAATGGTGTCTCGTTATTATCACATTCAGGGAACTCAATTAGGTATACGAGAAAATTTTAAAGAAAAGTTTCTTTGCAGTTTTTGTATCCGATATCATGTAAAATTAACAAGCTAGGGCTTCGTTAATTATCATTTTTATTTTGGATAATTTTTCGATTAATATCAGTAAAATTTTAATTGTTATATTTGTATTCTAAGTTTACTATTTACAAAGATACTTATTAATTTTATATTTTAGACTTTTGATTATAAGTAATTTTTTGATTGGTTAACTACAAAACGAGCTATTAGCCATAATAGATAAAAATGGTTCACTCTGTATATCATCGTTTATAAAACTTTGAGAAAAAATGATTAAAAGATAAATTGTAAATTTTATTTAAACCAATTTCTTTATTATACAAAAAAATTTCACCAATAATTTTTACTGATGTTCGAGAAATTCTCAAAATTTTAAATGTTAAATTACGAAACCATATCTTGTTTAAAATACATTGGATCCAAAAAGTGCAAGAGATCCTTCTTCTTAGAACGTCGTCCTCTATATCACTGTGCTCTCTGAATGAGTTAGTTACGGTACATCCTTAAAAATAAATGATGAAGTCTGTGACGGTGAACAGTTCGGTTACATTAGCGACTATAATTCCATAAATCAAGTCTAACCTTTGATGAAATCATGATTGATTTAATGATAAAATGTAGAATGAATGTAGTCACAGATGTAATCGATATAAGTATGTAATCACGCCACTTTTTGTTTGCCTGAAATCTGTAATATTTTTTATGCTTCCTATATTAAGTTGTTACACATATTTTACTTATCACATTATCTGAATTTATTTTTGTTTCAATTTTGAAAGATAAATGCTTTTTGTATTAACTTGTATTTTTTTTGATAATGCATCGAAAAAAATTTTCCAAAAAAAAAAAAAACAAATTTTGTTGTTTTTTTCTATAATGCATAATAAAACAAATCTTAAGACGTTGTTTTGGTTTTGCAGGTTCAAAAGCCTGGCACATGCGGCTTACGTTTGACAAGCTGCCAGGTGGCTGCAACCTGCATCGATGTAAACTATGCGGCAAGATTGTGACACATATACGAAATCACTATCATGTTCACTTCCCTGGTCGATACGAGTGCCCATTATGTAGGGCAACATACACGCGCAGCGACAACCTACGTACACATTGTAAATTCAAACATCCCCGTTTCAATCCGGACAGCGTACGTAAATATGATACCCCAACTATGCCAGCGTCCATGGCGACAATGTTCTCAACTGCATCGAACATCACAAGTACGCGACCTGAAACAGCGCTCGATTGATTTTGGTTTTTCTATCTGCAATATTATCAAATGTTACGTTTGTAAACATTTTCATTTACGTTTTTTTATATTCATTTTTAACTCATTTACATAATTTTTTTAATTATATAACAAAAAATTATTATATAAAAATAATACACTTGCCATAAAATGCACATGAATGCTGCTGAAACGAATAATAATATACCTAAATTACAACTATTCAATTCAATTCAATCTGATCTCTTTTCAAAAAGTAATTGAACAAATTCGAACTTCGAACGTTCGATATTTAAACTTACTAGTCAATAAATACAACAAATCTTTTTGAATTAGAATTTAAGATCTTCGTACTAAAGTTAGATACCTGAATAGTTGTACATGATACATAAACATTGTGCTCTCAATTTACCTCTCAATTCAATTATAAAATAATAAATAGTAAAAAGCTCGTCTCCACTAAAAATCTTATTAATATTTATTATTTTTTAATTGGAATTAGATAAGATGAAAATTTTGCATTCGTGTGAACAAATTTTTCCATGCGTTTCTTTTGCATTTTCAAGTACCGTTCGTGTCCCTACCTTGATGCATAGGAAATCCAATTTCCTATGCATTACGATTAAAAGCCATTTATTACTTTGAATGGGATTAAATAAATAGGAAATCAATAAGTTTTATTTCCTATTTATTTGAATAATCTATTTTTAAACTAATGTTTCTTTTATTCAATCTAAAAAAGGTGTTTTTGGTTCCGTTAGAGACCCGAGGAGGGAGCGGGGTTTAAAAAATCTCTACATGCCTTTATTTTGAGGGTGGGAGGGGTTAAAAGATTAATCAATAATTGTAAAAAATAAAAAATTTGTCTTTTTGCGTTTTTTTTAAATATCGAACTGATTATAAATCGAAAACTATAAACGTTATAAAAAAACAAGACGAGAGACTTATTTTGTGTAAAATGAATAAATAGCATCATTTATTTGGAGCAAAAGAAAGGTTATTTTGTAAATAAATAAAAATTAATTTAAAAAAAGGCACCAAATTTTCACCGAACATATAAAAATAAAACTTTGTCATACTAATATGAAATTTTCGTCTTGTCTAAATAAAACTTAAAGCACAAAAAAAAAAACAAAAAACAATTGAACAAACGTTGAACGTTTTTGTTCCAAATAAAACAATACCTCTTAAAACTATTTCAAAAAGGATATTAGTTTAAATATTAATTATTAATTAATGTAATAAAAACGAATCGTTTACAATGAAAATAAAAATTATAATGTTAATAATATATAATTAATTAAAATGATAATTAATGACTTTATATTCTCTAAGAATAATCTACTAAAAAAATTAAAAATTAAATACTACTCTTTAATTCTATATACCATATTAATTTGTTACTTATATATTATGGTGCTGTTGAAAAGAATATTATATATAGAATATACAGGGTGTTATGACCGGAAATGGTTTATTATCAAGGAGGAGGTAGCATAATAAAGAAACGTACATTCAAAAATTCAAGTGTTGGAAACTTGACATAACGTGTCGGATTTGTTCCGCATTCTTTACGTTTTTTAAAAATTGTGTTGAAAGTTTGTGACGCTTGTAAGCTTAAATGGAAACGTTTCCGGAGAGACGTCCAAATATCAAAATGCTTGTTTTTGTGTATCCTACAAGCCCCTTGATAATTGACCATTTTTTCAGATACACTCTGCGTGTAATTTTTGAGTGTTAATTTTTTTTTTAATAATCAAATCAAAGTTGCCAAAATGTATTTATTTTCTAAAAAAAATTACTTTATAATTTTACATTTATTCATGTAGTACACAATTAATTCTATTCTTGAAGATGGAATTTTCATATTTTGAAAATGCAGTGATGAATTTCAACCGTACTTAAAAGATTTTAACATAGTTGATCTGCTACAATACATTAAATATCTTTACTCGAATACTGATCTATCCAAAAAGTAACAAGAATTATTCAATAAAAAACCATCAATCATTAATTTTTATTTTATCACCTTTAAGGAAATAAGGAATACTATTAAAACCTCGCAGGGAAATAACATTTTGTTCGAGTTACAAAGTCTAAATAATTCGAGAAGAATTGCCATTTTTTTCGACTCACTGAGGATTACGACTTGGCGAGGTTCGAGTTATCGAGGTTTCACTGTATCAGTTTTTTTGTGTTATAAATACGTATTTCTATCATCATGAGTATGAATTAGCTAATATTATTATCCTGAGAGATGCTACCAGTCGCTAATTTTATGATTGTTTCACGAAAAGCAACTGTTGGAAAAAATTGATCCACATATTGGGGCGAATTTGAAATTTTATTTCAAATATCAGGAGTTCTAATACATTTTACTATTAAATTATTGCAGCTAAACAAGAATAAGTTTATCCTTAACACAAAAAGCGTTAATCATTAGTTCCCCTTTTTTCGATAATTGAAAATCATTTAAACTTTTATATTATCTTAATAGTTTTTGTTTGTTTATTAACAACTCTCATGAAAGCACGCCCTTAAATAGAGATAGATTATTATCAACATTTGGGTATGCTAAATATTTAGCGACAAAGATATTAGCGACGCCTAATTCGCGTTTTGTATCGAGTATAAGTATGTAGCAACTATGTACTAAGTACTTTGTATTTATTTTAAATTTATTTATATTTAATTCAGCTCTTTCCCGTGATCGGACTGTTTATTATTGATTTTAAAAAAAATATATAAACAATATGAACAAACATACGTAAAAAATATCTTCTTTGACAATTATTATTATTTTATAATCGAAGCACATTGATACAATTACAAGGCAGCCTTTTATGTTCGTCAATCAATGCAATTTAGAGTTTATATCGTGGCCATAAAAACCAAAGTCTGTCTAGTATTAAAGTTTTTGAACTATATTCTTCAATTTATGAAAATCTATCAATGAAAGAAAATAAATGATTGTGTACTTTAAATTATGAATAAATAATATTAACTATTGTAGTGTAACTATTGTGCAATACTTTAATAAATTGTTTTATATTATTAATATTAATGACTAATAGTAATTTATACTAAAAACAAAAGAAATGAGAAAGAAGTGACGTCATTAAACTGTAATAATATAATTAATATATATATAAATATATATAGGAAATATTTACTTAAAAATATATTAATATTTACAAATAAAAAATTTTAAACTTATTCTGTATAATATACAATAACAAGAAAAAAAAAGTTAGATATTTAAATGATATTTATATTTAAATATTATTAAAAAAATGTTATATATATAAATTTAAAATAAATAAAAATAAAAAAACTAACGGCCTTCATGAATGAAGCACAAAGACTGCTCAATGGGTTCATTAAATTAGTTAGAAAAGCAAGTTAATTAATTATTGTATCATAATAATATATTAAGAATTAATTAAGAGTCGACCATTCAACCATTGTAGTTTAAGTGAGAATCAATATTACTTTTATCTAAATATTTACAGTTATAAAATTCGGGGAAAATATGTTCCTTCTGTAGGTCATTATTCAAACGTTTTCTTTGATAAATGAGAAAAGTTTATTCATTATTCTTTTAATACTTTTTAAATTAATTATATCCCAAGTATTTACTCGATGAGTATTGTAAACACTTTGTTCTAAAAAAAATTTTTTTTCAAGCCCTTCAGAATCTGTGAGAATTTTTCTCTTTACGAGAGTAAAGATGTAAGCAAAAAATATTAACTTTGAACTTGAAAAAAAAATCTCTAGGTTAATGAAAGAACAATAGCAATCTATACTTCCGGAATGTGACTGCCGCGAAACAAACACCTAACAAAACAGACCATTAAAACCTATTCAGACAATAAAATAGTAGTTTCTTAGTTTTTCATTAGAATTTAGTACAGCTTATCATCGATTAATTTTTAAAACAATTAAGACTACAATGGTAGTATCGACTCAAAAATCCTCTTTCGTTGTTTCTCTTATGAATATATATAAATATTGTCGATATATTTTTTAAATAGTAATTTAATTCGTCTCGAAAATTGTTTTATAACTAATATGTTTATAATATTAAAGTCTATTGTTTTATTTATTAAAAATTTCAGCTAAAATATAGTTTTTTTATCAAGTTGCACATTATAATCTCGAATTTTAGTCACGTTAGCTTATTTATTTTTTAATTATTGGCGCACATTGATATAACGAAATAGTCGCCTGTTGTAGCAGTCTTAAAAATTAAAAAACAACGAGTTAGAAAAATGATTTAGCTAAAATTTTTAATAAATATAAAGGAATTATTTTCTATTAATTTTCGAATGCGCAATATTTAAAAAAAATACTAAAAGGTTTGGTTGGTTGTTTAAAAAAGTCTTAATTTAACCTTTGTGATAATATTGTTTACACTTTTTGATTATTAGTCTAGTAATTTGTATAAAAACTAAAAAGAAGGCAGTAATAACGGTAGCACACTGTCTGTCCCATTCATCAATCGCTTTTTGCTTAAGGCGACGCATAGAAATAAAAAAAATTTACTTAATACTTTCTATAGGAAAAAAACCAATATTTAAATAAATATATGCCCACTTCTATTTAAAATTCGATAAGCATTTACATGACAGCGAAATATTGATTTTCGAAATATAAACAAAAAAATTAACCAAAACCTCGCTCAAAATTTCTTCATCGGTACTTATTTTGTTTAATTTTTTCTTGGTTTTTAGAATGAAATCATTAAAAAAAATTTAATCTAAACTAAGACATAGACTGCAAGTAGATTGTAAAAAAAGATGATATTGAGGCCTTGAAAATATTAGAGAAATTGTGTTTTTTGTAAAATGAACCATTTTTGAGAATAAGATTTTTGGATTGTTGTTGTTACTTTAATAAGAGTGTGTAATTTTTATTGTAAAATGGAAGAGAGTATATAATTGGTTGTTATTTTTTTCAAAATTTATAATCCATGTTGATTTTTCTTTCTATTTGTATCACATTGATAAATGGAATAACATTCTTAAAAAATGGACCAAAATTAAACATTTTCGGTGTCTGTTTCTGAAATACCTCTGCTTCTAGAATATATTATAAGTTTAAAAATGCTCATGGGAGTGTTTCATACGTGTCAACATTAATTTTATATACTACCCTCTAGAATCGTAAATGGCAAAATAATCGTTAAATCATTTTAATCTAATCATAATTTTCGGATGACCAGCAGAATAGCTAATTGATTAACAACTAAAGGAGACAATTGGTTTTCAGTTAACATTTGTAAGTTCTCGTGTTTTCCAATAACTGAATTATCATTAATAATGTATAAAACAATAAAATAAACGTTTTTATTTTAATTTAGCTCACTATATCGTTTAAATATTATTGCGGTCTGCTAATATGCAAATTCAAAAACTGTAAATCCTGATTTAAGCTTTCATAAATTCCCAAAGTATAGTAAAAATGTAAAATTCTTAACAGAAGGCAAGTTTAAAAACTTAAAATTTCAAAGTGTATGTACCAGAGTGTACAGTCTTCAATTCTGAAAAGTGATTTTTTCAAAGATGTTAAAAACTAAGATGATAATTATTTGTACTTACATATGATGTCTTTTTATTCAATGAAAAAATCAACCGCGTTTAACAAATATGGTTTACATTTTTTTCACCCGTGGCGCTGACTTTTTAAAACGATAAAATCTCGCAATAATTAACATCGTTAATTATTCTTATAAATAGAAAGAGATTTCTATGGATTATAAATATTATATATAAAAAAAAATTAATCTTCAGAAATGGCCGAAATATATGTATAGACGAAAAACTATAGTCATTTCATTATATAAAAATGGCCTTAATTTTTGTAATAATTAATAATTATTGAATGATGCGAAAAGGACAGTAGAATGTTGTCAAGATATTTCATAAAGATGTGATAATTTCTTTACTAAGGAATGGTGCTATGAATTAATTAAAATATCTTAAGTAATGTCATATGGCATTAAAAATTTTTTAAATAGGCATTATAATTAACTCATTATTTTATACTTTAATTGTGCAATATTTCAGAATAATAAATGTTTTTTTTTTTTAATTAGAAAAACGAACAATTCGGCGAACGTACTAAATATTTAAAAAAAATTATTGTATCAATCAGAATAGTTAATCTGAAAAGTTTCAGATCAATGTTTTTTTTAAGTCTATTTAATAGTGAGCCAGAGTATTTAATATAGTCATTTTGTTACTAACATGCTAAGTCTGCTGACTGGTGATTTTTTACTATTCGTTTAATAGGTAGTCACTTCTTCTATGATTAATTTTGGTTGAGCAAACTTTGAATTTCTTTATAAACGCCTCAATTTTGTATATAAAAGTTCTTTCTTGTAAAGAATTGGGAGAAAGAGTGTTAAATCCAATATCGTCTACCGGAGATTCAAAACACAAAATTTAAATTTCTCGGTAAATTATTAGCGAAACAAAATTTTTAATAATTAGGAAAATGTAGAAAACAATTTAAGTTAAGTTCAAAACTCTGAAATAAAAAAAAAATATTTTGTAAATTGGTCAAAAATTATGCCAGTTTTGAGCGGAATTTCGGGATAAATGACTTTTCTTGTCCCTAATTTATTATCATTAATTTATTCTTATAGATAAAATCAAAATCGATAGTAAATTTTGTAGATTAACTATAAAAAATAGTGATCCCTATAATTCTCAACTTACTATGTGCCAAGAAAATTTCTCAATAAAACAAAAAATATAATTCTTATTCGCTGTACCTGTTAGGTATAATCCAATGCTTCCTTCAAAATTTGCCATACAAAAATTAATCGTACGAAAGAAAAATGCTGGATATGTGAAAATTATTGAGGAAACATATAATTTAAATTATGTTCTTCGTACTAATTACTAATCGGTACTATTTTGAAAGTGCAATTATAATTTAATTAGAATGATCGAATATGAAATAAATATTTTTCGTTCTTTATTGTATAAAATAAGCAACGTTTTTCTTTTTGTGAAAATGCTTTTTCCCAAAATTGTTAATAATTGTTTATATAATTTTGTGATAGGAAAAACTTTTTGGTTGTGGTCTAAAAAAAAGAAATTCTATTATTGTAAATTAAAAAAAAAAAAAAAAAACTGGTGAAATAATAATACTAAAAAATATTTAAATTGTATTTTAATTTGTCAAACTACGAAAAAAAATATGTTGCCAATTTATTGTTACAAAATGTTCCTTATATTTTTATAGTTTTTATTTTTAAATGAAATCTTTGCAGGGTCATATATATTAAAATATTGATTGAGTCATTAATAAACATATTTTGATATTTTGAGTTTGGTCTATTTGCGATCCTAGAGACATTTTGGTTGATTCATAAATCTAATATACTTCAGAAGCTATCAACCAGAATTATTAGGATCGAATTCCCGGTGAATTTAGAGGTTGTATGTTATATTTTCCAATTTTGGAAGAAAGAATCGATCTAATGATTCGATTCGATTAATATTTTATAAGCTTATAAAAAACTATCAAAATCTTTATTTTATGTCTGTTTCGAGGGGCGTAAAAATTTACTTTTACAATATGTGACAACTGTTAATTGCTGTCATCCTGATATTCAATACGAATTTGACATTATCGCATTAACCAAGATACTCCGCATGCATTACAGGAAATTTTCTTATGTTTTAGTTTCGGCGTTTCTGATCTGCTTTTTAAATGGGAACAAATCAGAAATCCATAATTTGAGAGATACAAAAATAAAAATTTGCTATTTTTGATTAATTTGTAATATATATTTATGATGAGATTATTTTCTTATTTGACAACGTTTAACTTCCACATTAAAGGGAGAATCGATCAGTTCTATCGTGTACAATCACTTCAGTTCTATTAATTTCTAGAATCAAAAAAGGGCCAGACTCAAAATAAGTAGCACAATCTCAGAAATATCAAAATACACTTCATTTAAAAAGATCAAATTTTATCTCAAATTTCAAACAACTGTATCTCCAATTAAAATGGCCCAATCGGGATCAATTGAAGCTAATTGAAAAGCTTGTACCTTCTAATTTTTAAATACGAATTTGAAACATTTTTATCTCTCCATACCGCTTTGTGTCGAGGGCATGAAGGATGAAAAAGACGCCAAAATATTTTGCATATCTGTGTGGAATGTGTTCTGACGCATTCTTGTATGAGCTTTTTTGATCTAGCTACGCACTACGTAGAGATATAGCTATTTGAACTTTGGAAAATATGTGAAATGTAATAATTATCAACTACCATTACCAATATTTGAAACATATTGAATGACTTTGTTCAGAATTCAGAACAGAAGACTTCAAAATATACGGAATATTTGAACGATCACTTAAAAATATGTATAAAAAATCAATTGATTACTGAACATGTAAATAATAATACAACAAATCAATTATTATTATTATTATTATTATTCACGATAATTAAAATAAAAACATTCAAATACAAAAATTATGAAACTTTTTTTGGTTGGCAAATAATAATTAAAAAAAATTTTTTTGTTTATTCATTTCAAATTAAAAAAGTGTTTAGTGTTACTTCAGTTCAGTTTTGAGTTCATGAAATATATTGCGGGTAGGAAAATTATAAGCCAACATAGTTTACATTCGACAATTAATGACAGAGATTTGAATTAATAAATCATGGAGACTAGAGAAGGGGACCGAACTCCATGTAAAAAAATGGCTGCCACAAATAAAATGTCAGTGTTCCTTTTACATGAGGATAATAGAGGGAGCGTAAGGCGCGAGTTTGATTTGATAAATATGACGCATTTATGTAGTATATCGTTCGTATTTATTTCGTTATGTAGTAGTTCGTATATTTATTCACTTCAAAATTAAATGGGATACTTGCTTTCTTAACTCCTATTTATTATACTATACTCAGTTCGGTTCAAAAGGAAAACTAGCGACGCTAGTGGGTACAAAAAGTAACTATAATTTCTCTGATTACGTTGACAAATTTTGTCAATTCTCCTGCTTGAGTTCCTTCTTTAATCTCCATGCACTAAATGATGGCGTTATAAATGAGCAAACTGAGAAACTTAACTACCTCAATTCATTTCAAAAATTCATAATATTACATCGTTTAATAAATGTTAGTCACACAAAAAGTTATTCTCAATTTTTGGTCAAAATGTTTTCTTCAGTTATTTAAAATAGTTTTTGAATGCTTGTTTCAAACTATTTAGATAACTTTCAGATCGTCGTCCACCGAAACATTGTTGGTACTTCATGAACACTTCAGAAGGCTTCATATTTTTTGAATTGGTTATATAATTTTAAAATTGAAATACATTTCTCGAAAATGTGCGTTGTTCTTGTTTTAAATTTTCACAATTTAAAGATTTCTACAATATTTACTCCGTCTAAAAGAAAAATTTTTCCTCTATTGGTTCTCGCCTTTTCACCAATAATCAATTACATCAACGTGATTGTTATGCTTTTGCTACGATGTTGGCTTTGCATTTTTATATCTACCATTCTTGCGTAAGGAAAAATTAATAAACCCATAGTAAATTCCATCCATTTGCTTATCGTCGTAACTGTTCAGGTTAAAAAGGGAATTAAATTGGCTCTCTCCAATCTTCAATACATTTTTTTAATATTGATTTTAGGAAAAAAGTCTTTATGAATTTTACAATAAATTAGATCCTCTTGTTTAAGGCGATAATTTTGGCGCACTGGAAATATCGTTAGAAAATTGAGATAATCAATGATTTCATGCAACAATAGTTGAAAATTGTTTACTAATACAGACCTGAGTTCCAGTTAAATTTATATTATTAGCTTTTTGGGATCTAAAATAAATACTCTCTAGAAAAATCGAAAGATTTTGAACACTTCGAAACAAGTCATGTGGAAAATATATGAAATAAAATAAAATATTTTGACCAGAATTACAAATAACTTTGTGTGGTCATACCTTTATTAATTGGATTTAAAACATAAAGATTTTCTTTTTATACTCGCTTTAAATGAAATACTTTAAGTTTACAAGAAAATTTATTGTTGCATTCATTTTTCTGCATTTACCTTGTTTTTTTTTTTTGTATTTTACTAATTTTTCTTTATTAAATATGGTGTGTTAAATTTTCATGAATTTATTTTTGAAATTTTACCTGAAATTTTTTTTTGAACAACATCGTGAAGTGTTGAAACTTTTTCAGTGAAAAAACCCAATTTGTCGAATTTTTTCTATCATAGTACTTTTAGTATTAACAATTTATAAATCGACTGTTTAAACTCCTTAAAAACAAAAAAAAAGTCATTTTGCGCTAAAAGTAAGATAATTTCTGGTTTTGCATGAAATAATTACATCTTAAATTATTATGTCTTCGGATATTTTATATTGACTTGTATATGGAATAAAATTTTATTTGAGATCAAATAAATTTTATAGCTTTAAATTTATTGTCACGTAATCAAGGATTTTTATCGTTGATTTCGGAATTCTGTTCTCCTTAGCCGACAAACTTACCAGGTGACTTAACACTCTTTTTTGGGTATGTAGTAAGCATTTCTGAAGAACTGGATACGCGAACATTCTCACAAGATCGTAACATTTTATATCAAATTTTCAAATTTTATATCAATATAGAGTCAATTAGAATATCCTTGGGCGTAAAAATTTATAAAGTTGCTCGAAAACGGATGAAGTTATTTCTTATTTTTTTTAGGTATGAAAAATTTCAAAATAATATCAACGGCAACAATGTATTCGCGTAATCGCGTTGGAGGTTTTGATGATATTTTTGAAAAATTACCACAAGCACCTAATGGACCAACAAATACCACGTCATCGTCAACAGTTCGAACATTATATAAATGTATTATTTGTGCTAAAGTGGTAACCAACAAGTGGCATCATACACAATACCATTATCCACAACAATTTCAATGCAATAATTGTGATCATATTGTGACGCGTAAAGATCATCTTAAGAAACATTTGAAAAGTTGTTCTTTACGAAATTAAATTTTTTGATATATTTTATGAATCTAAAGCCAAAGTTTGCACAAAAAATAATTCGATTATTTTTCCTCACATGGAAATAATTAAATTTTTTGAAATTTTAGTTCCTGATTACAATTTAAATTTAAGCCCACCAGTTTTTATTCATTTTATTTATAAGCCGAGCCGTATCTAGTCACACTGTGCACTGTTTTCTAAATGAGTGAATTTCCGTTTTTCTATCTTGATACTTTGTTACGACTTCTACTTCCTTGTCGAGGCTCTTAAAAAGCCGAAATTTGAATAATATTTTTCTGAAATCAATGGAAATAAAAAAAGTTTTATTTTGCAATTACTGTTTGTAATTCCACATTTATGGTGGAAGGGAGGGGGGCTTATAATTGATTAGAACAGGATAAGAAAAATTATTGCAAGGTTTTGTTATTCACTAATTTAATTGTAGGACCCAACTGAATAATGTGCCTTCTTCCCTTTTGTCTCTCTAATCACTACTGCAGAGAGCTTTCGTTAATCCGTCATGTAACTTTTGTTGCTTTATATAGCCCCCGTCCGAATAAATTATATCTATTCTATAGTTCAAATGGAGAGGAGATCGAACTAAACTTTCAATTCGGTTTTTTATTATTTACTCCATTAATTTTTCTTACCGAAATGTTTTAAAACAAAAATTGTTTATTAAGATGTCGCCATTTTGCTTTCAACTGTTTACAGTTGCTTTTATCTACTAACGCACCTGTTAATAGCGTGTGAATAGACACGGTGCTTTTTTTTATATTTGTTTTATTTTTAAGGATATTTTAGTGAGATATTTCATAGTTTTTTCAACAATTTTAAAAAAATTATTGAATGACAATTTTTGAAGTGTACATACTCGAATTTTAAAAATCGTTTACAGTCTGAATTTTATTTTCTATTTATGAAGCGAACTGATATCCTCAACTATTTCTTATTTTAAAGATTTGATTCAATTTAAATGTTCCTTTAATGAAATATATTGTATTAAAAACTTTTCCCCCAAAATATAGGTTTAAATGTTTTATGTAATTTAATTGAAAATTAATAACGCAGAAGCTTTTTAGTTCTGGTAACAAAACGCTCTAAGCTTGGTTGGTCACAGCATGCATAAATAATAATTTAAGAAACAAATTTAGACAATCAAATTTGGAAAACTAATCACAAAATTAAAAAATATTAAAAAAATTTTGATAGTCGGTTTCATATTTTGTTTCAGAACTAAAAGGCTGGCGTATATCACAATTATTTGAGCGTGTGAATGTAACTGATGAACGACGTCGATGTATTATGTGCGGAAAAATGGTCACCAACATTCGTAATCACTACTATGTACACTTTCCTGGGAAATATGCATGCTCATTTTGTCGTGCTGTCTATACACGTAGTGATACCTTGCTGTTACACATGCGCGCTAAACATCCAGATGAAATATCGCATTAAAAACAGCACATCTGACACGTAAACACGTCACACCACACTTGATGTTCGATTCTGTTCGTTTCTTTTTTAACATTATTTTGATTTTGTTACTTTTTATTAATGGTGGTATTTGGAACAAATGATTTTTGCCAAACTAGTTTGTAAGGATAAGTAGCAGAAATATTATTTAGTTTATAATCATAATTATAGTTTCTTTTCTCTTTTACGAAAAATTTATTGGTAGCTAATTACTCTAGGTACTACTTTTCATAGCCGATAAAGGTCCAAGGCTGTACTACAATTTTTTTTACGTATTTTTATATGCTGAAGTTAATTTTGCAATGTGCTTGGATTTAATATGGTGTCAAAAATTATAATCATTAGGACTATTCCAAACAATCTTTATCGTTTTTAGTTTAAAACTGAACGTTTGGGAGTTATAAGTTATTTATTCTTATATCAAGGTATACTAAGTTTAGTCCCAAGTTTGTAACGCCTAAAAAATTGATGCTATGAACAAAATTTTAGTATAGGTGTTCTAATTAGTCCATTTTCGGTTGTCTGTCCGCCTGTTTGCCTGTTTGTTCACGACGTAAAAAGTAAGGTCGAGTTCCTATACGAACAACAAGTACCTTTGAAAATTAACTTCAGCACATAAAAATAAGTAAGAAAAACTTGAGTGTATCCTTAGCTCTCCATCGACTACGAAAAGCGGATACCTACAGCAAATTCCTTATACAAGTTTCCACAAGATGTCTGAATGATTTGATCGCTGATCAATTTAAATAAATTAGGTTAGTCAACTTTTTTCATTTTCAAACATTAAAAATCAATACTTTTCTGAATATCTTGAACGGAGGGTCTAAAGATCTTCGCACACATTGCTCCTGGAGTATTCGATATTTATGACTTAAGTATTTTGGTAATTATCCTTATGTATTTATAAAGACGATGTCACATCAATTTCGTACAGGCGACATTCAAGTATTACGTAAGATTTATACCTGGGTGCTTATGTTTTTTTTAATACATGTGATTAAATAGCCTAAATTAAAATTTTCTACTGTGTTACGTCGATGTAATTATTTGATTGACTTATGTATAAAAACTGGTAAAGAAATTATCCTTATTCTATAAAATATACATGTAAAGCAACAGACCAAGCTTTAAAAAGGAGTCTGGGAAGTGAAACGAAAATGTTAAGGTGCGGAAAAGTTAGGGTTAATATTTGAACGTTTCCGATACTCTAGTTGTTTGTTCAGGCTATATAGGCACCATTATCATACCAAATCGACAAGGAATCGACTGGCCTCGACAAAATCCTATAGATTCATCTGATTTTAATAGCATCTCTTGCCTGAAGATGTCTCGTCTTCGGGTGACAGATTGTTCTCAAAAAAGGCACAGAGGACTCCTAACGCTAGGTGTTAGGGACCCACTTGTTGTACCCTTCTAAAGTAAATAATAAAAAAATAGACAATAATTTCTTCTGTGCTACGTAAAACAAAAAAAAAAGTTTTCTTTCTCTGGCTCTTATGATTTTGATATTAGGGCCTGTGTTGGACAAGTACTAGCCCAGATCATATTTGAATTATATGATGTATCTTGTACTACTTCGTCATCGTTATTGTAATCGAATTGATTTTATTTTCAAAAATTATATTAAACTTTTACAGATCTTGAGGCCTTACAGAGTTTTTGATCTGCCTAGTAAATACATTCGTCCTAGAACTTTGAAACTATTTTAATTGATTTACATTATATCATCTTCTTTTTTCTTAACCAGAGTCCATGTTTGTGGCCACTTGAGTGCCTTTATATTATTAATTATTTGTTACTATTAATCGGGCAAAAACATGGATATCTGCTAATTTAATTTATTTTTATATCTCACTTAAACGAGTACACTAAAGTTTATAATCACACACATAAACGATATTTGTAATTATTTCTTGACACGGAAATACTATTACAGTAAAGATATTACAAAAATCAGTTAATTAATGAAAATCAAATGAACCGCTCACTTTTTCAAAAACCTGGTGGAATTTTAGTAAAAAGTTAACGGTTTATTCCATTTTCCTTAATCTGTTGCATCTTTGACTGTACTAAATTATAATTCTAAACGCGTGAAACGGACAAAACTATACCATAAAGTGATATTCAATATATTTCTCTTTTCCCAAAATAGCGTTCGGTTCCATGCGCATACTAACGAACGCAAATGTCTCGTGTTCCTCGAACTGTATCAAAGGATCTAATCACATGATCAAATGTGCCAAATTTTACTAATCTTGACTAATTTTAATAATCGAATCGATCATTAGACATCTTTATTATATTCTAATTTACCTAATAAATAGCATTTAGTTAACAAATTTATTTCTTATTTAAAAAAAAAATATATACGTTCAGTATCAATGGTGTAATATCAACGCTAGGTGGTCGAGATTTTATTCTTGCTTTTCACAGTCGCATTTATTACAAAATCCGATTTAGGCAGCATTTTGTCACAAGGAAATCAAAATACATGTACTTCCCGTAGCGCTGCCATCTAGCGGATTTTTTTTAATCTTCAGAGGAAAATGCTAATTAAGAAGACGAAGGTGCTCATAAAATTTTCAATCTTTGAAAGTTGGAATTATTCAACGAAGAGATGAATGATTTGCCAACATTAATCTTTTTCGGTGATGCATCCTAAATCGGACTTTATCATAAGTGTAGCTAAGAAAAGTCCTATAATGTTTTAAATCATCTTTATGGATGAATTTAAGTTGGAATAAAAACAGAAAAGGAAGTAATGATTTATGATTGGTCAAGGCCAATCAAATCGTTTATCCCGTAATTCCATTTTTAAATCAATCCATAAAAGAGTGTTGTTACGCCATTGATTATACTTTTAGTAATTTAAGTAAACTCGTTCATTATCATAAAAATAATTTGTTTTAATTGTAGGTAGTGTTATTTTTGTTTTTGTGTTTTTATAAATTCAGAAGTATCAAATTATTGACAAAACGTTACAAATACTGTAAAAGCATAATAAATGATTCGTAGCATAATTTTTATATAAATATGTTCCTAAATGATTCTAGTCTACTCTGCTATACCTTCTTTAGTTTCTGATTCGATTACCAATATCATTATCAATATGCATAATTGTTATTCTGAATTTTTAAAATTTTTATTTTTATTATTTTTAATCAGTTAAATATTGTTTGTTATAAGAGTCCAGGATCCAGTATTCAATTTTATACGTTATAATGTTCAACATTCATATTTTGTCTTAGTCAAGCAGGTTGCGTGTTTAAATTTTATTTAAATTCATTTCACTTTATCGACTTTCAGACCCGTAGGCCGAAATCATCCAAGAATTGGTTCAAACTTTTCAAGGAGTTTATCATGTTAGGTCATAAAGTCAATAAAAATAAGAAACTTGAGTAAAAGGCCATTTTATTATGTCAAAATGTAATATTCAGTCACTTTTTCAATAAATTAATTGTGCCAAGTACAAAACCAAAACTCGTGCCATTTGACCTCTACATCGTGATGTATATTTAGCAAGATTAAACCGTTTAGTCTCTCTTCAGACATTGTCCTTTTAAGGTATGTTTTGACACGCACGATGCAAACTTGAAAAGAAGGAATCATCGTACAAAATTTAAGAGGGTGGTTCAAAAAGTTGAGCACAAGAATCTTCACCAAATATTCGATTTTTTGTTGGGAAAGAAGCAAACTTTGATAGGACTGTTGTTAATTAAAATTTATGTGGGGACATTCTCAATGGAGGGGTTGACCCTCCCCAACCTTTCCCCTACGCAGGGGTCTTTCGACTTTTCTCAAGTAACACAACTGCTGAAAACCAAACCCAAATGTATTGTGTTGTAATGCATATTTGTTCTGTAATTTGATAAAGAAATCGTCGCGATTACGAAACCCTACTGTGTTCGGCCCTCATCAGTTGTGTACAAAGTTTTCATTTGATATTCATCTTTACAAGTCATTTATGTTGTTTTTGCTGAACTTCCCGAAAATGAATAACTCAACATTATGACGTGTAAAATTCGTAACTGGTTCCCAGGGTATAAGTGACGTTAAATAAATTTAAATTCTTCCAGTTGCCAATTTTTAGGTACATCACAGAAAATTTTTAGGGGCGTGTAAATCCGTGAATGTAATTTTTTAACTAATAATCAACGAGTATGCGTAGAGTTACCAGTAAAAACAAAAATGTTTACCAAAGATGAAGTTAAACAATTTTGTATAACTAGTCAAGTTTGTTTAAAAAAAATTTTTGTATATAACTAGTCCATTCCGAATTCATTCGGGATATTTTCTAATAATAAGGCACGCCCTTGAAATTATGTTAACAAGTACAAAATTATTACTTACGTTGCAAAGTTTGAAAAATAAAAGATTACTTACTGCTTGCTGAAAATCTGCTCACATGAAGAGTCAAGTCTAAAAATCAGAATAATCATGTCGTCCGCAATGCAGGTGGAGAGGTTTAATCAGTCCTCAATCAGAAACAACTTCTTGAATTATAGTTTTTTCTGATTTCGGGTTGACCAAATCTCCCCACCTATATTGCGAACGATATGATTTTTGTGACAAATTCTTCATGTGAAAATTTTATTATTTAAACTTACAAAAATGATGTATTTATAAATTAATATATGCGTCACTTTAATTACTGAATTTTGTTAATTGTTAATTAATGAATATTGTTAAATTAATAATTATTATCTATACCAAATATGAGAATTAAAACAAAAAAAGATATATTTATACATAATTTCAGAAAATTTTATAAACAAAAAGATTTTTATCATAAAGATTTTGACTCTTATTATATATATAATTCTGTAATTTTTGATGAGAAAATAAAATAAAAAAATATCATTTTATTCAACGACTATTAGTTTAGAACTGAAATTTTAATTCCCAAATAAATACGATAAATATTTTGGAATGGTACAACTTGTTGTTAAAAAGCAATTTTAAAGGTTGAATGATTCGAAAGAAAATTCGATTTTGCATAAATTACGTTCAGTTTTCAATGGTCTTCTTCGTCAGTTATCGCCATTCATCATAGTTGGATATCATTTCGAATTTTAACCATAGAAGTGTAATCATGTACTTGGAAGATGGAATGCTTTTACAACAATCCTGACAACATCTCTTTTGGCTGTGCGTTAAAATAAAATGAAAGTGGATATTAGAAAGGTGCTTTGGAAAGGATCATTGGTATTTTATTTTGAAAGTCTTACGTGCTACAACTGAGAGAATGAGATTCTTATATGTCATCATAAAATTCGTTCAGATAATGTCACAGTATTTGCTCTATGATCGTTACTGTAACTTTGTAATCAAACTTACGTTATTCTTAAAATTTATTTACAGTTTAATCTGTATGTATCATAGAGATAATACCATAGAGCTGCGTAGACATAGGAAACGCAATAAGTGAATTCTTGACCGCAGTGAGAGAGGTAGAAAGAGGCAGAAATTGTAGGCGTATAAGATAGCTATACGCGCTTACTTTCTCTCTCTTTCTCTACTGCGATTAACTCATTAGGAGGTGATTTTGCAGCTCTATTGTATTATCTCTACGGTATGTACTTATGTTTGTTGTATTCTATGTATTATTTTGCGTGAGCATCATCTACGATCTGTACCTATATACAATCCATCACGTTGCCTGTCCATTACAATTTGTCTCTGCCTTTCCCAAGTTAAATATATGGGAATGGCAAAGACAAAGTGTGATCGACATTATGATGGCTTGTATTTAGGTAGAGATTATTGATATGCTGAGTCATCAGTGGTAAGATCCGCGGATACGAATACGATTACGGATCTTTGATTTACAGTTTCATATTACGTATGATGCTTGCATTTATACCTACTTTATTTTCGGAATTCAATTTTACCTCTTCAAAATATCAAAAGGATCACTTTATGATTCGCAGTTTATAGGTTTCCATTGCTCCGATTACAGAATTTACATGTTTATTTCAAGATTTGTATATTTTTGGACGATTCGTCCGCGTCGGTTTATCGTTTTTTTACGCACTATTTATTTTTTTGTGTGTTTTTTATTGTGTCCATTATGTAATTCTGTTTATTCTTATTAAGGTAATTTGAACGCATGTTTCAATAATTTTACAAAATTAATTTAAGGTGATTAACTGTTTGTAGAAATTTCGAACATTTCCTTTTGTCTATTATTTCTCTTTTTGGGTGTAAGGTTTTTTAGAATATTTTTAGTGAGACTAATAAAAATGGCAAAAATACTTTATAGCTAATATCTAATAAATTCCAAATCAAGTAAATATAATCGAAAACGTTAAACAGTTAACCGCTTTAATGTATTTTCGAATATTATTATTGTTAATAACAAATTTGAGGATTATTTTCAAAAAAAAAAAAGTATTTGTGTTATATCTGTTGCAGAACATATCCGTGCATCACAAACATACAACAACATGTTCGAACATGTATCAGATAACACGTTGTGGCGTTGCAAGACGTGCACAAAAGAAGTTACAAATCGTTGGCATCATTTTCATTCGCATGCTGCACAACGCTCATTTTGTCCATATTGTCCAGCTACGTATAGTCGTATTGATACGTTACGGAGTCATTTACGTATAAAACATTCGACGTTATTATCAAAACCAAAACATATATTGTAAATTTTTTTTTGACGCACGTACTCAGATGATTGCCCATAATTGATCTATGAGGGTAGACATATTATATCATATCTTAGATCAGAAATCTTAAATTAAGTTATTTTTTGATAACTCTATCCGAACAAAATTTTTAATGTATTTAAAAAAAATTGAAAAATAATGGAATGCCAAAAAATATTTTTCCTACTTTTGGACAGTTAGAATGCCATTTTTTTTATTTAAAACTTAAAAAATATTGTGTGTGTTTGGGGAAACTGAGTCTTTAGTTGGTTCACGAGCACATGTTTGAGTAAAATCAAATACACTTTATTCATCCGAATTCGATTTTCCTCTCTCTATTTGCATTTATTCGAAAAATAGATCTCTTTAATAGATCATAACAATTCTAAGTAAGAGTGTTCATTGTTGCTTACATAATATAGGTTGCTTAACCATTTAATGTGAGCAACTTTTTTTTGTTTTTGAGTAAGGGTTAAATATTTTCTTCTAATATCATTTTTTCATCTGAGTCCGTGTATAAAAAAAAATCGGTTTTTTTCGTATACGGGTTTAATTGTATCAATTAATGTTCCTGAGGGGATAATTTTTGTTAACTACTTTTTTATGGAATTTTTAATTGCTTTTATAGTTATTCCATTATATTAATTTTAAGTTCGCAATTGTTTTAGAAATTTTTGTTAAAATTCAACCAATATTATTTTGGCTCTTATGAATTAAAAAAATTCAAACTTATCAAGCATTAATGGATTAAGAGTTGTCAGGCGCAAAAACTAAATAATTTGCTAGAGGTTTGAGAATTTATCGAATGTCTTAAAATTAAAACAAAGTTCCAAAGGATTTTTTATCAACTTTCGACAGGTCGTCCCAACACTTTTGCATTAAAATATTTCTGTTGTTGAGAATAATTAAACCTTTAAAAGTGAAATTTCGTTTTTTCGATTATGTATCTACTAGATCTGTTTGAGAAGGGCAATATTGGTCTTGCGAAACGTTTGTTTACAAACATTCAAATTTCTTCCATACCAGCTAGGTATTTGGTAAATTGTTTAGCCTCTTCAATAGACTTTTTTAAATAATTTTTTTTCCGACAGCCATAAAATTGTGAAAAAGATTATTCAATTGATATTAGGGTTGCATCCGATGATTTCTATCAACCGATATACGACATTAATTAAAGAATAGATTACTAAAAGATTGAGACATTTTGAGAGATTCGTAGCCTTTGAGAAAATGGCATAGGTTATTTGATTTTTATCTAAAAAAAATCGTTGCTGCTGCTGCGAGTACTCTTATCAATCAGTTCTTAAAAGTAATTCTCGGGTGTGTATTAACAATTTGATTGATTCCACCAATCTCTAAACTATGCATCCTAGTTTATTTTGATAATGGATTCGCTACTAGTTGTAAATAATTGAATTCAATTTTAAAAATAATTTTTCGATATTGTTGGGCTATATGCTGCGTTTTGAGTCATATAATATTCTTTAAAATAAAATTTAGTTTTCTTCGGTACTTTTAAAAAATTCAACATGTAACTAAGTAAGATATATTAATTAATTATTTAATTGTGATAAAAGTTTTAATTAAGTATTGTTTTTCGCGGGCTGTGTTTATTAATGTAAATATTTTTATATTTAATTTTTATAAATTTTATGTATGTAAAAAATTTTAAAAAAATACCATTTTTAAATGTCCATACAGTAACGGAATTTTGTTGAATTCACAAAATATCTTTTTTTATTTTGTAATTTAATAGAAACCACTTTTAAAATGGGGTTTGTACAATTTTTTTAAATTTCCAATATAAATCCCGCTAGTTTTAGACGAATAGTTTTAAAAATACGCCATCTTGAGTTACAATTTACCGTGAATTGCACCCCCCTCCACTTTCTAGGGATAATTATCCATACTAATTAATAAAGGAAGTGGACAAGTTCTTAGTAGTTGTTATTTGGATTACTAGATGGCAATACACGTACTTCCCATTTTTAAAGGCCAATAAAAATATTCAAATCAGATGATAATAATTCGTACGAATTCAAACAGGAAGTGGACCTGTTTTCAGTAGTTCCAATTTAGACTACCAGATTACTTACTATTTGCCAGAACCAGCTAATATTTATTATCATAAAAATTAAAAATTCCGTACACAGGTTTTACTTGAAATAATTTTCAGGAAATTTCCAGAATTGTACAAATTCTTTAATATCTAGTTTTATAAATGTATTTTTGATGTAAGTTTTGAAATTAATAAAATAAAAAATTACCCACAAATATCATGACCTATTTTGAAATAAATTAGAAATTTAAAACCAATTAACCTGATTGTGATTTTGTTGTAAGTATTAAATATTTACATTTAGAATCAGTTCTAAGTGTATTATAATTTACCTTTGTAATTGACTGATTTCCAGATCATCTATAACTAACCGAGTAATGACTAACCATTTAACAACAAAAAATACTAAAAAGTACAAAATTATTTTTCACTTAAAAATAAAACACATTAGGTCTAACGTAAGAAGTCAGATATGGATGGTAAAAATATAAATTTTAAGATTAAAGTTAAAAATTTCAATTCGATTAGCAAAAATATAAAATATTCAGTTATGAAGGTCTGCACATTTTATATGAAAAAGGGTTTTCCGTCAAATCGTGTGTAATATATTATGCGCTAGTTTATTATTAACCTGATAACGTTTTGCGATAGCCGATAACGCCGATAAAAATTCCAAATAGCTCCGTCGTAAATCTTTTATGATAAATAAGATATAATTATCCCTCAATGAATTTAACTGCTAAATCTCCGTTGATCTGATAATCGGTGGAATAAAACGTCAAAGTAGGTAACAAAAACCCTTTCTGAAATGAGCAATGGCAATCGTAATTTGTTTAATTACAACTTCGTAACTTTCACTACAGATTTTGAAAATCTATGCCTAGATAGACACAGCCATCATTGGCGTAATCTGGGAACTTTTCTTGGGATGTAGGTATTCTCGCTTTTGTCCTCTTTAGCTTTAACTCTTGGTAGCCGTTTGCAAAAGTTCTTAACAAACTTAAATAAAAGCTTTTAGTCTCTTAAAACAAGCATCGGTAGCCATCATTAGCGTAGCCAGAAAATTTTACTATGGAGGTAATTGCCCACTCTTGGTTTTCTTTTATTTTAATAATCAATATTTAAAATTTACTTCACTAAAGCATGTCCCATGAGTTTAAATACATTATAATAAAATGTCATTCCGTGCTGGGTTGCATAATAAGATTAATAAAGGAAGTAAAGCATAATTATGAAATATCAAACTTGTCTGATGATGCAGTCAGTAATATTTTAGAACGGAAGACGAGGGGGTGATGTTGTTTGTAGGTATGTCAAGGTTTATCTTTCCTATACAATAGGCTTTTGCCCACTAAGAATAAATCGGATGCTGTTTACATTTTAATAGAACGAAGCAGGTTATTTTATTTATTGTATAAAATGATGGTTTACTTACAACTGCTTACAACTTTCATACACAAAAATGATTGTTCTAGGCGAGTCGTGATGTCATTCAAGACGCCAGGACACTTTACACTGTTTTCGAAGTAAATTTGGATTGGTTTTTGAAAATGCAAAATACATAATGCAAATAGTGTTTTTTTTTTTAAATTTTACTTTTTCGGAGTAAATCAGATATTAATGCAACGTATAAACCGATTTTTCAAATTTAGGACAAAAGCCTAGGTTTTTTATATAAGATGTGCAGAATCCTGTAATACAATTATAACTTCAAAATGAAATTGATTTGTAAGACACAATTTGTAAATATATATAATTGTATTTTTGTAAAATAAAATTTTTATTAATTTACTTTGTTTTTTTTTTTAATTGTGAAATGAATTCCCATGAGAAAAAGTATAAAAAATAATTAAATTAAAACTATAATAGAATAGTCTGCATGTAAAAACAAAATTTTAATGTCCGTAACTCGATCAGATCTTGATGAAAGTTTCATTTTCTCATTTCTACTAAGCTCATCTCTTAGTAAATTGATACGGGGATGATATATCGCTAGCAAAATAGAAAAAAGATCTGTGTATAGGTAATTATGTACGCGTAAAACTTTTGTGGTAATAGCAAATATAATAATTAAATAGTGTAAACAAATAATACATACTCCAGTTAACCTCAATTAACTATAAGAAGCTGTAATTTCGATTATACAGGGTGGCGCATTTTAATCTATAATAGCTAATAGCTCGTTTATAATAAGCTTTTCTATTGCGTTCATAGATGACACTAAATCTGTCATCTAACTATCCTTGTCTATTGTAAGTGACATGTAGTTTTCGGGCCACCCTGTGCGCAAGTATCATAAAAAAATCACTCTCATCACTTTTCATAATGCATCTAAAAAAGTATAACTTCAAAAAATCATTCTTTTCACGAAAATCGAAATTTCTTCACTCTTAATGTAAGCTTTACCTATGTAAAAAATCATCCATGAATGCAACTTTGGAAATCAGGATAGACCAAAAGTTCATTTACAATTTAGAAAGCTAATAACTCTTTAATGATCCGTTTTCTCATATTGGCCGTTAATCTCTTAAGAGTTTAACGTATGCTAAAAATAATATTGCAACAAAAATATTCATAAATAAATAAAAAGTTATTAGCTTTATAAATCGGAAAGAGAGTTTTAGCCCAATTTCATCGATTCAATTATCTAATTGTTAAATAGAAAATTTTAACAAAATAAAAGTTTACTAACCTAACTCATGTTTTATTTGAAGATATGCGGAAATGAATAATATTTATCGTTTTTGTTACAGACAAATCATATTCATATTTACGTCAAAATTATGACGTATTGGACCAACCTCCTATACATATTGAAATAAAAGCTGATCCCGGACCTAGTTCTATACTTTATAATCATCTTACTGCAGGTAATAGTTGCTAACCATTCTTACCAAATCCATTTAACATCACTATAAGCATATTCCTAACATGCTTCTAAGCTCAATGTAGCCTAATCCAACTTGCATAGCCGTACTCAGCTTTTGGAATAACGGTGAGCAAGAATTTTGAGTCTAAAGCGAGGCAAATCAGAAATGGCCTCAAAAATTGTTTTAGACAAGCCAATTACAGATAACTGCCAACTGATATTAATTACCAGTTATTACTCCCTTCCAGAGATTAAATCCAATTCTGACTTGTAACAGTTCGGGGAATCATATTTGCTAATTCGTTTGCTTTCAATAATTCAAACTTTAAATTTATTTATAATATTTTTTATACCAAGGTAATTTTCATTACGACATTCAAAACTACACCAAAGAAGAAGAGGATGCTTCAAAACGTTTCGCTTGCAATTTATGTGGAAAACATTTTAAAGTAAGTTTCTCCAGATACCTACCAATGCTTTAAAGTATTTTAACTAAAATATTATTTGTTTCTAGTGTTACAGTTCAATGTTACGACACCGAAATCGACATATAGGTCGTTATCAATGTCCTCGATGTGCAAAAACATTTTCACGACGAGCATATTTAGAGATGCATGTGTCACGGTGTACATTTCCACATAAAATGGTAAAAGGTGTACGTAATATTACAGGACATAAAGAAATCAATCCTCCTACCTCTTAGCATAAGGAATTAAAATTGTTGTTTGTAATTATTTAATAAAAAAAAAATTTTTTGTGTTGAATTTTGAAAATTTATAAATGTTACTAAAATGGTGTGTTATCATATATTTTGAAAAATTTTATTACCAGAATAATATTGAAAATTGTTGTTAACTTTTTAAGAAAGCAAATAATTATTATATATGTTATTTAATTAATATATTTTAAAATATATGTACTTTTTTTTTATTTTTAAAATCCTTTAGACGCGTTATGAAAAAATGATGAGAGTGAATTTTTATGATGCGCACACAGGGTGACGCGAAAACTAAATCTTAAACGACTAAAGTGTTGTCTATTGTAGGTGTACGACAATGTGACACAAAATTTAATTAAATGTCGCAAGCGAAATTGTTGCCCCACGTCGCACGCGCTTGGTTGTACATGAGTGTGGTATGTGGCTAAAGAGATTCCATTCAGGTAACTTCAGTTTGGTACATCATGTCATTACAAAAAATCGCGGCTGGTTATTTGGTTTACTCTTTGAATCGTAAAAAGTAAAGTTAGGTTAGGTTAGAGTGGCTGTCCTGGGATGGGACACACGTAGATTCACTAGGATTCAGATAGAGACGGTTATAAACTTAAAAACGTATATTTTATAAAATTGTTCCCAAAATTAAATACCTTTTAAATTATTTTAACTACAATTTAAAAAAAAAAAATTTCCAAAACCTATGAAAACATTGAATTATGTAGATTACTAATATCTTCCTCTCTTTGTTTAGCACGAATCTTTTCTTTTCGATAAGCTTCGTAAGTTTCATCGTCGGTAGGAAATTCATATCGACATAATGGACAGGAATTAGTCTAAAAATTTATTATGAAATAACTTTGAATGTAGCTATTTTTAAATACAGTGTCCTAAATTTTCTTCACCTGTTGCTAAAGTCGTTGCTAGCTAACAAGAACCTTGAAGATAGCTTTTAGGGTCACAGAAATATTTCTAGAACCGCTACCAATTTCTACGAATGTTTAGCATTTTTCTAGATTTAGATCTCGATTAGCAACAAATGAAGAAAATTGTCGTGTTTTATCAAGAGAATAACTTCTTCACTTCTACTTTTAACACCCGAGCCAAATAAAAGGGGTGTTGTAAGTTTGACAGCTATGTGTCTGTGTGTCTGTGGCATCATAGCGCTTAACGGATGAACGACTTCGTCACTGAACTATGTTCTAATTATATTAGCTGAATATCAAGACCCATACAAAGGATCTAACGTCTACTAACAAAGTGTGAAGTCTTGTTTATTAATAATGGATCAATCTGTTGCCCGATTATGATTTATTATATTTCTATATCACAGAATAAAGCAACATCAGTATTGCTTGATCACCTACGCTTATTAAGCTTCAGCCTAATTAAGCCAATGTTATTCTCTAGATAAACATAGTTCTTGTAAATATGAAAATGATTCATACCTTTGCTAACCATGGCATTATACATTCTGGATGATATAAATGTTTACAGGGTAATTCTTTAACAGTATCATTTATTTCATGGCTCTTAAGGCAAACTGGACATGTTGCATCTGTAAAATTTTCATTTTGATTACTATCACTATTTCTAAAACTATAAATAGTTTCGAAATATACCTTTATTACTAATTACTTTATTTGGTAAATTTTCAACCACCTGTTTGGAAGCTGGAGGTGCTAATCGTTGATTTTGTCCAAGTTCTTCAAACATATTATAATCTCTTAATAATCGTGCCATGTGTAAAAAATGGTTTGGAGTTTCACCATCAGCTAGCTCTTGCCAACCCATTTCTTGAAAGTAATCTGACATTTTATTTATTTAGATTTTGAACAAATAGCTTCAAATTTCTGAATTTATTCCAATAATTTTCTATGTTTCGTAGCTTATAATAGGAATGACATTTCAGATTTGTATATGGAATGAAGTTGTCAAATAGAATGACGTATAAACGTCAAAGATATAAAAGATGTGTTCTATGGGTTTAACTTTATTGCTGATTTGTGTTATGTAAAATGTAGAAGAAAGATTGATCAGGCGATAAATAAGTCAAAGGCCCTTGCACGATTATATAAATTAATAGTTTTCCCAAACGTTTTTGATATTAATAAATTGCTCCCGCTTAGTTCTTTCGGGATTTAACGATATCGATTTATAAATATCATATAGGCAAGACACGTTACAAGTAATTTTTCTGTTTCTGAAATAAAAATTTTAAAATTTGGTAACAGGAGAATATGTGTGATATTACAGTAATATACAAATTCTTGTATGTCTATGGTAATATAATAAAGACACACCTCCTATTATGCGAAAGTATAATAAAAGGTGTGTCTTTATATAGCATTTCTATTGGTCGAAACTACAAAAAACATGGCTTCTTTAATATAAAATTATGAATGAGTAAGATATATAGATATTGTGTTGAACAAAAAGAGACAAGCATATTAGTAATCAGTGCTACCAACTGACGTTTTAATGTCGGTGTATTGGCAGCATTGATATTACTAATATGCTTGTCTCTTTTGGTTCAATACATTATCTATATATCTTGCTCATTTATAATTTTACCTCCTATTATAACTTTCGCATAAAAGGAGGTGTGTCTTTATTATATTACCATAGACATACAAGAATATGTATATTACTGTAATATCACACATATTCTCCTGTTACCAAATTTTAAAATTTTTATTTCAGAAACAGAAAAATTACTTGTAACGTGCCTTGCCTATATGAAATTTATAAATCGATATCGTTAAATCCCGAAAGAACTAAACGGGAGCAATTTATTGATAGCAAAAACGTTTGGAAAAACTATCAATTTTCTGAGATATTAGAAACTAAATTTTAGTATTTTTAATTGAAAATATTTAATAAAATAGTTGGAGCAATTGTGAAATCCGAAGGAGCATTTGAACAATATTTGAACGGCCCCCAATAAGAACTATGTCGAGAATTATTATCACTGTACGATGCTCTAACCTACATAAGTTATCTAGTGAACAGTGTTTAGTTGCACATAAAAATTGTATTCATCAACGTATTTAAAAAATAATTTACAATTAATATTTATTATGTTTTTGTGATGAATTCAAATTGAAAATGATTTATTTAATTTTGATTTTATTATGTGGTGTTAGTTCTCACATTATTCCACAACGAACGACACAAATATCATCCTCATTTTTGAAAGAATACGAAACTCTCACTCAAGGTTTACCAGTAGCCAAGTTTGATGGCCTACAAGAATATTTAGAAAAAAATTGTAATTTAACAATACCATCAGTAGCTCCAAAATTCTCATTTGCAGAAGTGAATTCGATGCTTTTACATTATTGTATTGGAATTCGAGAGAGTGTTGAACGTTTACGCAATGATTATCAAGATAAAAAATTGAAAGAATCGATTAATGAATTCTTCAATCGATCCAGTTTACAAATTATGAACGATTTACGTAATACCTCGAATGATGTTTGTACGAACTTTAATAATATTGTTTTGGAAAATAAGAATTCACAATGGATGGAGAATTTAAGGTCTCATTTCAATCAAAGTCAACAATGTATTATGTCTTGTGTAACTGATGACAAAGACAACATTATTGCAGAACAATGTATTTTTATTTATGGTTTACAAAAAACTTTGCATTCATTAGAATCGAAAGTTAATTTACAAACTACAACTCATGCAGTTTCTACTGATTCGCATAAATCTGAAAAAAACGAAGTAATGGTTCCTCTTGTTAATAGCGCACCACAAGAAGAGATGAGACCAGTTAAGAATCCAGAGCCACCCGCCGATGAAAAATCAGGTATTCATAAAATGCATTTTTTAATAATCTTAAATATTATTTCTCTAGCCTGCTTTTTTGTCACTCATGATTTACCCCTCATTTTAAAGCTTATCATGCTGGCTAACGACGCAAACATGTAGCAGAGTAAGTGACTCTACTTTAACTTTTCTCAGTTAAATATTTCGAAAACTATTGCTTCCTCGGAAATTTTATAAAGAATCTATTTGCGCGACCTTCGACCTTGAATAATTTATTTTGCGCACATGATTTTGAAATGAAATACAGTCAATGGAATACAGAGCAGAAATCCCGAAAACTGTATACCTACGGCAAACAAATCAAGCTTTAATAATTCAAATGATTAAACACTGTATGTATTTTCAGATATCGTTAAAGTTCCTGTCAAACAACAAAAAGAAGAAAATTTGGTTCAATTACCTCCACAAAAACCTGAAGATACTCATCCAGCTAACTTAAATAAAGCAGCAGTCGTTGAACCTGACCAAGATGATCCGGTTGGTGTTGATGATACTGAACGATTTCGAATACCAACAACAATATCAACAACTGCTAAAAATGTTGTTAAAGGATCATCCACTGTGGTTAATCAAGTTAACCCATCACCACCGAAACAAGAAGTTGTTCAACCTTCTAAAACAGAGGATGAACATAAGGCAGCAGTTGATAATGTTGAAAATGTAAATCCAAAAGTTCCAAAATCACAAGGCCAGGAATCTGAGTTTTTAAATGAATATCCAGGTATATTTTTCTTTTTCTAACTTTTAACTTTCATAACTAATTTCCCAACAGGTCCAAAGGCTAGATAACAGAAACTGGTCGAATATTTTATTGTACTGTCATCATTTTTCACACATTGACTCCTTGAAGCCCCATCTTGAATTTTGGACTCTACTTTATTTATGTGTTTTCGTCTCTTATTTTCCTAATATCTGAAGCAAAATGTTAAATTGTTATTTTTCAATAACTTTTATTTGACATTTATTACATCATTTACATGTAAACAATTGATAATTAGTCATATTTTAAATAAAACGAATGGTTTCTTGCAAACTTAATATCACCCTTGCAAACTTAATATCACCCAACGAATACCACTGATTCACTCAGTAATCTTCTCTGGAAATAACAATACGGTAAAAACTTTTCATAATTCGTGTGCTCAGGAGCCATACATTTCTCGCCGTGTAATACACTAAAGTATTAATTTTCAATACATTAATTAATTATTAATTTATGATTTTAGCTCAAGATTTTGAGGACGACAAAGGTATTCAAATTATTCAATTTTAACATAGTTAGCAATTATTTAGTGATTCATTTATTTTACAGATGATGGTGACTTCGAAAAACCTGATTGGCTTGTTGTAGATGATCCGAACGATCCGAAAACTAAATCTCATAAGAAAGTAACAAACGAAGAAGGTTAGTTTTCCATCAAAAATCAAGTTTCGGCTATTTTAATATGAATACAACTTTTTTTTTTAGTTTTCCAAAAACCGATTCAATCATTTGGTACAAAGCCAGTCACTGCACAAGAAGTTGACACAGAAGTTAGTTTAATGCCATGGTATTTAATGGTTGTATTTTGTGCTTTCTTAGTTTACCTTTCATTTGCTAATAAGAAAAAAGTGAGTATATATCAAAAAATATATTGAATATTCAGATTCTAAAATATTAATAGTTCATTTTTCAGATTGTTGCATACGTTGTGGAGGGACGACCAAGTGGACGTTACGGTAGACGTGGTGGACGTCCAAATACCGCTAATTATAGAAAATTAGATACTAATTTAGAAGAAGCTATTACGTCCAATTGCAATACAACTTCATCGCATGTTATTTATTAGCATACCAGAAGAAAATTTGACAAAACCTTTGTGATAATCTCTTTATTAAAATTTATGTCTTTATAAAATAAGTTTAAATAAATCAGTTTTTAACTCAACTCAACTCAAGGATTAGTTGAATCTGATTGTTAGAAGCTCTACTAAGCGCGATCTGCATGTGAGTCAAATGACCTCATATCTTCCTTATGGAAAATGTCTTTTGATCAAATTTTCTGAAAATTTGGGTTCTTAAAGTTTTTTTTTTATGAGTAAATAAAATATCTCTACGGCTGCCTATTCCTAAAAATAACTGTGAGGCATACAGAGTTGAGAGTTCATACATTGGTACGATATTCCATCCCTTCAGGTGCGTATATCTTGCAAAATATTCACCTGAGAACCATTACTAAACAATTTGTAGTTATTTAAGAACAACAGTAGTGTTTTGACGTAAATGGACTTCCTCCTCCCCACTTTGACAGCTCCTGCACTAGTCATGATACACTTACTGTAAAGCCAAGGCTTTCAGCGTGTCTGCCGCCTAGCCAGTATCCTGCAATAGCCGCAACGAATTTGTTAACAGAGGCTCTTGGAAGCGATATGAGGTCTACGGAACGCCTACGATTGTACTCAGGTCATATCTTACTTGTAGTACTTGTGTCCTAGGATTTTTTTAAATCTTTCATAAAAGTAATTCCAGTTTCAGATCAGAAATTTTTATCGTAGATTATTTTCCATAAGAAAGTCCAGAGTTCTTTATTTTTCAAAACCAATAATTGTAAAATAATTGATTTGTTCTTGTTATTTTAATATTATAATTAAAATAATCAAGCTTGAATGAATGTAATTAAAAAAAACACGTAGAAGTGATGATATTTTGTCCATAAAATACTACAATCTAACACAAACATTTTGTTGCAAACGTAAACATTTAGTGGTTGTTTATTAAATATCAAAAATTTTAATGAATCTTTAATGTTAAATATTGTTACTCATTTAAACATTCAAACTTTTTGAGCTTTTATTGCTGTTTTTGAGACGAAAAAGAGGTGCTTTTACTTCTATAAAATGATTTTATCTAGTCAGTTTACTCATCATTTGAATTAAGAGTAATAATTGAAATTTTTTTAAATCGATATTGTGTCCACATTTTAAAAAATGATTTTATTATTTATTATTATCAGTAACTGATGCACGCCCGTTTCACTGGAGAGTTCGCAATGTGTCTTAAATGAGTCAGAAGGTATTTTTCTTATGTGTGTCATATTGTCATTTAATGCACTGTAAAAGAACTCACAGAATAAATTAATCATAATAAATGAAGATGCACTAAAAAGTAAAAAATAACGAAAATATCGTCGGTATCAGCCAAGTTAATGTAGCAAACTGACACAGTTGTTTCCTTGGCTGACACCGACTCCAAAAATAACAATAATTTTAACTACATTATATTTTCGTTATTTTTTACTTTTTAGTGCATCTTAATTTATTTTGGAAAAGTTTTTCTTTTGAAGTCGGTTTTCTTTTTGTTAAAAGTTTTTTTTATCTTAAATGTTGATGTAACCTTGATAGTCTCAAAAATAGCAATTTAATTTGATAGAGATCATTTTGTAAATATTTATAAATTTTTCGTTAAGATAGTTTGCAATTCAAAACACATATTGACTGATAAATCCTTGTATTATTTATTTTACTAACCAAATTTTTAAGAAATACAAAATTTAGTTAGTTTTAATTTATTGATACGATAAAATATGTTGTTATTTGTAACCGGCTGGTAGTATCTTTCTACCCTCACGTCTTTCGTCGATTTATTTAATTTTTTTTGTCTCACCATCGCATTGATACTAAGATCACAATAAAATTTTCTTTATTTTATTTAACTGCAGTATTATATTTTTAGAATTTTAGGCATATTTTGAGATAATTAATTACCTTTAAAAACATTAGAGTGGGGGATTTAATGATGTGAGAGTATTATTTTACGACGAGTTAAGATTTTATTCTCCTTTGTAATCGGAATCTTGTAACATTGATTGTAGGTTTGAGTAGTATAAAAAAAAAAGAAGAAATCTTAATAAATTTTCGATATTAATGAAAAATTTTGTAAAAAGCTTATTAAAACTAAGAATATAAATTTATTTTTGAATAAAATAATAATTTCAGCTTGAATGTAGTTGAAAGTTTTGTTACGTGAACTTTGAAGGTGTCTACATACAATAGATTACCATAAACTGTAAACAAAAACGTCGAATCGAATATTGTTCTCGAACTAAAAATATTCAATATCTTGTTTTAAACAGTTTTTAAATAACGTCAGTACTGCAAGAATTTTGCTTTTTATTTCTCAAGTTTTTTATTTGTTAAAATTTGCACTTCCAATTCCAAATAGCACTAATAAAATAATAATCAAAATTTTATTTGCCAACTAATATTATTATTAAATATAAAGTCACTGTATTGGCGACATTTTAGTGCAAACAATTAATTAACTAATTTTATTTATATCGGGAATGAATAATTTTTTTATTGTAATTTATAAAATAAAGCTGATTGCTTAAAAATTTTTTGTTTTTTTTTATTAAATTTTAATTCCACAGCAATATTTTTTTTTTCATGGATTAAGTACATGTATTGTAGGAAAATAAAGCATTTAAGGATGGGACCCGGCATTTTCGTGTGTGTATAGAACAAAGTCATATTGAATAAAAAGTGAGCTTTTATCATGCGCCCGATATTTGATTTAAAAACGAATGAAATTTATATTTTATTTAAACTATTCTAATTATAATCTTTGGATCGTACCACTTTTCGCCTTACCTACAAACAATTTCGAGATTTAAGCGCTTTACGCACTTTTTTTAACGCTTATATCTCGAAAACTAAGTTAGATTAATATTTAAAAAATTTTTGAAAATGTATGAGCTGAAGTTGTTTTTCAAGAATTGTTAGATAGCGGTTTTTGTAAAAAAATATGAAAAAAAACTTAAAAGTTGTTTCAATTCGAGAGTTGTGCGTTTTCGATCTCTTGTTTACTAGTCAAATTTGCAAATGAGCTTTAGTTTAAGCCTCTACAGAGTGGCTATTGAATTACCAAACATTCTCTATATGGGTTCTGAGATATATGTACAAAAATTTGCATTTTTGAGGTAAAACAGCTGGTTTTGTGCATAAGCCATCTCCAATTTGACGGATTTTTATGGTTTTAAGAAGTTTTAATTCTCTCCTAAAAATTGTAGAAAAGTAATAAGTAATTGCTATAATTTAAAAGAAATTTATCAAGAAAAACTGTTTGTTTTTTAAATAGACATTTTCCAGTAAAGAATAGAGTAATTAAAATCATTTGAATTATAAAAAACTGAAAAAAAAAGAATAAAAATGGACCATTATGTATCCGTTTTTATTTAAAAAAAAAGTGAAATTTAAAAATCCCGGTTATATTCAGTTAATATAAAAGATAAAAAAACTATTTAGTAACTTTTAATAAAAGTTGGTAAAACGTTATAAAAATTTAACTTTTATTGTTGCGAGTTCAAACAAGTTTACAAAACAGTTGAAAAAGTTCGTCGTTAAGAAAAATAAAATTTGTAAAACGAAGAAAACGAAACACAACATGGCCAAGAAAATGAGTTCGACAGGAAAATTGAGATTTTTTCCTTTAAACAACGATAAAAATTACTTACCTTACGTAGATACAAATTCAAACAGTTGCATTTGCTATAGAAATGAAAGAACCATTCAATGTACAGGATGTGGATTTATAGCTAAAGGACGTGTGGCCAGGCAATGCAAATATCATCAATCGGTAATTATTTTTGAATAATTTTATTTAGTGACTGGGATCTAGTTGTATCAATTTTACCAAGATTTCAATCTTGGTCAATTATAGTTTGTCAGAACACATTGGCAGTGGAGGAATGACTCCTCAATCATAACTATTTTAGGCGACTCGTTTTTGTTTTTCTCTAAAATCTAAAAAATTTAATATTGCTCTATCACATCCAAATTTTATCCAATTTTGACAAACCAAGCATGTAATCCTACTAAATTTGGCCCGTACTTTTCAAATTTTGTATCAAAATTAACCTAGCTCTAATAGGTTTCAAGAATGTGGTATCCTGATCTCAGAATTAAGCAAATTAGTGATAGCTAGCGAAAAACTGACATCACAGCTGAAAAGAATGACCCAAAAGTAGTGGGTTTCAAAAAAAATTCCAATAAGATCGGATCAAATATGCCTGTGTTATCAAAAAAATCAAATTTTTAACTTGATGACGTCATTAGAATCCAAAAAAATTAATTTTGCTGTATCACATCCAAATTTTATCCAATTTTGATAATTTTAGTATGTAATTCTACTAAATTTGGGCCATACTTTTCAAATTTGTGATCAAAATTAACCTAGCCTCAAGAATGTGGTGTCCTGGTCCCGGATTTAAGCAAATAATTGATACATAGCGAAAAATTGTCATCACAGCTGAAAAGAATGACCCGAAATTAGTCGGTTTCAAAAAAAATTTCAATAAGATCGGATCAAATTTGCCTGCGTTATCAAAAAAATGAAATATTTTAACTCTATGACGTCATCAAAATCCAAAAAAATAATTTTGCTCTATCACATCCAAATTTTATCCAATTTTGATAAACTTAGTATGTAATTCTACTAAATTTGGGTCATTCTTTTCAAATTTGTGATCAAAATTAACCTAGCTCTAATAGGTTTTAAGAATTTGATGTCCTGGACCCGGATTGAAGCAAATAAGTGATAGCTAGCGAAAAACTGACATCACAGCTGAAAAGAATGACCAAAAATTAGTGGGTTTCAAAAAAAATTCCAATAAGATCGGATCAAATTTGCCTGCGTTATCAAAAAAATCAAATTTTTTAACTTTATGACGTCATCAAAATCCAAAAAAAATTAATTTTGCTCTATCACATCCAAATTTTATCCAATTTTGATAATTTTAGTATGTAATTCTACTAAATTTGGGCCATACTTTTCAAATTTGCGATCAAAATTAACCTAGCTCTAATAGGTTTCAAGAATGTGTCGTCCTGGTCCCGGATTTAAGCAAATAATTGATACCTAGCGAAAAACTGACATCACAGCTGAAAAGAATGACCCAAAATTAGTGGATTTCAAAAAAAATTACAATAAGATCGGATAAAATTTGCCTTTGTTATCAAAAAAATCAAATTTTTTAACTATGTGGCGTCATTAGAATCCACAAAAATTAATTTTGCTCTATCACATCCAAATTTTATCCAATTTTGATAAACCAAGTATGTAATCCTACTAAATTTGGATCATACTTTTCAAATTTGTGATCAAAATTAATTTAATATTAAAAGTTATTTCGGAGTTTGGAGAATTCTCTATAGTATTTTTTTGTTGACTTTTGAGTTGACTTTGAAGAGACCTGAATTATCAAGATCTAATTTTTAGGTTTCCTTTATATGTCCGAATCAAATAACTTTTCTTCAGATAGTTTTACAAAACAAATAGCGCCTGTATCTAGTTTCAATAGGGTTGCAATATTTCCCATACAAATATTTAATTATACTGTGGTATTTAATTACATCTTGTAATTTAGGTGATATATTTATTGGATTTTAAGTCATGCCCATTTTGTGACGCTCCTGCTGAATGCATCAAGGAATACATTACCAACGAGCACAGTGAATCACCGAATACATCCTACACATTACAAGATTTTATTAATACCAGTGGAAATGATCTCAACAATAATGCTCCTAAATATTAAAAATTTCATATTTTGTGTTTTCTTTTTCGTACTGTTTTTTGTTGATTTACTATATAGCTAAGGAATTTTGAGACCTTTCAATTTGTTTAATTGATTAATCTTTAAAACTAATTGACATTTATAAGTTGCTGAGAATTATAATCAAAAATTATCTTAATAATCTATTAGATTTTAATCTATGAGAAAAATTAGGAGAAATGTTTTTTGAGTTTTCTAATATGAAGTTTGGCATTGAACTTTAAGCTCATAGTTTTTACCTACATTTTATCCGAACTGATGAGAATGACAAAGTAAAACAAATATTAATTTTTCTGTTATAAATAAGAAAATTTGGAAAATCTCCATTTATTCAATTGATCATTAATCTTTCTCACTAATTGACATTTGTAATTAAAGTCGCTAAGGATTACAATAAAGAAATTAACGTAAATTTTTCTTTACAAAAATTAATATTTGTTAAAATATCTTAATAATCAATTAGATTATAAACCATGAAAAAATTAGGAGAAAATGTTTTTCGATTTTTCCAATATGAAATTTGGAATTGAACTTTAAGGTCACAGTTTTTATCTACATTTTCTCCAAATTAATGCGAATGGCAAACTCAAGACAAATATTTATTTTTCTAGGCAAAATTAACGTTAATTTTCCTTTACAAAAATTAATATTTGTTAAATATCTTAATAATCAATTAGATTATAAACCATGAAAAAATTAGGAGAAATGTTTTTCGATTTTTCCAATATAAAATTTGGAATTGAACTTTAAGGTCACAGTTTCTACCTTCATTATCTCCGAATTAATGCGAATGGCAAATTCAAAACAAATATTAAATTTTCTAAATTTAACAAAATTTACTTTCATTTTCGTTTAATGATTTCTTTTTTAACTACAAAATTAAATGAATTTAGTTTTTGATTTATTTATCCATTGTAAAGTTTGGAAATAAAACTGTAATTGGACACAAATCTCGGTGTTCTAAATCAGTGAATAGATTTTTTTTATGTGATTAATTTTCTCAAAATATTGACAAAGCGTTCAGGTTTTTTGTTTTATGATTTTTCTCAAAATTAACTCGGGGAGAATTAATTTTGTAATTTTTCCAATATAGAGTTTGGAATTGAAACTAATTAGTACTCCCTTAAATATTCGCAAAGGGTTCATTTTTTTTAAATATGATATTTCTCAAAATTAATTCGGGGAGTATTATTTTTGCAATTTTTCCAATATATGATTTGGAATTGAACTAATTAATACTCCCTTAAATAAGTATATAAGTTTTTTTTTTAGATGTGAATTTTCCCAAAATTCTACCGTGTGCTTTTTTGAAAGGATATATCTCTAAAAAGTGTTTTTTTTTTCTATTTTAGACTCTGTATTATACATTGAGTGATATTGAGTCTAATATTCAATAAAAAACTTTTTAGAGGTACACCCTTTTATTGGAATACGGCAGAATTATTGTTTAATTTTGATTTATTCTAAATAAGGAGTCAAATGTTTTGTTTTTAAGAAAAATTACTTACTAAAAGGATTGTGATGTAATTATTAAGTTTATGTTAAATAAATAATTTTTTTTCAATATAATAATTAGTTTTTTTATTTTTCCAACAATTTAATTAATTTTATTGTTTGAAATAGGAAACATCTCGTCGCGTCCTGAACAGAGATGTAAAAGGTACCTCGTAAATAGTATGCTGGAAGTGGATTTGATTGTTCCTGCCATGACTACGCACCCAAAGTTATTAGAGTGAACTTTGATTCAATTTTAACCCCCGAACCAAAAAAAAGGGGTGTTAGTTTGACCGCTGTGTGTGTGTGTCTGTCTATCTGTCTGTCTCTCTGTGGCATCGTAGCGCCTAAACGAATTAATCTATCTTGATTTTTTTTTCGTTTGAAAGGTAATTTAATGGAGAGTGTTCTTAGCTATGTTTCAAGTGCAAATTTAGGGCTCCGTACCCGGAGCTACTAAAAAATGGGTAATGATCCTCAAAATCGGTTAAGTTTGGAGCAGGCTCTAAAAGGAAAGGTAATTTAATGGAGAGTTAAAATAGATCCATTTAGATTTAAAAGTAATTGTGTATTTGTAGCTTCTTGATATTTAATCAAGGTTTTAAATTTGTTTCAAACACGAATGGATGGATACTTAAATTTATATAAACGTATACAGTATCAAGCACTGATTACATATACATAATTAATTGAATTTCCGTTTAAAATATAAATCAACTTAGCTTGTTTATATATGATATGGTATATAATAATGGAGACAAGATTTGCGTTCGTTTAAGTATAAAATGGATTTAAAACAATACTTTATTACACTTTTATTGTTAGTGTTAATTAATAAATCAGTGACAAGTGATTTTTTTTTATTGGAAAACAAGATTCGTAAGATTTTAGACATAAGAAATTTATTTCATAGTTATAAAAACAATTTTAATAATTCAACAAAACATCAATTTTGTTTCAAATATATTCAACTATTTGAAACTGCTTTATTATCTAGAAATCAGTGGGCATTACAAAGTAAGTTATTAATTATTATCTCAAGTCTTCAGACTTAGTACCGAAAGAAGTTGGAAATGAACTGAAAGTTTTATTTGTAATTTTCCTTCATTAGGTCTGTTTGTACTTTTGAAGGTAGGCTGGATTTGTTAAAAATAGTTTAGCGACCAAGATATAGAATTTGAAACCTTGTTTAAAAACTCTTATTTGTTTGAAATCCCTTTTGTTTTTGTTTACTTTTAGTGTATGATGCTTCATCCAAATTTCAATCTGGCATATTATCATACAACTTGGATACTTTTGGCCATTTTGATCAATGCTTAAATGTTGAAAACATTCCAACTAAATATTGTCAATTTGAAATTCATTTACCACATCAAATCATTTTTGAAAGCACAAAAAATGTATATAAAACGGAATTTGATTTCGAAGATGAAATTATACTTTCGTACGCAATTTGTATTTTTGAAAGCTGTGAAGTGGAGGATATTTTGCAAAGCACAGAAGATCAGTTACTAAAAATTGGATTATCCATCTATGCAAATAAAAACGCTTGTTTGGGAAAAGTGAATACAATTGAGTGGAGCTTCTATCATTTGGTTATGGCGTAAGTTGATGATTTTGTTTTAAATGAGCTGGTACGAAAAGATTACAAATAATGGACTCCGCGAGATTTATGTTAATTTTTACATATAGTTAAAATTTAAGTTTTTTTTTAAAACTCAAAATAATTTAGTTTTCCTATTTGTTATCATCATTTAGTGAACTAACAGATCAAAGAATCATCGAATAGGCAACTTGTTTAACATTCAAGTATGTGTCATTGAAAAAATTAACAAATTATGGTGCAGTAGCCAGATATTCATACAAAACAAATTTTCCAATGATATATAAAAATTTCCAACTAAACGGATCGCCTTTTAGGCTCTCACACCTCTTGAGTAAATTTTAATAAAGTGCGACACATTTATACCAATTCAAAATAATTTACTTTTCCTATTGGCTATTTATCATTTAGTGAATTAACAGTTCAAAGTACTGTCGTATAGGCAACTTGTTTAACATTCAAGTATTGCTGAATAGTGCTGTCGAATAGGCAACTTGTTTAACATTCAAGTATGTGTCATTGAAAAAATTAACAAACCATGATGCAGTAGCCAGATATTCATATACAACCAATTTTCCAATGATACATAAAAATTACCAACTAAACGGACCGCCTTATGGGCACTCACAGCTTTTGATTAAATGTTAATAAAGTGCGACACATTTATACCAATATAATCTTTCTCTGGCAAAATGCGAAAGTTCTTGATTTATCAGCAACAGTCTCTTTTGGTACAGATACACTCAAACGTATCCAATGTATTAACCAATTCTGAAGTGTGGCTATATTTTGAGCTTCATCCATCATTTAATTTTGGATAATTTCACTTGTTTCAGATTTGGAATTATTGCTATCGTATCTTTATGTGTGATTTGTTCGATTTATCACATGCTCTTCAAATGCCAAGGTTTTATTAATTTTCTTTGGACTGTAAAAAAAATTTATCCGGTTGAAGTAAATGTCAAGTACTTAATTCAAGAAATTAAGTATATGAATCAGTCCTGTACGCAGGAATCATTCAAAAGGGGGAAGGGTTCAAACTTTTGTTCATTACGTTAGGTCAGGGTAGTAAGTTTTCTCTACGAGGAGCAGAAATTTTTTTTCCAAATTCTGTGCATATCGAGCTCTATATCGCGATGTGTATTGAGCGAGATTAAAAAACTTACTTGATCTTACTTACTTCTGACGTTTTCGAACTAATGTATGTTTAGTCACGAAAAGTTGACACAGGTAGAACTGCCAGAACGCGAAGTATTTGGTAGACATTTGGAAACCTTGAACCAAAAAACTATTTATTTGCTAGAATGTTAAGTAGATATTTTCTTGCAAACTAGTACTTTTTTTAACAATTTAGAAAAAATTTGAACGATATTTATGAAGTTGATTAAATTTTATTGCAGATAATTCTTATATTTTATCATTTTCTTTACAACACAATTTCGCTCAGTTTATAAACGGAAATGACAGGGATCAAATCACTTGTTTTTACGGTTTACGAAGCTTCAGCTTAATATGGATTTTGGCTTATCATCGTATGGACCGTCAATATTTGAATCCAACCATAAATATGAAAAATTTTATAGATGTACGTATAAGGACTAAAAAAAACAGACTTTAGGTATAGTTTTATTGAAAATGAAACTTTCTTTTATGAGGCTAGTAGAAGTCTTTCTTTTGTCTCAAATATCTTCATGCAGAAAGGCATATTTTTAAAATGATTTTCAGTGGTTATTTACACCATCATCTTTAATTATAATGACAGGAAAAATTGCCGTTGAAAATTTTCTAGTTATTAGTGGATTTTTATTCGCCTATCATAGTTTAATTAAATTAGAAAATGAGCAATTTTCTATAGTGTATTTAAATATACGTCGATACATAAGGTATTATATTTTATCTCGAAGCTTTTTCTTTTTTAATATGAAAATTTTTACGTTTTCAGATTAATTCCCGTGATAATATTTTGGGCATGTTTACATATATGCTTCATTCAGTTTTTTGGATCAGGTCCTTATTGGAAACAAGGTATGGAAGAAATTATCAAACCATGCGAAAAATATTTGTTCCACACGCTATTTTTTATACAAAATTATTTAAACGAGCAAAATATGGTAAGTAATATTCGCAACTTCACTTTTTTATCTTACTGTTTAGTAAAAAGTTGAGTTTGAGTTCGTAAATGAGCAACATAGGTCAATTAAGGTCATGGGTACGTGGGACCTATCTTGTAAACCATGGATAGAACAATAAGAAAGATAGAACAAATGTTGACTATACAGGATATTTCAGCAATTAACTCAATTGTTTATTTTCACTTGTTTTTAAATTTTTTAGTGTTTGCATCAAACTTGGTACTTGAATGTTGATACCCAGCTTTATATAATTGGTTCAATTATGTTGTATATACTTTGGAAAAATCGATTACAGAAATTTTTATTGATTTTAATTGGAATTTTCATTATTGCGTTGCATTATCTATTATTTACAATTATTTCTGCCCATCGGTTTCCAGCTGGAATGTTTATTGGCACGTATGTAAATAATTTTAAATAGTCGAGTTTTAATTATTATTTAGTTATTTTGATACCGTAAAAATGAAAATGATACAAAAAATTGTATTTATCAATTAATCACTCTTTTATACGTCTTTTGAGGAAAACTCATATCGATTCTTTATCACTCTCTCAATTTTGGTTTTTAAACCTGTCAAAAAATAGAATTTTTCCATATTTTAGGCGTATTTTCATCTGGCCATAATTTTAGATCAAAGGGCGTTATCAAAAATCTTATTATGCTCTTTAGAAAACTTGTACTTTCTAGTTTTGAAATCTATTGTTCAAATATTTTTATCACCCTTTGTTGCTTTTTACGGGGGGTTCGAAACTAGAAAGTACAAGTTTTTAAATCAGCTATTGCGATTCGAAATTCGATGATTTTTCGTAGCGATACAGCTGTGTGTTTCCTTTATTACTTTAGTTTTGCATTTTTTATTTATTTCTTAATTAAAAATTTTAATAAAACTTACTTTTTAAGGGGCCGGCTTTTATTTTATTGAAAAGTAGAAAATAATTTTTGTACAATAAAAGTTTGTTTCTTAAAAAGTATTTTTTATTAAAAATGGTTATTTTTACTTTACAACCACCTTGAATTTATTAATTCCGCACTGGAAAATCAGCGGGACACCGATGTAGTCAATAATAAATTAGCATTGTATTTTTCTTATTAGGGTGGGTAGTAAGAAAATTAATTTGTGTCAATTTTTTCTTTTCATAGACCAGAAGAAATACAGTCACGTGATAATATAATTTACTATCCAACTCACAGCAGGAGTTCAACTTGGTTGATAGGATTCACACTTGGATATTTTTATTACACGTATAAAAATTATCAACTAAATACAGTAAGTGATACTTGGTTCTTTTTTTATTAATTACTAGCTACGTTCCGTGGTGTCATCCGCGATTAAACGAGATTTTGAGAGTTTTTATCCTTACTGTGTAAATTAATCAAGCCTTCTTGAGAAATCCTTTGCTCTATGAAAAATTAAAACAAATTTATTCCACAGGAACCATACATTTTACCGGGATAAATATGCTATTCCAGACTATAATCTATCTCTGTGACAAATTTCATCTAGATCCGCTCGGCCGTTCTGGCCTTATTGAGTAACAAACATCCATCCAAACTTTCACGATTATAATATATATCAGACTAGCTTGACACTCGCCCGCTTCACTGGGCTTAAAAGTAAAAGCCACCGCTTTATAGCCTCCACCTCTCTTGATCTCACTTATTTGCACAATTTTTTTAAGTGTACAATAGTCATAATTCATTGAATATATTCGAAAAGGCCATGAATTGTTTGATATTTACTATTTACTTAATTTTTACAGAAATCTTTAATTTATGGTTTAAAATGATGATCATAGATGGAGCAGTAAATGTCAGAATAAATTTAATTAAAAAAATATATTTCTTTATAAATTATAGCTCATGTGTTATTCTGATGTATGAGCTGTATTGCTGTACAGTTTCATTCGAATCCATTCGATAGTTTTTGCGTGAAAGCGTAACCAACAAACAAACAAACAAACATCCTTACTTTCACATATATCATATATAGAGATTATCGATATTATAAAATGGATGTAGTATTGGGAATAGGGAATTTTGTGTTGGTTTTTACTTGCCTTTTGGAGGATTGACAATGGTAACCTTTCAAATTAAGAAAGCCTCTTGCTTTGAAATGAAAATTAGTTTTTTTGACTAAAACTTCTTAGACCCATTTTCTTGAGAAATACTATTCCATTCTATAAAAACAGTATCTTGGAAAACTTGGAGGATTATTCGGGCAACTGGTTCACTATTCTAAGCGTTATTATTATAGCCTTACATGTGATATTCACATATAATGTTACAGCTATAACACTTGGTATAAACACATTCATTTTTTGTTATACAGAGAGTATATGTAACGTATGTAAAACTTTTAACTTAACAATTCCCAAAAGAAGCAAAGGAAAGTTTGTATCGCACTCACTATCTTAACACAATAAGAAAATCAATATAGGTCATTTGAAACTGGAAATTTAATTTGACCGAAAATTTTTATTTTTAAGTTAATTACAAAAATTCTAATGATATGTGCCATATTTTCTCAAATTCTGATACTTTATGGAATGTATTACTTGACGCAAAAAAGTTATGTTTATAATTTTTATTATGATACTTTGTTTTTAACATTTCATCGTTCAATATGGGCTTGTAGTTTATGTGTACTGATTTACTGGTGTTTACAATATCCTAAAGGTATATTTTTGCAATTTTTTCAAATTTGAAACTTTTAAATTCAGCAATTATTATTTTTACAGGAATTATTAATCAATTTTTATCGTTGAATGTTTGGAGACATTTAAGTAAATTATCGTATTGTATGTATATTGTACATTTTCAATGGCAAATTATTGTCGACAGTTTAGTCCAAACACCGGAATATTTTGGGTTTATTCAGATGGTAAGTATTAGGTTATTTTTACACCGGCGACTGCGAGGGCTATGTGATTGATCGGTATGTATATATGTTCCCTCATATCGTTGAAAGCGTCTTAATCGTCCGCTGGTTATAGGCTTTCCATTAAATTGAATATGGCGCTTTTTAGAGAGCATATATAAAGTAGCCATGAACTATAAACAAATTTGCAGATTCCCCGATTGTAATTACGATTTTATTTATCTTAACAATTTCAGGGGAAAAAATTTTCTTATTTGCATACTTTTTAAAGCGTTGTTTTGTAATCGTCGGGGCTTTGATGTGCGCCTTCACACCCAACATTTGACGTTTGAATTATTTTTATCGATAAAAATTATTTTTCGAGTTTCAAGCATATGCCAACTTAACAAAAGCACATGTTTTTTTTTTAAATAAATAATTATTTCGGGGGTAAATTTATTTTCCTCTATTTTAAACAATAACTATCAGTGCTTCTACTTACCTAATATGCTTTTTCCCGTCCCCTTCACCATATTTTTGGTTGAATTTACTTGAAACTTTGTATTCGTAATTGAATATTGTTTGTTAAAATTTTACTAAAGTTATTTTCTTTTTGTTTCTTTGTTTTAGGTATACAAAATTGTAGGTGATTTTGTGTGTTCAATAATGATTTCATTGATTTTGTTTATATTTATAGAATGCCCTTTTACAAATTTAATTAATGTTTATGAAATTCGTAAACGAAAAGTTATAAATAAAATATCTTAATACCAAAAAAATTAATATCATTTATTTTGTTCCTACACATACTTTTATTTTAAGCATTGCTTTCCACACCTCCCTGGAGTAACACGCTTACCACACATGAGTTCTTTGCACCCGGGGGAGAAAAATCGTTATAAAAAAGAAACTATATTGCATAGATTTTCTCAAAATTCTTCTGATACTTTTAAATACCGTTTTCCCGAAAGTGGAAAAATTAGTTGGTAATTTGTGGAAATATTTTGATACAAATTATCAATTTTTCATTCATTTATATAAAATGATCGTTAATAACTTTTGTACATTGAATTTTTTTCCAAAAAACCTCTTAGAACAAGAATAGAAAATGTTTCATAGAATAAAGTGTATGATGATTGAAAATTTTGATTGAAAAATTTCTTCAATGTATGATGATTCAAGTCGCTCTATTAGCTTAGTTGGTTAAGGCGTAAGCAATTCCGTCCGCGGTATGCTTAGGGTAGCGGGTTCGATTCCCGCCGTCGCAACAAATTTAATTTAATTAATAGCTGTGATGGGCTGGTGTAGTGCATGGTATATGCATGAAGGAGGTGCACTCAGCCTCTGAAATTGAGGAGTTGATAAATGAAATTATCAGCGAAAAGGTGGTAAAGCACATATATGGTATCACAATGGGCTCTATAACTGTGTCCTTCGTGGACAGCCAACATAACCTAACCTAACCATGATGATTCGAAATTTGAGTATTTAAAGCTTTTTCTACTTTCTCGACAATTTTTTTTCAAAAATTAAATAAAATCTAAATATAAGCAAAAAAAGTAAGTATGAAAATAACGAAAGAGGTGGAACTTATAATATACACCAACAATAGTTACTAGTAGTTTTTATATTGACCTACAAAAATCACAGTAAAAAATCTCCCTCATGATTTCAAAAACAAATCATATTTCATCCCCTATTTTGAAAAAAAAAATCAATACGGGTCACAGACATTATTGTAGTATAATACACTACATAGTACAACCCTTCAATTGTAGATGACGCACCTGTTAAAATGAGTATTGTTGTGGTACAATAATAGAATCACAGTACTATAGCTAAACTTATAAAATATAATAATATCATACAAACGCACGTTTTTGTAACACTAGAGTGAACGTACACTGTCTAACGTGTGCGCCGTTAGCCGTACGATGTCGACACGATCAAACGCGAATCTATTTCTGTATCGTAGTAAAAAGCTTTGAACGTGACGTCAGTCGTTACTAACGACCAATCACGTCAGTCGTTTACGGAATCGCGGCGGCTACATATGTTCTAAACGCCATATTGAGCTCGTTCCATACATAATATTTGCATAACAAATATAACAAAATAACTTCGATCGAAAACGTGTTTCAACACAAATTTCTAATTACAGAATTTTTCCAATTACAGTGTGTGCTAGTATCAACGGTCCACTGTTTTAAATCATTTCGTGTTTGTTATTATTTTCGTTTAAATATTTTGTGTGTTCAATAATTTTTGTGAGAAAATTTAACAGAAATTTTGTTATGTGATTTGTTTTTCTGATCTGTGTTGGTGTTTCTATATTCGGTGTTTGTCTTAATTATAAATTTTGTGGTGGCTTTCTCTTCGTGTGTCGTCTCTTTATTTACTACAACAATTCAGGAGAAAAAAATGCCCGTTCGTAAGCAAGGTATTGTACGATTTTATTTTAATGATCAGATGATGATGTGTTTAAAAGCATGTTATGTTACGTAAATTGTATATCTATGTCAATGCCATGCTTGGGTTAAGCTCATGTCAAATTCAAAGTTTAGTGGTGGGGGAAGATAAATATTCCTAGACTATTTTATTCTTACTCAAAATAAGAAAACATTAACATAATTTAGGTTAGGTTAGTACAGTTTAATTAAAAGCTTCTAATGTGCTTTTTTCTTAATGTATTCAACAACTGTCAGTTTTCTTACAGTTTATTATTATGCTGTTACATAACCTCACTGTTGTACTCGTTTTATTTTAATATGTAGTACAATGAACGATACGTACGTCAACTAGACGACACATAACCTATATTTAAATTGAAAAGTATTGATGTCAGAAAAAGCTCATGTTTATTATAATATTTATTTTAAATTTCAGATGTAGAAAATCATTATATTTTATTATTATTCAATATGTTGAGTTACGCAAGCTTTTTCTTTTAAAGAGCTTTAATTGATTTTTAAATAAAAATGATTTGATTACTTTTTTAAAAATAGGTCACATGAATTTTAGGTTAGGGTATCAAATATTTTGTGATATTTTCATTCTAAGCTTTATTGGGATTTGTGGGGGTTTGAAAAAACATGTTATACCTTTCTGTAAGGTTTAGGTATCATGAATAAGTTTAGATTACTTTTGTGTCAGGCGGATTTATGGATTTTACCTACTGTTGACAATTTTTCTAGGATTATATTGACAAAATATAATAAAAATTGTGAAAATGATGACATGCATATAAAATTGTCAAAATGAACTTTTTTCAATCTATTATAAAAGAAATTTATTTTTATTTCGAGAAAAGTATAAAATTACCTACGCTTTGACGGATAAAATTTATTTCCATTCGAAAAATTGATTTGATTTTCTTCATTTTGAAGTTGAAAAATTGTATTTTAAAAACAGGCGAAAAGCATAAAATAATAGAAAATAAAACATTATCTTTCTTTTTATTAATATTTTTCTGGGTCGATTATTTTGACCATGACCAAACTGCTATGTCTAGAAATAGACTAATTAAATTTCTTAATACGTTGGTTCTTGTTTATTTCTGTCTGGTCGTATATTCTTGACTATTGGGACCATGCTCAAGTGAAAATTTTCGTGTCAGGAAATATTTCACTTTTGTATTTTTTTGAACTATTATTCGAGTAGAATCGGAGTAGAGTATTATTCTTAAAACTTAAATGTAATTTATTCGGACCTGATTCGAAACTGAATTTTTCCCAGACCTCAAATTTTCAAAATTGGGGCCTGGGCAAAAACCTTTTACAAAATGTACGTAAATAAGAAAACCTGTATTTTATCATTTTTTATATTCCAATCACTTTTTAAAAGCATTAGTCGGAAACTTCTTAAAAATCACTCTGTATAAGTAGTGTTATTCTATTTTAAATTTTTTAAGGTAAACAAGCAAAAATGAATTTTTCAAATTTGGGATGAATATCTTGAAAACGGATCAATTTTGGTAAAAATCTCTCTGAGAACTTTAGACTTTAATAAAGGTTGCGTATTAGGTCGATCATTTGAAAAGAAAAATGCTTTTACAACCTAGTCCTCTTGTAAAATGACAAGTAGAGTAAATTTTCTAATTTTAATTCTGCAAACATGGATTTTTGGATTGATGACGATTTCAGTTATAGAAATGTGTTAACCGATCATGATAACGATTTTTAATTATTTTAGGGGCAAGTTTTTTATTGCATATCACTACATATTATAAAACAAAGTCGCTTTTTCTGTCCCTATGTCCCTATGTCCCTTTGTACGCTTAAATCTTTGAAACTACGCAACGGATTTTGATGCGGCTTTTTTTAATAGATAGAGTGATTCAAGAGGAAGGTTTTTATGTATAATACATCCATATTATAGTACAGTAAGGGGTTGAAATAGGGGTTGAAAGGGATATGCTTCAAAAACTAAAAAAGTTGTGCATCGATTAAGCTCAAATATTGACACGATATACAACCAGCTTCAAAGATCTATTGTTTTTATATACTTTTAACCTTCGGAGGGTAGAAAGGTGTAGCGAGAAAGTGGGAAGGAATTATCGAATATTTACAAATATACCTAAGTGGGGTATCAAATAAAAGAGCATGACGTGTACATTACAAAACTGTTATCCCACGCAAGGAAATGTGGAGGGAGGGGTGCAAGTGGGGATGTTGCCCAGCAAAGCGGGTAGTTCACAGCTAGTTTAGAATAATGTGAGATTTATAGATATGTTTTGTCTTTATGTCTAATTGAGATATTCCTCGAATGAATATTTCAGTTCAATGTGAATTTGTTGTAATCAGTGAGTCAGACGATAAACAATTTGTTATTTTATTCAGTCAAATAAAATATCCCAACATAAAAAACATTATTAAATATTTTATCAACATAAAAATGTGCATTTTAAGCTAAATTCTAGATTTCTTGTGATTAATAAATTTATACTTATATCGTTATCACATTCACTGACTGTAGAGCGTTAAATTTCAAATCTATTTGTCAAGTCAACATACTTAAAACATGTGTGATTATAGTCTGGCATCGAATGCCATTTCTGCATTGAAAAGTTTATGGATATATTGATCTAGTAACAAAATGAAGATAAACAATTAAATGCGCTAAATCTAAAAGTAGACAAGTGAAAACAAACAATTGACTGAGTTAATTGTTGAAATACCATGCATAGTCAGTGTTGATTTCTTTATCACATTACACATACAAACATGTGACACATACATAACTGATAATCAAGTATAGTACATATTATAAAATTTCCGCCTAATTGGCGCCCTCACGGGTAAACAGTGATGTTTACGAAAAAATGTTTCAAACAAAAGTTGTTTAATTTTTGATAAGGAACATTTTTTACATTTAAAGTTTTGTTCTATCTCTAACGGTTTACAAGACGGGTCCTACGAACCCAAGACCTAATTGACCCATGTTGCTCATTTACGAACTTAGCACCCCTGAGAATTAGGTCCAATCTAATGTCTGAACGTAATGTTTCCCATCAAACTCCGAGTAATAAAGAGAGTAATTGATGGATTTTTCTCCTGTAATATGCCTTGCTTTTCTCTAAACTTGGTTAAAAAAACTTTCTATATTTTTTGTGCCAGGAGTAAATCATAGGTAAATTTCAAAATCACTTGAGAAAATAAAATTTTGTAAGTTGAAAATTTACGTTGGCCCCCACTAACCTTTTGACAAGTCTTCTATTTTATATTAATACATTATAAAAGAACGATAACGAGGTTTTTCACGTTGTCTTAAACACAAACCTTTAAGTTTTTAACCAATTGTTCGTTTAACATTAACGGTTTCACACCGTTTCATACTAGACTGGATTATAATACATATAATATATAATATATTTTAAATTTTCGAATAGATTCAGTATCTACAGCGTTATAATAGGATAAGAGAATTATAATATTTGTATTAGTGCCAAAATATTTTGTGGTATATCTATCTGAATAATAAAATTTTATTAATATTTGTGCGTCTGTGTGTTCTCTGTCTGTCTGCATGTTCGTCTGCAAGCGTTCGCATAAAAATTTTCATACAAATTGTTGGCTTAAGAAGAAATAAAATAAAAAAAACTACATGTGTTAGAATCCACCCTAAGAGTGCACTTAAGATCAGATTAAAAGCCACTTTGATTCTTCCGAAACTCTAGATCTTTCTTTAGAGATAGAACTAGCAGAGTTTTGTTAAGAAAATATCGTTCAAAGGGGCCTTATGTGGCCTACAGAGAATGGAAAAATAGTGTGATGTTTTTTTTTATAAAGTTGTAATTGTGGAGCGAGAAAGACGGGTGATGACTAGTATATAAAATAAAATTTTATTATTGTTGTTATTATTATTGAAGCGAGAATATAATCAAAAAATAACATAAATAAGTTTAAATAATAACTTAAGATTATATTAAGAAAACCATATATGAATCATACAAACAATAATACTATGTTCATCCCCTAGTGGACTATTTTCGTTAAAATTTTTCACAAGTGGGGTACCTACAGTTTTCAAATTCTATTCTAACAACCCATTATTTAGATCAGAATTTCTGAGATAATTTTTCTTAAAATAATATAATAAAAGTTATTATATCTTAAAATAAAAGTTTTTCCAGATTTTTTAACTTTTCACGGACAAAGTTTTCTCTGGATACCAAATTAGTATTTGGGACATATGAAAAACGTTTTCTGTTGAATTTAATTTAGATGGATTTAATTGTAAATACACGGTAAGAAATGCATGGCGTTTACTACGATGCTGGTATAGTATAGAGACAGATAGTATAAGTAATATTACAGTATTAACCAGAAGTATTGGGGGTATCGCCAATCAGTATGGACGGGATGGCCATACCGCATTGACTCGTCTGACATAACAGAAAATACTGGAAAAATTGGAAAATATGATATTTCTCAAAAATAATATCGATAACTGTACTTGAAACATTTAGAAGTTAAAAATTATTTAAAATTTTAACAGAATTTCGAAAATTCTTTTACTTTAATTATTTAAAATGTATATACTGTTTCCAAATAAACGTAAATAGCAAAACAGGTTAGCGAACGAACGTCGAACGTCCCTAAATATAAACTTTTCTAATTTTTTTGGATACAAAATTAAATAATCGAGGATCCCAATATTCCTCTATACATAAATTATCCCTCTATGAAACATTTTGAAAGACTTTTGTGCGAGCGCGTGGCCCCTAGCATATACGGGGCCCTAAGGCACTTCCCGACTCTGCCTGCTGGTTAATCCGGTCCTGTAGATAGTACTTGAAAATAATAAGAAAATTTTATAAAATTGACTAAACAACAAAGTTTTTTTTTTCTTGGTGGTAGTGGTATGTAGTTCAAACGCCTTGCTTGCTTGTCACACATAATGTTTAGTTTGTTTTTTGTCGTTCGTCACCAAACACACATAATAATAATAAACTATTATAGTACATGTACAGCCATAGTACAGTGTGTACTGTTTGTTTGGTGGCTGTGTGAATTTTAAAAATAACTTTTTTCAACAACACGTACCTATATAAAACAAGCCGTAGTGTATATGGTCATTTTGGTTTATTGCACGGTACATACATATAAACCAAATACATGCTTTGAAGTCAAGTAATGAGTTATTTTTTAGCTTAACAATACCCACACAACTACAAAAATAAATAATATATTGTGTGCAAGTGATGCTTATAAATTTGATAATATAGATATCGCTCTTCAATCATCAATACTCTAACTATAGTTGCCTCTATTCATCAAATGATGGATTTCGATAAATTCATAATTAAATTAAAATTTTGTTTTTATATCATCGACAACGTTATATTTTTATGGTATTATTATAAACTACAAGTTTGAGAATTTTTTGTTGTTGATAGGAGCTAAATTTCACTCTCCAAGTAAGAAAAAGGGGCTGGAGCGTTAAAAACTGATCACCCGGTATATATATATAATATTATTATTATTATTACATATTATAATGAAATTTTCTCAGTAAGTGATGATAAACATTCGACTCATCAAAATAGTTTTACTTGCTTGCTATAAATATTTATAAATAAAAGATAGCCATATAGTAAGTATACACATAGATAGCTGTAAGTGCTTTATAAAACGATATATAATTTCTGACGTTAACTCGCTGATTCAAAAGTACTAGCACTATAAACAGAGACTATTTCTATTTTGATAATTTAAAAATGGCTTTCAAAAACACATAAATCTAAATTCTTCGTCCCTATAATCCCATATTATGGTTATGTGATGATTATTGATAAATTAAGACAAAATTTCAACCTACAAAAAAACTCTGAATCTTAGGAGCAAACCTCTGGAAACTAAAAGTGGGACATCAGCGTATACCGCTCTAAATTTCCCGAGATATCAATTTTTGCCACACCTGTATCTCCCAAATTAGGCCTCAGATCCAAATTTGGAAAAGAATTTTTTTGTTGCTTTTGATGAGCTTATTTTGGTAAGCCGGGTTTCTGCAGTCAATAACAGAACACGATGTATATTAAAATGGTACATCCTGTATAAAAAAATCTGCTTGTTTACTTACTTGATGGTAATCTCTGAAAGATAATGATGATGATGGTGGCCGAGTTACTTGTGGAAATGATTATAATTAAATATTATGATAGTTAATGGTTAATTTGTAAACTTTATTAAAAGGCGTTTTGTTGTTGATGTTCTATTTTGCAACAAGTTTTGGAATACACAAAATTGTTGACTTTATAAAATATTATGAAAATAAAGAATGGAAAATTTTGCTTATATTTTATTTTAAATAGAAATAGACATAACATTTGTACACGGAAAGAAATGCATGGCGTTTACTATAATGCTGGTATGGTGTAACAGATTCAACATAAATACATATCTATATTAGCATAAAAAATATTCATCGTAGCTTTTTTGAGCGAGTTGTTAACTTTCAAAGCGAAAGTATAAAATTATTCCACTTTTTATACCATGTATATGAAATATACCAAGGTATACTTAGTTTAGTCCCAAGTTTGTAACGCTTGAAGATATCGCTATAAACAAAATTTTGGTATAGGTGTTCATAAAATCACCTAATTAGTCCATTTCCGATTTTCTGTCTGTCTGTCGTCTGTCTGTCCGTCTACCATCACGATAACTCAAAAACTAAAAGAGATATCAAGCTGAAATTTGTATAGCGTGGTTAGGACGCAAAAAGTGAGGTGGAGCTCGTAAAAGAGCAACATAGGTCAACTGGGTCTTGGAATCGTAGGACTTATCTTGTAAACCGTTGCAGATAAGACCAAAGTTTAAATAAAATGTTATTTATATTAAAACATATTTTCGTAAACATCACTGTTTAACGGTGAAAGCGCAAATTATGTGCAAATTGTATAGTATGTATTATATGGGAATATCAGTTGTTTTTTTGTGACATGTATGTATGTGTAATGTGACAGAATAATCAACACTATCTATACATGGTATTTCAACAATTAAATCAGTCAAGTGTTTGTTTTCACTTGTTTTGTTTGAACTACCTATTTATTTAATAGGAATAATGTAAAATATATGTAGCCAATGTCATATAGATTAAACAAGGACACATAGGAACTAACTGGCAGTCGTCTCTCTCATTCATCATATCGCAAATTTTGGGTCCTGTCGTTCTCGATGTATAATATTCTATGGTTAAAATCCTATAATTTCTACCAAAATATAATTATCAATTTTCATTATCAAATTATTTTTAAATGAAATGTTTAAAGGTTAAAAGTTCATGTCTATCGTAATATTTTTTACACCTATTTCGTATTAACTACCATCCACCTTATACTAATTATCAACAAATTCGTGTAAGAAAATTGTGTGAAAATTGTGCACATGAATTTCATTACAATCATAATTCTTGTGGTTTTCGTGTATGAAAATAATTTTGTACTTATCTACAACAAGAAGAAGGACATTATAAAGTAGATACATTGTTTAAATTAGGTCGACTAACGGAAACTGAAAATGCTTTCCTTTCTTTTGTCTTCAACTATCAAGTGTTTTTCTTCTTAACGTTACGTTCGTTGTGTATATATGTACATAGAATAGCTATTATCTAAGTAAATGAATAGAAAATATGGTTTATTGCTGGCTTATCATGGCCTGTTTAACGTTTGACTTGATTACATCTTTTTAAGTACAGGCTTCTATCTTGTGCTAGATATTTTTTTTTTATCTTATCTGATAAAACTTTTTAGTGTTCACAGTACCTTAATTAACGATATTATAAAACCGTTAATATAACGCCATATCACTTACGTCAAACAAGTATATAAATATATTTAACCCGTTGAGGACACACGTCGAAAAAATTACGTTGAGGACACACGGGGTCCAGGAACCCACGCAAAAATTACAAAAGACTGAACATTAGTATCGCATTTCCCTCTCACTCCGATAGAAAAACTTTAGAGAACACTGTAACTGTGTCCTCAACTCCAAGTACTCGAGCTTGTCTAATTACAAGCACTACTGCACATGTGCTGTCCAACTGATGGAATGATAGAAGGCCTAACTGAAATTGGAATTATTGTCCAGTAGGAAGCGAGTTTTTTAGTCCAGTAGGAAGCGAAACTGGAGGCATTAAGGCTACTTTTAAAAACATGTGCCTTCAAAGAAACGGGTGTGGCTACCCAGTTGAAAAATCAGTATTTCACAAAAAAATTATGCGTTAAATGAAAATAAGGCTAATTAAACCTAATGGTATAATATTATTCCGCAAGACATACAGCGAAGCGGATCGTAAGCGTAATTTAATATACCTTGTTAAAAACCGCTTAAGGAATTTCGTGGCTGAAAAGTGGGCAGTCTAAAAAGTAATAGCCTTTTTCTGTGTGGAGATTTCAAATTAGACCTCAGAAATACCTTACGATTTATCGTTTCCCAACAGGAACATGATAATTGGAACAAGGGTGTTAGTGACGCGCCATGACCTTTATAATACGCCTGCCTATCAACATTTATTTTCAAAAATTCAAAATTTATCAAAATCGGGAGAACGATTGCAATTGTTTGAAAAAAAAAATTGATATTGTGACCTTTGAAAAAGTAGGATTCCTAATTCGGTGGGTTAATTTTATCATGAAAACATTACGTTACGGAAAAGGTACAATGAATATGTGGCGAACCGGAATTGGCCGCTGTAATACGTTGAGTTTTCTATGGCTGTATACCCTACATTACAGACAGCACTGCGTCTACATTTGTATAATATATATCTTTAAAAATAAAAATAAAAGAAACATCGCATTTATTTGGTCGTGAATGTGAATCGATAATTAAATTCTGCATTTAAAGGTGAAAATATCAAACATTTATCGTAGACGATAGATATGGAATGAATGAAAAAAATGATGCAAATAATTCCACAGAAACTTCCATCGCATATTTCATCTTTTCCTAACAAAAATTGTTTTTAGAATCTACCTGTAAAGACTAGCTATAAGATATTAAATTTTTACAAGTTCGTATAAAATTTGAAATAAGAGCTCCTTTTTAAAGCTACCTACAAGTTTTAAATGTTCTATCTTTTGTAATTTCAAGAATCCAAGTTTCAGAATCTTAACTTGGAAAGCCACACCCTGAAAATTGAAGCTACATATTAATTGGCAAACTTCTACATTTCCTTGTTTTAGAGATATCCTCCAGAAGCTAAATCCAGAGTTGGTATGAAATTAGCTCGAAACTATGATAGTTTGGAGAAAACTACTAAAGTTAGGGTTTTGCCTGTTTTTTTCTGTACGCGCGATATTTTCCTTATTTCTTTATCTTTCATGATTTACCCCTCATTTTAAAGCTTCGCGTGCTTGCTAATGACGATAAAATAGACTCATGGTCTAAAAATTTCAAGATCAATTTTGTTCAGTATGTAATTTGTATATCAAATCTGTAATAAAATTGCCTATAAATAAAAATAAAGTAAAATATTTTCTACCCAGTTTTTAGCTACAGGTATCGCACTGAGTAATCGAATAATACTAAGAGAGGAATAGAAAAGAAGTAAAATGATGTTTTAATAAATCGAACTAGAAAACACCCCTGATTTTTTCTCATAGTTTCATTACAATAACTTCTATTTATCCTTCTTTTGCAGAAATGAGGACAGAAATTAAAAGATAAACTTGCGTGCTAAGAATAATTTTATTCAAGAGATATGACTAGCTAGAGTCAACTCAACTTTCTACACATTTATATTTATTTATATTCTGTATAGAATTTAATTAACTTTTGAGAATGTATATCATTTTTTTTAAACACTTATTGCATCACGGTATGCTCTACTTTGTTTTTAATAACGTGTTAAATGTTATGGAATAATTTAAAACGGTATTACCGCCTTTATATTTCGACAATTTTTATTTACAAAAAAAATAAAAATAATTTTTGCTATAACAAACAATTGACTCAGTAAATTGTTGAAATACCATTTATAGACAGTGTTGATTACACTGTCACATGACACATACATACATGTCAAACATACATAACTGATATTCCCATATAAATAATATTTTGCAAGTTAAATTTGATCCACTTCCCGGTGTCCGATTGAGCTGAAATGCACATTTAATTCGTCCTGATTTTCTTATCGCTTAAACCATATTTGATGTATATATATTTTTTTTACACTTAAATTAAAAATTTTAAGAAAAAATACTTTTTAAGAGACAAGCTTTTATTGTACTAAAAAGTAGAAAATAATTTTATTTATGAGTCACTCATACCCGACTATTTTTAAAAGCTTGAGGCACTTAATATCAAGAATGAATCGAAAAATAAATAGGCATGTGGAGTAGATATATAATTATAAATTTGACCGCCTCAAGCTTTTACAAATAGTCGGGTATGAGTGACTCATAGATGAAATTATTTTCTACTTTTTAGTACAATAAAAGCTTGTCTCTTAAAAAGTATTTTTTTTAAATTAATAAAGCAGTTACAATTCATTGTGATTCAAGGTAATATTTATATAAAAATATTATTTGTTTGATTTAAATGAAATTGAACAGGTTAAAACAATTTGATTTATTGGAAAAATTATCACTTGTATTTCACTCAGATAAAATGAATTAGAAAAATGGGAAATATATAGTTATTTATAAAGAATGATATATCAATAATATATCTTTTTATTTTTCTAGGAAAAGTAATTTTTTTCTTTTTGTTTTATTTGATAGAATTTTATAAATAAGTTTATTTGATGGATATGATTGCTGGAAAAAATAAGTGAAAATCATTTTTTTAAATAACATTTTGGTAGAAAGTTGTTTTTCACCTTCGGCGTTATGGTTAAAAAACGATAATCTTATGACTACACTACAATCTAACATTTTAAATTTTGAGGGTGGATTCTGTAAGAACTTGGGAAAGTTAGACAAAAATTATGAGTTAAATTTTTCGATATAGTTTTTCCTATACTATAGTTTTTGAAATATTGAGTAGTTCTTGATATTATTTTTTTTATGGGAAAATATTTGTCATGTTTTTAATAAATATTAGTTTTCCAAACTAATCTTAAGAAAATTATCTTTGTTACATAATAAAGTGTACCTTTAAAAACAATTCAATAAGTAGGATTATAGGATTTTTATGTTAAAAGCGCAAACTTTAAAAGCTAAAATCAAAAAATTTAATACCGTAAGAAGTATTTAAAAATTTTACCTGTTTATAAAAGGCATTTAATGAGAATGCGTTTACACGTTTTAAAGATAATCCTAAGAAGATTTTTTGGGAACGTCCTTAAATAAATACATGTTATAACAAAAATTGATTAATGAATACAATGAACCAGAAAGTTATTGATCTGGTATTCAAACATTATATTCAACTCGTGCTTTTTTAGGTGTTTTATTTTCAATGTGAGTGGTTTATTATTAAATTAACTTTGTTTAGGAGCTATGAAAGTAGAATGCTCTAGAATTCATTGTTGACATGTTTTTGTTCAACAAAATATAATGTTATTGAAAATTTTTTATTTTTGTTTGTTATTTACCAAACTTTACGACAACAACACAGCGTGATATCGAAGAAAATTGTAGAAGATATTACCTCAAAATGTTGAACAATAATTAACGCTATACAATACAAATAATTAACGCTATTTTGGGTCTACCCCGTTGGATTGATTTTTTGTTGTTGCATAAATTGATTTCTTAACATGTGTAGAATATTTTAATACAGTGTTAAACACAGCACGAATCTCATAAATATCGACTATTGCTATTTTTTTCATAGCAAAAAATAAAAAGAAATCATGGCATTTGAAACTTTTTTTTCAGCAGTCTATCTTTCTATCTCTTACGGTTAACAAGATGGGTTCTACGGACTTAAGATCCAATCGACCCATTTTGACAGACAGATAACCGGAAATGGACTAATTAGGTGATTCTATGAACACCTACATCAAAATTTTTTTTTCATAGCATCAATATTCTTAAGCGTTACAAACTTGGGACAAAATTTAGTATACCTTGATATATATCAAATACAAGGTATAAAAATGGGAGTTAACATTTAAAATTTTAAAGTGTACCTGTGGTACAGGCCAGAGGATGAACGTAAAGTTTCGATTTTCAATTCACTAGTTTAAACAAATTTCGAAAAAATATGTTTTTCAATACTGAAAACCGTGTTTTCGAACAAACCGACAAATATGTGTTATTAAATTTTTTTTAAATAATCATTATAAGCGATCAATTTCAGTTGAATAATTTTGATGATCATATTTTATACATTTGACTATAAATCAATTAAAATTATCTATAAAATAATTATATTTCAACAAATTTAATAACATTTTTGATTCCATCACTGCCCCATCAACAATATTATTGTATCCAAACATGATTATTATAAATATGATATATAGGGTGAACCATTTTAATTCATTATGGCTAATAGCTTATTTTGTAGTTATCCAATAAAAAAATAACTACAGCAAAAGTTACAGAGATATCATGTTCTGACTTAGTATCAGATTGGACTTAGTTCTCCGAGCTGTTTTAATAATTTATTTACATCCTAAAAGGTAAGAGATAGAATACCAGTTTAGAAAAAAAAGTTGATCCTCATTAAAAAATTAACATTTTTTATTTCAAACTTTTTTTGAAAATCGTTAGCTTTCGGAGGAAATGCGACTTAAAAATATGTCATTATTGCATTTAAGGAGATATGCAAGGATTGAATAATACTAGGGATTTCAATAAAACTTTATAAATACATTTTTTGATAAACAATGTTTCCAAAAATTACAAAAATTCCTAGGTCATCGGACTTTTTATTATTATTTTATCGTTCAAAGTTGGCTGAAAAAATGATGAATCATATGGGTTATCCTTCTTTTCAATTTGATATTTCTATATTAAAAAAATCTAGAGAGTGTGATAAAAATCTATCTAAAATATTTAGACAATCTTGTATAATACCATAAAAATATAAAGTTGAAGATGATATAAAAACCAAATTTTAATTTAATTATGAGTTCATCGAAGATCCATTATTTGAAGAACAGAAACGACTATAGTTAGATTATTGATGATTGAAGAGCGATATCTATATTATAAAATTTATAAGCAGCACTTGCACACAATATATTATATATTTTTGTAGTTGGGTGGTATTGTAAAGCTAAAAATAACATATTATTTGACTACAAAGCTTTGTCTTGTTCTTTTGAGTGTCTCAAATCATTTGTTTTTGTTTTTCTTTCTTTTATTTTATGTCTAGGAATAATAAATTATTATTATTGTTAGTTCGTTAACATAGAGGCTCGACTATACTGCCCTAAAGTGGTAGTTATATGGAACATCTGTAGAGTGTAAATGTTTCATTTAAAATCATCGATGTATTCATATTTTTACGCAATAAATTACATTAACGTTATACAAGTTGCCTAGGAAACGTTTACAATTATCCTTAAATATGATTTACCGTGAAATATGTTTTATTTATTCAATACTAGGATTTAAAAAATTTTAAATATTAAAAGTAAGAAAAGTTTAATGGAATTTGTTATTACTGCAACAATATAGCAAGAAAATATTATAATATTGATATCCATAAAAAAAGGTCACGAAAAATTTGTATATTTTCGTTTTTTTTTAAACCATCCAATGCTATCCCATGTAAAATGTTTGCGGTTGGAACTCTACATGGGGAAACTTAAAGGCAATTTCCATCGACTATGAAAAGTAGGCGCCTGATGTTTATAGTGTTAAGTGCAAAGATGTATTATATATAAGTGCAAAGTGGTATATTTAGTTTTATAATGCTGATGTTATTTCTAATAAAACCGCGGCCACATTATAGTGTGAGTCTGTATAGTGTACCAGCCAATTCTCGTGACTTTGTACTCAAATCCCATAAAAATAAGCAGAAGGTATTTTCCTTATCAATTCTATGCTCTTTCCTCTACAGCATCCAGTGTAACAGTCACAAAGTTTTGAAAATTTTAGAGGAAGTTTAATTTTTCGCCTCTGACTCTAAAACACTAGCTTCTACAAAGAAAATAAAATCCCATCTTGATAGCTTTAAACGCTTTTCAATGATGATATAATTTTAGAATGATATAGATAGATAAGTATGGATGTATCATATGGTATGAGTGGTGTACGTAGTGTTATTAATACAGCATTGCGACGCGGTGACTATGTTCATATTTATTGTAAATCACTTCATAATAAAATAAAGTGTTAAGTAAACGTTACTAATATTATCAATAATATCTTGTTACAGCATTTACTGACTGAGCTTCATCTCAAACTCTATTTGTTCTAATTAAACTATTGTCGAAAAACGTGGAAAATCATTGATTTTTCTGAATCTTTCTGCACATATGAAAATTTTATCCTACAGTAAAAAGCGAAAACTTGGCATATAAGTGGTATTGTTCATTTTTAGATATTTTTAAGTTTCACCTAATTTGATTGGAATATTACTACAGAATTGTCTACAAATATTTTATGTTAGTTTTTATTTAAATTGCTTAAACAAAATTTATATAAAAAACTATCGCAATTATAAAAGATTGAGCGAGCCGATATGACACAGCATATTAAAATGTAAAATGAAGTAGGTCTTCTTTGTATTTTCATTCAATGAAAAAATCACCTGAGTCTAACAGGTATGGTTTAGATTTCTTTAAATTACCATTAAAATTTCTGTAATAAGTGGTATAATAATAAGGAACATATATATAGAAGGACGTGACTATCCGGACAGGGTCTAGCCATCAAGTGATTGAAAACAAAAGACGAAAAATAGGAAAAAAAGACAGCCTAATGCGCAGTACAAAGTACGAAGACTACTACAAAGACCGAAGAATAGATCTCACCCAGATAGGCGTCTTTTTTCCTGCTACCATCTACGCTCAAGTTTCACGTCCTTATAATATATATATATATATAAATATATACCATGTGTGTTTGTACCATCTAGGCATACACATATCTGTAGTATGACAGAATACATCCGTTTAGTAATGCATCTAAGCGAGAGGTATTACATACATGTGCTGTAAGACTACAGATACCATACGACAGACCTTCCTTGTATGAATGAAGAGAGTGGGAGTTTTGTTGCATACTTACTAGTTATCTGTAACTAACAAACTCCTACTCTCCAAGCGTCTTCCAACAAATATTCAATACATGTATATAATACCTCTCTCTTAGATGCATTACTAAACGGATGTATTCTGTCATACTACAGATATGTATATGCCTAGATGGTACAAACACACATGGTATGTTCTTGGTTATAACACCTAGACTATAATGTTATAGAGTAAAGAGTAAATAGTAGAATGGGTGTTTCAAGTGATGGTGCAGTATGATAGAGAGCTTTGAGTGTATTTATTTTACACATAGTAATAATGGAGTATGATGATGGACGAGGACGACCACCAACGTTGATTGTGTATTTCGAGGCTCTGTTGTATTATGAAACAACAATGAATGTTGTTGTTGCTGCAACTATGAGAAAAGTTCTATTTAACTATATAGTTTTAATCATCTCTTTCAAATGTCATGTATGGTTGATAGTCAACACATATTTAGTTTGAAAATATACTAAATTATTAGTCGTATTATTTTTAGTAGTAAGTAGTTATTTAGAAAATATATAGGTTCAGAAAATACACAGTTCATAAATATTCAAAGAAATTATGGATGTACAGAGTTTAGACAGTTCTGACCTTAAATTATAGGAAATCTAATCTAATTTGAAAAAAGCAAGGCATAGTTATATTCAAAATTACTCCTTCGGGTGTTTTTTTAATAGTGTTCGAAATAGAAAATTTTGATAAATCATTGGCACAATATCATAAACAAAATTCAGAACTGCCGGATTTAACGCCAGGCTCACCCCATTTCTGACCTGAAGGCTAGTATTCTATAAGGATAAAAATTAATCAAATTAATTGTGTAGGTAATCTGTAAATGCTTTAGTATCAAAATTTGAACTTTTTATTTTAAAAACCCTCACAAAGGCGACTTTCCTTGTAGCTCTCTCAGTAGTGTGCATATGAGGTTTCATGAGCCGTTGAAGCGGACGGAAGGTCATTGAGGCTGTTCTACATTTTAACGACCTACATTTGAATGACCTTGTCCTAGATTTCGAGGAACGTCATTGAACCTGCTTCACTTATGATGTATACACACTACTTCTTTCCAAATTACATATTTTCTTGAAACATAGCAAAGACCACATTCCATTAAATCACCTTTAAAAAAAATGAAAATAGGTTCATCCGTTTAGGAGCTTTGATGCCATAGATAGACAGACAGACACACTCACATAGCGGTCAAACTTATAACACCCCTATTTTTTGCGCCGGGGGTTAAAAACGAAGTGTGTGAAAGCCAGTTTGTTTGAATTTTTTAATTTTACGTACTTTGAAACGCAAAATTCAATATTTTAAGGCGATCTAGAAATTTTTTACCCTGACTAGTATAGCAAATTTACCCTGATTCGCCTAGGTAATAATTTTTCTATAACATATTTTACGATGTAAAAATGAGGATATCAAGCTAAAAAAAAAACTGAAATTAAACTGCATTCTACTATGTCGTGTACACAAACCAAACAAAATAAATATGTCAATTTAGTAACTGTTATGCATAATTTTTTCTCCAGAGATTATATTGGATTATAAAGTTTTATGACAACATGCAGACTCACAAAGTGATATTTTCATAATTTCCCAACAAAAACACTTGCATAATATAATTTGAGTTGCATAGAATAATATAATTAATAAATGATCAACTAGCACTCATTGTTCATATTTTCAAAGTAAATGACGGAGAGAATCCGTTTTAAAACTGTTCTTTAAACAAAATAATGTCAGTAATTTTATAATATAAAATGAATTATCAGTTAGAAATTTATTTTCTAACATGAAAACTACTCACTAGATAATTCTCATTTACTCATTTTATTTTATTTTATTAGTGCAGGTTATATAGAAGCTAGTTACTCTTGTCTATAATGCACTAAATTACAGGAGTTATTTTTTTTATTTAACTTGGTTCGGTATCACGTGCTGAATGTAAACACACTGTATATTTAGCAAAGACATTACTGAGGGTATTCAGAGGGTCTTTTAGATTAATTATAAACAGTTGCTCCTTCGACAGGAATGCAAAATATGATATTTTGACCTAATAGTTTGAGCTATAATACTTCGTACCGCTTTTTTTCGAAGAGGATCAATCCATTTATCTTTCCCTTGAATGGATCAACTACAATAAATACTTTTTTTGTTTTCTGCCTGCAACAAATATGATACAAGAATGCCTGTTCACTTAACTTGTTTACAAACGAATAAATATTTATACTAACTATTCAACTATATTCCAACTATTTATTTAGTATTTGAAAATAAAAACAACTTTTAACTTTAAGTTTAAGGCGAATAAATATTGCATCCATTGTATCTATACTGTATGCACAACTACAAACTAATGGAAAGATCCGTTCAACTAAAAGTAAATAAAACATGTGAAAATAAACAGTTGACTGAGCTAATCGTGGAAATACCCTGTATAGACAATTTTGAATGTTAGTGCTTGCATTATTTTTAATAAATTAGAAAAGTTGAAAAGTCAACAAATTTTTGACGACCTTCCGATCGCTATTTGTTCTAGTTCTCATTATTATTCACTATTTGAAGCTACCTAAATCTTTTATAGTTTTAATTAGCTCCCTCGGGAAAAAACAATGATGTTTACGAGAATATATTCCAAACAAAAAGGTCTAATGGTTTACAAGATGGATCCTATGAACCAAAAAATATAATTTTGCACGGTAAATTGCGAGCTGTAACACCATTTCTAAACACTCCAAACTGTCAGTTGCCATATTTTCTTTGCCATACAAATGTCGTAAGTAAAATTCAAAACTTACGTTAATTTTCGAACACTTTTTCTGTGTAGAACTAATGTTTTCTAATAAATTATTTAAAAAACATAAACACACGAAAAAACATCGTACACCTTTAATTAAAGTATTATCAAGAGTAAACTGAGTACACAGGTTGGTGCACAAAAGTGTACGATTTTTGAATATGATGTAAAAAGAAATTTCATCAATTTTTCCAAATTATCTTTTTACCTCTTAGACTGTATAAATAAGTATTAAAGAAGTTTGAGTAGTGTAGAAAATTCATTGGCTTTTTAAGTAGTAAATTTACTTTAAGCATACGCATTTTTGTTTTCACTATTTTATTGTTTCAATATTTTTTAATTTGAGAATTGTTTTTTGAAGCGCAATATTCTGGTATGATTTGTTCTATTTTGACATGAAGGACAGTGAAAGTGTAACATGCAAGACGAATACATGGCCTAGTGATTTCCAATACAATTTACTTAATTAATAACATTGTCCCGAAAGCACAATTCAATTTTCATAAAAACAAGTTCACTTTCTTCAGCTTGTGGTGCTAAAAAGATAATTTGGAACAACTGATGGAATTTCTGTTTACAGTGTTTTCTAAATCACACACTTCTCATTGCATCACACTGTTTTTATTCTTAGAAGCATTTTGTTATTATTTCTACATAGAAATTAAAGGAATACTCTACTTTGGTAATCTTTAATAATTTTTCCTAAGCTGCTTGTATTAATTACGTCTTGCTGTATTTGAAATGGATGCTATTAAGATTATTTTACAGGTAAACTGGGTATATGATCTCTTATCTTCCAAGAATTTTTTCTTTAAAAAAATATAATAAAAAAAGTTGTTCAAACCTATGCCTGATTTATTATATTGGCTGTAGTTAAGTAAGGGTTTACAAAGCAAGACTTGATTTATCAAAAAAATTATATCGGGGTTTTTAGAAAACCAACATATTTATTTTAAGCGAGTTCAAACATCGCACGTTAGATGTGGACCCGGACAGCTAACCGGTAGGTCGGTGCTATTTGTGGTCCTAAAGTGATTAACAACCTCTCTGCATAGCTCGTGTGAAATATAGGAGGGAATTTGAACGTGTGGCATCCGAATAAAATTTCGATCAATTGGTAAATTTGATAATTTGGTTGCATTTTTTGGAATCTAAAGAGAGGGAAGTCGCCACCCTGACGCTGCAAGATCTCCTCGGCTCTGTTACCGAGCGAGTTTCCTTCACCCAACGGGCTTTTGGCGATTCGCCCTCCCTCGTAGCTGGTCCATGCCTTTAACTGTTGGTTTTCCAGATTATCTCCTAATTTGTTAAGACCTTCTTGGTATGGCATCCTCGCAAGCTTTTCTTGAGTGGGAGCCATGGTGGTTCCTAGTTTGGCCAGCTTGTCTGCTCTCTCATTACCGTTCCAACCAGAGTGTCCGGGGATCCAGGTATTATTGACTTTATTGAGCCTCGCCAGGTTGTTTAGACTGTTTCTAGTCGCCTTGACGAGTCGCGATGTCACTGTACAGTTTTAAAACGTTAAGTAGAATTGGAATACATTTCGTTTTTCCAAATCTTATTCGATTTACTTGTTCTATGTAAAAGTAAAAAAATGCATATATAAATCAAACAAGCCAAGTTTAAAACTGTTTGTAATTTCATTAATAGTTATGAGGTCACCTACTGAATGCATAATGAGAAATAGAATTTTAACGACAATGTATTTACCCACAAAAGTTAAAGCGTTTTTAGAATAACAAATATCACCAAAAACATAAATTAAACGTTTTTGTGAAACTAATAAAAATTTTTTATTAGTCTTTGTACCTATACTGGTTCGTATTCAGTATGTTTCCACGTCTATTAAAATTAACGATAATTTATTTTGCTTTTTATTTCGGAAAAATTTAAATATCTTACATTAAAACAAGACATTATTTTCTCCAAAAAAAAGAAAGATTTAAAATTTTTTCCTTAAACAGTTATAATATTATGCGAGTAATATTCATTATAGACATCTATGAATACATAACTAGCTCATTTTCTCTTAATCTTTTTACGGAAAGATAGTTTTAAGAACACTTTACGAATTCGTTTAAAGAATTCTGTCATCAACGCCATACAGCCTCCATATACATATAACATTTATCCCCACTACCAAATATACAAAAATATATACTCTAGGTCTAGAGAATTATTCAATGTGCTTTTTTATCATACCTGACTAAATTTTTCTTAAAAAAAAAGAAAAAGCAAATGGTTGTTCATAATTTATTCAAAGGTCGTTTGGTTGACATGTTTCCCGTTTTCCACATTGAAAACGTCCCAATCTCAAAGTTTTCGTAAATGTAGACGTTGTACGTTACACTGAAATGAAACCACTAACGAAGTTTCGTTAGAGTGTTCATCGCGAAACCATATCCCCTCTCTGTACTGTAGACTATATTTTATTCATTCGATAACCGCACGTTTGGATTCTTCGAAAAATTTACCGAAAATGAATAATCGATTTTTCGGGTTGAAAACAATACTTCTTCATTACCACTTCTATATAGAAGTAAAATAAATGCAATTCTTTGATTGCATTTATACAGGATGTTGTATGCTGCTATGCCAAAAAAGTTATTTACCTAATCAAATAGAACTTTCAAATCCGAAATTTTGCGAATATGTCGTATCTTTAAGAAATGAATTTAAACATACGAATTCGTATCTTTATCCACCACGATTAAATTTATACAGTTTGTTAACAAGTGACATTTACAAAATTTAAAAAAGCTCCGAGACATTTTTCAGGTACGGATCCCTAAACTCACGCTTGAAACGTATATAAGAATACTCTTCCTTTAATTACTCTTTTTCCTAAAAACCTTTTCCAAACTGAACCGATTTTGAGGATCATCGCCTATTTTTTCATTTTCTTGGATACGGTTACGGGAAACTTTAAACTTGCACTTGAAACATAGCAAAGAACATTCCCCATTAAATTTTCTTTCAAAATCGGCTTATTCGCTTAGGCGCTACGATTCCACAGACAGACACACAGACACACAGACAGACATAATGGTCAAACTTATAACACTCCTTTTTTGTTGGGTCGGGGGGTAAAAAGCAACTCTTTATATATGTCTCGTAAGTACGAAATCCTGAACTCGGAAATAAATTTGAAAACTTTTATAAAAAAGTAATAAATAAAATGGTTAGCTTTGAATGTCATGTGATTTAAACTCAATGAAAATAATTCTTATAACATAAACTTTTACGATTCCAAATAATGATCATTGCTTCTGGTATCTAAATTTAAGTACTATAATGTTAATTGTATCATAAATTTCCACATGAATTTTTATGTTTCACACTCTCAAATTTTCATTAGTTTTTTCATGATACAACATTATTACTTTTATTGTTATTGGTACATACTGTACTTTTTTTATAAAGAGTTAAAAATAAAAGTTATTGAGCTTACGTTTTAGAAAAGATTGTATAATTGGTTATATTATGAGAGTATCTACTTACCAGTCAAGTTTAAAATGTTTAATATCTTTCTAAATGTACTAAGGGACGTATTTTAAGAAAATATTTTACTCCTTAATTAAAAAAGCAACAATTTCATCTTTTACCAAGCTATTGACTTGTTGAATACAAATTTTCATACGTGTACAAATAAAGATACGGTTTTAAAAGGCTTCGAGCTTTTCCGTAGTTTTTTCAGTTTACTCAAGAACTATACATTTTAGGAAAAACATACTTACTAAAGTTCTATCAATATGTATATGTTGATTGCTTCATTTTCTCTCCAAAATACTAAAAAAGGCAAGACTGGTCAGTCAATGCCGGTGGTAAGTCCTTTTGAAAACTTTTCTGTTGTTTTTACCTCCAGATCACGAATTTTTTGGGTGAACGTTCGTCAATAACAAAAAACTGAACTTAAAAATATTGTTTTTGATATTTTTTTTCCAATCCAATTTAATTCGCTTTTTGGATTCACTATTTTCATATGTTTTGGCGAATTTTAAACCCATCCTTAGTTTTCGAGATGAAAACAGAAACAAAACGTTTTTCAAACTATTTTTTTATTAAAGACTCTTATGGTAAAAATTGCGTATTTTGAGGTAAACTTCCACGTCTATTGATCTCAAAAACTAACACATTTTCTTTAAAATTCATTGATACGTAACATAATATTAGCTCGGTAAAAATTTCTCTATAATGTTCTTATTTTTTTCCCGAAACGAACACTTGAAATAATATTTCGGTTATTTACCCACACATAATGAATTTCGACTTCCTCCAGTAGATTCAAGTGAAGCTGTGTATGACATTAAGGTATAATGCACTGATTTGTTTTGCAGCACTGATATACCAAGAAAATAGAAAAGCCATAGAAAATTTTCATTTTTTACTTTCGTTTGATGATAAACATTGGTCCTTTGAGGTGTGGAAGTTGAAGGTTGTCTTCTAATTTTATTACGTTATAAATCTTTGTTTAAGGTTACGTTCTACTAAAATTGTGTTTATACATAGTAAAACTTGTTTATTATATTGAAAATTATGAAAACACTCATTTTCAAAATTCTTGGAAAATTTTCCAGATAAAACTTCCAGATGACTATACTATTAACCCAAGTTAAATATTTTGAAGATTGTTGCTGTATATTACAATAAAAACTAGTGAAAACAAACAATTGACTGAGTTAATTGTTGAAATACCATGTTTTGAGAAAGAACGATATCTACACACACACATAACTGATATTCCCACTATATTATTACACACTATAAAATTTGTACCTAATTAGTGCCCTTGTGGGTAAACAGTGATGTTTACAAAAAAAATATTTCAAATAAAAGTTGCTTATTTTTTTATAAGGAACATTTTTTACATTTAAATTTTTGTTCTATCTCTAACGATTTACAAGATGAGTACCCAAGACCCAATGTTGCTCATTTACGAACTCGATCTCAATTTTTACGTCTTAAGCACGCTATAAAAATTTCAGCTTGATTTCTCTTTTCGTTTTTGAGTTATCGTGCTTACGGACGGACAGACGGACAGACAACCGGAAATGGACTAATAATTGGTGATTCTATGAGCACCTATACCAAATTTTTTTTTCGTAACATCAATATTTTTAAGCGTTACTTGGGACTAAACTTAATATACTATGTATATTTCATATATACATAGTATAATATAGGTTTGACTGTAGCTCACAGGAAGTATTCCTACCTAGCGCAGAAAGATAGACAGAATAGATACATAAAATACCATACATATGTGTTTGTGACTCTTTTATTTCTACATCTAACGTAAGATATAAAAGGTATCTTGAGCTTTACCTATTTATATATTAAAACCACTAATATAATAGTTCATTCTACCTACATGGGTTCAAAACCTACTACAGCAGCTATAGGTATATAAAATATGTTATGTAGAATACGTACAAATACATACAGGTGAAACAAGAACCAAGTATCAGTATGCATTCTGTAAGTAGGTATGCTTGATAGAGATAAATTTGATGGTAAACCACTGTAATTTGTCAGTGTCTCTTTGTTTAATAAGATAAAGAGCTGCTTACTTGTTTTCTCCATGAAATGATGTTGATGTTGATCATTATGAGCTATATGATTATTATTAACTTTCCGATAAATAGTTGTTGTATTCGTCTCGAGAATTAAAAATTAAAATGTTATATCTTACATTAAATATCTTACATCTTTTATCCTCTATCTTTTGTATATTATATCTTATGTTTGATATCTTATATCTTATATCTTATATCTTATATCTTATATCTTATATCTTATATCTTATATCTTATATCTTATATCTTTTATCTTATATCTTATATCTTATATCTTATATCTTATATCTTATATCATATATCTTATATCTTATATCTTATATCTTATATCTTATATCTTATATCTTATATCTTATATCTTATATCTTATATCTTATATCTTATATCTTATATCTTATATCTTATATCTTATATCTTATATCTTATATCTTATATCTTATATCTTATATCTTATATCTTATATCTTATATCTTATATCTTATATCTTATATCTTATATCTTATATCTTATATCTTATATCTTATATCTTATATCTTATATCTTATATCTTATATCTTATATCTTATATCTTATATCTTATATCTTATATCTATACAGAAATTTGATTGACTACTGTTTTGGAATTCATAGAATAATTTACATAATCAGAAAGTTATTGGTTTAGCTTCTAAAGGTTATGGCCACCATTTATTGTTATTATTATATTCTTGATATACGTATATTTTGAAATACTGTTAGTATCGCTACTTGAAAATTTTCATGTGGTACTTTTCATCTTGTAAAGGATAAATGGTGCGACTCATGTAAAATTTAAAATATTATGTGTGTCATTGCACGATATTTCTTCTTTGCCAAAAAATATTTAGATTCTGAACATTGAGCTAACTGAAGACCTTTACTCCGGGTTATTTTCAATAGATTAAAGTAAAATTAAAGAGTTTAGACAGCAGTGCTGATACTTACAATGATGTATGGGGTCCATTGAGGTATATACCTACCTTATACTTTTTTTTTCTCTTCGACAATCTTCGGAAGATTGTCCTTCAAAGTTAATTCTTCAAGAGTGTTTGAATATTCAATATATTTTTAAATTCTTTGTTTGTATGTAAACTTTCGCTTATATTTTGATACTTTTTATACCATGTATATGAAATATACCAAGGTATACTAAGTTCAGCCCCAAGTTTGTAACGCTTAAAAATATTGATGCTATGAACAAAATTATGGTAAATGTGTTCATAAAATCACATAATTAGTTCATTCTCGGTTGTCTGTCTGTATGTCGTCTGTCGTCTGTCATCACGATTACTCAAAAACGAAAAGAGATATCAAGATGAAATTTTTATAGCGTGCTGAGGACGTAAAAAGTGAGGTTGAGTTCGTAAATGAGCAACATAGGTCAATTGGGTCTTGGGACTGTAGGACCCATCTTGTAAACCATTAGAGATAGAACAAAAATTTAAATGTTCCTTATAAAAAAATAAACAATTTTTGTTTGAAACATTTTTTCGTTAACATCACTGATTACCCGTGAAAGCGCATATTATGCGCAAATTGAAGTATTATATGAGTATATCAGCTATGTATGTGTGAAATGTATGTATGTGTAATGTGACAGTGTATTCAACACTGTCTACACATGGTATTTCAACAATTAAATCAGTCAATTGTTTGTTTTCACTTTTTATGTGTGATAAGCTTTGGACTAACTCGTTCACGTTGATATTCACGTTGACAGAAGTGTCAAGATTATCTTATGGTATATAAATATGGGATAAGTAAAGCTTTATATAAACTTATAGTATGTGACAAAATCCCATTTATATAGCTTTACACAAATATTTTATTGGGTGTACCAAATAGGATGAGCACGAAGGGGGTGATATCTTGATTCAATTTATATCGATTTTTATACGTTGTGGAAATTGATTTTTTGTATAATATATCTCAAAGAAGAGTTGATATTAACTTTGTTGGGGTGTCGTAGAATGTTCCAATACTTCGAAAATTACAAAAACTATGCTTTTCTGTTTATGTAACTTTTAAATTTTTAAGTAACGGTAGTGCGGCTGAAATTTCAATTATTTTTCGTAAAATCACCACAGAAACTTTTGTCGACGTATTCAAACTTGTGGTGATAATTTTACAAAACTATATTTTTCTGACATAAAAGCGTTTAAATAACCGTAAGAAGTAGCTAATCGTAATTACTCTTACGAATATGTATGTTATTGGTTTTTAGTGATTAGAGGGACTGCCCTTTCCAACTGTCTAACAAATTGTGATGTCGGTTAATTTGCTTCAATCAGGTGATTAGTGTTGGCCAATAAAAAAAATAAAATTAAAATCAAGATGTTCAAAGAAATTATCATAAAATAAAATGATTCAATAAATGAATTCTTCATTTTTTTTCATGGTACATCTTGTACACACGTCAATCATTCGAATAAGTTGAATATTTAGGTTAGATGATGATATGTTTAGTTTACATGTAGAATTATAATAAGACATGAAATACTTTTGACAAATTTACTTTATGTGTAGGGACTGTGGTTAGTTTTATTTTACCGTCCTTGGTCCCGAACTAATACGCCAGTCAAATCCTACATTAAAATCGTAAAACAAGATGTAATCTTCTATTTTGGTATATTATTTGGACCCCTTAGAGAAATGTGAAATTACATTTTGCAAACAAAAAAAAGTTGTGGTACCCGCGTAATCCGTGAAAGACTGCAAAGGTGCGTACTTTGTTCAGTTTTTGCAGTTCAATTCAAAACTATGAGCTTTAGACATTAACAATTTCAATGTATATTAAATTTGAATGAATGTGTGTCAGCTTACAATTGAAAAATCACCTTGTCTTTTTCCGAAATACTAACCAGTAATTGAGTTTGAAGCCTAGAAATCAGATAACGGATACGCCCTTTAAAAAAGAATAAAATGTTTGACTATTTTTTAATTTTAATAATTTGCAAACGGTTTTCTACTCAAAAGAGACCCAAAAAGTTTATGCAGACGGAAATTGGTTTTCATTAGATTTGACTGATCCTATGACAAATTCTATATAGGTATGTTTCCACTGCTCTAACCTTGTTTGTATTTTTGAAAGCTTTTTAAATAAACGGTTTTATTAAATGATTGTAATTAAATATACAGGGTATGACAGAGAAACGTGCGATTTAGAAAACATTTTAAAAAGATCATCAATCACATTTTCCAAATGATTTCTATCTTCTTAAATTACATAAAAAAACATCAAATTTAGTTGTGAGCAAATTCAATTTTTAAACTAATTTTATTGTGTTTTTAAGTAAATTTAGTTGATTTAGTAAATGCTGTTTTATTCCTTGTTACTCTAAAGGAAAGGGCGAATCCATCTTCTCGGATTTGCCCTTTCAGTGACTCTTCAATATTGATAGGGCGGATTAACAGCGTAAGAGCAATTTATTTTACATTTATTATGAAAGCAAACTTTTTAACATTTGTTTCAAAATTGTGTGTGTACTTTATTATTAACTATCATTTATTTTGCTTAAAACGTAATTTAGAAAAATTAATGAGAATTCATTTTACATCGTTTTCAAAATCGAACACTTTAACCTGTTCATACTATTTAAATTGTACACAAAAACAATTTATATGATTTAAAATTGTTCAAAAAATCAAACTAAATGGATGAATTAATTAAATTTTAAACATTATAAGTACCTATCATAATTTTTATTTCAATGAAATAATTAAACCTTTTTTTTTTTTTGTTTAAATGTTTTTGGTTGTTAATGAGTTTTACTACATGTTAAAATCACTACAGTGCTGGTTATTTTGCCTATGATAGCTCATTCTATGAATAGTCATTCATCTATTTTCGGCTTTAAATTCATATTCCCGGGGTCGATGCGAAAGCGAAAATATCGGCATTCATTTCAGTGCATTTCTATCTTCTTTATCTCCTAGCCGAAAGTAAGTTATTTCCGACCGTATCTACAAAAAAGGACGACGCTCCGGAAAGAACGAGTTTTGTGACTTGTTATTTCTGTAGACTGGTTCAAGAGTCAGGTAAAATTATATTATATATATATTTTTCGTATATTCGAAGATACTTATATTCGCGATTTAAGTTCGTTATAGACAGCAATGTTGGTAACAACAATCTTCATGAAGTTGGCTCAATCAGGCATGGACTAGACATCATAGTTATGCAATCATAATAACCAAATTCTCTATTTAAAAGAAACGCAAAGAAATTTTCCTTTAATTCATCGATTCGCTTTATTAACACGATTATATATTCCAACTAAGTACAATTTAATTTTCCATCAATAAAATGCATTACTTTATACTAAAATCAATCTCTTTCAATAAGTAATCATTCTGTTTATTTAACTTCATATTTTAAATGCAATCCCATTCTATTGTAAATACAAATATTTAGCTGTACTTGTTCCAATCGTTAGGCAATTGTTTGAAAGTATTTTTACTTTATTTATTGAAACGGCCAACTTTGGAATGAGTTTGTCATTATTTTCACTTTTTTTTTAGTGTATGATTGTTAATGTTAAAATGATTTTATATCGAACCTTCACTGTATATTAAATTCATTTGAAAATAAGGTTAAATACCTATATAATAGGTAAATACATAGCAATAGACACATATATACAAAATATACAAATTACTAACACAGAATTGCAAGCTCTAAAGCATTTTATTTATAGGTTTGTTTAGCCACATGGTATTATTTTTTTAAATACTTGTGCCACGCTCAGCAAAATAAAGTGATCTTTTCTTAGACCAATCAAATATTTATTTATGTTTCTGTATTAAGTATAATTATTTTTATTGTTTCAGGTAAGCTGTTCTTCTTTATTAATCTGTAAGCCAAAAGTAAAAAACTGTGAGTATTTATTTATTTCTATAAATTCTTGTCAAGAAACTTTCTACAAAATACTATTTTAAATTTTAAATCCATATACAGTCTCTAACGCTAGGAAAAATATTTAGAATCGACCCTCTTTGTCAATTTGTAGTAGGCTGAGAAGTATCTTAAATAAGTGAAAACAAACAATTGACTGAGTTAATTGTTGAAATACCATGCATAGTCAGTGTTGATTTCTTTATCACATTACACATACAAACATGTGACACATACATAACTGATAATCAAGTATAGTACATATTATAAAATTTCCGCCTAATTGGCGCCCTCACGGGTAAACAGTGATGTTTACGAAAAAATGTTTCAAACAAAAGTTGTTTAATTTTTAATAAGGAATATTTTTTACATTTAAACTTTTGTTCTATCTCTAACGGTTTACAAGAAGGGTCCTATGAAGCCAAGACCCAATTGACCTATGATGCTCATTTACGAACTTGACCTCACTTTTTACGTCCTAAGTACGCTGTAAAAATTCAGCTCGATATCTTTTTTCGTTTTTGAGTTATCGTGTCCACAGGCGGACGGACGGACGGAGAACCGGAAATGGACTAATTGGGTGATTTTATGAACACCTATGACAAAAATTTTTTCCTAGGATCATTATTTTTAAGCGTTACAAACTTGGGACTAAACTTAATATACTATGTATATTTCATATATACATGGTATAATGAACCACCCTGACAATGTTTCAGGGTCTGGCCGTTTATTTACATTATTTTTTGAGTATCGCTAGCGTGTGACTAAATACATCAGATACCTTTTATTTATTGAACATGTGAGTATGTGAGAACGAATGAATATGTGTATTTAATATAACATGATGTTGATTTTATTTGTGTGTCAGTAAATTTGTTACACTACGTTTAGTTTAGTACAGTTTAGTAAGTGTAGTAAATAACGAAATGTTAACGTTAACATTACGTTGTTAATTTTAGGTTGTCTATAGTCATCATACATACTATACTTGTTGTTGGTTGAATCTATTGACTAAAATTACTAAATAAACTATACACATAGACAGATACTAACTATTATATAAACATACCTACATTTTACTAAAATGTTCTAACATTATAAAATAACTCATTAATAAATAGCTGGATACAGAATGATTTTACATAGCTACAACGGAACAAGAATATATGAAATATATATCAAGGTATATTAAGTTTAGTCCCAAGTTTGTAACGCTTAAAAATATTGATGCTACGAACAAAATTTTGGTATAGGTATTCTTAAAATCATTTTATTAGTCCATTTCCAGCTGTCTGTCATGTCTGTCATCACAATAACTCAAAAAAGAAAAGAGAAATCAAGCTGAAAAATTTGTATATGGAGAAGGTATATGTAGAAAGCTAAAATGATGATAAACAAAATATCAATAGTCTCTATTTTACAATACCCATTGAAAATTTATTCATTCAATTGAACAGTAGTGTTGTAAATTACTATGATTTCTTAATGTCCAATTATTTAACACATTCTGAAAAGCTTAAGCCAGTTACCGTAGTGTTGCATGGCAAAACGCTTAAATCATTGCGCGATATTTTGAGCTAAAAAGATTTAACAAACAAATAGCTTAATCACGAAACTTCCAATTATCCAAAATATTGATTTTCTTGCCGCTACCACACTTTTCTTAAACTTACCAGAAGAAAGGAGGACTAAGAACAACTATATAATAATTATTGTCGATTAGGTAAATCAGTTGCGTGATGAAAATACCAGGCAAATATGGATTTTCACAAATTTTTATTAAAAATCTTTGTATAATGGTGAAGTTAAATCGGTCCTTTTGTACGTATATTTACATTAATGTACAATGATGATAGACAGATATACAATGTATTATAGTATGTTGTCTATATGTTATTGTAGAATATGACTTCTATTAGTTCAATTGGTTTGACGTATTTTGAGAGTCGCAACGTTTGTGAATATTCATAATGAGTATACATGGTTTGCAAAAATATATTTGTATTTTAAGATTATTAACGCATGCCTTACAAAATGGCAGGTTTTTAGGATGCCAAATAGACAGTTTCCAATAGCCTTTTTCTTATTATACTACAGGTAGTATAGAAGCTCGTAATTCTTGGCCATAATGAACTATATTGCAGGAATTTTTTTATTTAAATTGGTTCAGTATCACGTACTAAATGTAAAAGCACAAAATCCTTCAAAAAAAGAAAGGAAAGTGCCACAGATAATCAAATTTCCTATATTTTTTGTAAAATATTTTTTTTTTTTAAATGCAATCACTTCTCCCCTCCCTTTTTGTAAGGATTTTGTGCATTAACATTCAGTATGTAATACTGAACCTATTTATTAAAAAAGTAACTTCTGTAATGTAATGCAGAAAAAATTTCTTTGTAGCTTTTATTATTAGTAATTTTTTCAAAAACCGTGTCATTTTTTCGTTATATTGAAAATTATAATTGTTAGTTAAATTATTGATATTTTAACTCCTTATTTCGAATTCTCTTCGAATTGGTATCGGAAGACCATTTATAATAATGTATTGTATATTACATGGAATATTATACATGCTTGGCAAAGAGACTTTTTAATAGAGCACTATATACAATTATCATCTGTGCAATAATGTACCGACGATGTATTTATTGGAAGAATAAATGCATGGATGGATGAACGGATGTTTCATAGGCAGTATTATGTTTTCCATAAGAAGTGATCGAAATTTAACCCGTCAATTTAACGTTATTTAACGTTTAACGACCCAAATTTAACGTTACGAACATTTTGTACTTTTCAAATGGTATAAATGTGGTTAAAACTTTTTCAATCTTCGACTGGTGGTCGCTATATTGAATTTTCCTTACTGCCATATCTTCAGTAGCACTCAAAAAAGTTAAGACAAATTGATTGACGTTAGAATCATCAAAATCGGCACACGAGTTTGGCTTCTAGTGTGCCACATTGGAACAGGCGTAGACGGATAAACACTTTACCAATCCATTGCGTTGCTCAGTCAGATAAAAAAATAGTATCAAAATATAATTTAAAAAAAAAATTTGTTTTTTGAAATTTCATCATATTTATGTTAAAAGTTCGATCACTTTTAATTGAAAACCTTTTTTATTTAATAAAAAGTAGAAACTAACTATTGACTGACAATAAATGTTGTTCTCTATGCTTTTAACATTTCACATCCACATATTATGGTACTGCTAAAAAAAATCATATTTTGGAATAAAAAATGTGAATGCAATATAGAACGGTAAATTAAATTAGCATCAACAATCTGTAAAAACGTGTAACTTGATAAAAAATGACCCAGTGCGTGTGTCGTACGCGCATAAAAGGGTTACGTTAAGGATTCAAACTTAGCAATGAAGCAAGGATCTCAGTACCATTTAAAATCGAGAGTGTTGGAACTAAGCCAAAATAATATCTTCAGTTTTAATTGGAAAAATATTTTTTTTGTTTCCGTGACTGATGGAAGTTGTTCGACAATATGGTTAGCTGACCCTTTTATTTATAGTTAATATGCAATAAAATACCTCTAAAAAAATTTGCAAGTCAAAAAATTAATTGAATCTTATTTATTTATTGTACATACATTAGGGCTGACTGACCAGCTCTATTCTAACATTTAAATGACTGACTGTCATCACTGTTATACAATATACAATCTTAATAACATTTTTCAGATTTAGTAAATTCATTTAAATATCACGGCAACCATAACCGTTTTGATAGCATATATCTGCCCCTATTCTACCGTTCGCTTGATTAATCGTAATATGTGTGTGTACACAACTACTATAACTAATCCTTAAATGATCAGCTTAAGTAAATTCAGATAATTTTTTTTGCCTGGATCTCCCATTATTCCACTAGATTTCACTAAAATTTTGTCTAATCTGTGACATCTTTGATAGTACTACACACTGTTGTCAATAGTGACAACGCTAGTGTGTAATATTATGTTGCTATACCATGTATATATGAAATATACATAGTATATTAAGTTTAGTCCCAAGTTTGTAACGCTTAAAAATAATGATGCTAGGAAAACAATTTTGTCATAGGTTTGCATAAAATCACCTAATTAGTCCATTTCCGGTTGTCCGTCAGTCCGTCCGTCCGTCCATCCGTCCGTCCGTCTGTGGACACGATAACTCAAAAACGAAAAAAGATATCGAGCTGAAATTTTTACAGCGTACTCAGGACGTAAAAAGTGAGGTCAAGTTCGTAAATGAGCATCACAGGATAATTGGGTCTTGGGTCCGTAGGACCCATCTTGTAAACCGTTAGAGATAGAACAAAAGTTTAAATGTAAAAAATGTTCTTTATCAAAAATTAAACAACTTTTGTTTGAAACCTTTTTTCGTAAACATCACTGTTTACCCGTGAGGACGCCAATTACGCGGAAATATTATACTATGTACTATACTTGATTGATATCAGTTATGTATGTGTTACATGTTTGTATGTGTAATGTGATAAAGAAATCAACACTGACTATGCATGGTATTTCAACAATTAACTCAGTCAATTGTTTGTTTTCACTTGTTTTCAGTTACATTGTGTATTGTGAAGAAGTATAACACACAAAGAGAAAACATTTTTAATCGTATCTTTTTCCTAGCTGAATGTATGAATGAGAGTCAACCTACCACACACAGCAACTAGCAATGGAAAAAATTATTTGTTATTTACCTACTAGAAATGATATTAAATGTAATAAATGATACCATTTTCTCTATTCATTTCATTTTCACAGCATACAATTTTTCTTTTATATTACATATAACACGACACGTTACATTTTATAGTTAAGAGTTGTTACTTTATTAGTAATTTTATTATTATATAAAAAAATTTAATAAATTAAAACGATTGTTTTATGTAATTAAAAGTTCCTGGAAATGATTCCATTACAGTTTTTAGTCGCACTTTTAACCCCCCCCCCCCAAACTAAAAAAAACGGGTGTTATAAACAAAATGTAATTTTTGAGTTTACTACTTAACCGATGCATGGGTTGTATTTTATTTTCAAAAAGTTAGGGCTGCGAAACAAAAGTGAATATTCATTTTCATTGTTATTAGGTTAAAATACATTTTTTTGCGGAAAAAAATGACAACAAAAATTAATTAATAGTTGCGATGAGCTGGTGTAGTGCATGGTATGAGCATGAAGAAGGTGCACTCAGCCTCTGAAAATAATTGAGAAGCTGATAAATGAAATTATCAACGGAAAAGTTGGTAAAACACATATAGTGTGACCTCCGTGGACAGTCAATATAACCTAACCTAACCTAACCTGATATATAATCAAAGTTTCTCATACATGGTACTTTTAATAGCTTTTTCTATCTCAACACATTATAAAACTTAACATAGGAGAGTCAGATTGTAAACTAAAATGGAAAACGCATTTGATCGTATTTACATACGAACAAATAGAAATAAACCAAAAAATTAAACAGAAACCGGGACTCGAGTCCAAATATTTTTTCCTATATACTACATTCTTCTAAATAAATCTAACCAAAGATCATATGACTGACTCAATTCAAACTTTATTTCAATTATGCCACAGTTCTATATTTATATTGTTAACTAAATTATAAATTGACATTGCAAAGGTTTGAATAAAATATCATATTACATTAAATGTTAAAATGTAGTGCCCCGGATAAAAATCTATCTCGAACCTAGCTCGAAAGAATGATTTATCCAGGTGCAGGTCCGTAATTAAGACGTGGCAAAGGAGGCAACTACCACCGGCGCACAAGAAATAGAGGCACAAAACAAAATTTTACGCTAGCTATCACTTATGTGCATAAAATCCGGAACTAGGACTGCACATTCTTGATACTTATTAGACCTAAGTAAAGTTTGATCACAAATTTGAATAGTATGACCCAAACTTAGTAGAAATACATACTTGCTTTATCAAAATTGGATAAAATTTGGATGTGATAGAGCAAAATAAAATTTTTTGGATTTTGATGACGTCATAAAGTTCAAAATTTTGATTTTTTGATAACACAGGAAAATTTAATCTGATTTTATTGAAATTTTTTTTGAAACCCACTAATTTTGGGTCATTCTTTTCAGCTGTGATATCAGTTTTTCGCTAGCTATCACTTATGTGCTTAATTTCGGTACCAGGCCTCTACATTCTTGAAACCTATGAGAGCTAGGTTAAGTTAGATCATAAATTTGAAAAGTATGACCCCAATTTAGTAGGATTACATACTTGGTTTATCAAAATTGGATAAAATTTGGATGTAATAGAGCAAAATAAAATTTTTTGGATTCTGATGACGTCATAAAGTTCAAAAATTCAATGTTTTTGATAGCACAGGCAAATTTGATCCGATCTTATTTAAATTTTTTTTGAATTCCACTAATTTTAGGTCATTCCTTACAGCTGTGATGTCAATTTTTCGCTAGATATCACTTATGTGCATAATTCCGGGACCAGGACTGAACATTCATGAAACCTATTAGAGCTAATGTAAATTTTGGTCCTTGGTACTACACTCTCTCCTATTATATGCTTGTTCATTTAGTTATTTCTCCTATGATATGCTACAACTCTACAACAAATTGAGTTTTTCTATTCTGAAAAATATGATTTTATATAAATGCACAAGGTAGGCGTAGGCTGAATGGAAGATAGACAGACATGCATTATATAACATGTTATGATTGTGATTGTGATGATTGTTATTATTATTTAGAGAAGTTTAACCAAGTAGCAACTATCTACAAACGGCCTAGATATTGTACAGAATGTTTCCTTAGTAAGAAAAAAAAATTAAAGAGCGTCCTTAAGCCAATTTCATGAAAAAAAGTTCAAAAGAACGGTCTCAAAAATGGCAAAAAATCGAAAAATTTTTTTTATCTCCAATTTCGATAAAACTTAGTATATAAGGTAATTTTGACCCAAAAAGTACAAAAATCGGGTGTATTTGTTGACTGGTCGAATAGTTTTTGAGATACGGACTAAAATCGATCCATTTATTGCGATATCTCAGAAACTCTGCATCCAATCATTAAATTAACCCGATTTTTATACTTTTTGGATCAAAATTACCCTATCCACCGAGTTTCATCAATTTCCAAAGCAAACATTTTTTTTCCGATTTTCTCGATTTTTTCAAAGGGGTACCCCTTAAAAAAATTGCAAAAAATCGAAAAATTTTTGTTATCTCCAATTTCGATAAAACTCAGTATATAAGGTAATTTTGACCCAAAAAGTACAAAAATCGGGTGCATTTGTTGACTGGTCGAATAGTTTTTGAGATACGGACTAAAATCGATCCAATTATTGTGATATCTCAGAAACTCTGCATCCAATCATTAAATTAACCCGATTTTTATACTTTTTGGATCAAAATTACCCTATCCATCGAGTTTCATCAAATTCCAAAACAAAAATTTTTTTCCGATTTTCTCGATTTTTTCAAAGGGGTACCCCTTAAAAAAATTGCAAAAAATCGAAAAATTTTTGTTATCTCCAATTTCGATAAAACTCAGTATATAAGGTAATTTTGACCCAAAAAGTACAAAAATCGGGTGCATTTGTTGACTGATCAAATAGTTTTTGAGATACGGATTAAAATCGATCCAATTATTGTGATATCTCAGAAAATCTGCATCCAATCATTAAACCAACCCGATTTTTATACTTTTTGGGTCAAAATTACCCCATCCACCGAGTTTCATCAAATTCCCAAAAAAATTGTTTTTTTTGCGTTTTTCTCGATTTTTTCAAATTGGTACCCCTTAAAAATTTTGCAAAAGTTCGAAAAATTAAAGCACGTAGTTAATAAGTAAAATAATTGTATGTATGAGTTATTAACATGACCTCAATGGATTATTCCCACCATAATGGTTTGTAAGTTTTTAATATTTATAACATGATACCCTGTAAGAAGGATATTTCATGTCTGGTATGGTCTGGTCTAGTCTGGTGGTAAAACCTAGATGTCCACTGAATATGAAAACTTTATAATATGTATAGAAAGTATAGTAAATCAAAAAGACAATGGCAGAATGAGTTTAACATATACGTATCAGTTTATTTTGAATAATAAGGATTCACATATTGTTGGTGTTAAATAATATAACAATGGTAGGTACTAGGTATCTATAGTATATAGACACAAACATTAGACAAGGACTATTTTATTTTACACAGAATGTGCATTGTACCGTTATAAATTTATATAGAACTAGTCTTTTCCCGTGGCTTCGCTCGTGATAATGATTCATTTCAATTAATTCAGTTAATGATTCGTTTAGTGAATCATTGACACAATAAAAAAATCATTGAATTATTCAAAATATACACAATGCTAACTTTAAAGACAAATCTATCTTATCCCATCCAATTGACACCAACTTTACTCCCATTCTCTGGACAATAGAGGCATTCGGTCCCATAGATCTCTGCGGTCGCAATTGTTCACAACCTTGATGCCCTGAGCGGCCATGAACTCGTGTTAGAGGATATAAGGAAGATATCACCATGTGACAGAAGAGTAGGCTAGAGAAATAATGTATAAGATTATGTCCCATTCTGATTTGTAAGCAATAATACAGTATATTACCTCATATAACTTGAGAAATGATTGGTTCCCTATAAAGACTTTAATCCCCTGTTTGATCCCCTTCAAGTTTTATTTTCACGATAAAAAGTCCCTTAGACCTTCTTTCAAGGCGCTATATATTTCTTAACTGAAAATCATAAAAAATTGATTCAGCGTAAAAACGTAACAGACAAACAGAGTAACCTTCGCATTTATAATAATATCACCTTCTTACGGTCAATATAAATGAAAATGTAAAATTTATTTTACCAACTTAAAAATTTATTATTAACTTAATTTCAGTTGGTTCAATATATTTACTAGTTACCTAGTAATAGGTTCGAAAATCGAAATTTTCATTTAACGAATATCAGAAACAAGTAAACAAAATCAGTACAAAAGCAGTAGCTCCATTTCCTTCGACAATTCGTTAAAAACATTAGTTTGCTAAACCTATTTTCTATGAATTATGCAAGTCATCTTATTTAGAATTATATAATTATTATTATAATGATAATAATAAAAGTTATGTATGTAACGTATTACGTAATAGGTATTTGTCTCTCTATATACACATAACATGGTATTTAAATGAATTGTTATGTAATTATTACAAAATAGGAATTAATTTCCCATGAGAATTTTTCATTCTCTCATTCATTTAATAATAATATTTGTAATATGTGTGTATGTTTTCAATGTCTGCTACAAACTGTACATAACAAACAAGCGCTCTGTGGATATGAACTTTAGTGTGGCGTCACTTTCTGTTAAATTTAATGATTGTATTTATTTGAGAACAATAAACCATTTTCCAAAAAAAATGCTAAAACTCCTTTACATAGGTTGGTTGTACAAATATATAGTTTTTAATGTCCATAACACTCAAATATTTAGATAAGAATTTATATAACTTATACCTTCAATCTTAAGTGAATTTATTTGATTAGACCTGTTGTATAATTATACTAGAAGTAAAGGCGAGCCTTAAGGTGTACGTTGAAATATGAATGGAAAGGCTCTAATACTATATTATTTATGGATCTTACAAATATTTAAAAATAAATAATAGTTTTAACAAAAATAAAAAAAAACACGCTTTTGTAACTACTTGAACTAAAAAGTAGAAAATAATTTCTATAAGTTCAAGAAAAAAATTAAGTGATTAAGAAAAAAAACATTTTATGGTAAACAAGTGAAAACAAACAATTGACTGAGTTAACTGTTGAAATACCATGCATAGTCAGTGTTGATTTCTTTATCACATTACACGTACAAACATATGACACATACATAACTGATAATCAAGTATAGTACATATTATACAATTTCCGCCTGATTGGCGCCCTCACGGGTAAACAGTGATGTTTACGAAAAACTGTTTCAGACAAAAGTTGTTTAATTTTATAAGGAACATTTTTTATATTTAAACTTTTGTTTTATCTCTAACGGTTTACAAGATGGGTCCTACGGATCCAAGACCCAATTGACCTATGATACTCATTTTCGAACTCGGCCTCACTTTTTACGTCCTGAGTACGCTGTAAAAATTTTCGTTTTTTAAATTTCGTTTTTGTGTTATCGTGCCCACAGACGGACGGACAACCGGAAATGGACTAATTAGGTGATTCTATGAGCACCTATAGCAAAATTTTGTTCATAGCATTAATATTTTTAAGCGTTACAAACTTGGGACTAAACTTAGTATACCTTGTATATTACATATATGCATGGTATAAAAAGCTCGGAGTGTTTATTGTTTACCATATTGTTATTAGTCCTTGATAAGTATGGGAAGTTTCCATCCAATCTGATGTTTTGAAATAGGTGAAAATCACGTTCAAAGATTTCATTACATAGAGACATAAATAAATAAAAACCAAGCTAATTAAAGCGTGTTAAAAATACAATTCCTCAAAATGTAAATGTGGATTCAATTCAAACTTGCTCTAGCTTATTTATTTGCAAAATATTTTGCTCTTTGGTTTTCGGAGTGAAAACTACAATTTTCATGTAGGAAATTTATATTATCATATTATGTAATATACCTTTATATCTATATTTGTTGTTGCTAATTCACTATGTTACTTCTCATTAGACTTATTATTTACGAAGGCTCTTCTTAGTTTTTATGTTTTTATATTGCGCAGCCCAAATCATTTGGCTTTCAAAATCTGCGAAGGATATTGTCGACGAAATAAACGTTTCGAAAGTTGTTCAAACCTGGTCTCACTCAAAATACCGAAAAGTTTAGAACCCCCGAGCGAATAGAATTCGGTATATAAAAAATTGCCTCGAAAATGTACACTTTTTCAAATTGGTGAAGGCTGATGTAATATATCTTGTTGGGTTACTTTAAGCATTCTACAAGTTTAATAATATGTAACGGTAATACAGGAAAAAAATTAATTAATAAAATGTAAATTTGTAACCGCAAATATGAAAAACCACTCCTTTAAAATTATAAAATTTTTATTTAAAATTTTCAAGCAAATACTTCTACTTTGTATCTTCAAAAATCTAAACATTGCACTTTCTACATTTTCGTACGTGAATTGTTATCTTGATTCTTATTAACATTTCTCCTTTAAGAAAACTATAAATTTGTACCATGCAAGTCGCCCTATTAGCTCAGTAATTTAATTAATAGTTGTGATGGGCTGGTGTAGGGCATAGTATATGCATGCAGCAAGTGCACTCAGCCTCTAAAATTGAGGAGCTGATAAATGAAATTATCAGCGGAAAGGTGGTAAACCACATATATGACATCACAATGGGCTCTATAGCCTAAGTGTGTCCTTCGTGGACAGCCAATATAACCTAACCTAACCTAACCTACCATGAAATTCTTAAAAGAATTTTGTCATTTGAGCAAATTAATTCCTGATTTCAGTTTTGTTTCATAAGTGGGCGGTTTCATAGTCAAAAGAAGATCAACTTAATTTTTATAAACTGAAACTCATACTTTAAAATTCTAAAAAAAAATATAATTCTTAATATTTGTAAATTTTATTATAAAAACAGAAATAACCTAAAGTATTAGCCTTCTAGAAGTAAAATTGGAAAAAATTGCTACAAACACGCACTAGGAAAAGAAAGGTTTCAAACAAAAGTCTCATTATTTCACCAAGGAAAACGGAAAAAGTTTTCTGGAACTGTACAAATTGATATCAGGAGCACGTTTTTCCCTCCTAAAGACAAAACTTTTGAATTAAACATTTTTTTTTTTAAAATGCACCTCTTTGAAGAAAAGTGCTTCGTACAATTAAAATGAATCATCCTATCTATATAAATAAAATAATACCTACGTTTATTTTAAGTGGATTGTATTTATTGTTTCCTCGTATTTTATTCAGTCCGCGGAATTTCCTTGCAATAAACTATTATTTGTAATTTTAAGCTATAAATTTTCAAACTCAGTCATTAAAATCTCCGATATAATAATATAATACATACAGTGAACATTAAAATAAATTTTATTCGAACAAGGATTGTGGCGATGATGTTGCTCAAGGATTTAAAACATATTATCCATCCATAAATTGTAAATTCATTTGGTATGCGTTCAAAACTCTAATTTACTTACAGAGTGTTTCAGAATTACTAATGAATAAGTATATAATTAAGGAGCGTGTGACAGATGCGGAGAAAATTCAGAAGAAACATCGATCCACTTTCTCTGTTACTGCCCGGCGCTCATACAGCAGCGAAGGAAATGGTTTGGTCCGGCCATAGTCGAACCAGAAGAAATTAGGAAACTCAGCGCTAGGCAAATCCTGGGTTTCAGTACATCAGTTGGTTATAATAGCCACTGAAAAGTGTAGCGGGGATAAAGTACAAGGGTCTATTTGGCTAGGTGCTCTGAACCATTGCTTCGAGGCGCGATGCTCGAGCATGGCCCACTAACCTCCATACCATACCATACCATATAATTAAGGATGTGCGAGCTACCAGGCAACTTTAAATCAAAAGTATGATGTTTTTTATATGAAGTTGGACTAAGTCTAAATCAATTCTGAAAATTTTAGGTGGGTTTGCCCGGTTATTTAAATAAATTTTATTTTTATTTTTCGTCTACATTTATGAAGTTACCTTAAGTGAGTTTTTAATTCCTTTATCAAAATAGATTATTCGTCGTGATAACGACATAAAACACGTTTGTATCTAGTGCAGGCATGGGCAAACGTGGCTTATAGAAGTCCCTCGGACTTCTAATTTAACATACGAGTAAGATAGTGATAACCTAACCAGTGGCAACCTAAAATACGAAAAAGACAGAGAGACAATACTTTTTTCCTTCCCATCTCATTACTAATAGATAAAATGAGAGGTAGAAGAGCCGTATACCCGTCTCGCTTCCTCCTCTATGAGCAATCTGATAAAGAGACACACAATAAAGTTATAACAATGGTCACTTCGACTTAAAATAACTCGCCCATGCCTGCTAGTACATCCTGTACATATTTATGTACCTAAACAGTTATTACTAAATTTTAATTACATACTTCTATACAGTTATGTAACATTATTATTGTCGATATTGTGTTGTAAACTAGTTGACATGAATGATAAACTATTGGGAAAATGTTTCGTTATTAACATTAAATATTTGTGACTTTGTGCTTGTAAATTTATTATTTCCCTGAAGAAAACCTTATTAAAATTTTGCGTTTATATGGATGGATACGGTTTTATAAGGTTTCTGAAATATGTGAACGTTAATTTTATGGTCAATAAAGTCAATTTATTTGAAAAAAAAAAACTCGCCTGAACAGATCAAGTTGATAAACGTCGTAAAGTTAATCGTTAAATGACAACATGTATTATTTCAATCCCATACCAATTAGAAAACAAGCCTTCCACTGTATGTTATCGTTTGAGGTTCAACGATTCACTTTTCTGCCCGTGCAGTGAGAATTCTTCACCTAAAGTGATTAAAAAAATTTATTCAACAATGCCTATTATATCAATTTATTAATTTTATTATTATCTAAAAAATTTTTAATGAAAAAACCTTGAAATATGTTTATTTCGTTTTTATTTATCTATTATTTAATCAAACAAAACAGCCCTGCAGGATTCACTAAATTAATAAGTACTGCTGTGATCTCGATAACAAATGGAAATCTATGCAAAATTTGATTTACTTTAAATATGGTTATTACTAAGTAAAATTCCACACATCTTTCAACCGCATCTGACAATTCGATAAAAGCGTCAATTTTTCAAAGGTAAACTTTTTAATACACCGAATTTTAATCGCAAACAATTCGGAAAGTGTTAACTTTTCGAAATATACTTATGTATTTTTCTTGAAATTCATCCTTCTAGTCATTCCCGTTGTCATTTTAATATAAACTTTTCCACCCTCAAGAAGGGGTCCACCTCATCCCCTGGGCAAGATCGAACAAATTTTTGTTTTAAACTTCTTTAAGTAAGCTTCAAACAATGCAGTCTAACAATTCTTATAAAGATTCCTTGACTATCCCTGGATTCAGAAGTATAAATCGTAACGGCTCTCCACTAATATAAAATATGAAAATATGTCTATGAATACTTAAACAATAAAACGAGGAAAAATTAAAAAAAATACATTTTTAAATCAGGTTTTTTTATTTACTACATTAAATATTTTTAGATAATTCATTATTTTATTTTCATCAACATTAAGGTTGTATAATCATGTTGCTAATATCAGGTAGACGAAAAGTAATAATTAAATTACCACCCCAACCCCTGAAATTTTTGCACCCATTTTTTGCATAAAATTTTTTCCATTTTGTATTTTACTTAATATTACCGATAGATTGTTTTAGATTTCTGATATATAGCGAAAAAAATAATATGTCTTAAACGGTTTACCATTTGGGGTCTACCGAGCCAAGACTCAATTGGCCTATGTTGCTCATTTACGAACCCATCCTCCCTTTTTATGTCCTGAGCACACTATTAAGATTCCAGGTTGATATCTCGACTACTTTAGCTCTTTTTTGAGTTATCGTGATGACAGACGGACAGACAGACAGCCGGAAATGGTGATAATATGATCACCTATACCAAAATTTTGTTCGTTACATCAATATTTTTAGGCGTTACAAAATTGGGACTAAACTTAGTATACCTTGATATATTTCATATATACATGGTATAAAAGCATTAAAGGATAATTTTTTACACAACCAATTTTATTGGAATTTGAAAGAGCTGCTGTTTATCTTATTCCTTATTTTTTCTTGCAAGTTTGGAAACGTACAAAAATTTTAAAAATTATTTTGCAATAAATTCATGAAAATACTTGAAAGTTTATTACATCTCGCATGAGTCTTTTTGATATTGAGCTTTACAAAGCAAAATTGACACAGTGGTGGAGAATATTAAACATTTTTGAGTGATGGACAATCAATTTATATGCGAGCTTTTAAAAGAAGTATTGAAGATCCTGATTTGATCATTTTTCGCAGGAAAGTAATACAACTCTTTGTAATTTGGGTAAAATTTGATGTGCAAAAAAAAAAAAAAGATTCTTTAAAACGTTTACGGAGTATATTTTTGAATTTAGAGTGTTCATACATCCTTAACTTAATTTCAAATGCTTTACATTACCTGAAATATGAAGAATATAAATCAATTTTACCTATAATGACGACATGTAAAACCCCATAATCCGTATAAATAGTTACATCATGCGTATTTTTCTTAGATTTGGATAATAAAACGATTATGTTTTGTTAATGAGTTCAATTGTTTGCAAATATATAAATACGAAGAACGACAACATCGAAAACAGTTCAAGTTTGTTCTTCTTATAAAACTGAAGCCTATCGTTCATCACAACACAAAAATCTACTTTTTAAATATTTAAAAAATGGCAAACAATTACCGTTCAATGTTGCTGTTAGTCTGTCTCACGTTTTTGGTGATTGTTTCATCTCCACAAAATGGAGCACAAGCCGACAAGCTTATCGGCAGCTGTGTATGGGGCGCTGTTAACTACACATCAAACTGCAACGCTGAATGTAAAAGACGTGGATTCAAAGGAGGACATTGTGGAAGCTTTGCTAATGTCAATTGTTGGTGTGAAACATAAAATTGTTCAATGAAATCAAGATGACGGAATATATCCTCAACATAGGTAGATACTCACCAAGGATTAACAATAAACATCACATCTCAATAGCAGACTAGAAGTATTCATTTCAACACTAGCAGACTGGAAGTATTCATTTCAATAAATAGAATTTTTTAAATCATTTTTAATTAATAATTTTGTTTTATGTTTATTATGTAAGATATGACTTTAATAAATATGAATGATTTAAATAACAACATATTTAATTAATTGTTTTATTTTATTATAGATATACACAGTCTATCTGTTTACTTTATCCCGTCAGCACTCACGTTATGAACATTTTCAGATTATGAATTTTTCTAATCCATCTACAGTTTAAAAAAAAATGCTTTCTATAAAAATATAAGTCCTTCTGAAATTGTGAGAATCGAGGGAGTAAATTTGTAAGTAAAAAAAATATTAATTTCTAAAATTTTCGGGCCTGTTCGTGTACTTAATTTAATATAAGTTGTACTCAGTAAATTAAAAAAATCCTATGTTATGAATTTGGTGAAATTAGTTAAAATGAATTTAATTATTTAGATTTTCTCTCTGCAATTATGTAGAAGTTATGATTTATAAAATTCAAGAATATTTAACGCGAACAATATTTCATCACACGCATGAAGATTACCGGGGTTGACGCGAGTGGTCACGAGTTAAATAAATATCTTTTTGCTTCAATATCTCAGTAATGAATTATTTTCGGATACATGTTTGTTTGAATTTTGTTTTGCTTGTTTTGTGATAGAGAACACTTATCTGAAATTGTGATGTGCAATTTTGAAACAGGTTGTAAATTATCGGTAGTTAAATTCTCAGTTACTCACAAGAGAATATTGTTGATTTTTCCCGGAAATATGATTTCTGTGTAATTTCTTTTTGTAATGGGCATTGAAGGTCGATATTAATGTATATATTACATTCGACTAGCGTTATTATTCCCATTTGTTTTGCAATTGTTTAATGGACAATAGAATTATTTCAGAAAAAAATTTTGAATACTTTATATCAGGCATGGGCGAGTTATTTTAAGTCGAAGTCACCATTCTATCTATCTCAGTTTCTCTTATAGTAATGAGATAGGAAGGAAAAAAAAATGTTAGTCTTTGTATTTCTCCTATTTTTGGTTGTCACTGGTTAATGTCACTGTCTTACTCGTATTTTAGATACAGAAGTATGAGGGACTTCTCTAAGCCACGTTTGCTCATGCTTGCTTTATATTAACAACAATAGTTAATAGCAATAATATTCATCATCGTTTTACACAAAACTTGTTTACTTTATTTTGATATTTGTAGAATTTTAGAATCCTATTTTATTTATTTCAGTTATTAATGATTTACAATCCTAATAAAAATTGATTAAATATTAGTTTTATTGCAATATTTGTTTAGTATTTTATTTATTTTCACAAAAAAATATGTTAAATTCATATGACTACACCATTACTAGTGATTATAAAGTATGATCTATAATTAACTGGACACTTTTTCATTTTCTGAATAAACTGAAAAAAAAAAGAAAGGAATATCTCGGTCTAAAGAGCAAGTTTCGGTCTAAAGCCTTATTTGGGAGATATAGAATTAAACAATATGTCATTACTTACTCATCAGAACATTTTAAAATATGTTTAAAGATTGTTTTAGTATTTTGATAAGCTAAAAATTTTTTAGCATGGTTTTCAGCTTTCAAAATCACCTTGACTTGAGTTTTTCCAAACTTTAAACTGTCAATAATGTAGATTTACTTGGTTCTTTAGAAAGGGAGGGGGTATACAAAAATTGGAACAAAAGGGTTTTTGGTAAAATTCGAAATACAAATCTATTAGATTTTCTTTACAAGATACAACTTGCAAAATTATTGGCAAAATGTGGAACACACATTTTGCAAAATCAAAATACCTCTGGCCCCTGATATATGAAGGGGGAGTCTAATTTATAATATTTGTGTTCTGGGGATGGTACAATAATAATCGAAAATAGTGAGATAATTTGATAATTGCATAAAGAAGGCAAAGTAAACAAATGAAATCATTTTAAAGTCCCTTCCATAGTTTTATATTATTATACGACATCTACTACGGCCTACTGACTATCGTTGGTGTTGCGAATGAAGAAATTTATCAATTTTTACTATACCTATATTTTCCAAATTAGGCTTCTGACCGAGAGAGATTTGGTCGAGAGCTTTTTCTTTCTTGCTTTTCTACTTGTTGAAGAAAGTGAAGAGATCTTTAGGCAATTATCGAACACCCTATATACAGTAAATCTATTTCATATGGCATCAACATATATTAATGTCATAAATTATGTATTGAACAAAAATATCAACTCCATTAAGTTAGCATCGATGCTTTCAAATTTGAATACTTTAATGTAATTATAATTGATTTTGATTCAGTCTTTTGCAAAGCACTTTAAAATTAAAATTCTGTTTGACTTTTGTTACTGTTCGAAAAATTTGTTATGTTTGCAAGCTCTTTTGATTTTATTCCAACAAATTCATGAATTCATTTTTGACAAATTTTGTCATTTTTCGAAACTGCCGTCGAGATCTGGTAGAGGAAAAAATTTCTACTGAATCCAAGAAATCGCAACTTTCTAAACTTGGTAGATTATAGTAGCCACTAAATGCTTTTGCTAACTTATTATTAATGTCAAATATATTTATTTTATATGTAACAATAATAATTTATTTGTAACTGAGATAAAAATATTAATTGAAAAATATTTTTACTATTTTGAAAAAAAATCAAACATTGGTAATTTTAGACCACCTGACTACCTAATACTAAAAAATATTGTTATTATTTTATTCGCGGCTCACTTCCATAGACAAGGTTTCTCTAATAGGTTTGTGCAAAGCTACCACTGATACGGCTACAGTTAAAATTGTCTTAGTACCAAGTTCGAATGGTATAATAGTATTTTTAGATATAAAGAGCAATTTCTTCTTCTTTTTTTGTAGCATAAAATGTACTGGATCTAAATTTATCACTTTCATCCCTATACCTCCATGGGTGTAGAAATAGGTACGGTTAAAATATCGAAAGCTGTTCGCCAGATATCGAAAAATTGTATTCTTACTTTTCGTCTTATACCGTCAAGTTATAACATAATTCACAATCAAAATTGAAAATATCAATCTTTTAAAGATTGATATTACCCCATTTCTGTGTTCATACATCCTTAATCTTACATTTTAACAACTTATACATTTTTAATTAGTTCGGGCCCATATTCCTGGAAGTTAACTTTAATAAATTGAGTATTTATAGCAATAAGAAATTCGTCGTAACGTATTTTGTGGCTTTTACAATTTATAATTAACAAACATTAATTCAACCAATCGTAGGTTTCAGTGGCGTATTTAGAAATTTGTTTTCGTGTTTTCTGTTCACTCGGAGTCGGGTTTAGAAGTTTGTATTATCCTGCCCTCTAAAGGGACGTCACATATCCTACAACCAACGGACGATCAAGACGCTTTCAACGATACCTCACTTGTCAAATTATGATAAGTAAAGTTGTAAAGGAAACAGATGAATGTTTATACATATCGGTCAAACACATAATCAAATTAAAAGTTCGTTTGACACGAACGCTTTTTTTTCTTTCTCTCCTATTATCAGAGACTTGGATTTTACCGATATTTGCTACTCCAATCCGTTTTTGAAAAAATTTGCTGCCTCATATGATAAAAATTTTACAGCAGCTCTTATGGACCACAAGCCCGTACTGAAATTTTTTGGGTGAAATAACCCATCAGGAATCGTGTTCAAAAAAATGCTAATGTATGCAAAAGTAAGTTTAAGCACGCTTGGCGTTGTTATATACTAACTCTGCTTAGGTGTTCGGAGCGAATTGTATAAATGCCTTACAGAAACAAATTTAGTAACTGCGGTACCGGAGGTTAAAACAATTTTTTGATCTCCCGTCAATTTCTGAAGCCCTACTTGTTTATTTCTGTACGGCATTATCAGATATCCAGGCAACAGATATCCAGAGTAAGTATCCAGCAATGCCGACATATTTGATGGTGATAGGACACCAAGGGGTGTGACAAGGTGCTTAACTGACGCTAAGGTGCTTAAACTTACTCTTACATGTATAGGAGCAACTCTTTCAACATGCTTCCTAGTGGGTCATTCCATCATACAAATTTCAGCATGTGCTTCTGGACTTTTTTCCCGAATAATCTATTTTAATGTAGTCCTTACATCCAGCCCCCATATTTATACGCTAGTGACACATAATATTGTATCGTATATCAGATTATATGATCACAATGTGTTTATTTTAGCATTGCGAAAAGGAATATTGCTGTGCCGGTTGGACGGTCAGATAGTGGTGGAGATTAATGAAAGGGTTCGTCTTGTGAATGTTTTAGTAAAATGGTTATTTATAAACATTAATTAGAGTATAATTTTCCTCTATATGTTTGTATGTTAAAGCTCCAAACAAATATTTTCCATTTCATTTAACTTTAGTTTAGGACACTTAATGATACCTATTTTTTTCCTTATTATATTTCCATCACACTCAATCTTCAATGATTACTATCAATATATTTATTTTTAAAAGTAATTTTATATCAAGAGGGATATCTGACTTAGTTCCGGTAATTTAGGCGCTTTACAATAATCCAACTAGCTGGAGAAATACGCCAGTCAAATTCTACATTAAAATCGCAAAAGGCGATGTACAGCTGCTTTGTTGGTATGTTATTCGGATCTTTTTTCACTCTCAGAGAGTGAAACTATATTTTGCAAGTGATTAAAAGGTGTGTTTCAAATTTTCGGACTTTTTCACTAATTCAACTAATACGCAAGTAGGTTTTAATAACATACTCATAAAGTACTAGTTTTCGAAAATTTAGAAAACTTTTCGAACTATTTTCTTGAAAAGTTTTTATTTGGAGATCAAGTTTGCCACAAACCATTGATTTTTCCATTTAAACCATTTATTTCCGTTATTGAATTAGACAATCAGAAAAGCTTATGTATTTTTGTATAACTTTAAGTCTTTATATCTGATTTTACTTTAAGTGAACTATCAAACTACCTTAAACCTAAAAAATTCTTTTTGCTGGCTGCATACAAATTATTTAAATAAAAAAGTGAAATAATTAAAAGTGAGTTGAAAAAGGACGGTGACGTTTTTTACAAAAAAATTCGGAATTTCGAATAACCGTCATATTTTTAGACGCTGCCGATGTCACTTTCAGTTTTAAATTTTGCAGTTTATACAAGAATCGGAAGCTTTTTACATTACAAAAACCAGTTTTGTCAAAGAAAAAAGAAATTTCAGAGAGCTCTCATATCTCACTTTCAACAGAAAAATTATTCAGCTCAGTCCCAAGTAGAAGCGAGAAAATGAATCTGACATGACCTGCCTAAAACTCTTTAAAATTGTTTCCTACAAGTTAATGCTAAAAACAATTGACTCCTTAAAATGACAGACAATCAGCAGCGTGAATTAGGTTAAAAATTTCAAAGATTTTAAGCAAATGTGAGTTGTTCACCGTGGGACGAGTGTGTGTTAGTTTATACTTTATGTATTATATTTATCAGTTTAATAGCTGGTACAAGTGTCAAGATGCCGCATGCTGATGACGCCCTTTACGTTCTGCGTCTGTGTGGAGTGAAACAACATCCGCCTTGCTTGCTCTAGTAGATATACATTCTTGGTATGTTCGTTGTTGGTTGATTGTGTCATCGATCCTTCGATATCTGTCTGTTTGTCGACACATATATTTATATAATATTTATTTACTAAAACAGTTCGAAATTAGAAAATTCATGTTTTTTGTTTTTTAAACTACTCAAAAATTTTTCAACCTTTTATTATTTATTAATTATTAACCCTTCAACAAGCAACAGTGGAAGTTTTATCGAAATCCCTTCGTTTAGAGATATCAGTTTATAGTTAAGTGTAGAGTGTTAGTTAATTTGAAATTATTTAAGGGTAGGAATATTTTATTGCTTTGGACGGAAAACGGGATGATAGCATACTCATATCGCTACCCCTGCTTTTCGTAATTTATCTCTACAAGCTTTAAATTGTTAAGGATCCCTAAGTCATGCTGTCAAATTTTCATTATTTCGGGCCCTTTTTATTTATTATCTATGAAGATAACTTCAGCCAACCTGTATTTTCAGTTTGGCTGATTAATTCGGGGATACACAATTTAAATGAGTTAAAATGAAATAAAATTAACAGATTTTTGATGTGTCTTTGAATGACTATCTCTCAGTCACCTTACTTTAAAATTCTTGCAGAATCGGACTTGGACGATGACGGAGTAAAACTAACTTGTCTTGTAAAGCTCCAACATTAACTACGAGGTACATTGTGAAGTATTATAACACAGTGTATACTTTATACTGTATACCATCAGCTCTTATGTGCTACTTAACGATATTCTCGTTTTTTTAGTTTTCATTGGAAAACTTTTAACAGAATATAATCAGTCACTTTTCTTTATTTAACATATACATTGACCTTCTATTTAGCTTTTACGCATCACGTCAAAAAACTAATGAAAATCGGAATAGATTTGTTTTGATTGAATTGAACGTTTTGATGACATATCATAAATCTTCTATACGGAATGGAGAAATGTTTTGGAAGTTTACCTTGAGTAAATCAATTTATTTATTTATTCATTACTCAATCGTTTAACAGCAGCTTCACTCGCGTGATTATAGACAGAAATAAGGACATGCTTTTTAACTGAACATAAATTCGATCAGTTGCAATTAAATTTGATGTCTGCTACTCGGTCGTTTGCTGAAACATTGTGTAGCAAGTGTATCAAACCCTTTTATTACCACCCCCCCCTTGTTCACGCTCTCATTTTCCTGAAACGAACTTAGTCGGAAGAAGTTTCGTATGGATTCAGTTACAGCCATAATATTTGGAGCTAGCTCATCTCTGGTTTGTGGTTTATTTGACTACACTATACTTTTCATATGTCCCCAAATAGAATAGGAACGAGGAGTTAAGTCTGGTGATCTTAGAGTTCAGCGGCGTAAGCAATAACAAAAATTTTCATTAACTACTTTACTCAACAATGTCTTCACTTTATTGGTTAAATTTAGTAATGCATATAGGTCCTTAACTTGTGGATTTCGGATCAAAGTATATAAAACAATTTCGCCTTAAAATTTTTAAAAGAATACGCTCTTAAACTATGGCTGTCGAGTCAGGGGACACCCTGTATATCGATTTTTAGTAATTACGTTTTGCAGGAAACTTGTTATTCATGTTTTATGTTTTATCGATTTCATAAGACTGAATTTAGTTCGAAACGAGAAGTCTATGAATGAATTATAAAAATGATTTGTTTAAATTAAATTAAGAATATATTTTAAAAATATAAATGTAAATGTATCCGAAGTTGAATACAATTGTGCCCAAGGGAGGATGTATTATTAAAGTTGAATTATTTTGTGTTTATTCTTTTAATTTAAATAATTTCATAATTTTTGTTTTCTAAAAATAAAAAGTCAATTAAATTTTTTTTAACAAAAAAATTTTTTTTTATTTTTTGATGAGAATATTTTATAATTTTTACGTTTTGAGGTAACTAAAAAGCAACTTTGGTTCTGCGCATCGCGTGTTTTTAAGATCACGATATTACACCGTACATTCTGTATGTGTTATATATTTTCCAGTAATTAATTCCTGAAATACATATGTAGACAAGTGGAAAATGGTAAAGATACGAAGGAGTAAAATATAATATTTCTCTATTAAAATGGTAATGAAATTGGACAAATATTAAAGGGTACAAAAAAGGGTGTATGATTACTTTACTCTTCTGTTAAAGGTGGTTTTAGTATTAAATTAAATTACAAAGAGCATGTAAAGCTACGTTTATACTTGTATTCACGTTAATGGGTAAAAGGAAAACCGAAAGAATTAGAGCGATTCTATATCCAAGTTTTAAAAGCCTGTTGGGTGAAGGAAACTCGCTCGGTAACAGAACCGAGGAGATCTTGAAACTAAACAGAGCTGATATTAGAGTCATCGTAGGGTTACTCACAGGGCATGATAACCTGAACAAGTTCCAACATCAGATTGGAAAAAGACAATCTCCCGCGTGTGACAGATGCGGAGAAAATTCTGAAGAAACATCGATCCACCTTCTCTTCTACTGCTCGGCGCTCATACAGCAGCGAAGGAAATGGTTTGGTCCGGCCATAGTCGAACCAGAAGAAATTAGGAAACTCAGCAGAAAGTTAGAAAGTTGATCCTCATGTATCGAAAAACGAAAAAGTTTATTTAAAGCTGAAACTACTGTTTATTAAACTGATGTAATCACTTAATACAGTTCTACTATCTTTAAGTGTAGATACAGCAGATTTTAGAGAAATAATTCAAAAAGCTAGCACTCATTGTTGGTGTATTTTCTCAATAAAGCCTTCCATATGCGCACCCACCCACTTGTTGAATACTCCAACACCCTTATATATCTCAACTATAAAATAATAAATCCATTTATCATGAAAATATTTTAACATATCCATTTCAATTTTTAGGTAAATCGTGTGGTTTTGTTTGGGTTAACTGAACTTTTATGGAAAATTATTATTTTCTTGTAAAACATTGAAACAGAATGTACCAGAAACTATTGTCTTATTTTATATTCAAGAAAAAGAGATAATTTTTAATTATTTAATTTAACTTGTTGTTTTTAACCCCCGAACTAAAAAAAGGGGTGTTATAAGTTTGACCGCTATGTGTGCGTGTCTGTGTGTTTGTCTGTCTGTGCCATCGTAACGCCTGAACGGATTAACCGATTTTAATTTTTTTTGTTTCACTTGAAAGGTAATTTATTTGAGTGTTCTTCGCTAGTGCGAGCTTAGCTTTTCGAACTCGTAAAAACTAAAAAATTGGCGATCATCTTCAAAATTGATTCAGTTTGGAAAAGGCATGACATATAAATAATTACTATGGAAATGAATGGAAAAAATCTGGCTTAATTCATTTCGAAAAGTGAAATGCTAAAATAATTAGGTAATTTAAAACAATAATTGAAAAGAACAAAGTCAACTCAAATATTTTAATTTCAGTTAAAAATTTTCCAAAAATTTGTCCCAAAAAATGATAGCTCAATACTAGTTCAAATGAAAATAGGTTATGTGTGTCTTCGATTGAAGATTATAGCCTAATCCTTATAATTATGTTAAGTTATGATATGTTGAGATAGCAAAAGCTATTAAAAGTATCACGTATGTAAGAGACTTTGACTTAGATAATGTATACCAAAAATATTGAAATAAATATAAAAATTTAGTTATAAATAATATAAATATGTTATTAAAATATGCTTTTTTAACAGCCGAAACCTTTTTTTCCTCAATGTCAATCAAATTAAAATGTTTAAATCCTCAATTTACAAAACAGTATCATTTTTTTCTACTTTGAATAATCCAAAATGTAAATTTAAAAAGAAATGCAAATTTTTATGTATAATTTTTAAATATTTTTTTCGAACTTTATAAAGCTTTTATGACCATTCCATCATCATATTATAACCCACAAAAAAAAATTATGATTATGCAGTAAAGAGTTTATGTCTTCAAAATACATGGATTCATGCAGACCAGGAAATAATAGTAAAAGCATCTCGAAAAGTGTGTATTTTATGTAATGGGTGATGTTTTTAAAGTTATATTTTAAATACAAAATTTAACCTAAAAATGTCAATCGCCATGAAATTGGCTTTATTGGAAAGCTTATTTTATACCATTTATGTTCAAATATTATTTTAGGTCAAAGGGCACCCTAGTCGTTATTTTATTGTGATATAACAAAATAAACTGTTAGTTCAGAAAATCAGCGCATATATTGTTTACCCTTAGTCCCAAATGCATATTGAAACTCATTATTTGTATTTGTATATAGTTAATCGCATCAATGAATGTTTTTACTCGGGAGTTCTCAATAACAGCTCCGATTTTGATGAGATTTTTTTTCAAAATGAAGCTTTTTGTATATTATTTAAAAGAAACATTTTAGAGGAAGGAAATAACCTGGAGGGGGGATAGGCCATGTCGCGACTGATATATCTACGCCCAGCCTAAATCGCTTATGATGCAGTAGGTGTTCATACAGTAGATATTGATTTCATACAGTAGGGGATGAAAGTTTGTATGAAAATATATACAAACCGTCATTTTTAAGTTCACTACTTTTATTTTCAACCTCCCAGCCACTATTCAAAGTAAGTTAAGACGCCTTAATAACCACCTCGGCTACTAAGGCATCCCTAGTCGAAAAAATATGACATATTGTCTTTAGAATAACTGGCAACGATTGCGCTGGATTATACTGTGCTAACTGCCCATATAGTACCATAGATTTATACAGTTTTATTGTACTTAACTGAACATTAAATATGTTTTTATCCGTATATAGAAATTATGTTTGTTTACAAACATGATTTTCATATAAAATAGAAGCCGAATATAAAATATGTATAGTAAACAACCTCATAAAAATATTCGGTTAAATGTGTGAACAAACTGAATTGTGAAAATTACGTAGTACAATTTTTATAATCACATTCTTGATAGGAAGTTTTATTTAAGCTGTAAAGATGGAATTTAACTACTAAATCTGGAATTGTTATTAAATTGTATCCTCAAGTCAGTTTGTTCTCTCGACAAAAAAATAGTAGCTATAATTTTGAATCATTGGCTTCTCCTTCTGCTTACGACGTATAGGCGTATATGGTAGCTTCTAATCTTTCAATGAAGAAGAATAAATTTTTGTAAAGACTGATGGTATAATAATAACAATGTCCAAGGATTGAGAAGGGTGTGGGGCATGCATTTCTGTATTGCATTTAGGATATTGTTTGAATTTGCAATTAAATTTGTCAGAATAATCCGATTAATGTAACCAAAATAGGCTGTTATAAAGGTTCTTAATTCAAAGGTGGTATTAATAAAAGATATCTACCAACCTGAAATGTTTACTTTGTTCATGGATTTATAGCCTAACAGCTATTTAGAGGGGAAGAATCAACCTAGAAATATGCCAAAATTTATACCTTTCCAATTTATACAGCTGAATTTTTCAGTATTATCAATTGGGACTCTTCTGACTATCTGACTATCTGAGGTTACACTTTTGAGTCTCGTATGAGTAATATGTACTTTGATTGTTTCATAGAACGAATTGACGGTATAGCAAACGGATTGATTTGACCCTAGGCTTTTTTTTTTAATCCGCTACTGATTTTTAAAAACATCTGATTCATTTCATTATATTACCTGAAATACTGATATTGAGATGCACTGTTTAAAAAAAAATTGTTTGTTTTTCATCTACCCTTCAATAAATTATCTTGTACGAAAAAAAAAGAGAGAAACAACAAACCGCGTAAAAAGCTGTGCTGTATATAAACATACTATCAAGATAAGATATACTGTTATATGTGACATGAACAACACAAGAGGCCTTTTTTTTAAAAAATAAAGAAAAAAGAAAAAAATATATACACATAAACAAAAAATTAATCCAAGTTATTCATTGTGGATAAATTTTGAGTTAGTGAATCTATCTGAAGTTAAAAGTTCAGTGATAACGACATTTTGTTCAAATTCTTTTTGTTTTGTTTGAATGTTATTGTATGCTTTTCTATATTATCCACCACAGATTACAGTTCATCACTGTCCACAAAGCTAAAAGTTTCCAAAAAAACGATACGGTGGTTTAAATCTTATTTATTATTATACCCCATATGTAATATATATCAAGGTATATTAAGTTTAGTCCCAAGTTTGTAACGCTTAAAATATTGATGCTTCCATCAAATTTTTGGTATAGATGTTCATAAAATCCGTCTGTCTGTGGACACGATAAATCCAAAACGAAATGAGATATCAAGCTGAAATTTTTATAGCATGCCCAGGATGTAAAAAGTGAGTCTTGGGTTCGTAGAACTCATCTTGTTCATGTTGTTCCTTATAAAAAAATAAACAATTTTTTTTGAAACATTTTTTCGTAAACGTCACTGTTTATCAGTGATGGAGCAAATTAGGGCAAAGCTTTGGTGTCCATTTTTTCCAAAACTATAAGAAATAGAGTGTTAAAAATTTGAAGGTAGCTTCAACAAGTGGTCACTCTCGAAAAACACTTTCGAAAAATTTATTCAACACTTTCTATACAGGATATTTCAACAATTAACGTTTTCACTAGTTTTTATTATGAGTTTACCTATCTTATATGCTTTAGTCATTTTAATGTAAATGTTCTAATTTTTTTTGGCTGGTAAGTTGGTTATAAGATAATACTTTTGTTTCCTGTACACTTGGTTGAGAAACCCTGAGTTTTTGAGATATTGGGCCTCTGGCTGCTGACAGAGGTTTAATTTAAAATCTTTGGCTGACGTTCTATAACTAGAAGATAGCATGGACTTAAAAGTTGAATTGTGCTAGCTTCACATACATTCTCTGTTCAATAAAAAAATATTATTATATTATGAAAAAATAACACAAGGGTCGGTGTTATAAGATCATGTTTGATATGGGTGAGTTTGTGTGGGAGAACACAAATTATTACGGGCGTGTAAAACCGTACGTCTTGTTTTTATCGTCCGTATAAGATAATTATGATAAGTTAATCATATTATGATTAAAAAATAAACGTATTTACAATCTAAAAAAGTTTTTATTTTTTTTATAAAACAGGAAGGAAAATCAACATTAAAGATATATTTTTACCTCCATATACAGGTTCTAAGAACCTAAATGGCCTAATGCCTTAGACAGCTTGACTACTTTGACTTAGGTTGAGGGTTCGAATCCAGGCAGTGGCAGTGTGAACAATGATAATAAATGGGACAACCCACATAAAAAATGTAATTGTAAAATATGGATGTAGTTAAATAAATAAAGATGAACAAATAATGGTGTGGGTCGCCTCTATTATAGTATATAATTATTTTATAGACGTACAATGATCTAAAAATAGTTTTACTTTGTTCAAAAGATTGACATTTCGTCATTCTTTGCGACATCTGGAATAGTAATGCATGCTTAGGTAACGAAAAGCCTCCTAACGCCTGCTCTAGAAGGCTTGTTTATAAATTTAAAATACTAAATTTATGGTCAAATAAATTATGCAGTAAATAAATGAAAAGCATTAAAAAAATTAGTCAATATTGGTTTTACAAAAACATTTTTTATGCTCATTAAATCTTTCTACAAATTTTAATTAATATCATTATTTTTTAGCTGGTAAAAAAACCACTAAAATTAAAAAACAATTAACAGTAAATTACCATGGTAGCATGCTATAGTTGCTAGACTAGGCTTCGTGCTATAGTAATAGCGAACATAGCAATAATAATATGTAGTTGTAAAACGAAATGAGGCCATATGGAAGCTACATAATATAGAAATGTGTTAATGTTGGAACAAATAATTCTGATTCAGACCAAATGAATTTATACCGATTTTTTCGCTCTTCAAAAATGATCGTTGACACCAAACCCTTTAATGAGGGGATACGTAGGGGAGCATTGAAGTCGTGCAAATAATTCGATGTTGTATTTTCAACGGAAATAACCAATCTGAGCCTCTCTTTTAACATCAAATAGCGCACATCCCTTTTTATTCCTACTTCTACATACTTTTAAAAGTTTTCGATTTTCAGATTTCAGTGGCAGTTTTGTTTTATTCTCCATGATTACATTTTTTGACTCGTGGTGCACATGCAAGCACTGCTGTTGAACACTTTCTATACAGGGTATTTCTACAATTGATTCAGTCTATTGTTTGTTTTCACTTGTTTATTTTATTTTTCATTTCCAACTATAAGAAAATAAAGGTCTTAAACAAGTAGCTTTCTTTTGAACTGTTTATAACTTTCAGTCATTTTAACAGTGTTTTAAACTAAATCACTATAAAATTAGAAGCTGCATGGTAACGTGCAGCCAGTAGCTTATTCGATTATTAATAATGAAAAAGTTCAGTTCATCGACTCAAATATAGTCATTTTCCAACCATTTTAAATTCAAGCCTCAAGCATTATGGTTATTTTATGTATAATTCAAAAGTTTAAAAATGCAAATTTATTAATCACAAATGCAATTAAAATATTTGTCATTAGTTGCACTTGATATTTTTCTACTCGAAAATAATTTTACTATCAAAGATTTATTCTACTTTTGAAGAACAATACTCCTGTTAATTTAAATTCAATAAGGTTTCACAAAAAAATCGTTCTTTTAATATTCTTTTTTAAACATAGACCTGACGCAATAGCTCAAATTTGAAACTTTTGGCAACTCACCAAATAGTTTCAGTACGGAATGATTGAATTTCCAAGAAATGATTGAAATTATGTACATAGTCAAATTTTACTTTTTTTAAATAATTTTTGCCGTGTTTTTACACATATTTGTATACTATATTTTTGTATTAATATCTTTGTAATGTTTTTATTACGCCCTTTTTAAGAAATAGGAAGAAGGCAATAGGGATTAATAAACCGGATCTCGACAGAGGAACGAGGTAAGTGGGTTTTTGCAAATTATATCAATCAAAATAAATTATATCAAATATTTATTTGTGGTTCTGTATTAAGTAAAATTATTTTTATTGTTTCAGGTAAGCTGTTCTCCTTTATTAACATGTAAGCCAAAATAATTTATTTTCTATAATTTCGTGTCAAGAAAATTTCAACAAAATACTATTTTAAATTTTATCTTAACCGCCAGAGTAGCGGTTTTTATAGTTTTGCTAAACTATAAGTTTTATATTGTGTAGGTAGTTTTTGGATAACAGAGTAGAATAAATAAAAATATATTAACTACACAATCTAACCCTTAAGAAAATTTGTCTTGATCGTCCTGGTCATGATACTAGTAAAAGACTATAAATTATTATATTATCATCGGCCCCTGATACGAGTGAAAATTTTCAAGTCAATCTGACGTCTACAAGTTGGAGAAAATTATTAATGATTCCGTTACAATCATACATCCAAGTCGAGTTAATAAAAGCATGTTAAAAAGAAATACTCAAGACAAGTATTACATTTAAATGATTCGATTTAAGAATCAAGAATGTTTGCTCAGTCACTAATACGAATCTATACTATTGGAAATGGTTCGAACAGCAACCAGACTCACAAGCACAAGATATAGTCAAATGAAACTAATAAAGATTATATTGTTATATGTGGGAGTTGAAAACACGTTAAATATCCACTACAAATCTTCCTTCAACGCTATATCTGTTCCCTTTTTTTTTCGTTTAATTCTTTACCACCTTTTTATTTCTGCATGTATTTCTTCTCCCTCTATTCATTAAGTTTCAGGATGTATTTTAATTAGAAATAGAAATGTCTTGGTTAAAAAAATGTAGATTTAAGTTCGTGTTTTGTGATTGATAAATTGTCGTTGAACGTGATTCAATAATTTCGAATTCGAAACAAAACCTTATAGTAACTCTCTACAAAAAACGTTAATTATAAAAACGGGATTTCCTTCCCACGAATTATAGAATGGTGTTTTTTTCGTTCACCTTCGAGATATGAGAGGTTTTCCGAAAAGTTTATTTTTCAAAACAAATTGTTATGGAATGTTTTCATGAATATCTTAAACTATTTGAGCGGATATTACACACTTTAAAGTTTAAAAAGTTGGCCTAGATAAAACAACTCGAGTACAGCTAATAAACTAAGACAGCTTCGATTTATTATTACTCGCCACAGTTTTAAAGAAACAGAGCAAAATGTGCTGTATGGGGTGTTTATAAATTTATCTGACGATAAAGAAGGTGTGCTCCCACCCTAAAGGGTAAGATGGGGTAATTTTAATCCCAATGAAACATGAAACTATGAGTTAAATGATTTAAAATTTAAACAAAATTTTTTGATGGCGTGATTTTGCACATTTTCAAAAATTAACTTTTGAAAAACTAAATATTTTTTATATCTTTATAGGCTGGGACAAAAGTTACCACATTTGACCTCTCAGTGGATTAGGGGTGTATTTTATTAACACCTCTAACAACACATTCCATCTGCTTTCATTAAAACTTTAATGTGTAATAACAACTTGTCAGACACTGATCACGATTGTTAAACAGAAAATTTGATTCGATTCGTACTGATTGAAAAGTGTGTCGGTATCAAATATCTGTCGGGAAGTAACATAACGAAGAAAAAATTTCAACTAACTAATAAAGTTAAAAATATGTACATTTAATATGTACAAAAAAGTTATTTTTCATGCTCTAATAAATACAAGAAATATATATATACAAAAATTTCAACTGAAACATTTAGGAGTGATATAATTTTTGTTTACACCTAAAACAAACAAAAAATTAAAAAAGAAAACTTATTAAAGAAAAACATAGTGTTAAAATGCGAGACATAGAAAATAAAATAAAATGAAAATTGTTATAAATATGTATTTTTATTTACTATCGTTTAACACCTAAAATATAAGATTTTCTCATTTTTATTGTATTTATAGAAAACTTAAGTTTATTTTGTATATTATGTGTAGTGCTTGAGACAGTTTTGAGTATTGCTTATACTACTATAATTTGAGTATGTTATTACTACTGTTGAAGCTATTAAAAGTAAAAAATATACTCATAGTGTACATATTCAAGATTTCTAGCCACAAGGATTCCGTATTCAAGTAGCAAATTCCACACTTGATGATAAATGTGACCAGATTGATAAAGGATAAAAGTCAATTTGTCAGCTATTGTGTATGCTTTGATCTAAACTTTCACCGAGGCCAATTTATCAAGTTTTGATTTGCTAACTTTTTTCCAAGCCTTATAAACTGAGTCAAATAAATCAAATTTGAATTTGCCAACCATTGCTCCAATCTCAACTTTATTTCAGAAACCAAGTTACTTATTATTTGTGAATTCGCATCAATTACTGCATCAATTACCAAAATAATAATTCTTCCTCTACTTGTAAACCGACTTTTGGAAACTTATCTATGAAACATTCGTAATCAAGTCGGTTCGACCGTTTAGGGGCGATGACGGCACTGAGATTAACACAGACGAGATAGACACTTTAAACTTATAACGCTCCTTCTTAAATCAATATCAAAGTGATGGTCAAGGACATTAGATGACATGAAAAGGATACTTAGAGGGCTATCATTTTTTGGGACAAATTTTTGGAAATATTTTAATTGAAATATTAGAGTTGACCTTGTTCTTTTGAATTATTGTTTTGAATTACCTAATTATTTTACCATTTCGCTTTTCGAAATGAATTAAGCCAGGTTTATTTGACCATTTATTTCCATAGTAATAATTATTTATATGTTAAAATTATATGTTATAATCGCCAATTTAAGGGTAAGGGAACCCTAAGCTCGCATTTGAACACTCTCCTTAAAATTACCTTTCAAAAGAAACCAAAAAAATTAAAATCAGTTTATCCGTTTAAGCGCTACGATGCCACAGACAGACACATACACAGATACACATAGCGGTCTAACTCTTAACATCCTTTTTTTATTTCGGGGGTTAATAATAAAAGTTAAATACGTTTTAAATCAAGCGCGAGCGCGATAAATGCTCGTATTGGAAATGTTAACCGGTTATTCAAGTAAGTGTTTGTCCATATGTGCAAAAATAACCATTCGCAACTTAATGTGTTGCGCGTACCTTTTATAAACATATGCTTCCTTTTAAGTTGTTGAAAACTTCTTTAAATGTAGGCCACAGTATGTTTAACAATATACAAAAGTTACTAAAGTACAAAAACTTTTTCTTGTCTATATATATTTTTCTTGACTAAGAGTTGAGAGCTTTTTACTAATTAAGTATGAAATCTTTATGGTGTTATATATACGGTGTTATATTTTCTATGGGATCGTGTAACACTTCCTGTGTTTGTGATAAAAAAAAAAAATAAAAACTTTCTAGTAAACTTTCTAGCAAATACTTTCTACCACAGTCACCCACTCACGTCATGTAGCACACAAAAAAAGTTTAGCATAGCATTATTATTACGAACATATAGTTAGAAGAACTGTTAATTTTTTTTATCGTTTGTTTTTTTCTGCCAACCGGAAACTTTAGTTTTTAAAATATATACAATGTTTAAGAGGGAATAATAGAAAATATATATTATCTGATAACTTATATTTCATTTCTGTCATGTTGCTGTTGTTCAGTCATTCCGCTTAAATTTTATCTTCTAATTCGCTTGCAATTTAAAAAGTCAATAACTCATGGAAACAAGCTAATGTTATTTATACAAAATATGCTTTAGTTGGTAAGGAATTTAGAATTTGATTTTTAACCCCCGAACTAAAGGGATGTTATAAGTTTGACCGCTATGTGTGTGTGTCTGTGTGTTTTTATGGTGTTATTTGAAAGGTAATTTAACGTAGAGTGTTCTTAGCTATGTTTCAAGGGCGAGCTTAGGGTTACATACTTGAAAAAACTAAAAAATTGGCGATAGTCTTCAAAATCAATTCAGTTTGGAAAAGGCATGATATAATTTTAACATATAAATAATTACTATGGAAATGAATGGTCAAATAAACGAGACTCAATTCAATTTGAAAAGTAAAATGGTAAAATAATAAGGTAATTCAAAACAATAATTCAAAAGAACAAAGTCAACTCAAATATTTCAATTTTAATTTAAATATTTCCAAAAATTAGTCCCAAAAAATGATCAAATTCATTTAGAACGATAGAATATTGCAAAGATTGCAAAAAACTTCGAAGAAATGATAAACTTTGGAAGGTTTTATCTTGGAAACTATTTGTCTACAGACATAATTCTAATCTCATATTGTAGCCAATTTAGTATACTTTAAAAACGTCCTAAAAAGGTTCAATCAAAAACTAGCCCTGTATTATTATTTTCACAAAATTTCACGGTTTTTTCGATTTTTGATAAACTTACGTTTGGTGCTCCAGGTCAGACATTTGAATTATTCATTAGATCAACATCATAAACAAGTTTGCTAATAATTGGGTATGGGTATGGGTATGAAGGTTAGCGGGCCATGCTCGAGCATCGGGCCTCGAAGCAATGGTTCAGAGCACTTAGCCAAATAGACCCTTGTACTCTATTCCCGCTACGCTTTTCAGTGACTATTATAACCAACTGATGTACTGAAACCCAGGATCTGCCTAGCGCTGAGTTTCCTAATTTCTTCTGGTTCGACTGTGGCCGGACCAAACCATTTCCTTCGCTGCTGTATGAGCGCCGGGCAGTAGCAGAGAAAGTGGATGGATGTTTCTTCTGAATTTTCTCCGCATCTGTCACACGCGGGAGATTGTCTTTTACCAATCTGATGTTGGAACTTGTTCAGGTTATATATGCCCTGTGAGTAACTCTACGATGACTCTAATATCAGCTCTGTTTAGTTTCAAGATCTCCTCGGCTCTGTTACCGAGCGAGTTTCCTTCACCCAACAGTCTTTTGGCGATTCGCCCTCCCTAGTAGCTGGTCCATGCTTTTAATTGTTGGTTTTTCAGATTATCTTCTAATCTGTTAAGACCTTCTTGGTATAAATTGCTAAAAATTAGAACAACTGAATTTGACACGAACTGTCCCGTACTTTCGGTAGACAAGGTTACTACATTATACCATATTATTCAATTTATTGAAACCTCTAACAATATGGAAAATATTTGTAATTATACCCAAATGAAACAATATCAGATTTCGAGTTTTCTACCATAATTTAACATAGTTAAGATAGAAAACAAACTTGTACTTTGTATATTATTAAATATATACACCGTGATACGCCAACCTGAAACCTCACCAGGTCAGCTGATTTCAATGAGACATGAGTCGTTGTCGTATAGTGTATATGTGCGTCAGTTATAAATATTATTGGGTTGGGTTTTACTGTCAGCAACCAACGTAAAACGTAACGGGAGCACTATACCACACGTACACCCATACATATACAGCATCCAAGTTTACTTGGTTATGATTACGAACGAGACTACCACCATCCTCAGTCGCATAACATCTCGCGTTACGTTCGCATGCTAATATCGAATATATGTTATGTATATACATTTTCCGTAAAGTCATCGTATTTCGCCGATAAACGTTTCATAACTGTGCTTATCAACAAAGCTTTTCCCATTGCGATTAACAAAACATTATTGTGTGTTCTAGACCGTTTCACTTTAATGTTTAATTACAGTTAATTAATATTATTTTTTAATTACTTAATATATTTTGTTTGTTTACACGTAATAAATTCCGTCCATCAAACCATCTAAAATGAAAACAGTGTAAAAAAAATTATTCATGTTTTTTTTATCGTGGGTTTTTAAGAGAATTGCGGTAAATGGTATGGATTGTTATCAGAACTTAAATTAATTAAAATTGTTTAACACTTTGGATAAAAAAGACGCAAAATTTAGTTTTTGTGCAAGTGATTTTATATTCAAAATACATTGATGTAATTCCTATGCAACACTTACCGTTGGTTAATAAAGATTAAAGTAGCTTTAGTGAACTAATTTATATTTAATTTTTTATGAAAAGTTCATTAATATAATTAAAATTCACCACTATATAATATTTAAAGTAGTTTAATTACGAATAATTATAAATTTCTGGATAGAAGTGAAAATTGTTTTACACTTCGTGGAAAACGTTTTTGATCAATACGAAAGTTTATTATTAGTTAATTCACGTATAAAATTGATGGTGCTTATGAATTATTATAAAAATTTTGTGTTTATTAGTGACTTTTGATAAATTTAAATATCACGTACCTACCGGTGTAATTTTAGTGATAAGAAGACATCGATCAGATAAATTGATGATTAAAAGCTATAGAATCAAACAGCGCATAAATAAATTGAAAGTAGTAAATTTTATCTTAACAAGTTAAATGATTTTGTTGAATTCGTTTGTAAATTAAGATATAAAACTGTATTTACTTATGCACAGAATGAAAAACTTCGTAAACTTAGCGGAATCAATAAACTTCATTAATTCTAGCCTTAGTTAGTAAAATTATAACTCAATTTTGATAAACTAAATATTTAAAAAATATTTAAACTTTATTTAAATCAACATTTTGTGAAAACAGTGTTTTAAAGCATTCAAGCTCATAGCTGGAATATGATTTTTGTAGCATAAATGTTGATGAAAACAAGTTAACATGTGATAATTTATGTTCTGAGTGGAGATTCATTATAATATATGAGATAATTTCAACATTAATTCTAATTTCATTCAAGGATTATAAAAACGAAAGTTCTATTATAAATTAAGGTTTAAACTTTGAATATGCAGAAATTATTAACAACTTTCTAATAGAATTGTTTATTATTTCGATAATAATTAAGTATTTTAATAAAATAGATATAAAAGTTTTAAAATATATACAATTTTTATAATTTGAAATACAAAAGTTTGAATTTTTTTAGAACTGTAGAACTAAGTAGAGCGTAATGGTGGATTTTAAAATGGATAAAATTGTATGAAAAATACTTTAGTATAATGAAAATTTTGTTTTAAATGATTACACATTTTATATAATATTTATTTGAATGGTTTTGAAACAAAATAAAATATGTGAATTATATAATTACTTTTTTTTGTTTGTGAAAAACATGATTTTTAATTTATTTTTAATCAACAAAAACAAAAAATTTTGTTTAATGAGAAAAATGGATGAAGAGATGTTTTTTTTTTTGTAAAAAGCTTTAAAATAAAGAAACGAATGTGGGTTGAGAAGTGTTTCAACAAAAGTGGAAAGAATTATTAAAAAATTTCAATAAAATTTTGTGCTTATTACATTTTTAGAAACAGCTATTATCCAATTATGATTAAAACTTAATGTGTTTCGCCTAAGACAAAATAATTAATTGAGAAAGTAGTCCAAAGCTTCTAAATGTATAATGAATAAGACGGCTTATCATGATATAATTAATCGGTCACAGTAAACGATTGATAAACTGAGAATAAATAAGAATTTACTGTTAGCACTGATCATGTGATTTTTAATAAAGTGTATAATTTTGGCGAAGTACTAATTAATGAGAAACAGTATAAATTCAGTGCAAGCGCTGATTAAAGAGTTAATAAACTATATAATTTAGTCTTACTGGTGAATCAAATGTGTTTTGAGAATCAAAAAAAAATTTTTTTATATGAGAAAAATGGGTGAATTGATTTTTATAAAGTAACGTTTAACATAACAAAAAGTGAATGTGGGGTAGCAGTGAATCAACATCACTGGGTGGTGGTCCTCCGTCAAGTGGCACTGGCAGTCCGTGTCGTGGTCCAGGTGGTGTCGGTATACGACATCCTAGTGCAAGTGATTTAAATGGTACACGTAGATTAACACCCACATCATCCGTATCATCGTGTGAATACAATTGTAAGGCTGCATGTCGTAATTGTGGCTATACAAGTCCACCATGTCGTAATTGTGGTTATACATCAAGCATTCCACCAGGTGGACGTTACATGACCACATTTGATGGACCATTTATTCATCGAACAGATACGTTAACAAATCGTACACAATCTTCATACTATGATCATTTATATAACAACCATCATGGGCCAGCTACCAGAGAAGGTTATGAACGTAATATGTCACGACAACACTTCGATTATGATCGAAATGATTCATTAAATTGGTCATCGTCACAACCCCAAAGTCCGTATCATCAACATCATCGAACTACATCATTTTCTTCAGCTGTACAACATGAAGATTTCCTTCCACCAGCTGGCTCCTCCTCGGCATCATGCCATCATAGAAATAGTAGTTGTACACCGTCACGACATGTTGGTAGTAACACCAATACTGCATCATCACGAATGATGTCCTCTTCGTCAACACAGTCACCATCATTGTCGAATCGTGATGCGAGTCATTATCATCGGCGTCGTAGTAGTGACACAATAACAATTTGTGGTAATAATGGTATAGGTGGCAGTGGTATGAGTGGTAGTGGGGGTAATAATAATATAAGTGGTGGTGGTGGTGGTGGTGGTGGTGGTACTGGTGGGGATGCAGTGAATAACCATCATGGTGATTATACAATGAGTATTTATTTTAATCCAACTATTCATCACGTACAGAATCGACTTTATAAAGTTACAGGTTTGTTTGTTTATTATTTGCTTTATCAATTTTATATTATATCTATAAACTTTCAAGGAATGAATATGAATTATTAAAGTTTGAGAATTCTAACCACACCTAAGAGAACAACATCATTCTTGCACTGCGTATATGACCATAGTAGTTAAACACGCAGTATAATATTAAAAAAAAAAAAAGTTTAAGAATTCTGTTAATAATAATTTTTGATGATTACACTGGTCAACAAAAATTTTGCCACAGAAGCATGACTTTACGTTTTGAAAAGCTTTTGACTTGCTGATTAAGAATCTGCGCGCAAAATTGCTTCAACACGTCACGTTATCGAGAAATTCGCCCCTTAACATGGAAAAAACTTGTGTGTTAATTCGAGGTCATATTTCAACGATGAATAATTTTTTCTCACGAAAATATTTACGCCATCAGAAAATACCATTTATTCCCCCTCAAAAGCCATTTTGAATTTTTCCAAAATCTTTTTCCAACAAATAGAATAGGTAATATATAAATATATAACTATAGAATTAATTAATTACAGATAAATATTTAAATTAGTAGTAATGTATAGGTATTTTATAACTATAATAAGTATCATATGATTTCTCGAAGAGCAAAAAGGATATCGCTATGATTCAAAAAGTATTTTAAAAGAAGAGGGAAGGAAAAGGAAATCTTCCAATTTTTCATATAAAATAATAATTACATAATGGTTTTACGGAACTTCGAATATAACAAAAAACGAATTTTTTCACTATTGTAGCTAAAAATATTTCAAAAACCTTATGTATTAGAGAAATTCTGAATTCAAATTCGAATTCAGCACCCTCAAAAACTAGAAGAAATGTCTATCGCATCAATGTGGCAAATAAAAAATCAAATTTTGTTGACCAGTGATCTGCTTGGCCAAATCTTAATGCTCTTTTTTTACGCGACTGTGCGACGCAAAGGAATGGTAAAATGTGTTTATCGGTCTATATATGTATGTGTGTTCTTATGTGCCATACAAGAGAACGCGATTTCTCTTAACCTTGTGAGAGTCAGCAATGATATGGCACTAATGAAAATCAATATGGTGACCACCAGAGAAGAGCTTAAAAAGTGAACACAATTGTGGCCGCCCTTCGGCCGCCATTTATTTGGTTTTCGAAAGTACTTTTTAGAACTTTCAATTTTCTAGAATGTTTCACAAGACCACTAGTAGTAGCTACCTGCAAATTTTTAACTATCTACCTTTTATAGTTAGGAGAAAATGGAACCATGTTTTGTCCTAATTTGCTCTCTCATGGGTAAACAGTGATGCTTACGAAAAAAATATTTCAAACAAAAATTGTTTAGTTTTAAATATAAGGAACATTTTTTGCATTTAAACTTTGCTTTTATCTCTTACGGATTACAAAATGGGTCCAATATTTGGCTGGTTGATTAAAATGGAGCACTCTATATGGATAAGCCTAATGACCATATAAATTGAAAAACAGTATGAATTAAAATTTATATTGTATATTAAAAAATAAAATTTTATTAGTGCTATTTAAGTTTTTTATGATATTATAATTTTAAATTTAAAATATTTTTTTCACTTTTATTTAGTAGTTGTATTTTCTCAAATGTACACTCAAAAAGTAATTAAAAGTTTTCTGTTGTAACATAACTTAGTTTGAGAGAATATGATGCAACATTATTACAGGATGTACCAACAATTAAATTTGGAGAGATTTTTTGTACCCTAAAGTTTAATGCTGTTAAACTATTTTAATTTTCCTCTTACTCTTTACGTCATCTAGATAAAAATTTTACACGTTTCCTGATATGGTCTATAATAGTTCTGATTAATAAACATACAACTGCAAATACTATTTCAAACCTTAAAAGTTGGCCTTATGAAATTTTCCCGAACTACTTTTGTTGCTGCAAATGAAGTCATTTGAAAGCAGTCGTTGTATTATTTTGCTTTCCCACTGACACTTAAACTTTATGGTATGGTAAATTAAAGTTCAAATTGACCATTAATTATTATTACCAATCTTCTGTATGGGAATATAGAAAAGTGTTGTTTTTAGACTTTTTCAGGCAAATTTAGAAATTTTTCTCTCCGTAAGAACCATCCTTGTACTTTAAGGAATATTATAAAAACAAGAATTAGTGAAATCCGTTCAGCTGCTCTCGAGATTTGCGCTTAGCAACACATTCAGCGATTCATTTTTATCACGCTTTTTTACGATAAAATGATTTTTTTTTTCTAAATCTTAATATATATATTTCTTGTGTTCGTGTGTATGTGACTGAACTCCTCCTAGACGGCTGGACCGATTTTGATGAAATTTTTTGTGTGAGTTCAAGGGGATTCGAGGATGGTTTAGATTTACAATTTGGTCCAGTACAACTGTTTTTGAGGGCTCCGTACCAAAAAAATGAAATTTCATTAAATGGTGGGAGCGCATATAAATCATATCACATTATGTATACTATGTGTACTATGTATTTTTAATAGTATTCAGGTATTGTCAATAGGCATTTATTAGAGCCATATGCGAGCGCAGCGAGCTCTACTATCAAAGGTCAGGCCAAAGGTCGAAGGTCAGGCCACTCCAATAAATAGGAGTTAAATTGGGGTTTAGCGGGATGGGTTTAGCGGACAGGCTAAACGTAGTATAGGTATTCATGAATTGGAGTTACGTTTTTACGGGACAACGTCCGTCGGGGCCGCTAGTCACTTTATATTATTTATTTTGTTTTTGAACTTATTTTCTTTGCTTTTTATTTAAGTTTTTTAAACTATTATTTATTTGAAGATATTTATTTATACATGCTGTATGTGTAGCTATGTTAAAGTGATTGTTGGTGAGCTATGTTAAATAATATGAAGTAAAAATAAAAGATGTAGGTATATTGCTGCATAATTCTTATTTTATAATACAATACTATAGTATAGTTACTACTATATATGTACTATAGTAGTGAAATGAACAACCATCTACTAAGTATCTTCTAACCCAAGTAGCGAAGCCAAGCACAAGCTCCACCTCATAACCACTCAAAACTTTAATATTTTCGTCTAAAATAAAGTTGTAATTAGAAAGTATATATAACTTACAGTAATATAACTTTAATAGCTATCTGTTGAATAAATATACTCTTCTGACATTAATATCTACCATTGTTTTGGAAACGAAAAATAAAAGTTTAACAAGCTAAACTTTAACTATAAACTTGAAGTGTCCCTATCATTGCTATGAATATATTATATCTAGTTACCGTTCGGTTATTAAATCGTTAATGTTGTTTAGATTATTCGGGAAAAGGTATGTCAATACAAATATTGCGTGTTTTGTAAAACTATAAATTAAAAATAATTTTTACCCGTCTGTCAAGGAATAGTTGTGTTTTTTTTTGCCGCGCGTACCTCGTATGTATGTTTTTATGTATGTATGCATGTACATTTGTTTGTAAATTTCTTTATCATCTTGTATTGCCCAAACGGCTGGATGTGTTTCAACATTTATGGCATTCTTGATCGTAAAGAAATATAAACCTAGTTTGTATTATATAACAAAAATTAAACCCCAGATAAAAATTATTTACAAAATAAAAAATCGTTCATTTTTTTTTGTATACAATTAGCATTCTTAGGTCGTTCTTTACTATATCGCTCCATTCATCGTTTTCATTGTTCCAAAAATAAACAATAAATCCCTGTGTACTTTTAATATATTCAAAAAAAATAGTCAACAAATAAAATTCATTAAAACCTTTTTACGAAAAAAGAAACAAGATTTCAAAAAAGTATACTATATGTCTGTTTTCTTCTGAATGTGTGTTGCAAAACTATTGTGTGTACCAAAATTGCGTAAATTTAAAGAGAAACAGAATGAGAAAAAAATTCTGATCAGTTTCTTTTTTTCTGTATCTTATATAATATTTCTCTAACCTGCATTTTCCTGTCCACGCAAATCTTCCTTATTCCTTTGCTAAATTCTATGATTTGCCCTTCATTTTAAAGCTTGCCCTTCATTTTAAAGCCTTCATGCTGGCTAATGACGAAAAATATGCTCACAGTCTAAAAATGTATCGCGTAGGAAAAAAGCATTTAGAGGCATCATATTAAAATTTAATTTTGTTCGTTATGTAATTTCTATATCATATCTGGAATAAAATTGCCTATAAATAAAATGGAAGTAAATGCCTCATTTATAAATCTAATCATAAATATTTTATCCTTTTACTGAAAATTATAAAATAATACACCAGGGTCCAACAAAAATTGGGTTAACTCTATGTATAGTTTTATTATAATTATCGAATATTTTTTTAAATTTATTTAACATTAATTCTCCGCTAGAAATGCTTTAGAAAACATACTGTATACCTAATCTTCACTAATTTCCTTTCTTGAGAGTAATAGATGTAGTTTAACTCGTATAGATTAACCAATAAAAATTACGTGAGGTCGCTGTTATTAATGGCATATATCTGAAAAATTGAACATGCGTGTGGGGTATGCCGCAGGAGACAAATTCGGATAGTGATGTATAACATTATATTTTTATAGGCTGTAAATAGACATCATGGAGTTTTTTCTACTTTTCTTTGATCCTGCTTGGTAGATGACAGAAATAGACCTTTATTGGAGAGTAATTGTATTTGCAGTGTAAAACTTACTCACAATCGGATTTTCAACAATCGACTCGAAATACAATCAAATTAACAGGAAATTTCGAAATTTAACATTTTCTGCAACGCAACCTCCCGGAAAGTTGGAAAAACAGTTTTTCTGATTTTCCTTAAAGTTGCGTCCAACTTTTCTGTTATTTGACTATACTTTAGTCGATTAGTGGAAATCCAATCTTTCTAACATGTATAGATAGAACTGAATAAGGTTATTTTTGGGTTAACTCTACAAAATTGAGTTAGCTTTACACTATGAAAATTAATGATGTTCAATGATGGATTTTACCGGGCCTATTATCGAATGTATTTTAGGAGATTCTTTTAAAAGACAGATAATTTTGCAACAATCTGTACATGTCGTCAAATAAAAGAGAAGAATTTCTTTTTGACTCAACTCAACTCAACTCATATTATATGTAATGTGAAGTGTTAGTTTTATTTTATTGTATTTTTTTATTTATTTTCAACAATTCTTTATATCATTGAAACATCACTTGAAATTCTTTATATTATGTGTGTTGTTTTGTGTTTCATATATCGTACACGTTACGGATACTCAACGTACTGGCTACGGACTACGAACTACAACCGTACGACGTAATGCATATTACATATGTGAAAAGTTCTCAAATGTTATACTTCGGAACTTTTTATTTTGTATAAATAAAAGTTCATACTTTATGTTTGAATACAAACATATGTGTAGAAAGTCTGTTTGAAATTTGCTTATTTTTTAACTTGACTGACTTTTTGCAATATTATGTACAAAATAATTTCAATTGATTAATTTTAGAGTTGTCAAAATGATTAATTTTATAATTTTCATTGGTATAAAATGATATTTATACAGTGTGTCGTATTCAAGATGAAGACACGCTCATATTCATTTATTAACCTCCGAACTAAAAAAGGGGTGTTATAAGTTTGCCAATATGTGTGTATGGCTGTGTGTTTGTCTGTCTGTGGCATCGTAGAGCCTGAACGGATGAACCTATTTTAATTTTTTTGGTTTCATTTGAAAGGGAATTTAACGAGAGTGTTTTTAGCTATGTTTTAAGTGCGAGCAAAAAAATCGAGCAATTTTTGTTTTCTCCAATTTCCATAAAACTCAGTATATAAGGTAATTTTGACCCCAAAAGTTCAAAAATTGTGTTTATTTTATGATTGAATGCCGTAGTACCGGAAATATCAACCAAAATCGCACTTGAATAGCAATTTTCTCCGAAATTTCGCATCCAATAGTAATATAAACGCGATTTTTGTGTTTTTTGGGTCAAAATTACCTTATATATTGAGTTTTATCAAAATTGGCTTCCAAAAATTTTTCTCGATTTTTTCGATATTTTTGAAGGGGTACGTACCCCTTAAAAAAATTGCAAAAAATCGAGAAATTTTTGTTGTCTCCAATTTCCATAAAACTCCGTATATAAGGTAATTTTAACCCAAAAAGTTCAAAAATCGTGTTTATTTTATGATTGAATGCGTAGTACCGAAAATATCAACCAAAATCGTACTCGAATAGCGATTTTGTCCGAAATTTCGCATCCAATAATAATATAAACGCGATTTTTGTGTTTTTTGGGTCAAAATTACCTTATATATTGAGTTTTATCAAAATTGGCTTCTAAAAATTTTTCTCGATTTTTTCGATTTTTTTTGAAGGGGTACCCCTTAAAAAAATTGCAAAAAATCGAGAAATTTTTGTTGTCTCCAATTTCCATAAAACTCAGTATATAAGGTAATTTTGACCCAAAAAGTTCAAAAATCGTGTTTATTTTATGATTGAATGCGTTGTACCGGAAATATCAACCAAAATCGCACTTGAATAGCAATTTTCTCCGAAATTTCGCATCCAATAGTAATATAAACGCGATTTTTGTGTTTTTTGGGTCAAAATTACCTTATATATTGAGTTTTATCAAAATTGGCTTCCAAAAATTTTTCTCGATTTTTTCGATATTTTTGAAGGGGTACCCCTTAAAAAAATTGAGAAATTTTTGTTGTCTCGAATTTCCATAAAACTCAGTATATAAGGTAATTTTGACCCAAAAAGTTCAAAAATCGTGTTTATTTTATGATTGAATGCGTAGTACCGGAAATATCAACCAAAATCGCACTTGAATAGCGATTTACTCCGAAATTTTCCATCCAATCATAATATAAACGCGATTTTTGTGTTTTTTGGTCAAAATTACCCCATATACGGAGCTTTATCAAAATTGGTTGCAAAATTTTTTTTTGAAAGTGTTTTTGTTGTCTCCAATTTTGATAAAACTTAGTATATAAAGAAATATTGACCCAAAAAGATCTTTATAATATTTTATGGTTAAAAATTTCAAAATCGAGTTGAAAATGATATACAAATAATTCGTTAATTCCCTGATGATGTTGCCGTGACTACTGCTATACTTTACTGTACTAGAGTAGCAAGAAAAAAAAGAATAGAAACGAAATGCAAGAAGGAATTGGTGTTGTTATGTTAAGTATAATGTTTGTAAGCATATTCAATTCTATCATCAACTATCCATTCGTACAACATCAGACAACGATGCAATCGATGCTATTTTACTATCATTTAGGTAGATGTTCTGTTTCTTCGTTCACTTCTTTCTAAACATTACAGTTTCTTGTTACTGTTACTGAGGTTATGTGTACAAAATCAACCTAGAGTGAAACCTTCTCTTGGGCACGACATACAATGTTGCAGTAAAACGTCGTTAGGCGAAATATTTTTTCTCAGTTAAACTACACACTTTGTTCAAAGAGTGTTGCAAAACAAAACATTTCAACAATCGTTTCATGTATAAAAATTTCCAATCAATGGGTACTAATCAAACAAAACAGCATTATATTATTATGAAAAACGGTTTACTTTTGAGCGTTTACAGACCTTTTAGATTTGACAAAACATTTTTCTCAATTATACAGCATGTCTCTAAAAAATCTGTTGACATCACACACATACATACCGATTCGGCCGAAACCGAAACTGAAACTTTTTTAAACATGTTAAAAATTGATTTTTTACTGAAATTTGGCTTATTTTTTACACTTATACAGACACTTAACACGTGTTAAATCAAATAAAAAACAAAGCTTTACACGCATCGGTAGTGCTTTTTTCAAAAAATTCCCAAAACGGATTTTTTTTCTTTACATATGTTTTCTCACAGTGCAAATCAACTAACAAGCATCTGAAGATCACACACCATTAGCGATAGCAAGAAATTGTTTCAATGTTTGGGTGGTCAAAATTAATAAAACCAAATCCAAGAATGCATACACAACACAACACATAAAGTCACAACAACAAAATTACACTGGAATGGCCGGCAAACTCAGTAGACACGAACTCACTCAAAGTTAACCGAACGACGCGCGATAATTCACGAAAGTAGAGTTTCGGTGTGGCTGAAAGATCAGCAGATTTTTTGCCGAAACCGAAACTAATGCTGAAACTGGATTTTTTGGCCGAAACCGAAACCGAACCTTCAGTCGGACACTATAAAAAAATAAACAACTCAAAAAATATTCTAAGCAACTTTTTCTCATAATTTTTTCGATACCTCTAACCGCATGCATCTCTGATGCAAAATATTAAGAATCGGCCTTACTTGTGGTAGTAGGCTGTGTTTAAAGTTTTAAAGTTCAGATATCGGTTAAGATATCTTAAAAAATGTGACTCCACGTCCTGTATGACTGTGTAAAATTTCAAAACGATATTCCTATAAATATGAGGGTCATCATTTTATATGCCACACACTATATTTTTCATACAAGTTTAATAATATATTAATACTTAATGCCAACCATTGATTCTCCAATAAGACATACAAACAAAAACTGTCTCTAGTACGTGTACTGTCTCTAGTACATCAACGAGGTTCTACTGTAATCTGTTTTCTTTATTTTTCCCACAACCTACTAACAATACAAATACAATATAACACAAACAAGAAGCAAAACATGAAATGGTGTTAGAAAAACATTATAAATGGTTACTTACAAGAATGTTTCAAAATGACGACATAACATACAAACTTACTTGAATACAACAAACAACAACGTTTTGAATAAATTTATTCTTCCATACATACATATTATAGAAAATTGTATTTCCATCATCTGTTTATGTAATGTTTATACATATATTTATATATTAATAGTCTAGCCGCTTAACGCAAACCTGAATAAAATTTATATAATTCGATACAAACAATGACAAAATATTGAAATTATTATTGATTTAAAAAAACTTTTCTTTTCCTATTATACGACATGAAATTAACGCACAAAAATATTTTTCCAAATTTCACTCAATCTATAATATAACAAGTGAAAACAAACAATGGACTGAGTTAATTGTTGAAATACCATGTATAGTCAGTGTTGATTTCTTTATCACATTACATATACCAACATGTGACACATACATAACTGATAATCAAGTATAGTACATATTATAAAATTTCCGCCCTAATTGTCGCCCGTAAAAGTTGTTTAATTTTTGATAAGGAACATTTTTTACATTTAAACTTTTGTTCTATCTCTAACGGTTTACAAGATGGGTCCTACGGACCCAAGACCCAATTGACCTATGATGCTCATTTACGAACTTGACCTCACTTTTTACGTCCTGAGTACGCTGTAAAAATTTCAGCTCGATATCTTTTTTCGTTTTTGAGTAATCGTGACCACAGACGGACGGACGGACGGCCGGACGGACGGACAACCGGAAATGGATTAATTAGGTGATTTTATGAACACCTATACCAATTTTTTTTTTGTAGCATCAATATTTTTAGGCGTTACAAACTTGGGACTAAACTTATAATACTATGTATATTTCATATATACATGGTATAAAAATGAATCGCTGAATGTGTTGTTAAGCGTAAATCTCGAGAGCAGCGGAACCGATTTCGCTAATACTTTGTTTTAAATATTCCTTGAAGTACATGGATGGTTCTTACGGAGAGAAAAATTTAAAAAATTGCCCGAAAAAGTCTAAAAACAACATTTTTTATATTCCTAATGGTCGAGCGGTTTCGTAGAAGTCTTGCTCACCGACTTTAAAAACGCTGTTTCGAGAAAAACGCGTTTAAACTTTCAAAAAATGTTTACATAGTTACCAAATTTTTTGTTTGACTTACATTGAGTCGTTTATTCCAGGGCCATTAGATTGAAATTATCAGAGAATATACCTACTTAAATCTTAAATATATGTACATTAAGGAATTGCAATAAAAATCGATTTTTTGAAAATTCCAACTGGATACATCCTCTTAAAGTAATATTGAAGACGATTTTTTTCTCATGCAAAATAAAAAACATCACTTCTTAAATCATAACGAAGGTAAAACTACCTGATTCGAAATTGCCCCCACGCGTTTATTCGGACAAAACAAGTAATCTGGAGGGCATGCCAAATAAGGCTATCCATACAGGGAACCAATAAAAATCCAACTTTAAAAATTGTTAAAATAATATTATTTGTTTATACTTAGAATCTATTTCGGAACCCATTAGTGAAAGCCCAATAACCCAATGGAAAAATCAATGACCTGAAGTTTATTTTGCCTAACTGGGCTTTTTTTCGCGAAATTTTTAAGAAAACTCAACATAACAATTTGGTATCGGTTTTGCCCAATTGGAATCTATTTAAGATATGATTGGGAAAACCCAGTGAAAAATTACGAATCTGTTATATAAGTTTTGCCTATCTAGGGTGGGTAGGTAATATTATTGGAAAAATCCGAAAAAAAGGAAGCAAAAATAAAAAAAAATAAATTTAGCTAATATGTGTTTATTATAGATTAAACAAAATTATACGATTAATGCCCGATGATAATTTGTGTTTAATTTTGGCTTACATGTATCGGTCCAGTTTCCGTTACACCTGATGTAAAAGAAGCTAAGATGATCTTAAATTTGTCTTGAAAAAAATAAACTTATATTACCACAGCGATTGGTCTATACGTATACATTAACAAACAAAAAAATAAGATAAAGTATAAAAGATTTTAAACTCGAATTGTTGAAGTTGTACTCACTTGTAAATGTAGCCTACAGTCCTGTAATGGTGTATCGCATATAATATGTATTGAAAATAAATAATAACAGGTATGTTTGCACACAACAATAAATATTCTACAAAAGATTACAAAATTTCAAAGAAAAAAGTAAATTTCTTAAAGGATAAAAAAATCTGTTAAAGGATAATTGAAATATTTTCAATACGACTAAAATTTACTCAAATTAGCTTTCAATTTAAAGTTAAATTGACTGATATGGTAAATACTTTAATTTATCATGAACTTGGCGATTATAATTAATAAAAATCAATCTGTTATTCGTTGCATGTGGCTAAGGAATTTGTCCTTTCTTGTTGATATCGTTTTCATTTTCTTGCTTCTCCTTCTTCTAATCGTTATCAATGGACACTTTGTTTTTGATGAATGAATCTATTTGTTGAGCTTCTGAGCTATGGTGACCAATCTCTCACCATAGTGTGTCGTATATACACAAAAGAGACGCCTTAAAGTAAAAATAATAATGTGGCCCCCACACAGACCGCCCCCATAATGACACATGAGTTTTTTTGCAGACTTTATGATGATTAATGTCATTTTCACTTATTTCTTGACTCTAAAACTCTCTCTGGTGTGCGTACGTTATCTTTTTGTGGGGATTGATGCAACAAAAAATTACTAAAATTAACTATATTTAAATCATTTCGTGAAAAAACGGCAAACAAAGTATTTATCGTTCAAACTATTCTCTAGGGGGTTACTTATTATGAACCCTATGTCAGATTTCACGGATTCTGTTATGCCTTCCAAAAATCTTGCCATTTTTGTCAGTTACTAAAAATTATATGTTCTTTTCTAAACATAGTCTGTAAAAACTACTAATGTCTTGATAAATTTTTGTAAATGTAAAATTTAGTACTTCCAACGTCATTATTTAATATTTTTTTTGCCAAAAAGTGGAATTTTCGTTAAAAAAAGACACGATTTTTAAAATTTGTGTAATCTAACATCGGGTTCATATTCAGTGACCGAAAATACCTACTAAATATAAACTTTTAGCCAAAACTAGCATTTCAAAAAACTACACATATGCTTTTCAAATGGGCTACATATGAAAAGCCCCCCCCCCCTCCTCGCTGCTGCCCCATATCACAAGGTTAAGTTGGCTGAATATTCCTTGGGGTAATATAAAGTCATTGCAAAAATTTCCATTAAAATCGATGCTGTTTTCCAACTTTTCCACTGAGGACACTTTTTTGCTTATAATAGTCCTTTTGAACTCATAGACAATTTCAATCATTTATCTTGAAACGTTTGAAAGTTTATTTAGAGTTATTAAACTTTTTCGAACCACTGTATGACCAACAATAGAGTAAACACTTCTGGATAAATTAATTTAAAAAACTTGTATCTAACTGAAAGTATGTTAAATACAAGTACAAGTTATTTACGTAACACAATAATATTACTCCAAAGAAGTACCTGCTGTAGTAATTGTTACAAATAGCATCCAATAAAAATGTACGATACCAAACACTTTTAATCGAATACCTTTGGTAGCTACAGACAGCTACACGTAGGAGTAAGAGTAGTTATTACCTCACAAATACTTAGTAAGTAGGTACTAGATAGGTATCCTGATGAATCTTTACGAGCAAACTATTTACACAAATAAGAAGAGAAAACACTCATTTAATGGCCACCCACTGCATCACACCGTAACATCGTAACTGTTATATTCAACCTATAAGTGTTATGTATGTTTGAATAAAAAAAAAGGAACAGTATTGTATTTGTGTATACTTAGGTACATATTTACTTTTCTTTTGACTGTTATTTTGAGTTTTATTCTCTTGTTTGGGGTACTTTCTGGAACAGTTTAAGAGTATGTTTATTGCTCGGATAAGGATAATAAATGTAGAAATAGATTATTTAATATTTAAAATTCAATTGTCATGGTGATTGCGTTCAAACTCCTTCGAAACGTAAAAATATTATCAAAGACAAGTGAAAACAAACAATTGACTGAGTTAATTGTTGAAATACCATGCATAGTCAGTGTTGATTTCTTTATCACATTACACATACAAACATGTGACACATTCATAACTGATAATCAAGTATAGTACATATTATAAAATTTCCGCCTAATTGGCGCCCTCACGAGTAAACAGTGATGTTAACGAAAAAATGTTCAAACAAAAGTTGTTTAATTTTTGATAAGGAACATTTTTTACATTTAAACTTTTGTTCTATCTCTAACGGTTTACAAGATGGGTCCTACGGACCCAAGATCCAATTGACATATGATGCTCATTTACGAACTTGACCTCACTTTTTACGTCATGAGTACGTTGTAAAAATTTCAGCTCGATATCTTTTCTCGTTTTTGAGTTATAGTGTCCACAGACGGACGGACGGACAGCCGGAAATGGACTAACTAGGTGATTTTATGAACACCTATGACAAAATGTTTTTCCTAGCATCATTATTTTTAAGCGTTACAAACTTGGGACTAAACTTAATATACTATGTATATTTCATATATACATGGTATAATAATAAATGAGAACTCTAGGATATTTCGAAATAAATTTCGATTTTTGCCCCAATTTCAACGGAAAAACGCAAATAATTAAATAGGCTACAATACATGGAACATTTTGTTGTGAATATACTAAATTTTTAATAATTCAAAAATGCTTCCCAGCAAATCATGTCCATGCTTTTGTAACTTGTAAGGAGATTATAATAATTGTGCTTTTCGAACATTGTTGCCAAAAAGTATTGACCATGACAATTTGTCTGATATTTTATTTGCATGATAGAAACCTTATAAATTTACATCGAATATTTTAGGCAATTGGCCAACTTATCATTATTTGATGTGAAAATTTACATAATCTATTCTGGCATATTAAATATAATGAAATGCTTTTTTAATATAGATATATTAGTTGCGCCCCGCGGCGTAACCCGTGATTAATAAAAAATGGCGTTACCGGTGATAAGAAGAGATTTTGAAAGTTTATCACCACTGTGTAAATTAACCAAGGATTTTTGAGAAAAATGCGCTAAGAATCTATGTATGTGTAAAAACACGATTCCTATATGATATCCCATAGGAATCGTACATTTTTCGGTATAAAAATTAGTCTATGTCATTTTTTAACTCCTAAACCCCACTACCTATTCAAAAAATCATGTTGATCCTTCTCTATGAAAAATTAAAATAATTTTGCCCACGGCAACAATACATTTTACCGGGGTGAAAAGTAGGGGCCTGCAAGTTTCAGGTATACAAACTATCAAACGCATATATTTGTAGAAATTCAGTACACATTGCCTACATTGGAGAATTTCTAATGTAATTTTTGAAAGTTTTATCATTTAGCTTTCAAATTATTTTTAAAATAACTCCGTTCTAATATAGATACGTTTTACTATATGAACATATAATTTTATATATTAGTCAGTAGACTTATCGATAAACCTACATAAAACTTACACAGTCTGTAACCAAACTAAACAAACATATGTCTTCTTGCATACTTTCTATTTAGTATCTACCTAAACAGGATATCCCCTAGCACCTTTCTCCTCACTTTGTGTGAAATGTGTGCGATACGTTATTTGAACGTCATCTTGAATGATTTGAAATGTTTTGTGTATATTTATTATAATACATTTTCTATTTGCCCCAGGCATGATTTTTATTTTAGGGAGTTACCATAGTAACAACATACTTCTTTATTAATATAATTGTATGCAGGGACATGCAAGTTTATGGTTTGCATATATGGTTTACATTGAAAATTTTATAATATTTTCTAAGAAATTTCATCAGTTATCATGTTAATTTCCATTAAAAAAGATTATTTATGGTTTTCGTCTCTTATTTTCACAATTTCTAATGCAACAAGTTTAAGTAATTGCTATTTTTCAATAATTTAAATTTTTCATTTACCTACTGTTCCATTTACATTCAACCAATTAAAAATCAGTAATTTAAGCCTTGTAAACGTCAAAGTTATCCACTGGGAGCGGTTTGTTTGTCCCTACCATGACTACGCACCCAACGAATAAACAATTGTTGTTATGTAAGAAAAATAATAGAAGGAGAAAAGAAAATAGATGAAAATTTTTCGTTTGATAAAAAGGTTTGTGAGTGTTCTGTGTGTTCTGTATCTTTTACACAGAAGACGGAAGGATCTCGTTTTTATTTTGGGTATACCTCAATCGATTTTGTGATCGTTTTGTAATAACGATATGGTTATATCAAAAGTAAAAAGATAAATGTGATTGATTGTGTATACGCTATATAGTCTCTTCCACTTTCTCTTTTGTATTCAGAAAGTTATTTAAATTGAAAAGAAAATGTTTATTTTTTTCCGTTTTTTCCATGTTTTGAAAAAGTTAAAAAGGAAGTTATTATTGTATGTAATATTTTTAAATTTATGTTTATGTGAAATATTTCCGTTTGTAAATTTAGCTACATAATTTTCGTATAAAAGTTCCAAAAGTGTTTTAAAAGTAAATGTGAAAAATTGGTCTAAATGTTATATTAATATCTGATTTATACTTTTGTGTATGGCAATGAATCAAGTATCTTGCTTCGTTCTATTAAAATGTAAACAGCATTAATATAGCATTTCTCATCGCGTGTCGTAACACTTTCTGATTAATTTTTTCATTATTACCAGAAATATAAGAACTTTCGTCGAAGTTCATCGTGTACATTTAGGAAAACTATACAAAAAAACAAATGTAATTAGAGAGTCAAGTTTTCCATGATTAGCGCCATACTATCAACTTTTATCTAAGGGCCATTATTTTTTAGTAATGGAAACTTCCTCCGGAGTTTATTCATTGCGTGTATTTTTTTTTATTCACATTTTCACTATGTGTATTTAGGAAATTTTATCGAAAAGCTATTTGTAAAATGTATACAAGTTTATTATAAGTTTATAGGTTATAGACATATTCAGTTAGTTGAGATATTTTCCAAATCATCAAGTTTATTATTCAATTTCGAAATAAACACTTAAATTTCCTTCTATGATGATTGACCCGTTTGAAGTTAATCGTCTTGAAATTGTTCAATAAACTTTCATTATTTAATAATAACAAAATTCTTATTATCTATTGTTAGATATTTGATCAAAAATTGGATAGTTAAATTTTCTGAGATGTCTAAAATCCTGCAATATTATTTTCTCGATTAAGACAGTCACAGTTATATGATCATTCCAGGCTCAAGCTGGTGTATAGTGTTAGATTATCAACTAGAAATTTTCAAAAATTTAATCAAAACAGACAAAAAGTAAAAAAAGTAAAGTTAAATAAAAGCATCTTAAAAGATTTTGACATTCTGTTCTTATTAAGTCAAATTGGCCATCAAAACAAATGGCTGTCACAAATAACATGTCAGTAAAATAAATAAGAGTACATATAGAAAATTTTTAAAGGACTGCAAAGTTCTTATTCACTCCTAATTACTATACCATTCACTTCACTGTAACTAGAACACTACTGACATCTCATTTTAGTTTCGTCTTTACAACAGGGAAGAACTGAACTTTGGAAATTTTCGACATGAATGGGTAAAGCTTATAATATGCACGTACATATATGACTAATACAAAAACATGTATTTGTTACATTTTAGAGCAACAAAACTTTTTACCAGTGTATAAGAACTTTAATCTATGCAAGGTCTTGTACAAGTCAGCATGTACATATGAATTATTAAAGAAAAGAAATTACATAAATTTTTTTAGGGTATCATAAAGGTAAAAGTTTTAGAAATGACATATCAGCAAAAAAATTGTTCTCATAAAATTATACGATATAACTAGTAAAATTTTTATGTAAAGATGACATGAAAACAAAATAATTAAATTTTCTATATATCAATGCCAATATGTTCTAGCTTTGAACGATTTTTCGATGTTAGTAATAAAAACAGGATGTACATTATAAAATTTAAATGTTTTTTTTATCATAGTTTAGACTAAAAACCTGATAGAATTTAAGCCCCAAATGAATATCTGAGTTTTTATGTATTTTTTAAGGACGTACAATCAAGTTTTAATGATATGCTTAATTTTAGGAGATATATCCTTAGGATATATCTAACATTATGAATAATAAATTGGTTTAAAGAGTTATATTTTGTTGCGAGAGCAAAATTAGGACCATTACATATAGGGCATTTCAATTGAAGATGGTTGGAACCCCATTAAAATCACCCCTAAAAGTGACAATGTTTAAAAAATTTTAGAAAAATATAAATTTCACCTCGAAAATGAAAACTAAAGGGTATGAAATTTAGAATTATTTAAGCCACGCATCAGAAAATAATTTTTTTTTCTCAAAATGTTATTTTGCCCCTACTCCATTAATTTTACAATTAATAATTACTTAAATAGGTTTTAATTCTTAAAATTGAATTGATAGTTTTATAAAAATCATTAGTATCGAATTATCAAGTAAACACAACAAAACAAGTTTTATGAAAGTGGTAATGTTATTTCAATTTCTTAACGATTATTTTATCAATTAAAAATTTTTAATATAAAAGGCCCTTGAAATGTCTTCAAAAATTACATAATTTTTAATCCATCAAACCAGTAATTTCGAAATGTTAAAGTTTGTAAGTATGTCGTATTTTTTTCTAATAACGAAGTAATTTCATTCTCATTTTTGTAGTGCGTTGTTACTGTATTATTGGCCATTGCTGCTGTGGCCTCAGTCGATGGAGCTGTAACTGTATACCGTTATAGTTACCAACCTTATGACCAATACTATGGGATGGGAGGTGCACTACCAGCTGTAGGCTTGAAAGTTGAAGGAAAGATTGAAGGTGCTGCAAAAATTTCTTCATATTCAATTGACCCATTATTTACTCCATACCACCATGGTTATCCATATATTCCAACTTTACGTTTAATTCGTGATGCAGAGAAGAAAGTTGAAAAAAATGAACCAACAGATATGTCTGCAGAAGGCCGCATTAAACGAACAGCAGAACGGTGCGAAGACTATCATGATCCAGAATATTGTAAATTATAGTCATAGAAATATCGTAGGTAGAATGTAATGTTTTTAAAAAAATACTTTTGTTGATTATAATTTTTGCTTGTGATATCATAAATTTTCGATCAAACCTAATATTACAGTTACTGTTTTGATGGTTTATTTATTTCAAGAATTTTTATTTACAGTGGAACCTCGATAGCTCGAACTTTGTTAAGTCGTAATCCTCAGTAAGTCGAGTACAAAAATACCATTTCCTTCCGCTGAATCTCTTAATATTCTTACTAAGTTTAATCCCAAGTTTGTAAGGCTTAAAAATATTGATGCTGAACAAAATTTTGATATACGTATTCATAAAATCACCTAACTAGTCCATTTACGGTTGTGTGTTTGCTCGTCTGTCTGTTTGTCCGTCTTTCTGTCTGTCGTAAGTTATCCAAGTCTGCCTTTAAGTTTTCGACACTATAATTTAAAATTGAAAAGAGATACCAAGCTGAAATTTTTATAGCGCAGTCAATTTGATCTTGGGTTCGTAGGACCCATCTTATAAACCATTAGAGGTACGACCAAAGTTTAAATGTAAAAATTGTTCTTTCTGTATAAATAAACAACTTTTGTTTGAAATATTTTTTCGTAAACATCACTGTTTACCCGTGAAATTAGGTTAGAATGGATATAGTATGTATACATGTATTATATTGCGTATGTTTTTTATATATTTGTATGTGTTTGTTTATTACTACGTACACTGAGGAAGTGAGAAGGAAGAAGATCTAATGACTTTGGGTGTAAGAGTGACTATCTTTCTTCAGTTATATGACGTAAAAAACAAATTATTGCGTAATAAACAATGTCTATACATGATATATCAACAACTCCGTCAAATGTTTCTTTTCATTTCTTTTTGTTTGTTTTTCTAATGTGATTTTTTGCAATGAGTTTGTAGAACTTAAATAAAAATTGTGTATCAAAAAACGTATGCGATGAAGTAGACAATTCAAATAAATTTAGATTGAATTTTATTTGAGAAAAAAAACTTCCTTTTGAAAAAATATTGAAACTCAGCATTTATGAAATATATATATATTACTCATACCAATATACGAATAATTTTTCTATACCATGGTACACTACTATACTTACTATATATTTAAATGAAAAGCGATAAAAAAGTTTTCTTGCAATTTTTCCTCATGATCAATTTTCATTAAATAACGAAGTAGTATAGTGAATGCATACGTTTACAAAAAATATCGGTTTATACTATTTTAAAGTAAAATTTCTAAGATTAACAATATACTTATAAAGCAAGCGTATGGTTACTAAAAAAAACATACCATGGTAGAGTTACTGTTTAGGGGTGATATCACTGATTTTCTGGTTTAGTATAATAGGCATAATAATAACAGTATTTTTGAGCTAAAAATTACGGGAAGAAGACGATTTAAGTTTATAGAATGTATAGTAATAATTTAAATAACCCGGTATCATAGAGTGTGGGACAAATATGGAAAATTATCATCGAGAAATCAGAAGTTAGAAAAAGTTTTACTAAACAGTTGTCATCGGACGTCTGCTGTTAGGGTAAAGTTTCGTTGAAAGATTCCATTACACTCATTCATACATGAATACAGGCCAAGCTAATAAAAGCTTGATAAAAACGAGAGGTATTTAGAAAAATTTTTTGATTATAACACTTTCTTTACATTTTGTGGGAATCCTTTATTTAAAAACAAAGTTAAATTCCATATGCCTATTCCCTATATATTATAAATGTGAAAGTAAGGATAGCTCATACATCAGAATAACACATAAGCTATAATTTATAAACACATAAAAAAAAAAAAAATAAAAAAAATTAAATTTAACATTTTACTACTCCATCTATGATCACCATTTTGAACCATAAATTAAAGATTTCTGTAAGAATTTTAAATAGTAAATGTGAAACAATTCATGGCCTTCTTTTCTGATATACTCAATGAATTATGACTATTTTACTGTGCATATATTGTTACTATTTAACTGTGCAAATATTTAAGCTGTGTAAAACAATCCTTCAAATATTATGGAAGGGGGATAAGTGAGATAAAGAAAGCTGGTGGCTATAAGGCGATGGCTTTTACTTTTAAGCCCAGTGAAGCGGCCGGGTATCAAGCTAGTATTTTTAATATAATTTTGCAAAGTATTGAATTCTAATTGATAAGAAGAGGTACAATGTTTAATGATCCAGAAGAATTTTGTAGAATTTTGCATACTTCAATTTTTTCCCTTTTTCTAAAATTTCTAAACACGATCCTCAGTTTTGTCCATAACCTCAATCTCTGAGCTACCCTCATATTTGACTAAAAATCTAATCAAATCTAACTCATCACTTAGTCACACACATTCATAAATACATGCTTTTAAAACGATAAAATATGGTGAAAATAATAAACTTTCTCTCAGAAAGTTTAAAAACTGTTTAATAAGAATTTTTATTTAATAAGAAGCTTTTTTCCCAAAAGAAAAAAAAGTTTTACATCTAATAATAAGAGCTGGTGTAAAATAAAGTTTTTTTAACCTTTTTGATAACATTTCATATAATAATGTAAAATTAATTATTTTAATTAGTTGGAATTTCTTTGCGATAAATAGTTTGAACCATCTGTTTTATATTTTATTTTATTTTTTTTTTTGCAAATAATATAAGAAAAAACTACGAAACAAAAGAAACAAAATTGTAATCCTTATATAAGCTTTCAAGCTTTTGTGATAACATCTTGGTATTAAATAAGACATAACTGGAAAATATTGAAAATATTACTACTGTTATTACATAATATAGCAACGCGCATATTGTACGTGAGAGGTTTTCTAACAGATAAATTTTCATTATGGAAGTGCATGTTCAAATATACGGTAAGTTTTAGTAAATATTTTGCCATATTTTTGAAAATTCATGAAAATTCAGTCAAAGATGGTAAAAATTTTACCTCGAGGTAAAGTGTTGACACCTCGCCTCAATTTGACCTCGCCTCAACCTCTAGGCGAGGCAAGTGAAAATTCTATCTCGGCCGAGTCCGAGGCAAGCGTTAATATTAATAAAAAAACTTTTAACAAAAAGAAAACCGACTTCAAAAGAAAAACTTTTCCAAAACATATTAACATGCACTAAAGAGTAAAAAATTATTGGTATTTTCGGTGACAGCCAAGGAAACAACTATGACAGAACAGTTTACTATATTAGCTTGGTTGACACCGACTCCAATATGTATAACAATGATTTTAACTACATTATATTATCGTTGTTTTTTTACTTTTTAGTGCATATTAATATGTTTTGGAAAAGTTTTTCTTTTGAAGTCGGTTATTTTTTTTGTTAAAAGTTTTTTTTTATTTTGTGATTTTTAGTGAATCTGAAATACACTAACTAATTTGTCAATATAAAAAGAATCATCAAAATCGGTTGGCGTGATATTGAATTACTTCCTTTTGTCGTACATACTTAATGAAAAATTTAAGACTTTTATGGTTTTCTCATGGATGCCGTAGTCAGAACTGGACCTAAATGAAATGGGACCACACGGGAAGCACCAGCTTTCAGTCGAAATTTCTGAGATAATACACATAAAAAAAAATATAGTCCAATTGGAAACCTCCTCCTATTTTGTTTGATGTCGGTTAAAAAAACCGACCGACTTATGAGGCAAATTCGTTGCAGAGAATTATTAATAACCCTTATTCGATGCCCTTTTAAAAAGGGCATTGAATAAGCGGACACCCTCAATAGAGGTAAAAAATTAAATCTAGATAATTAAAATTACAAATAAATATGAAAATAAAATTTTATTGTTTAAAATATAACAATTTACGAATTATTGGTATATCACTCATACGTTTGGTAACAGTTTTACGTATATCTTGTATATCACAGCAAGTGATAAACGTTTTATACCCCAAGGTATTAAATCCTAATTCCTCACAAACATCTGTGCAAATTGATTGAATTTCACTGGTATCATTTGTAAATATATTATTTAACGCAACAAACGCTACACCAGCCATTGATTTTCTACCATACAACACTTTCCAAAAATATTTCGGTACTGGAACTCTCTCTTCATCAGTTAAATAAATTAACTGCCCCACTCCTTTTGAATCATTTAATGCCAAAACATCATATGTGCCCGTGTATACCGTAAATGTTTCATTATATTGTCGTACTAATTTACGCACGATGTTCTCTAATTGTAACCATTTACCACTATTGAAAGTGCTCCATTGTGGCACGACATTAAACAAATAATGTGATGCTAATTGTGTTGCACAATAATTAAAATCACCAGCTGGTGCGAGATGACCTCGTGCTAAAAATGTTTTTGTCAAGTATTTTGTAAAATATTTCCCATACGATTTGCTCAAAGTTTCATTTTGATTTTTCTTCGTGTAAATGGTGTTCATTTTTACTTTTTTTGGTAAATTAAGACCTGTTTCAAGAAAACTCATTCGACATACTTCTTGCCCTAAAAATAAATTTATAAATTATTTAACAAATCAATGGTGAAATTTAAGAATTCGTGTTTATTGTTATAGGAGAATCGATTGGAAATTTTACATTTGTGATGGGTCCTAAACTAAAAAAAAGGGATGTTATAAGATTGGCCATTTTGTGTGGCACCGTAGCGCCATTTTAGCGCCTGTCTGTGGCATAGTTGCGCCTAAACGGATAAACCAATTTTAATTTTTTTGGTTTCATTTGAAAGGTAATTTAACGGAGATTGTTCTAGCTCTGTTTTATGTGCGAGCTTAGAGTTCAGTCCCCCGAAAAAAAAACTAACAAATTGGCGATGATCTTCAAAATTGATTTAGTTTGGAAAAGGCATGACATATAATTATAACATATAAATAATTACTATGGAAATAAATGTTCAAATAAACCTGGCTCAATTCATCGAAAGTGAAATGGTAAAATAATTAGGTAATTCAAAACAATAATTCAAAAGAACAAAATCAATTCAAATATTTCAATTTCAATTAAAATATTTCAAGAACGATTGGTTATTAAGAAGTAATTTAAAAACCAAACTGACTTTTTTCTGCATCCTTATACGAACAGTTTGCGCCCGGTAAAATAAAAATCCGAGGTATACTTTTAAATCGGGAGATGAAAAGTGTTATTTGCTCAACTATACCTGCCGATCTAATTTATGAATTACATGAAAAAAATTTTCCCATCAAAATATTCAAATTGTTTACGTGGATTAATTAAAAATATATTTTCCATTTCAAATGAAAATTTTCCCTTCGTTAACGGTCAATTACTCCATTAATTTATTGTTGATATTTTCATGAAAATTTGATTATTATTTGAGAATAAAGAGTGGGTAATACACAGTTGAATTTATTTCCTAATTATTATAGGTATAAGTATATACTAGTTACCTATTAAAATCGTACTAATTAGCTTTTATTATTACACTAACTAGGGGTGACACAACAAATGAGGACCAAACAGATGGTCCTTTAATAAATTTGATAATTTTAATTGGTTATGTATGACCTTCAACGTTCCTGTTCATCGTTTGTTAACAAGAATCAAACATTTTCCACCCATAATTTGACAGGAAGGTCCGTAACTAGGGCGTGGTAAAGTTATAAAATTATTCTTGAATCCACATTCTTGAAACCTATTAGAGCTAGGTTAATTTTGGTCAAAAATTTGAAAAGTATGACCCCAAGTTAGTAGGATTACGTACCTGGTTTATCAAAATTGGATAAAATTGGGATGTGATAGAGCAAAATTAAATTTTTTGGATTTCGATGACGTCATCAAGTTAAAAAATTCGATTTTTTTTACAATACAGGTAAATTTGATCCGATCTGATTGGAATTTTTTTTGAAATCCACTAATTTTATATCATCTGTTTCGACTGTGATGTCAGTTTTTCGCTAACTATCACTGCTTTGCTTAATTCCGGAACCGGGGCTTCACATTCTTGAAACCTATCATAGTTAGGTTAATTTTGATCACAAATTTGAAAAGTATGACCTAAATTTAGTAGGATTACATACTTGGTTTATCAAAATTGGATAAAATTTGGATGTGATAGAGCAAAACTAATTTTTTGGGATTCTGATGACGTCATCAAGTTAAAAAATTCGATTTTTTTGAGAACACAGCCAAATTTGATCCGATCTTATTGGAATTTTTTTTGAAATCCACTAATTTTGGATCATCCTTTTCAACTGTGATGTCAGTTTTTCGCTAACTATCACTGTTTTGCTTAATTCCGGTACCAGGTCTCCATATTCTTGAAATCTTTCAGAGTTAGGTTAATTTGAATCACAAATTTGAAAAGTATGACTCAAATTTAGTAGGATTACATACTTGGTTTATCAATATTGGATAAAATTTGGATGTGATAGAGCAAAATTAAATTTTTTGGATTTTAATGACGTCATAAAGTTAAAAAATTCGATTTTTTGGAGAACACAGCCGAATTTGATCCTATCATATTGTAATTTTTTTTGAAATTCACTGATTTTAGGTCATTCTTATCAACTGTGATGTCAGTTTTTCGCTATCTATCACTGTTGTGCTTAGTTCCGGTACAGAAACTTTTCGGAATTACAACAAAAAACTATTGAATAAATACTCACAATATGTTCCTGTAATATTATGTACTGTATAAATAGTTTCCCATCTTTCACTATTATGACATGATTTATACAAAGGTATAACTTTTTTATCCACTTGAAACGTAACTGCTTTAAAGTGACCTTCATGTTTAGCACATTTCTCATCTAGTAAATCTAGAACTGTTGCTGATGGATCTTTTGCACACAAGAATGAATCTAAAGTGGTATAATTTTTTTTCGTTGTATCATATTGTCCATCACGGCATGTTATAAACAGTGATGTAAGTCCTGTAACTGAAAGATTTAGTTCATGTTATATCATGTTTAAAATATATTAAATGTTTGTAGAGTTTGTAAGCATGCAACAGATAACTAAACTGTAGTACAAAGTTTGATAAAAATAAATTTCTACTTCGTTGATCAAGAATAATCACATCAACTATAAAGTCTACATTTGCAAAACATATGATAGCATTTCAGAACTCAAGAAAAATGTTCGAACCACGAAAATTTAAAAATTAATATAAAGGCGGGGTCATTTTTTCGAAAAAATCGATGAAAATCGTCAATAATTCGTAATAAATCAGTCAAAAATTAATACGCAATAATGTTTGGATGTCAAGAACAAATATTTACTTACACTCATTTGATGCAAATTTATTCTTATTTCCAGTACAAGCCAATGTTAATTTTTCATTATGTCGAAATTTCACTTGCGCACTAAAAGGTACATACAATTGTTGTAATTTTGTAATAATCAATGGCGCTTTTTGTCGAAAAAGTGTTAAATTGCCTTCACAATCTGTAATGAAAATAAAAATTAGTTTTGTAAAGAAAAGCATTGTTTATGAAACTATGCGAATTTTTTTTTCTCCTTTTCGGACGGAAACTGTCAACTTTCGGTCCCGACGCTTTGCGCCTCCATCAAACAGAAAAATAGTATACACACTACGGGAGCAAGTAAAGAATACCTCAGATCATTCTTTACTTTTGATCCCTAGATAAGTACCCTCTTTAACGCACTGTGGTTCAATTAATAGCTAATTGTCTATTGCGTGTTTGAAATTTATACTTGTTATCATTACCAAATCAATTAGCTAGTCGTCATTAAAAAGAAAATCGGACATTAAAAAAAAATTGAATGCACCCCGTACGGGATCGTCTTTTACGCACTTGACAGGTAAAAGTATTCACTTTCTAAGTTTGCACACAAGTTCCGCACTTGTTACACAATATATTTTGTATTTATATCACTTTCACTAAATACTTACGTTTATATGAATTGCTTTCATTAATTGTGATAATTATCAAAACAATTATAATTTTATTAAGTAAACAAAACATTATTTTGTTAATTTATTTACAATAAATATTTCATTGATAGACTGTTTGTATGTTTGTTTAAAACAATTAACATAGCATCATAGGTATTGTATTCTGGAATGTTGTTCATTATTACATCGGTCTTGAACTGATTTTGTGTGTGAATATTTAATTCTAAATATAAACTAGTATTCTAATTAGCATTTTCTAAGATACCATGATGTTTAAACACTGAGTAGTTACATAACACAATAATATACATTACAACTAAAGTGTGTTCAAGGGAGGGGTCTCATAAATGGATGCATTTACAGGACTATATTGTTATGTCAAAATTTATATGGATAGATTCTTAATGGGAGGAGTTTTGACCCGCAAAACCCCTCCCATGCACACTGGATTGAAGCGTTGAAATTATCTATAAATAATTGTTTCTATTGAACATTTGCTTAACGTTTGTTTAATTCAAGTCAACTTGATTACACAGTTGAATTTCTTAAGAATGTTACTGTATTTCTTAAAGCATGTGTTCTCTAGTATAAACTGAATCAAAATTTTGTATAAACTTGCCTAAACCGTTCGGTAATCTTTAATCGTGTGATGAGAGATTTACTCACACGTTCTGTACAATATTATTTTTATTATTTGATTACATAATTCATAAAATTATGAATCACATTGTATTGTCGTGATGTAATTTTCAAAATAATTTTACTGAATTATACTCGAATGGTATTTAACAAGTGTATACTGTATATACGTCTAACATGCCAAAAAAGTTTCCAAGTTTTGAGTACAATTTGTTATATTATTTAGTAGTTTTCATATTCCATATATAACAATATCATATAGGTATATTTTTGAAGCGAATCAGTATAAATATTTCTAAATTGCTTCAACTATGAAGGGAATTTGAACAATCAAATAATGAAATAAATTACATCGTTCTAAAAATAACTATGAATCTAATATAGTAATTTTTAATGAAATAATTTGTATCCAAATTAGCGGTAACTTGCTAATTAATCGCGTTTTTATTGAGAGAAGAAAAAAAAGTAAATGTGTTTGTCGTAGGATACTCACAGCCGGATTTTGAAGGACTGTAGGTATGCAGTGTTGGAAGCTAAAACTTGTTAACGCTTTTATGGTAATGAATAAAGTCTAAGATCCCATTTTTTAATAATTTGTTTACCTTCACGGTATGTCATGCAACCCGAGTGTAAAGCGAACAAGGCCAAATTTCAGCTTTTGCTTGGAAAGCAAATATTTTGGACCTGGAACCCGTATGATATTTTTTATAGCACATAGAAAAATAAACAAAATTTTATCTAAACTTCATTTACAATTTGGCGATAACATTTCTTACCGTATCAACCCTCCGTAATGAGCTATTGAGGTTCCAACTTCGATGATTTTTCACAGAGATACAGCTGTTTCAAACTTTGCAAAAATTTTGATACTTTAAAATGTTACTTGAATGCTTTTGATAGGAGTAACCGGGTTTCTTATGATTTTACAATATAATAAATATGTATCAAGTTTTTGATCTCCTTTCGAAACTAGTATAAAGTTGATCGTTGAGTTAAAAGTGATCCAGTTCCTTTATCAGTTATACTGTATTTCATCATTGACAAATTTTTTTTCTTTTTTTCAATAACTGCAAAAACATTATAAACAAATTAATAGGACACCATTATTATTAAAATGAATGTTTTGGAAATGACGCGTCAAACTAATGACCCATTAGGTCAATATTATCATAAATTTACCGTGTACTTTTTTTTCTTTAAGTGTTATTTGTGTATGCATCACAATAACTCCTTGTCTATGTTATTTGCCATAATGATATTGCAAAAAGTTAACTTTTAAGATAAATTACATCGTTTTAAATAGCATTCACATATAGTGAGTCAGTCAGTGGTTATTAGTTTTAGAGAACACCCTCTGGGCTACTTTATAACATCTACAAAATTATTGCATACTATTTTTGATAGTACATTGTTTGATAAATTTAGAGTTTGTAGTTGAAATTATCTTCTAGTCTAGAGTAAAGTTGGAAAGTTTTTGATATTTTAGTAAAAACTAACATGACTTTTTTTGATTCTGTACAAGATTGTCATGTACTTTCGACTATCCGAGAGTGATTTTATTCTGTGGTAATGTATGGAAATTTCTGTGCTGTGAATACTTGATAGCATAAACTTAGCCTTCTTTTTGGCACATATGAACATATCGTTATTAATTGTTCTTCACTAATGACCAAGTTTGTGGAAAATATGGATCGCTTAAGTCTTTGCTGGAAGAAACCTTTAATTTTTTCCTAATTCCGAGATAACTTTACGGGAAAGGTTTCAACAAGGGTTAGAAACAATTTTGGAGTACAGGTCTAGAGCAGTGCAGTTGTAAAAAACAAGTGGAATTCACAAAATTTTGGTATAGGTGTTTATAAAATTACCAAATTAGTCCATTTCCGGTTGTCTGTTGTCTGTAGTCTGTCTGTCTGTCTGTCACGATTACTCAAAAACGAAAAGAGATATCTAGCTGAAATTTTTATAGCGTGCTGAGGAGGTAAAAAGTAAGGTCAAGTTCGTAAATGAGCAACAAAGGTCAATTGGGTCTTGGGTCCGTAGGACCCATCTTGTAAACCGTTAAATAAGTTTAATGTAAAAAATGTTCCTCATTAAAAAAAAACTTTTGTTTGAAACATTTTTTCGTAAACGTCACTGTTTACCCGTGAGAGCGCAAATTATGCGCAAATTGTATAGCATTATATGGGTATATCAGTTATATGTGTGACATGTATGTGTAATGTGACAGTGTAATCAAACCTGTCTATCCATGGTATTTCAACAATTAACTCATTCAATTGTTTGTTTTTTCTTAAATCAATTTATATTCTTAAAAGCTTTTAATTCGAATGATTAATAGAAACAATTTAAAAATATTCCCTTTATAACAATAAAAGATTGTAGTTTTCACCTCATTGAGCTTTGAAATATGAATTTTAAATGAGGATTCTTGGATACCGTCTTAAAGTAATATCATTTATTATATGTATAATCTTGAACATGACGACTATAACCTTACCTAGAAAATGCATTTCTGTTTATTATATCCTTGAGACCGTCAGTTGTTTCTGTTAACTTATATTAAATTCCATAATATTCTACATAATATACCATTTATAAACAGGGCTGGATTTTGTCTCTTATCAGTTATAAAATGTTAAGACAGATCCAATATAGACCCATCATAATATTTGTTATTAAATAACAAACAGCCCTATGGAAATATCGAGAAAAACGCTAAAAAAAATTTTTGTTTTGGAATTTGATGAAACTGGGTGGATGGGGTAATTTTGATCCAAAAAGTTTAAAAATTAGCTTAATTTAATGATTGGATGCAGAGTTTCTGAGGTATCGCAATATTTGGATCAATTTTAGTCCGTATCTCAAAAACTATTCGACCAGTCAACAAATGCACCCGATTTTTGTAATTTTTTAGTCAAAATTACCTTATATACTGAGTTTTATCGAAATTGGAGGTAACAAAAATTTGTCGATTTTTTGCAATTTTTTTAAGGGGTACCCCTTTGGAAAAATCGAGAAAAACGCAAAAAAAGTTTTGCTATAGAATTTGACGTAACTCGATGGAAAGGGTAATTTTGGTCCAAAAAGTGTAAATATTATGTTAATTTAATGATTGGATGCAGAGTTTCTGAGATATCGCAATAGTTGGATCAATTTTAGTCCGTATCTCAAAAACTATTCGACCAGTTAGCAAATGCACCCGATTTTTGTACTTTTTGGGTCAAAATTACCTTATATACTGAGTTTTATCGAAATTGGAGTTAAAAAAAATTTTTCGATTTTTTGCAATTTTTTTTAAGGGGTACCCCTTTGAAAAAATCGAGAAAAACGCAAAAAAAATTTTGCTATAGAATTTGACGAAACTCGGTGGAAAGGGTAATTTTGGTCCAAAAAGTGTAAAAATTGGGTTAATTTAATGATTGGATGCAGAGTTTCTGAGATATCGCAATATTTGGATCAATTTTATTCCGTAGCTCAAAAACTATTCGACCAGTCAACAAATGCACCCGATTTTTGTACTTTTTGGGTCAAAATTACCTTATATACTGAGTTTTATCGAAATTGGAGATAACAAAAATTTTTCGATTTTTTGCAATTTTTTAAGGGGTACCCTTTGAAAAAATCGAGAAAAACGCAAAAAAAAATTTTGCTATGGAATTTGATGAAACTCGGTGGAAAGGGTAATTTTGGTCCAAAAAGTGTAAAAATCGGGTTAATTTAATGATTGGATGCAGAGATTCTGAGATATCGCAATATTTGGATTAATTTTAGTCCGTATCTCAAAAACTATTCGACCAGTCAACAAATGCACCCGATTTTTGTACTTTTTGGGTCAAAATTACCTTATATACTGAGTTTTATCGAAATTGGAGATAACAAAAATTTTTCGTTTTTTTACAATTTTTTTAATTGAAAAAATCGAGAAAAACGCAAAAAAAAATTAAGTCCAGCCCTGCTTACTCAGATTAAATTAAAATACACGCCACTAAAATCAAATATCGTAAATGTTTTTGCATCATGTACATTGTACATACATAGGTAGATAGTTATTTTATGTAAAAGTCAAGAGGTTCAATTTGAAACATTATTGTATTTTTTTTGTTCATTTGTTATTTTAAATTATAATTTTTACATTAAATAAAATACTTTCATTTACATAATTACCAAATTTATTGTAAATATTTGCATTTAATTTCCTTCTATAGAACACGAGGAAGGATAAATCAAGGTCAACCTTTTAAATAAGTATGATCACTGATTAATGCCATGGCGACTTAATGAACTCTTGATAGAAGGTTTAACTTTTTTATTGCGAAAATCGAAATTTTGTATAATATCAAATCTATTTCCATATAACTTAATGAGTTCTAGGTCGCTCAAAATAACTGAAAATAAGGTTAAGTTGGACAAAACAAGTTTGTTTTAATTTTAACACAAAAACTTTATTTATATACAAATTTGGGACCCTTCAAGATAACTACAAAAAACATCTTATATTTCAACATAACATTAGCGAGATTTCTTACATTTCAACATACCTCCAGGTGTGCTCTTAATCGTTCTTATCGTCATATTCACAATGAGAAACATCAAAAACTCCCGAGTAACAAAACTCATGACTTTTTCACTTAATTCGAGGATATGATTGGATAATTAACGAAAAATATTTATAAAATTGATCGTTTTGAAAACGGCTAAAGATATCGAAATTGTTCACTCCACACTTTTTTTGGAACTTATGTTTGACATTTTTTTAATAAAATTAATTAGTTTCATTCATAATATTGTTATTTATCATTTAAATATATATATATACTAGCGACCCGCCCCCGCTTCGCACGGGTGCAATGCTGATACTAAATTCACTACAGAAAAACTGTGAACGTTGTATATAAAAACATAGCGGCCCGCTCTAGCTTCGCACGGATATAAAATATATAGCCTATGTGATTAAAATCGATCCAGTAGTTTTGATTTATTCATTACTGCCCGTGGCCCGCACGCGTTAAATTTGGAGTAAAACAATCCCCCTTTCCCTATACCATGAAAATTTCCTGCTATCTTTGGAATATCTAAATTCATACACTACATTATTACTTATTTACTTTTTACATTTTTAACTATTTACCTCAAAAATAGCAGTACTTCTCCACTATTTAATGGATGTTATTATACATATTAACCTTCCTCTTGAATCACTCTATCTATTAAAAAAAAATCGCATCAAAATCCGTTACGTAGTTTCAAAGATTTAAGCATACAAAGGGACATAGGGACATAGGGACCGAGAAAGCGACTTTGTTTTATACTATGTAGTGATGATATAGATTTTCATACATTTTATTTTAGAAAAAAAATTTCCGACAATTTTTGCTTGAAACTTTCTCTTTGCAAAACATCTGATAGGGATTATGTAGGTAGGGTGACATCCAATGTTAATTCAATTTTGTACCGCTATTAACGTAAATAAGTTTAACGATATTTATAAATATATATTGTAATACAGACTGAAGGATGGAATTTTATACAAATATAGAACAAGCAATGTATTTTAATGTAATAACATGCCAAGTGAAAACAATGTAAATTCGAGTAAACATATCAGGTACCTAAACCCATCTCTGTATGTATATATATCGGATAATTATTATTATGCAAAATACATGACGGCTAAAAAATTACATCGTATTCTACTATGTTTGAAAAAGTACTTCAAAATGTTGATTTTCCTAATAAAAAGCCACAAATTATATTGTAACGCTTATTCTGGGAAAATTAACACGCTCTTGCCATTTTTCTCCCAATTATGAAGCAACCCTCGATCCAATTCTGGTTAAGGAGTAGAGCAGCCGTTTTATTTTTTATTTTTTTTATTTTTTCTACTAGCCAAATTTTCCATCGGTCGTTAACTATGGCCATAAAAACATTTGTAATTACTGAACATAAAGTCTTATGGACACCGCCTGGAGAAGTATGTGTCACAATCAAACCAGAATTGATTATATAATTTGTCGCTGCAACAGTTTTGATAAAATTATGAATTGAGTACCGGCGAAATTTGTCAGTGATCATGCTTATGGTATGGTATGGTTAGCGGGCCATGCTCGAGCATCGCGCCTCGAAGCAATGGCTCAGAGCACCAAGCCAAATAGACCCTTGTACTCTATCTCCGCTACACTTTTCAGTGGCTATTATAACCAACTGATAACCATGCTTAACTTTCGCATGAAAAATTTTTGCAGGATGTCGTTAATTTTGACTCCAATTATATGATAAAAATGCACTCTTACGTTCAAGAGCATGTTTTAAACGGATTCCTGCAAAAATTTTCCATGCGAAAATTAAGCATGCTCAATGATGAATTAAGAATTATCACGCTAATAAATGTCCACTCTTTATATTATTATTCATGCACCACCCAATGTTTGTTAAAATATTTTCGTTAGTGTTATATAGCAACAAGACTGCTGCTACCAACAGTTACCTACGTACGCTCACGTTACTATTTTATATTCGATGTAAAGAATTGTTGTACCCATCTAATAAGTGAAATATTTACCTTACATTTTCACTAATAATAAATTAGACTGCAAACACAAATGTAACAAAGAATGAATTAAACAAAGATAATATTTAACAAAAACATACATACCATGCATACATACAGGCAAACGTGCAAGTATTTGTCGAAAGCAAATATTAATTTGTCTTTGGAAATAATTCTAGTGTTAATCTAGGCAATTAGATATTCAGATTAGAATTAACTCCTTGTAATTAGAGTTTGAGACCAAGCTTTGGAAGAAATAATTCTATATCACCGCTACTGTGGAAAGGAACGAAAGGATATCACATCTTCTTCCAGGGGGAAGGCAAGCTACAATATTATTCGAATGGGGTCCAAATTTACCAATCCAATCCATTCCAGATCCAATTGACCTATATTGCTCATTTACGAACTCGGCCTCAATTTTTACGTCCTAAACACACTATAAAAATTGCAACTTGATACATCTTTTCGTTTTTGAGTTTAAAGCATGACAGACGAACAACTGGAAATGGACTAATTTGATGATTTTATTAACACCTATAATACCAAAATTTTGTTCGTAGCATAAATATTTTTAAGCGTTACTAACTTGGGGCTAAACTTAGTATACCTTGATATATATTACATATATACATGGTATAAAAATTTGAGATATAACCCAAGGACCCAATACAAGCTCCTCAATTATCCATCAACAGAGATTTGAATTTTGGGTGTCAGTTTATGTTAAAAAGAGGAGAAATAACTACAAATCTATGGGATAACTTAAACAAAATTTTTGATAATGGATTTCATAAAGATGCACGTAATATTTTTAGAGGAATCCGTGCCTTCTATACCTTCGAATAACGATCTGTTTTGCAATGTAAATGCCTAATTTTAGAGTACATTGACGATTTTTATAATCGTGATGCCAACAACAGCGCACATATTACAAAGTACTTGATATTATCGTTTGTTGTATGTAGTACGTAGTTATACTTAGGTAGCAACCTAATGTTTAATACTATAAATCACAAAATTATATATGTGTTTACATTGTTTACCTTGTGTTTAATGAACATTTTTCATTCCTATTTGTCATATTGCAGACTTACAGTTTCATTACTGGGATCCTTGAACACTATTTAGAAAATTATTTTTCCTAGAGAATACTCGTGGTTTTATTATTTATATATAAACTCTATAAGAGACTAGTTATCCCGTCAGCACTCTCGTCAAACGATCGGTAATCTTTAGTAGCACGATGAGAAATTTGTTCAGATGTTGTCAGATTGTAAATAGACAGTCAGATGAACTTTATAGAAAGTGACTAGCAAATTTAAAAATATTAAATGCAATAAATGGTGGAAACGCATATAAAAATCGCATTACATTTCATCTTTATATGTACAATGTATTTATTTGCGCTCCCACCATATTTTTATCTAGAACAGCGAACAGGTATTTTAATAGTATTGAGGTATTATTTATTATTAATCGGGCCTGTTCAAGTATAATAGTACAATTTGTGTTTAGCGGGCGGGCTAAGCGCAGGCGGAGAGCTTGCGGGTGCAGTTAAGATTAATAATTAAATAAATTGTAGGTGAAACGAAATTCACCGGGTCAACTCGCATTTGAAATGTCGATAATAAATCGCAAGGACAGTCACTATGTGTTTGTAGTATCAATTTAGAAAATTAATGTTCTTCATATGGCCAATTGTCTGTCGCCTGTTCCCGTGTTCCCAAAAACCTATTCATATTCGCATCAGAAAATAAATCGAAGAATGTTGTGTATCGTAGAGCCTTGCGAATAATAAACATTACGTTTTATTATAAATTTTTTTTAAATGAATTATACCAATTCAAATTCAATATTCATAGTTAAGACAGGATAGCGTCTGTTGGGTCAGCTAGTCCCATATATAGATCAGTTTTGAAGTTTATACCATCTCGTTGAATATTTGTTTAGATAGACTACTACGTATTGACTGTTTGTTCCGTTAGACCTTGTATTTAGGTTATTTATGACTTTATTATTAAAAAAAAAAAATCTATGGTTTTTGGTAGATATTATACAATTTTTTAATATTATAAATTATATGTTTTTCTACGAATTTTCAGAAAGTTTAAACGAACAAAAGAATGTGATTGTATTGTTGGTTTTTGAGCGGTTATCTTCTCATTATATAGATATAATAATTTTTCTATAAGTTCAGTTGATGTCAATGGTTGTTATTTGATGAACAAAAGGTTATGGTTATATCATAAATGGTTCAAAACCAAAGCTATTAATTATGTTTCAAAACACACAATGCACAAATCTTTTGTGATTTCGCTTCAAAATGAAATGGTTTCATTATAAAAGGATGTTATTATCAACATAAATGTTTATAATATGAATACAATTTTATTGATAAATTTTAATTAACTATATTTTAATTAATATTATTTATATGCATGAAATGTTTAATGACCGTTTGTTAAATTCATAACAAAAGAAACAAATAATTTGTAAACCATAATAATAGTTGCGTCAGCTTAGCGAATTTTGAAAATAATTTTAAATGTAAAAACTTAAGTTTATAATACTATTTATAGCCCCTTTTAGTTCATAAATTAGAAATTAACTACTGTTAAATTTACACGTGTTTTCTACATGGTACATCAACCCTAGTAGTTCAGTTGGTTAAAGCGTAATCAATTACCGCGTAATCGCGGTATGCCTCCTTAGGCATGCTACCTTTATCAGGTTCGATTCCCGCCGTTGCAACAAGTATTTAATGATTTTTGAATGGGCTGGTGTAGTGCATGGTATATGCATGAAGGAGGTGTACTCAGCCTCTGAAAATAACTGAGGAGCTAATAAATGAAATTATCAGCAAAAAAGGTGGAAAAACACATACATGGTATCACAATGGACTTTCTAGCCTAAGTGTGTCTCTTATGACACATGGCAACCTAACCTAACTTAATAATTATAATAATAATGGAGTTTAACCCACGTTTCTCTTACATTTATGCCTATTAAGTGTAAAATTTTTTATTATTAACAATAATGTCTCATTAAAATGTAATATGGGACGATTTGTATACCACAGTTATACCACATGGTCTTTTACAAATAAAAATATTATTATTATAATTATTATTATAACAGAGGCCACCCACATCATATTTAATCATTATTTATTTAAACTGTATTGTATTACAATTAAATTTTTATGATGTGGGTGGTGTTGGTTACATCCTCATCAATTTACTACCTCATTAATTATAATTCTAGGTATCTAGGGCTCGCCGCTTCGCCTCTTGCTAACCCACATGGTAGTTACTTTGATTTACATTAAATCTTATATTATTTGTAATTATTAACAATAATGTAAGATTCTATGTAAATCAAAGAACCATGTAGAAAATTCCAAAAAATATAAATAAAAGTTTAAAAACTAAAACCAAGATGACTAACACTCATCGGGGTTACGTTCTAAAAAATATGAAACATGAAAAACATGGGACATGGGACCCTTGGGGGACTTCAGGGACCTCAAGGGACCCTCCTGAGGAAAACTTTAAATCTTAAACATAGGTCCTCCGACTGTAATGCCCATTTTATTTATCATAACAATTCTTGTTTGATAATTTTTAAAGCGTGATTTTGTAGTCGTAGGGGTATTAGTTTTTGAACTTTATTTTATTTGACATACTTTTTTTTATTTATAGTTATTATTTACCGAGATTGTTAAGGCGTAATGCACGTAGCGTTTACGATATTAAAGAATTATTCTATATTTTATAATAATAAAGTTGATATATTAACATGGACAGACCAAAGCATAAACATATCTTAATAAATAATAATAATGTATTAAAGAGTATAATATAATGAATAAAACCCGTATCATATCATATCATAACATATTTCATAAATTACGACCAAAGTTAAGACATGCTATAAGTGTAGTATATTATTAAACTTTTATTGCGTTTTAGTATACTTGGTAAATAAAAGCGTTAATATACTTACTACACTCTACGAGTTTACGTATGGTCGTTTCTACGTACTTCTACAATAAATAGAGACATATAAAACTGTACTCTATTTATTTATACATTTTCATAAATTTACTTTAAACTGACATTAGATGAGTTCATGTATTGTAAGCAACATTGTTTTGGTTTTAAGTGCTTTCCTTTATTTATTACCATGTGTAACAGAAATAATCACTTCTGTTATAAGCGTAACTAAAAATGCACACATTTTTTTTATTTATTTGAATCATTCTTGGCATCTGTATTTTCTTACGCCTTTAAAAGTTTCCTTAATTAACATGTGAAGAACAAAGATTATCCATGAAGTAAGTTAATACCAATCTAATAATTGTGGAATTTACCCCAAAATCAAGAATAGTGTTTATGGCTGGATCTTGGATTACAAAAATTCGAGGTCACTGAACACGAATATCGCGTCAGAATTTGTCTACAAGGTATCAGCGACCCAAAAAAAACCTAGTAACGAGTTTTGACCGATTATATATTTAAAAAATTTCCCGAAAACTCGGGATTCCGTTTACCATGGGTACCAGGTAAATCGGAGACCAATTTGAAGCGAGAAATTCGTGTTCTGCGACTCCAAAATAAATCCGTCGAGTAACAAGTTCGGAATATTTTTCATCACTATTAACCGAATAGTAAAGTAGAAACTGCATATTACTCGTAATTATGCAAATTGCATATTTTTAATTTTTTATAAATCAATTTAGCTCACAAAATTTCCTAACGCTCTAACGAATCGTATGCTGAAAACAAATCTGCATACTGTACTAATTCTTTCGAACTTCATTGCATCGTTTCTGCGACTAAGTGTACAATTGACAATACTAACAATACTATCCAGAATCAGACAGTCAATCCTTATCCCCATATATTATAAATGTGAAAGTAAGGATGTTTGTTTGTTTGTTTGTTTTTTGTTACGCTTTCAATAACACATGAGCTATAAATTATAAAGAAATAGATTTAAAATAAAATTAAATTTGACATTTACTACTTTAAATTTTTACAGATTAATTAAATTTATGGTTCAAATGATGATTACTGATGGAGCAGAATGATCATCATTTTGAACGATAAATTAAAGATTTCTGTAAAAATCTAAAGCAGTAAATGTCACAATTCATGACCACCTTTCTGATATACTCAATGAATTATAATATTTTATAATTTATAAAATTGAAAACTGTGCATATCTTTTGCTCACGTAAAACAATCTCTTCAAGTGTTATGGAAGGGGGATGAGTCAGATCAAGAGAGGCACAGGTTATAAAGGAGTGGTTTTTTACTTTTAAGCCCAGTGAAGCGGGCGGGTATCAAGCTAGTACAGCATATACTCAATACTGTTATCGTATATACACAATCGTACACGCAGTAGTGAATAACTTTTACGGATGATTTGACAAGGGATACTTTTAATATAGAAAAATCGTCTTTCTCGTTTGAAAGTGGGCAGGAAGGTTAGGTTTGGTAGGTTTGGTAGTAGGTTTTTAACATTTAAAATGGTATAAATTTGATTTGAGAAGAATACCATACTACGCTGATAAATTTATTGTTCCAGAAATGGTTGGTTGGTTTGTTGGATTGTAATGTTGTTGTTAGGTACAAATTGAAAACTGATGTACATGTAATCTGTAACAATTGTTGTAATAATTTATGGTTTCTTAACAATTGTGACATATATTTTAATGGTTCTGTGTTCTGTGTGTTTGTGTGTTTTATCTGTCATTGCTGCTGTCACTCTATGTACAATACACATTTAATGTTTACTCTCTACTATACTTTTTTCATTTAAAATTGAGATTATTTACTTTTACTATTCACCTTTTTTTTTGTATTGTTTATCCATGTCTTTAACTGTCTGAAACTACATTTTACATCACAGTATTCTTGTTTTTTAACACTTATGGATAGTGAATTCAAATTTAAACTTTCTTTAATAAAAAACTTGGTTAAAAAGTATGCCTTAATAAAAAGTTCTTAATTTTTATACCATGTATATATCAAATAAATCTTGGATAAATCTTTTACATACTTGGTTAATCAAAATTGGATAAAATTTGGAGAGTAAAATTAAAATTTTTGAATTCTGATAACGTCATAAAGTAAAAAATTCGAATTTTTGAGTATCACAGGCAAATTTGATCCGATCTTATTATAATTTTTTTTGAAACCCACTAATTTTGGGTCATTCTTTTCAGCTGTGATGTCAATTTTTACGCCAACTATCACTTTTGTGGTAAATTCCCGTACCAGGACTCCACATTCTTGAAACCTACAACAGCAAGGTTAATTTTGATAAAAAATTTGAAGAGTATGGTCCAAATTTAGTAGGATTACATACTTGGATTATCACAATAGGATAAAATTTGGATGTGATAGAGCAAAATTAAAGTTTTTGAATTCTGATGACGTCATAAAGTAAAAAATTCGAATTTTTGAGTATCACAGGCAAAGATCCGATCTTATTATAATTTTTTTTGAAACCCACTAATTTTGGGTCATTCTTTTCAGCTGTGATGTAAATTTTTCGCCAACTATCACTTTTGTGGTAAATTCCCGTACCAGGACTCCACATTCTTGAAACCTATTACAGCAAGGTTAATTTTGATAAAAAATTTGAAGAGTATGGTCCATTTAGTAGGATTACATACATGGATTATCACAATTGGATAAAATTTGGATGTGATAGAGCAAAATTAAATTTTTTGAATTCTGATGACGTCATAATGACGTTAGAACCGATCCCGATATAAGGCGCAACTTAAATATTTGGCACCGGCGCTATGTACCCTCATTACGGCCCTGGTGAAAACTATAATTTCCCGCTGGAAACTTACATAAAAAATAGAACACAGTACCTATATGTATAACAGTAAAAAACCGACAAACAAACTTTGTGAAAATAATACTGTTAAAAATTATTCTTTAGTTTTATTAGATATCCTATAAAGTATTATGGGCTATGATAAAAAACTGTTACCTACACGATACGGTATGATTTGGTCAAGAAAAGTTTTTTTTATTATTAGATCATATATTTTCAGGTTTAATAGTTGAATTTCAATTTTATTTTATATCGAAGCATGTGTTGTTTTCAAAAGTTTATTGTTACTACGTATTTGTGATTTTATCGGAGAATAAAGTTAATAAATATAATAAGGCGTAATAGTTTAGGATATGTATATTCTCCACAATACACGAAATACCATCATAGACCTGGAGCACGTGACAGTAAAACTGCACTTACACGGATTGCGAAATTTCGCATATGAATCAATACTATTGAACGACAGGTACAATATGGATTAGGGTTTATGTTGGCAGAAATATTTTTTGCCAGGATTTTTTTTTACTCTTGTGACAGATAATTTTGAGCTGTGACACCGAGATATTTCGAAAGTAGAACTCGAAACGAATAAATAAAAAAAAAAAAGTAATTACTCTATAAGAGTAAAATTTTTTTGGCTTTATTTATTAGACATCGGTGTAACAGACATTTTTGCCACGATAAGAGCTGTCACACATAGTCCGTATTGTACCTATCGTTATATTTCTAAGTGCTCTGTGATTGGATAAATTAATTTATGGAATTCGTTAATTATCTCAGAAATTAGGCCTCAGATCGAAATTTGGTATAGAACTTTTTCGTTCGTCTTTATAAGCGTCTTTAGGAAGTCGAAAGTTCTGCAAGCAATTATAGAACACTTTGTATAAGGTATAAAAAGGTAAGGCTATTTTACAGTGCAATAAGACTGTTTATTCTACCTTGACTCAGTGTAAATAGAACATACTTTAGGGTACAAAAAGAACATGCGTAGGAAACAAAATTTATTTGTAAATAGCAGGAAAATTGAAAATTTAATATACAAAAGCAAATAAAAAAAAGTCTTATATCACGACCATGTGTATTTGAATTTTCATTAAATTAATGTAAATTTTATTAATTCAATAAAGAGAGAAAAAAACATACAGAGCTACATTTTTATTTTATTTTTTACTGGCATGAGCGGTTTCTTGTTTCATTTGTGTATGAAAACTGAGATAAAAAATAAATAAAATAAACAAATTTTTTAGAGATTATATACAAATACCCAGAGATTTTATATATGCAAATATCAGTTGAACTTTAAATATATATATATATATATATATATATATATATGTATCAGGGATTAAAGTATTTTATTGTTGTTCAACATATTACGAGTTTACTGATATCGTTGCTACAAACATCCCGATTACAATTTGTAATAAGAGAGGATGGTGATTAGCAAATGTGTTAAAGTAAATTTTAAAAAATCTTTCCATTCTTTATCTTCATGGAAAATGGGTTTCAGTAAAGTTGATAAATAAATATATATCCCGTCATAACTCGGTATATATATTTATTTACACATCATTTTCAAAAATTTACGGCCCTTAAAAAAATGGACACTCATTCTAAACAAAACTTTGCGCTCCTTGGAAAATTTGTTGTCGATAATAAAATGGCTTTCGGCGAATGCTGGTGTAAAAAAACTACAGGATGATTTTCCAATAAACCTGAAATTTTTAACGAATGAATACTCAAAATCTTTTTCCAAATTTAACAATATTAAAAATAACTTTTTGTTGTATTCCACTCGTTTTTTAGAAATATTGAATAAAATAGTACAGAGTGTTCGTTTTATACTGTAGTCATTTGATTCAAAAAAGGGGGAAAGTTTCTGGGAGTTTTGAAAATAGGTCACTTTGTCTTTTGGAATTTTTATACAATAGTGTGTAATTTACACCAAGATGGAAAATGATTCCTCATTGTTTTAAGTAAACCATTATCGATAGCGGTTTCCACGTGATCAAATTAATTGTTCAACAAAGACTTATAGTGATGTATTAGCTTATGATTTATGGAAAGACAAATTTTAACGTAAAACGCTGGCTGCTTTTACTCTTGGCTTTTGTTGACGTTTCATAATATTATAACACATTTTCATAGGCGTACCATTAATTTTAAGGTCAATTTTTAAGACGAAATTCAAATATGTCGTTACGGATGAAATGATCCCCTTTATATAGGCTAAAATGATCCCTGTTTTGTGTGTAAAATTATAATAGATAAAATGACCCTCCATCATGTAACGGGTCTTGAATGTGTTGATTTATATAAACTTACAAGTGATTTTCAAAATTGATATAAATTGGAGTTCGATTTGTAGTATAACTTTCTTCTCTGCCATGATGTACAAATTTTATCCAAACATTCTGTATATTTATTTGTATTTAAATGTTTACTTATATTTTTTATGGATTGTAACGGTTTATTTATTGTTAATAAAAAAAAATGGATAAATGTGTTTTCAAAAAATATGAAAAATGTATTTGGAAAGGAAACTTTGACATTATTAATATCTCTATAAATTTTCGATTTTTTAAATGTTTATATCGTAAATGTTTACAGCGACGGCGGAAGTTAGTATATTTGATAGTACATTTTGTATGTATTTTAATGCAAATATACTTTTAGAAGGCCTACTTATTAGTCCGTGAGCCCAAAATGAAGTCAAACTTCTATGGTTCTATTTGTCTAGGTTTATTAGTCCTTATTAAGTTAAAGATGGAAGCCCATCGGATTTACTTTATGCATTTATATTTTCTTCCAGAAACCAATAATTTTTTGCATGATATCTCCCCAAGCAGTGACGTACTTAGAAATAAACAATTTATCATCTCTGCATAATATTTAATCATTTCTCTATGCAATGGAGTCTGAGAGTAAAGTATTTATCATCTTTCAATGATGTTTAATGATCCTTGCATGCGGTAACGTGAGTAAAGTGATATGATAACGTCTCTTGCGTTTTAATCCCTATATATTATAAATGTGAAAATAAGGATGTTCGTTTGATTGTTTGTTTGTTTAAATATTTCAAAATCAAGATATTAAACAATCTCATGTCTGCGGCATATTTCGGGAAATCATATCTAAGTTGAACCTTTCAACCTGTTGTCTTTCATAATTTTTAGATTTCACTTAATAATTTGTTACTTACGTTTCAAATTTTGTGTTTGTTCTATTAATTTTTTTTTAATTTTTTTTAATAATTGTATAAAAGAATACATTATTTATTTATATTCGGAATATTAAATTTATGCATATTTAAGTATTTGATTTATGTCAAATAAAGATAATAATAATAAACATAAACCTATACTTATATATTAAATATTGACACGTTTTAAAAATTGTAAAAAAATAAAATATTTTATTTTGATTGAGTAATCTTACCTGTATATATTGACGGGAAGTCTATTTACCTTCACGTGAAATAAACAACTTAACACACTTTTGTATTCTCATATTTTTATTGGTTTTATACCACGTATATGTGAAACATATCAAGGTATCCTAAGTTTAGTACCATGTTTGTAACGCTTAAAAATATTGATGCTCCAAATAAAATTTTGACATAGGTGTTCATAAGATTGCCTAATTAGTCCATTTTCCGTTGTAGTCTGACAACACGATATCTCAAAAATGAAAAAAGATATCAAGCTGAAATTTTTATAGCGTACTCAGTATGTAAAAAGTGATGCTAAGTTCGTAAATGAGTAACATAGGTCGATTGGGTCTTGTCAACCTTAAATGTTAAAAATGTTCCTTATAAAAAATAAACAATTTTTTCTTGAAACATTTTTTCGTAAACATCATTGTTTACCCGTGAGAACGCAAATCAGGCGCAAATTATATGGTATGTATTATATGGGATTATCAGTTATATGTGTATGACTTGCAGTACAAATGGTCAAACAAAACGGCAATACAAATGGCCACACGATAAATTACATCTATATTTCGACTATCCACAATCTTTTTAATGATTGAAATTTACTAATTTAATAAATTGTCATGAAATTCGATATTTTTAGAGACGAGTGTTGTGTGATTCTTTTGCAATAGATTTGAACAAGTAATCACATACAATATTTTTTAATGTCTCACGTTTAAAAATAATACAAAAATAATAAAATAACACCGTACAAATAATTTATTTTAAAATTATTCTTCAATGAAGTTACTGTCAGGTAAGAACGTTTTCAATCATTTTTGTTTCATTGATATTGTTAATACTCAAATATTGATAATAAAATATCAAATTTTTCATTCATTGGAGAGTCGAAAGTGTTGCATTTAACCATTCTTACACTTTAAATAACTTTTTTAAAGTATTAATAATAATTTTAAAATTTGAAAAAATTATTGTGTAGATTCAACTTTATAAAAAATTTTTCATTTATTTTCTTAAATGTATCTAATTTAACTTGTTAGAAACATCTTAGTAATTTTTTTAACAGGTAGCGGCTTTTAAATTAACGCAATTTCATATAAAATAGAAGATATGTATTTTTTTTTCAAAAGCCAAGATAAAAATTATAATTTTTGGTTTAATTTTGTCACTTGATCGAAAAGGGTTTGGATTGACCTTTTTTTTTTATTTACTTTACTTACGACATTACAAATTTTAGAGCATATCTCATATTAAAAGTACCGCATGTAATATGGGAACGATTAAGATTGGCTGTTTGTCGAGTATTTTTTGTTGTTGTTTTTTTAGAAACACATAAAATAATTTTAAATTGGACCTTTCCATTTGATAATCTGAGACGGTTTGCAAAATTTATTCAAATAATCTGTTGTGAATATGCATTAGGCTAACGCTTTAGTAAAAGCAATGAAGCTTAGAATAAGTATCTGCAAAAATCTTTATGATACAGGAATGGCCAATAACCTGCACTTATCAAGAAAAGCATTTTTTTAAACCCTTTGCAAAATTTCTAAAATTACTTTTATTTTTACACTTACAGTATTCAAAATGCAATATTTACAACAAATAATTATTATGCATTTATTAGCTTCAAAAGCGTTTGCAGATAATGTTAATGAAAATTTTCCACAATATCCAGAAACAGAAACGTTTGAAAAAAGCTATGATTTTATCATTGTGGGAGGTGGGAGTGCTGGATGTGCGTTAGCAAATCGTTTAAGTGAAATAGAAAATTGGAATATTCTTCTAATAGAAGCTGGTGGTTATGAAAATAAGAAACGTATGGATATTCCCGGTTTGGCAAATCGCAATCAACGATCATATTTTGATTGGAAATATGTATCCGAACCTTTAATGGAAGCTAGTTTAAGTTTAATTGATCAATCGGGATATATTCCACGTGGTAAAGTTCTAGGTGGTTCAAGTGTTTTAAATCATTTGGTATACCATAGAGGTGCGCCTGCAGATTATGACCGCTGGGAAAGTGTATATAAAAATCCAGGATGGGGTTTTGATAATGTTGAGAAGTATTTTAAAAAATTGGAGGATGTTGACATTGATAGTCTGGGGAATGTTTTCACTCCAGAAAATTTACCTGATTATTTTGGTAATAATGGTCCACTACATGTGGAATGCGCTGAATATCGTAGCAGATTATATCCAGCATATATTGCTGCAGCACATGAAGCAGGTATTCGATCTGCTCTTTTGCTTGGTCCTAATCAAATTGGTATTGCATGCGCACCAAGAACTATTAAAGATGGCTATAGATTTAGTGCAAACAGAGCATATTTAGTACCAATTCGTCGAAGAAATCTTCATTTAAAACTTAATTGCTTGGTTACTAAAATATTATTTGATGAAAATGTAGCTATTGGCGTTGAATTCGTTTGTTCCAATCAAAGTTATAAAACTTACACCAAAAAGGAAGTTATTTTATCAGCTGGTGCCATCAATTCCCCACAATTATTGATGTTGTCTGGTATTGGACCTAAACTACATTTAGCTGAACTTGGAATACCGTTACTAAAGGATTTGCCTGTGGGTCAGAATTTAATGGATCATGTTGCTATTTTAGGATTACAATTTGCAATAAATGAATCACCATATCGAGAAGACATGGATACACAAGAGCAACAATTTTTTTATAATCAAACGGGTCCGTTGTCCACGTATGATTCTGAAGCGGTGATTTTTTCACATCCATTTGAAGGAATTCAACGTAACGAAGAATATATTGTTACTGCAGCATTTGATCACGAAACTTGTTCTCTTTATCATATAAGTCCAGAAACATGTGATGAAATATTTTTACCAAATAATCAAAGTAAAAGTGCGTTTAATATACAGCCAGTATTGTTTAAGCCAAAAAGTCGTGGTTATATTATTTTACGCGATGCGAGTCCGTTTTCCCATCCACGAATATTCTCCAATTATTTAACACATCCTGATGACGTCGCACAACTCCTTGTGGGTATAAGAGAAATTCTTCGAATAGTTCAACAGCCAGCTCTAAGATCATTTGGCACAACTTTACACAAAAATAAACTTTCTGCATGCGAGCAATATGAATTTAATTCCGATGATTATTGGATATGTCAAATACGACATTTGACAACGACACTTTATCATCCAAGTGGCACATGCAAAATGGGTCCTCATAATAGTTCTAGCGCTGTTGTTAATGCAGATTTACGTGTGCATGGTACAGAAAGATTACGTGTTATTGATGCCAGTATTATGCCTGAAATTGTTGCTGGACATATAAATGGTCCTACAATAATGATTGCAGAAAAAGGTGCTGATATTATTAAAGAATTTTGGAGAAATGGTGGCGTATGATTGTAACTTATTTGTGAGAGTATTTTTATAAACAGTTTATTTTTAGTAAATTCAATTCCAAAATTTGAAAGCTTTTTTTATTATTCACAACAAGAAAGGCCAGGTAAATTATATCTTTCATGTGTCGATGATTTGGAATACGTCAATTAAAAAAATTGAAAATTGCACAAAATCGAATGTTTTTTGACCTTAATAACATTTTTCAATAAGTAGTTTTTAAAATTATATTTCTTATCGCACTTTATCGTTCTGATTTGTTTGCGAGTTTTTAGGAAAACTGTGGTAAAATAACGACATCAAAAACCGACTATTTTCACCTAGGTCACCTAGGAAACTAAAACATTAAACATAATGGAGTAACCCAACGAATTTCGTGGCTATTTTTGAGTAATTTTTTTACCCAAAGAAGTTTCAATTTAAGTGTTACACAAAGAAGTTGTAATTCGTGTGATTTAATGTTTTCCATCGTGGCATGATTTGAAGCGTGTGTTATGTTTTAAAAGACTGGCTAGCTAATAAGCTATTGGATAATAGCAAGTAATTTCTAGTATAAAAAGTGAGAAAAATTTGAAACTTGTGCCAGCTCGAACACCATAGATTTTCGACATCCAGTTTATTGATCAAATATGTTGCAAATGATGATAAGTATTATTTATGCTCCGAGATATTTCTCTTAAAGGGATACCTATATCTAAAGACTTTCGGCATATTTATTGATTGGTTAAAGATAAAGCTTTGTTTTTAAACGAGTTTCAATTGTCATTTAAATACCCTTCACAGATCATACAAGAAATAAAATCAAATAATATTCAGTAAATTATTAAACACCAATGGAACTAAACTAAAACTATTTAAACCACCAGAATAAGTAAGCAAATATTGAACACTACAACATATATTTGTTCAATGTAGTTGCATCCAGAAGTTTACATAAGTAATTAATTTAGCATTGGTATTGGTTTTAGTAGTGAAGTAGTAACCAGGATTTCACACAAAACATTGAATACTTGTTCTTCATCTATTACTATGCTCTATGAGTATATCTCTATTGTTGTCTTGTACAATTTCCTTCCAATCTTTATAATTAACATTAATAATAGGTATTGATTTTGAATGGAAGACATGTTTTAAATTAACTATATCTCATTTACTTCTCAACCAATAACAATACAAACTTTTCAAATAAATTTACTTTGCTCGAAAACTTTCATGTGGTTTTAACGCTAAAGTTTCGATTATGTTTTATTGATTTGGTCAATTATGTTACAAGTTTCCATATTAGTTGCCATAACTGTACAGAGAATATGAATTTTTTCACAAAAGACGTATGAATGAATTGATTATTTGATAAATAAAAATTTTAAATTTTTATATTACTTTCAATTTTACTCTTTATGGAATGAAGAGCGTATTTTGCCATTCTTAGTGTTATAACTATAATATTATAGAGTATATATTGGTTGTTCATTTTTAACCCCCGTACTAAAAAAAAGGGTGTTATAAGTTTGACCACTGTGTGTGTGTATCTGTGCGTGTGTGCGTGTGTCTGTCTATGGCATCGTAGCACCTAAACGGATGAAGCGATTTTAATTTTTTTGGTTTCATTTGAAAGGAAATTTAACGGAAAGTGTTGTAAGTTATGTTTCACGTACGAGCTTAGGATTTCGTACCCGAAAAAACTAAAGAATTCGCAATTATGACATATAATCTTAACATATAAATAATAATTGCTATGGAAATGAATGATCAAATAAACCTGGCTCAATTCATTTCGAAAAGTGAAATGGTAAAAGTTTTAAGTTTTTTATGTGAGTTAATGGTAATATTTTTTAAAGCACAAAAAACCAACATTTATTACGCCTTCTCCATAAAAAAAATCGACATGGAACAATTTATACAGAAGACGGAATAAATACTAATTAATTGGCACAGAAAATTTGTTGATTTTTGGTTACATAATCGTTTTGGTATCGAAACGTCTTAAATAAGTCAGAATATCCAATTCAAAATTTAATTTTGTATATTGAAAATATAAATTATAATCAATTATTAAATAGCATAAAAGCAGACTGGCTAAAAACGTTCACATATCACTTTATATTTCGATTCGACTAAAACCAATTTAATATCGGTTGAAAAACCCTTTCTATACATCCGTATACTAAATGATCGTAGAAAATTACGTATACTCTAAGTGAAATGAAAGTACAATCAAACATTAAATATATGAACTAATTTCAAATAACTTTTTACTATAAGATTTCATAAGAGATAAGTACAGTTTCAAAAATTAGCGCCTCTCGTTTTAAAGATCTATCAATACGGATCTTCTTTTTGTTCTTTTGGTTTCGAGTTCTTTATTTCGATGTTAAATACTCGAGGCGAAAATTCTCGAGTAGAAATCCTAGTTTGTCTATAGTTACTAGACATACCGTCACTCTGAAATAATAGAGAAGTAATATCTTCGGCAGATTCATCTGTCGTGAGCTTTCTCTTCCGTACCCACTTTGTGTCGAATTCGGTCGAATGATTTGTGGGAAATTTTTGACTCGTTGTGTAAATAATATAAACCTATCAAATACACAACGAACTGTCAGTCAGAACTAATGCAGATTTAATAACATCTGTTTGTTGGGCATACTATCTCATCAGTGTAACTATTGAACCGTTCAACCTTGAATGTTGAAATTTGATACGTGACTGCAGACTAGCGTAGCGTAGTCAGATATTCTATACCCAAAGCACTACCCTAGCTCTAGACGAAACCTTACTAAATAATATCAAAACAATTAAAATGGGAAATTTCCAACTATACATTAACGTAAAAAATTATTATTTTTTTTATCAAGTAAATTAATTATAGGTTGCCTGATTTTTAAACATTAAGTATCTATATGTTTACGTTAAACTGAAATCAAGTTTTTTACTTGTAAACTAGTTATTTGGGAATGAACTTCTTAAATAGCTAAATAAATTTGCTCAAAAAAACCATTATGTTTTCAAAAAAATAAAAATTTGTAAACAATTATTTTATTCTAATATTTTGGTTTGCTATTTTCTTCCTATTTAAATAATAAAATAACTCCTGTAATTTAATGCATTATGGGCAAGAGTAACTAGCTATATAACCTGTAGTATTGTATGAAAAAATATATAATTATTTCTAAGATTTATGTAACAACAAAAACTACTAGTTTATATAAATGTCGGAAAACTATCGCAATTATCAAAGACTTTGGTAAATTAAAATGTATTAATGAAGTAGGTATATTTTGTCTTTTCATTCAATGCATAAATCAGGTGAGTCTTATATATATGGTTTACATTTTTTGACTCGTGGCGCAGGGATCTTAGCATTAACATGCAATATTAAACTGTTCGTAAAATTGAAACTGAACTCTTTTTGAACTTAAATTTTTTAACATCATCACTACATAGTATAAAACAAAGTCGCTTTCTCTGTCCCTATGTCCCTATGTCCCTTTGTATGCTTAAATCTTTGAAACTACGTAACGGATTTTGATGCGGTTTTTTTTAATAGATAGAGTGATTCAAGAGGAAGGTTTATATGTATAATAACATCCATTAAATAGTGGAGAAGTACTGCTATTTTTGAGGTTAATAGTTAAAAATGTAAAAAGTAAATAAGTAAAAATGTAGTGTATGAATTTAGATATTCCAAAGATAGCAGGAAATCTTAATGGTATAGGGAAAGGGGGATTGTTTTACTCCAAATTTAACGCGTGCGGGCCACGGGCAGTAATGAATAAATCAAAACTACTGGATCGATTTTAATCACATAGGCTATATATTTTATACCCGTGCGAAGCCAGAGCGGGCCGCTATGTTTTTATATACAACGTTCACAGTTTTTCTGTAGTGTATTTAGTATCAGCATTGCACCCGTGCGAAGCAGGGGCGGGTCGCTAGTTTACTATAAAACAATAATATCCAACAACTTTCTCAAAAGAAGGTGGCAATTGCGGTTCTATTTTTTGTTTTTGAGTTTGAAAACAATAACTTCCATGTAGAAGGTAATAAATTTCCAATTTCGTATTATTATTATTATTATATAAAGATATATATGCCAAACTTTTCAAATAAAAATTAAAATAAAGGAATATTATTTTGAATAAAAGTAGGAAATTCAAATAAATACATAGTTTGTAAGAACAAAATAAACAAAAGTTTGGTTAGAATATAGAAATGTTACCTCTTCATATAATAACTTAGAATTATCCAAGATAAAGTAAATATAAGTTTTCTGTTTAGGTAAAGAAAATTGACTTACATTTATTATAATATAAAATGAAGTGAAAATTTCGGAGCAATATTCATAAACAATTTTCACAAACAACGCTCTTCGAAAAGTAAATAGAATTTATTACTATACACTGTGTTTAATATAAATGCAATATTATTTGAATTATTTTATAGTTTATAATCTATAATCTTAAATACTGCAGCGAGCTCCACTTCCGCAAGAGATAGTAATAAAATTTGTTTTTAGCAGGAGGACTAAGCACGGGGTGGGGCTTGCAGGTGGAATTAATAGACTTAGGGGGTGGGCTAAGCAGAGTATAGCTATTAATGAATAGAAGCCGCAGGTTAATGAAGATTACCAGTCTCTGGTCACCAGTTACCATTAAATAAATTATAGATGAAACGAAGCGTTCACCGGGCTATCTAGAGGTATCGATATCGAATTCAATATTTATAGTTTAGACAAGACAACGTCTATCGGGTGTGCTAATAAATCTTTTCAAATTATATATAAATTGAGCAGAGGTATGGAATTTTGTTTGAGATCGTGAACGAATAAAATCAGTCCACAAATGGATGAACTAAAATTACTGTTCGAAAGTTTTCAATTTTACTGACCGCAATTCTAATATGAAAATGCCAAAATGCGATAGTTCCCCTAATGCCATATTTTTCCAATTATGGTAAATCAAACATGAATAAAGCTTTTAATACTCCGATTTTACATTAAACATGCGGTTTCCAGATTCTAATAATGTTTATGTTTATGTAAACAAAATATATACCACTAACAAACTCAACACAATTCTTGGGAAAAATAGTAAATCTATTCTAACGGTTTTGTTTATAAATATATGCATATATATTCCTATTTATGTTTAAGTAGCAACGAAATTTAAACGAGCAATCATTATTTAAATTGTTCTATAAAGTAAAAGATGAGTCATTCTATAAATTGTACGAAACAATTAAAATTTCTTATTTAATTCATGTGAATTGGTACTACGGGTGCTCCTTAATACAGGGTGGACCGTTTTATTCTGTTATGGCCTAAGCATCGTTTTGTTGTTAATCAATCAAAAAATATCTTTAACAAAAGTTACGTTTGATGGGGGCATCATGTTCCGAGATTAGATTGGATATTTCTTGTATAAAAGTTTTTCGATTATTTGACAAATACTCAAATATACGTAATACAAGTTGCCTATATCAAGTAACTTTTTTAATCGTCTTTTATATTTCATAAACAATTTAATTGTTTATAAACAAATAGAAATATTCGCACAAAAAACGCATGGTTAACGAATGATTTTTGACTCTTAAGAAACACATTCCACCAGGTTTTAGCTTAAAGTGAGTGATTTATTTCATTTTCCTTAATTAGTTGATTTTTGTAGCATCTTTTACTGTACTATTGTAGAAGAATCAAGTGAGTATAAAACAAACAGCACTCATCCAAGACATTGCACTGTTTTGTTTTGAATGGAAAACAAAACAACCCGGATAAAATAATTTGGTGGTTTTATAATGCTTATGTATTTTTTGGTTAGAAATATTAAATATGATACTTAAAATATTAAACTAATTTTGTTTTGTGAATGAATTCAACATGAATATAAACTTATTAAATATTAATTTACTTTTAAGATTTACAATATTTGGTGTTGTTGCATTTTATCGAGGTTGACTTAAAACTTATAAGCAGGCATTAATACTTTTACAGTAGAACCTCGATAACTTAAACCTCGGTAACATAAAAACCTCTGTTACTTCAAAAAATACTATGTTCCCTTCCCATCAGAGCCCAAAACCTCTATAACTTAAAATACGCAACCTCTATAACTTAAATAAATAATCTCTGTATAGGCCCTCAGTAACTACATAGAAACATGTACATACCTCTATATTAACTAGGGTACATAGAAACATGTACATACCTCTATATTAACCTTTACCTAACATAGACCCTTGATAACTTAAAACCTCTATAACTTAAAATATTTTGTGCTTCCCTTGGACTTTAACTTATCGAGGTTCTACTGTACTAAGTTTCTGAAAGATATTGTTTTCATCCCGAAAAACCAAGTGAATAATATAATGGTATCTGTATGGTATGTACACATTTCTGTTGGATATCTACAATTTTTAACCCGTCAGCACTCGCGTCAAGTGTTTGGTAATCTTTAGTTGCGTGATAAGAGATTTTTAAGTTCATTATACCATGTATATATATGAAATATATCATAGCATATTAAGTTAAGTGCCAAGTTTGTAATGCCTAAAAATATTGATGCTATCAACAAAGTTTTGGTATCGGTGTTCATAAAATCATCTAATTATTCGATTTCCGGTTGTCTGCACGTCTGTCCGTCTGTCTGTTCGTAAACACGATAACTCAAAAACGAAAAGAGATATCCACGTGAAATTTTTATAGCGTGCTTAGAACGTAAAAAGTGTGGTCGAGTTCATAATTTCATAAACATGAAAATAAAAATGATTTTATTTTTATTTTCCAAATTTTTGATTACTTGTAGGAACTTTTTGCTAGAAAAGATCACAATAATACGACTATTTATTTCAAATAGTTTTACATGTTTATATATTTTCCATTAGCGTTTTTCTGGATAAGATTAAAACTCTAAAATAATTTGGATAGACGTTAGAGATATAAACCTTTTAATATCAAATTGTAGGTATAATATAGCCACCAAAAGTTTACCTTTTATACAAAAAGTGGATAATAAAAACTTGACATGATTGTTTTATCAACTTTAAACTTCATTAAAAGAAAACATACTTGCACATATTTCAAATTATTAATTAATGTTTTTATAAAGATATATTTATAGATATAAAGTATTTGATTAATTTATAATTGTGGCAACGCAATAGTACGGGTGCGAGTTTCAGCATTATTTATGAAATGAAGATTTATAAATATGATATGACAATCCTTTTACAATATAAAGCATAGAAATAAAATAGAAATTCTTATACATTTGTCTTTTGAAATAAATATAAAATATAACAAAATTAATAGCTTAATATTATTATGTATATATATTTCTTTAAGGATACTTTCTTAGAAACTTTATTTTGTACAATGTCATTCAAAATTATATACTTTATATAATTATAAGAATATCATTAAAAAGGGCGGTATTATAGTCGTTGTATATAGAATGATCTTGTTCATAATTCATTCAATATGAATTGTAACTCAGTGGTTCTAAAAATCGTTTGTTTTACATAACTGTTCCGTTTTGAACAACGCTCAGGTGGATTGCCATTGTACAACATTTAACAACACTGTTACCCAAGTTAAGACGTAGTGCAGTATGGATTATCTGCAATCACAACAAGCATTTAGTTTAGGGCGACTTATAGAAATAAAGGAATCGTAAATACGAACAAATACATTTACTATAAAAAAATATATCTAAGGAAGTCTAGTCAACCCTAGTAGCTCAGTTGGTGAAGCTACTAGTTGGTTATTCAATGTGGCGACCCCATGTTGTGAAAACGAAAAAAATGAAAGTCGGCGAACCATGTCAAGTGAGGTAACATTGAATAGCTATTAAAGAGACAAATCGATTATTGTAATAATCTTTAAAATCAACTCATTCGTTTGGTGTGTAGATCGCCTTAAAGGAGAAAACATATATACTTACGTAGGTTGAAAATGAAAGTCGACGAGCTATATTTGATGGGGAATCGGTCAAAAGGTATTTGAAAATTCTAATTTAAAAGTGTAAAATAAAAATAAAATAATTGAGAATTGATAGAAATCAAAAAACTCGACTGCTAAATATTAGCTGAAAAGAAAAAAATCTACACCGGCTCAAATCTTCCCAATAATGAGTCAGGAGTGTTAAAGTCGCCATGCAAACTGCGGGACTTGTTTTTTTTTAGCTTGAATTAAACAAAACGAAAAATTATTCGTAAACTCAGTTACATATTACAATATACCCTAATTTTTCCGAAAGTATTAACTTAACTCAAAGAGCGTTTTTGTTTAGATTAAGGCTAAAATTGCCAAATTGGATAAAAAAAAGTTTATATACAAAGACAATACTTATGTAGAATTAAACTGAACATAAATATTTCGATTGCGTGTCATTAAAGATTTGATAAATAAGATTAAGTCATACCAAAAAGAATACTAAAAGAAACGAATTAGAGAGTAAAGTGGTTGAATATTAAATTTATAAATAAAAAAGAAGTACTTAGTATGTGATATCACGTCATTCACTATCATTTGAATAACATTGTATTATGATATTCTTTATACTGTATGTCTCAGAAGTCCTTTGCCCTCCTTCAATGGAAAGTATGTTCTAGGTTGACCTATATACAAAAAAATATTTCAAATAAACATAAATTGTTGAAGTCATAGGAGGACATCATAAAAAGATACATAATACCTTTCAGTTCGAAATTTATTCTTTTTAAAATAACTAATATTTTGAAATATTTTATTTCAAGTTAATATCAATACATTTCGCAAAATTTCAATTCCAAATTATCTGCCAGTTGTTAGTAGTGAATGTTTCAGGTCAAAATATATATATTTTTTTTATTACGAAAGACTTTTTAATTTAAATAAGTAGCCTACTATTTCTTATCAGGAATAATCTCGAGTTGATTTTTTGATTACCTTGAATTACAAAGTCAAATTCAAGGTCATTTTAAGATCCTTCCCCCTTTATATGCAACAGGTTTTGCTTTTTTTTTTACTCTTTTACCCGACTGTCAAAGAATGGTTGTGTTTTTCGCGCGTATCGTGTATGTAATTATGTATATATGTATTTGTTTCTAAATTTCTTTATTTCCTCGAATCTTGCAAACCGCTCAATGAAACGACCGCTCAATAAAGTATGAAATTGTTATATTCGTCCAAATAACTCAAGTGTCCTCAGGTAGGAAAAAAATAGCGGATTTTTTGCACGAAATATTAATGCACGAATAAAAACAAAATTATCGATTACGGCAACAAAATAAGGTAAATTAAAAGTGGATTATAAAAATATTTATTAATCTGAAAAGAAAAAATCCAATAGTTTGCATATCGACTTTAACATAGCCGACTCAAATATTTTCAACAATAATGGGCCAATATTTTCAACAATAATACTAATTGAATTACTGGACTTAAATTACTTGTTTGTTTCTTTTCAGACTTTATTTAACGCTTAGCCCTTCCCTCTGTTTTTGTTAGGATGACTAAGAACTTCTGGGACATTTTGTATAATACAAGTATATACATGTACACATTATGTATATAAAATTGTCTTGAATGCTTTTTGATTACTGTTCGATGGATTCTCTTTTTTTACGCGCAAGGCAAGGAAAAAATTGTTCATCGTTTTGAAGAATAATTCACTTAGCAAAAAAAGCCAAATGTATTTATGTTAAAATAGAGTGCTTAAACAAATATTTTTAGTCCGCAGCTAACGTTCACTACGCGCTTTTTTTGACCATCATAAGATCGAGCTAAAATAAGAAAACTGTCAGGAAGGATTTTGGCCACATAAATCGGATTCTGAGTCCCAGGTTATACCGAAAATATAAGCCTACCATTTACAAGTTGCAAATTTTGTGGGAGGGGGAAGAAAATTGTATTTTTCAACCAGTTTTTTGTGTCAGCTATTATATTATATTATATTCTCTATGTATAATAGAAGTGTATGCATTATATATTTACTATTATAATATATAACATTATGAGCAGATAAGAAAATCGTTGTTCATGTCTTTAAATTTCATATTTCTTTTGTCTTGTTGTGTTATGTAATATAAGTAATATAGTAGTCAGTCATAGTTAGTGATTCAGTACGACAGTATACCAGAAGGAAGGTACTTGGTGCTTGCTATACCAGAAAAATTTAAAAGTCAAATGATATGAAAAATAGTAGGTAGCTACCAAGGTAGGTATTTGCATTATGTTCGTATTTTCAACTCAATTTTGTATCCAGGCAGGTTGATCTACATCCCTCTATGCAAGTTATATTATTTAAATTTTAACTGTAGTTAAGGGAAGCTTGGAGCTTGTTGTAACAATTTTTAGAAAAATTAATATATCTTGAGGTGTATTGATTAAATAGGCACGAAATAAACATTGATTGATATATCAACTACGGGTAACTCTTTTACAATTACATTTTTATTTAAAAAAGGGTGCGGTTACGACTTATCCCGTGGGGTTACAACTAACCCCAAGGTATAGTTCTTAATATTTATAACAAGAACTATTTAATTACCTAAATACTCGTGAAAACAGTTACATAACATCATAAGTAAATAAATAAATAACACCAAATTAAATATAGTAGACTTGGACTAATTTGATCATTCTGTAAAAAAGTTTGTAAGCCCAGTTAATATAACAGATTCTAGTTGTAGTACTACAAAGTTAGTTCCAACATGTTAGGGTACCTCTGCTTTAAATGTATGTTATACTTTACTTGTAAACATTCATATATAGGTTGTCGCATTATGCGGGCAAATTCATGATGAAAGGCCATCTGAAAATTAAACGAAAAATGATTTAAATCTCGGCGAAATCAGTTTTCGAAAGATATGTTCACCTGTTAAAAAGAGTATTAAAAGAAACAGAAAATTTACCCACTTCTAATTCTTCACTAATTTTTCAACACGAATGAGCAATCAAATTTGCGAACTTTATCAAAAATTTGAAAGTTTTTCTACATAGCATCAATTTGCATCAATATTTTAAGGTCACACGAATATGCAAACAAAATAGATATTTTTGACCTTTGATAGTTTTTTCTTAAAATAGATTTATTTTAAATGGAATGCGAGTCGAATGAAACGTCACTTGAAAGGGTTTTTGAAGACGAATAGAACGAATGTTTAAAAAGTTCGCTACTACTTTTTTCGCGGACTCATGATTATTTAGAAGTAGTCGGTGTGAGTTTGTGTATGGATGTGTCAAAGCAGAGACAAGACATAGACCACCATCAAGTCTTAACCTCGTTATTTTCGTAATTTTTAGTTATAAATTCACCCTTCTGTGATTTAGTTGCAACAAACTACTACTTTTAAATCGTGATAAGTTCGCGAAATAAAGTTGTAGCGAAATCTTTTGTAGTTGTAGCTAAATACAGTGTATTCCTTTTGAAAAACATTACCGAAAAAAGCATCATTCGCCCATCTTTTCTATTTGAAAAAAAGCGTACTACATACGTAGGTTAGGTTATATTGGCTGCTCACGAAGGACACACTTAGGCTATAGACCCCGTTGTGATACTATTTTATGTGTTAAACCACTTTTGATAATTCCATTTATCAGCTCCTCAATATTCAGAGGCTGAGTACACCTTCTTCATGCATATAAACCAGCCCATCACAATTGTTAATTAAATTATTTTTTGTTGTGACGGTCGGAAATCAAACCCACTACCGTAGGCATACCATGAACGTAATTGGTTATGCTTTAACCAACTGAGCTACTATGGTTTACACAAACGTAAACAATCAATACTAAAATTTATTAAGAGGACTGCCGTATTATAAATTCCATCCTTGTAAATAATATTTAAGCTATTATGTGTGTGGTAATATCTTACTAAACAACCCTATATTCCAGGGTCATTTCTTATACTTGTAAAGAATGTAAATTTATTTTTATTTTTTTTACTTCATTTCTCTTTTTTATTAAAAATTTATTTGTATATTTTCATTACAATAAAATTTAATGAAATGACAATTATTATAATGTTATATATATTTAAATTTTTAACTTTTTTTATATTTATTTTATTTAACGACACAAAATGAAATTATTATATTATGAATAAAAAAAAAATAAAGTTTTTATAATAATAATACATTTATTAGATTTTGCTGCACATTATTTTTAGAATATTAATTATCATTAATTTAAAATTACAGGAAGTTCTAAACTTTAAATTTTACGTTCTACCACGTCTGTTTAACGGATTAAAATAAATACGCCTGTGTTTATTAAACAAATTTTTAAGTTCATATTTTTTATATTAAAATGTAGTGCGCAGTTTAAGTGGCCTACGTGACTTCACTTTTTTCCGCGTGCAACTACCATTTTATAAATAGTAATTCATGACTTCTTAGAATTTTTCTAGATTTTGGAAATACGAATACCTAAATGTATTTTGTCATGACAAAATTTATTTCTCAACAAGGAAAATTTTCTAATTGTAAAATATCAAATTGGAAGCTTTTTAGGCTAGCTTCCATTGGTCTTAGCCACCAAGGCATGTTTATTTCAACATTATTAGTTTTTGTTTTTCTAAAGTTTTAAAAAGTAATTTTTTTTCACAATACACAAATAGTATATAAAATTGGAAATATATCAAAAATATGATTTGTATTTCTACAGAATGATGCAATATTAATTGTCTATGATACAGAATGCTGCAATAAGTTGAAAACTCTTCCATACGGTGCCATATCATATTTTATTTTTAATACATTCTGTATGTACTGTTAACTCATAAATCAAGTTGGCGTGTATAGTTTTTTTTTATCGTTTGTTGTGTGTCTATGCGCTTATTGTTACTGGATTTTTATTTATTAAGTCCAAGTACCAGCTAGATTTAACTCCTAGGGAAAAGTGTTGTAATTTGGGAACAAAATATTGTTATTTACGATTCTGTGATTTACGATTTCTGTGATTTTACTAACAAGTTGCAAGAAGATAAAAATTTGTTGCGCAATAGCTCCATTTCCTTCGTAAATTCGATAAATTTATGTAGTTTCTGTTTATAAATCTAAGTAAAATTTTTTTTCTATAAGAAACTACCGGTTCGTAAAATGTTTTCCAGGTATTTACAGGCCATTTTAACAAAATTTGAGAAACATTATCCTAGGCTTGCAAAGAGAACATGTTGAAGATAGCTCTTTCAAATACAATCGGTGAAACTGGTTCAGCAAACATTACTGTATTATACATGACATTTTATGAACTCGTAGGTACCATGGATCATAGATAAATAAAATGTTACTTATTTTATCAATAATTCTTTAATATTTAAATTCTCGAAAAATAAATAGTGTGTAAGAAGAATGGACGTATAAGAAGATTTACTTTTATAGAAATGTAAATTGGTATTCAAGGCACGACACTCTACCAAATAATGAAAAAAAATATATACATATATATCATTTGAAGAGAAAAAAATTGAAGAATAATCAATCAAAATATTAAATAATAAAATTTGATATTACATCCGAAAAAATGATATAAATCTCTTTTTTGTTATTTTAACTTTTTGAAGCCAAGATTTAGTTCAACGAATAAAATATAATGTGACTGATGTGATATTAAACAATTATACAATTTTAAAGCACATGTCTTCGAAGCTGTAACCTCGACTAGCCATTTTCTTGCGATTTTAGCGATTTTTAGTGTAAGATATGACTGGCCTATTTACTGATCCTCAGAAGATGAAAAAGAGTCGAAGTGGTAATTTTTCTCTAATTAGAAAGCATTGGCTTTTCGAAAAATGTTTCAATGACACTTTTTCAGCATGACAATTTTCAGCATGAATTTTACTTTTTAAGTAAGCTTCAAACAATATTTTCGCACAGTTTTTATAAAGATGCATTGACTTTCCCTGGAATCGGAAATTTTAGGATATTTATACCTTATGGGTCTCTGTTAAAATTCTTAAAGCATAGAAAATGGCAACCAATTTATAACATTTTATTATACTTGTTTTTTTCAAAGAAAACCATTATCTGTATAGAAATTATTGAGAATGTAGGTCATATCTCAATAAATCTCTTAAACATTACCTACCTACCTTACTCTTCTAGCTCCAACATCAAGTATCAAACTTATATAATAATTTCCATAAACTTTAATAAATTCATGTCGTAAACTAACGATAACTTGCCGTTCAACATAACAAATTGTGATTTTAAGTTCACACATACATAATAAAAGAAGAAGGATAAATCTTTAATGACAACCATTTAAGGGTTTATCTTTTTTTTTTTTACGTTTATATGAAAAACCTTTTGTTTTTCGCAAACTAGAATTACGAGGGGAGAATTTACAATTTTTTTTATTCTGTAGTTAGAAAAAAAACTATATGTATAAAACAGTTTATACGAGTGACTGACTAGAACACCTCATTTACATGATGTTCATAATCGTTTAAAATTGTAGAATAATACAAGTGAAAACAAACAATTGACTGAGTTAATTGTTGAAATACCATATACAGACAGTGTTTATTACTGTGTCACATTACACGTACATACATGTCGCACATATGATATGCCATAATTTGCGCTCTCAAGGGTAAACAGTGATGTTTATGAAAAAATGTTTCAAGCAAAAGTTGTTTATTTTTTTATAAAGAATATTTAAATTTTTGTTCTATCTCAAACGGTTAACAAGATGGGTCCTACGAATCCAAGATCCAATTGACCAATGTAGCTCATTTACAAACTCGATCTCACTTTTTACGTCCTAAACACGCTATAAAAATTTCAGCTTGATATGTCTTTTCGTTTTTAAGTAATCGTGATGACAGACTGACAGACGACAGACAGACAGACAAAAAATGGACTAATTAGATGATTTTATGAACACCCATACCAAAATTTTGTTCAAAGTATCAATATTTTTAAGCGTTACAAACTTGGGACTAAACGTAAAATTATACCTTGGTAAATTTCAATTTTTGGCATTTTGATTTCATGTTCAATTTGGTTGTGCGAGAATTTACTTTTAGTCTTCAGTACAGAGGGGGGTATGATTTCGTGACTAACACACTCACGGAACTTCGTCAGTGGCTTTATTTCAATGTAACCTACAACATTTTTATTTACGAAAACTTTGGAAATTGGGGCGTTTTCAATATGGGGATTACGAGAAACATGTCAATTAAACGACTTATAATAAGAGAGAGTGGCCTACAAAATTGGGCCGTTTGGCTTGACCTTCACCCCCAACATGTCGAAAAACGGGGGTATGAAAATTTTTAGATTCAAAAAATATTTGTGTTTGTTTACTAAACTCTTGTATACAATTGATTACCAACAAAATAAAAATTTGATGAGTTGAAAAAATTAGACTTTTGGTGCGAATGTATTTTTTTCAATTCTCTTCAATCAATAAAAAATATTAATCTGAAAATAATATGAATTTAATAATCATCTATATAATCAACTGTATATGAGTGGATTATGCCTAAAGGTATTCCTGTAATCCCAACTATTACGTCGACATAGATAATATACACGTACAGTGTTACTGACGCCACAAACAGATTTTAACATGCCTACGTACAAGCCTGACAGCGATAAGCATATAACAATAAACATGTATACTCGACAGAGAACGTTGAACGCTGGGTTCTGGATGATACAAACTTGTATATAACATAATATGAGACACAAGTGATGACATCTATACTATAATATTCAAAATACTTGACCTAAATATGAATAATAGAAGAAGTTTTTCTGTAACAATGTATAAAAAAATTAAGAGATTGTTTACGCCCATATAAAGACTATAATCTAGTCCCATTATACCACTAGTTCGATTAACATCTTGACATATAAATATCACGAGTATGACAGAATACATGCGTTATGCAATGCATCTAAGTGAGAGGTATTAAATACATGTGTTGCAAGCTTCAATATGCGTTGAGATAGTTGTAAGACGCTTGGAGAGTGGGAGTTTATTAGTTGAATAGATTAACTACAACAGATAAGCTACGATACAAGTAACTTTTACAATTTCATATAACACCTATAATACCTCTTACTTAGATTGTTTAACGCATGTACTCTCGAGATACTCGTGATATTTATATGCCTATATGTAAATCGAACATTCTGTATAATATTGATGCTGCCTCCGTTTCTAAATCGATGTTAAGTTTGATGGTATCATCTTATATTACCAACCCCTTTTTTTTGTCGGGTATTAATGCAATATTTTATGACAGGCGATATCAATATTATGTCAAATATATAGAATTGGGTTAATAATTTTAAAATTGATATAAAATATTTAATAATAATAAACTGATGTTTTAAACTGGTACAAGATCGGTGAACATTTTATACACGAGTTAATTTGACGAGTGTAATATTCATTTCTAGTTGTAAAAAATAGAGTTGGTGTATTTTCGATTGATTGATCACATTCAAGTAATAATAATAGTAACATTGCGTTGTGAATCGGAGCTTAAAGGGGCAAAATCAATAAGTTTTGTTATTTAGTTAATTTTAAAGATAAGAATAAAAGTTTTTGAAGTTGAAATTTTTAATCGATTAGTGAAGGAGAACGATGAAGTGAAAAAAATACTTATAAATATATGCAAGGTGGGCCATTTTTTCTCTAACAGCTAAAAGCTCGTTTTGTAGTTTACCAATCTACAAATAACTTTAACAAAACAAAAATTTTGTTTGTTTATAATAAGAAGCTTTAAAGCTAAGGAAAGTTGTTTGATTCATACATTCATTTTTATACCATGTATATGAAATATACCAAGGTATACTAAGTTTAGTCCCAAGTTTGTAACGCTTAAAAATATTGATACTGAGAACAAAATTTTGGTAAAGGTGTTGATAAAATCGCCTAATTAGTCCATTTCCGGTTGTCTGTCTGTCTGTCTGTCTGTCTGTCGGCTGTCTGTCCGTCTGTCATCACGATTACTCAAAAACGAAAAGAGATATCAAGCTGAAATTTTTACAGCGTGCTGAGGATGTAAAAAGTGAGGTCAAGTTCGTAAATGGGCAAGATTGGTTAATTGGGTCTTGGGTCCGTAGGACCTGTCTTGTAAACCGTTAGAGATAGAACAAAAAATTAAATGTAAAAATGTTCCTTTTAAAAAATAAACTTTTGTTTGAAATTTTTTTTCGTAAACATCACTGTTTACTCGTGAGAGAGCAAATTGTATAGTATGTATTATATGGGAATATCAATTATATATGTGTGACATGTATGCATGTATATGTAATGTGACAGAGTAATCAAAACAGTCTATACATTGTATTTCAACAATTAACTCAATCAACTGTTTGTTTTCACTTGTTTTCTATGGTGTTCATAAAGAAATATTAACATTTCTATTATAATCGAAAATCATTCGTGTTCAATGAAAGTTTTTCAGCCAAATATCTTGTGGACTCTTACCCCTACGGATATTTTGTAAAGATCCTTTTGTTTGTAAAATTAACTCACTAACAAAATAATAGATAAAACGACCATAAACTTAATAATTTACGAGATATTTGACAAAAAAACCTATTTTCGAGACATTTGGCCTGGAATAATTTTTCAGCGCACATGATTTTTTTATAGGTCTTTTGCATTCAAATAAAGATCAACCCGGAAAAAAAACTTGACTAGGATTTTGTAAGCAGATCGACTGTTTTATTGTCTTATTTTTTCTGGGCTAGTAGAGCAAACAAGTAAATATAAAATGATATAATTTTCATAAAATTAGTTGATCAATCACAATCAAACTTCCTGTTCAGTTTGTAAGTCACATCCTGTATTTAAAGAAATGGGAAACGAATAAAAATATGTACATATATTGTCCGTTTTTCATTCTCCAGCATAAATATAAAACGTATATGCAACATTCACGCTGTTATAGTTGTCTGTTCGTTTAACAATACTTCTATATTATTTACGAATCTATAAATAGTCCAGTATCATATTACTATAGCCTATCAAAAATTTATCTTACAAATATAAACCCTCCTCAAAGTATTTCCATATGTTTTCCACCCAGAAATTCTATGATTAGTTTTCAACGGACCTTTAATTAATTAATTATTGAATTATAAAACTTTATTGTGAATTTACACAAATGAGCAAGGATTTTTCAAATATTAAGTTTAAGAAAGTCACTTAAGTCAGCACTGGAATACTTATAATAAATATAATTAAAGAAATAATAATAATAATAAGTAGTCAGCGCTAAATCGATCAACGCACAGCTGAAACTACTGGGTCTATTCGACCAGTCATCAAATTCTCCCGATTTTTTTATTTTTAGAGTCAAAATTACCTTATATACTGAGTTTTATCGAAATTGGAGACAATAAAAATCGATTTTTTGAAATTAAGGGGTACCCAATTTCGGTTGATATTTCCGGTATTAAGCATTCAATCGTAAAATAAACACGATTTTTGTACTTTTTGGGTCAAAATTACCTTATAAACTGAGTTTTATCGAAATTGGAGACAACAAAAATTTTTCGATTTTTTGCAATTTTTTTAAGGGGTACCCCTTCAAAAAAAATCGAAAAAATCGAGAAAAATTTTTGGAAGCCAATTTGGATAAAACTCAGTGTCTAAGGTAATTTTGACCCAAAAAACACAAAAATCGCGTTTATATTATGATTGGATGCGAAATTTCGGAGAAAATCGCTATTCGAATGCGATTTTGGTTGATATTTCCGGTACTAAGCATTCAATCGTAAAATAAACACGATTTTTATACTTTTTGGGTCAAAATTACTTTATAAACTGAGTTTTATCGAAATTGGAGACAACAAAAATTTTTCGATTTTTTGCAATTTTTTAAGGGGTACTTTAAACTTAGGTTGTTACATAGCAAAATGATTTCCACAATAGTTTCATTTAAAGCTCTACTAGATACTAGATTAAGAACGGATATGTATAGCATTGGTAAGTAATAATAATAATAATATCTCTATACACTCGTATATATGGATATATAATAAATGATAAATATCTGTGTAATACTTTTCTACTGAAACGATTCTTAACATTTTTAATATTTTCACAATAGATATTCATTTTTCTTCTCTTTTCATTTATTGATATAGATAGTATTTAAATGCAAATACTGAAATATTTTATATGGTTAAATGTGCAGTTTATGAGATCGTAAAGGATTCTTCTTTATAAGATTTTATTTGGTTATATTTATTCTTTTTACATAATTGTTGTATCCTGTATTATAATATTGATGGTTTTAAGGATGTATGAGCATGGTAGTGGGGGCACAAATTTAAAAATAGATATTTTCAATTTTGATGATAAATTTATATTATTATTTGACGATATAAGACCAAAAGTAAGAATAAAATATTTCGATATCTGGCTTAATTTTCAAAATATCGAAAATTGAAAATTGTGTTTAATTATTTAGCTTTCGATATTTCGAAAACCAAGATACATATCGAAAAATTTTATTCTTATTTTTCGTCTACATTCATGAAGTTATAACAAAATTCATCATCAAAGTTGAAAATAAGATAAAAATAATTTCAACCCTTAATCAACCCTGCTCTTACATCCCTTATATGGACGGTGACAATTAGATTTTTTCTTTTCTAATTCATTGCTAATATGTTTACTTTCTATTAAAAAGTTTTTTTTTTGTTTTCATTCATTCCAAATGAAAATTATCAAAAACTTCCAAAATATGTCGTTTTTTGAGATTCCTCCATAAGAGCCAATGTATTTTATATCGATTTTCAATGACTTTTTTCTTAAAAATTTGCACCGATACCTAAGCTGAAATTTTAACCACATATTCTTTCAGTAAAAGTCTACCTATAAACAAATTTTGAGCCTTTAAATCAAACATTGTTGTCATGCTCATACATCCTTAAGTTACTTGAGTGGAAAACAGTGATACCTCTTTTTACTAAAAGATTGATTGTATGGTAATAAATATCTTAGATGGAGGGAGTAACGTACTTGTGGTACTACAAGACAGATATGGTCTGAGTGCAATCGTTGGCGTTCCGAAGATCTTATATCAACTTCAAGGGCCTCTATAAGCAAAGTTGTTGCGGCTATTACAAAACACTGGTTGGGCGACAGGAATGCTGAAAGCCTGGGGTTGGAAGTGCATTACGACTACCGCAGGAACTGTGTCAGTGGTGAGGAAGAGGAGACAATGTTTCATCTTCTCTGTCTATGAGAAGATGGACTTACTTGAACCAGCCTGTCTTTGACAACCTCTCCGACCTAAAGTCCGTCGACGTCAAAGTACTCCTAGTCTTCTTAAATAGCTCCAAAAGGTTCATGGAGTAGTGGCCGGGGATGGGCCAACTCTTTTGCGGTATCACAACGGACCCTATGGTCTAAGTGTGTCCTACCCCAGGACAGGTACTCTAAATATTGGAAACTAAGATAAATACGAAACGAATATAGTTCCTTGTTTTTTTAGAGTATTTCACAAGACCACTAGTTGAAGCTGTTTGCAAACTTTGATACTATAGCATAAAAGTTTCAACTATCTAAAACCTCCAAATTTTGAGCATATAGAATAGAGATAATAAATAAAGTTATATTCAATAAATTTCCTAAACACGATTTTTCATTCATTTTCTTGCTATTATATCCTGAAATATTTTTGTAAAAACGTAACTCATGTTTATGATATAGAAAGCACTCCTTTCATAATCATACGTAGGAATATAGTCTGGGTGAATGATGGGATTATCGTCGAGTTATTAAGCTGTTCAAGATATTTTATTATTATGGATTACAAAATTTAAATTACTCTTTTTGCTATTATATATATATATATATATATATATATATATATATATATATGTAGAGGAATACTCTAAAGGAAATATAGGCAAATCGGAGCAAAAAAAGTGAATCTAGGTCTATAATGACTTCACGATATCTCATTTTGTTTATTATAAATCTTTAAAAAAAAAAATTAACAAATTAACACATTTAGAGTAATTAATTTTCTAAAGGTCTAATCATTAAATTAACCTGATTTTTATACTTTTTGAATCAAAATTACCCCATCCACCGAGTTTCATCAATTTTATCAAAGGGATTTTCTCAAAATTTTAAGATAATGACATTTTTTTTCTGTTTCTACAAAAAAGGTTTGATTGTTAAAAATTGTGAAATTTTTAATTGTTGTAATGATACACAAGATTTTTTCGAATTTTTGAAAAAAAACCTTTGGCACTATAAAAACAGTACATAAAAAACCTGCAATTAAAACAAGGGAGGGGTGATTTCGGTTGGTTTAGATTTTTTTTAAACGTTCCAAAATTCCGAAATTCCGTTCCCCAGTTCTTTGACTGTTCTCATACTTTTTGAATACCCTATATAAAAAGTGACTTGGATATAATTTGTATGATTTGAAATGATACACCAATTAAGTATGAATTTAATGTTTCAAAAATTACTGTTGCCTGGAATAATGCCAAAACACATTTTTTGTTTTCTATCATCAAATATATTTACTTGGGTTATAAATTTTTTAACTGTTTAAATTTTGTGTAAAAACGCTGTTGCAGTGGATTTTATTGACGGAAAATATTTTTGTGTGTTTGAAGTATGTTTTGGGTTTGACGCAACTTGGTTTATTTTGAGCATTGGATTAAAAAAAGTGGAAATTTCTGTCATTAGCAAATGTTGGGTAAGTAAATTATCCATCGGATTGTTTTTCCAGAAGCTGAATAACAGAAACCGTAAAAGTAACTTTTTGACCAATTTTCCTGGTCCCTTAAAAAGTGAAAAGAGTTATCAGTGCTTCTAAGCTTTTCGCATCAATTATAACACATCAATTATAATTAAATTAAGCAAAACAGTTGGTTAAAATCCATAAATAATTATTTCAATTTATCATTTCATACTCACTTATCTTTAACTTTTCTTTTTTATATGAAGCATATTAGTACTGCAACCTTCCCTTATTATTTTTACCCCTCCACTGGTAAAATATTTTTATGATGATAAAAATGTTTTCCATAAAAAACCCATCAAATTTTGTTTGAAACTTCGTTTCGAAAACCAAACAAAAAGATGAGTGAGATTTTTGATGACTGTTACTCCGATGGGCACCATTTTCAGATCCATTTGTAATGTTTTGACGTTAAGAAAAAGCCCCAAAAGTAACGCACATGTCTTCGTATACATGTTATATGTTTCGGACGTTAATTTGGTCCAATTTTGGTTAGTGAGTATCTTACACCACCAATTAAAGGCATGGACCACCTACGAGGAGGGCGAATCGCCAAAAGCCTGTTGGATGAAGCAAACTTGCTCGGTAACAGAGCCAAAGAGATCTTGAAACTAAACAGAGCTGATATTAGAGTCATCGTAGAGTTACTCACAGGGCATGATAGCCTGAACAAGTTCCAACATCAGACTGGAAAAAGACAATCTCCCGCGTGTGACATATGCGGAGAAAATTCAGAAGAAACATCGATCCACTTTCTCTGTTATTGCCCGGCGCTCATACAGCAGCGAAGGAAATGGTTTGGTCTGGCCATAGTCCAACCAGAAGAAATTAGGAAACTCAGCGCTAGGCAATCCTGGGTTTCAGTACATCAGTTGGTTATAATAGCCACTGAAAAGTGTAGCGAGGATAGAGTACAAGGGTCTACTTGGCTAGGTGCTCTGAACCATTGCTTCGAAGCGCGATCCTCGAGCATGGCCCGCTAACCTCCATACTCATACCCCATACCCATCTTACACGTACCTACTTTTAATTATCATCCAACTCGAAGATTCATACGAAATTTAGCAGTTACTCAATTTGTGGAAGATTTTCAAAGGAAAGTTGCAGTACTAGATACTTGATGATGAAGATACAGGTAGGGTTGCGGTTGTACCACATTCACTCAAACTCATTCAATATGTAAAGTAAACGATGTGTGATATTACGTCATCACATACATACTATAGTTGCCACATAGAAGTTATAGAGATATGTGGTAGCTATCTTTATGTCACAGTTAATTCAAACAAATGATCATCTTTCTAACATTTGAAAATTGTGGTTTGGTTGGGATATGTCAAAAATACTCATATTGATATGAGGAAAATATTTCTTAGAATATGTGCGAAAAATTAGTACAGTCAAACCTGGATAAGCGAGAGTTAAAGAGAGCACAATCTCGTTCTCGCTTATAGAGGTTTCTCACTAACTCGAGTTTCTCGCTAATGCAGGCACATGGGTAGCGCTTCTCTGTTATAGAGGTACGCAGCAATAACAAGTTACAGCAATTAATTATAATTATAATTGATTAGACTGTCAGCTGCCTGATCTCGAACACACAACCTCCCAGTCAGTAAAAGTCACTTGTGCTTTAACTTGCACTGCCACTGAGCTGGTTTATGCTAAAAGAAAAGTTTATGCTGAGAGTATTTCAATATTTAGACTTTTGTCACCAAATTGATTATCACAAAGAAAGCAAACTTTACTGCTTCCAATATACATCATTGTCGTGTCATTATAAGTATCATTAGAATATATTCGTTCTGACAATACATTTATCATTTATTTAAGTTTTAAAACAATTTATTAAAGTTTTTTGTATGCATCTAAAGGATGCTTTTCATACTGTTTGTGAGTGAAGGTATTTTTTTACCTTTGTTGTGAGATGTTTTTCATTGCATTTTAACGTGTAAGCAGAGAACACGTTATCACATTGGAATGTCATATTAGTTTTCAAACACAAACAGGAATGTGGTATAAGAACTTGACGATTTATTATTGTGCTGAATATACAACATCAATTTTCTGTGTTTGAATGTGACTCATAATATTTTGTTGGTAAAAACTAGGCTATCATTTTATTATACCCTATACAGGTTGTTCTGTCATTGATAGCAGAAAATTATAGCAGTAAATTAAGCTTATCAAGATAAATGGAAAAGCTCATAACAAATTTTGTTTTAAGGCCTAATTCGGGAGATTTGACTATGGAAAAAAGGAAAGAATTTGTGCATTCACAGGCTAATCAAACTCGTTAAACGAAGGGTTGATGTTGTTGGGTAGGAATAATAAAAAAAACTATTTTGTTATAAATAAAGAATTTCTAGAACAGTTAATTTCTAAGTTAGAAAACTGTTCAGTAGGCCCCGAGTATTGAGCGTTTACAATACGAAAAAAATGAAAAATTTCATACTTTTGCGAGCTTTTACAGGATATTTACACACTATTACATATCTTTAAATGGTTTCGTACAAATTTCATCATTATTTAATAAAGATTTAAAATAAAATTTAAAAAAAATGTAGAAATTTTACAATCATAATTATTAACATTTTCATAATTTACCGTTATTTTTTTACCTTCACTCTCATTTCTTAATACTATGAGGCCAGTATGAGACTATACTGCTTGATACGTATCCTTTACGATTTTACATTTCATTCAACCACCGAAAAACGCTAAAATAATGCTTTAATAAATACTTATTTCCTCTATATTTAAAATAATTGAGAAAAACCAGAGGATCCTTTCATGAATAAAATTGTTCATGTTCATTCCAGTGGAAAAATGATACTTTAAGGTAATTCAAATGAAAATTTAGTTCAACTTTTTTCATCATTCAAAATATTAAACACACTTGATGACTTGAAAAGTTTTACAAATCAAATACAGAGCGTTTATCAAAATAAGAAAAAAAATTATATTTTCATTTTATATAAAACATTTAATAACATGTGTGCAGTAAATGTAGTAAATTGTAACTTGAAAGGAGAGAAGATAATATTTAAACATGTAGAAAAAGATTTATAATTAATGATTGTTTCTCAAATAAATACTTTATGGTTAAGCAGGTACTGGCTCATTAAAAAGAGATTTTTATACGGTTCCTTGAATTTCAAACTCATGGATTTATAAAGGTAGCTGGCTACAGACATTCATGCAAACTTGACAAGTATATTTGATAAATATTCTTGCACAAAAATGCTAAATCTTGCGCCGACATCATACAAATATACTGTTATAAAAACGGCAAACTAGGCATCGTAGAAATACCTCTTAGAACAAAGTTTTGGCGACAAATACTTAGTTTGCCGTTTTTGTACCAAAAAAGTGACATTCTTTGCCAAAAACGGCACAATTTTCGGAATACGTGACAGTATTCGTTAATCTGACATCAGATTTGTAATCAGCGACCAAAAATATCTCCAAGATGACAATTTTAAGGCCATATAAGCATTTCAAAAATTTGGGCTACATTTGCCCTCGCTGGGGCTCTATGCCAGCTTTCAACTAGGTAAGTTTGGCTGAATGTTCCTTGAGGTTCTATAAACACGTTTCAATAAGTTTCATTCAAATCGGTTCTGTGCCCCCACCCGGGTTTTTAGTTGTACTAAAAGATAAATTGAAATAACCCAGTATTACCTCTTCTTCGTGCATAGACGATCCAGATTTGGACATAAATGAGATGAAAAAAATAATATATATTTTAAATTAACAGCCACCTTCCCATACCTTTTTGCGACGAAAGAAGCTCCTTATAAATCATTTCTGAAAGAGTGTATTATTCTAGACTTTTAGTGAAACATCTAGTATCTTTGTATGTATATTGTACGCACTTAACTTTCAGGGATATTTTTTACCTAAAACTCTACCATATAATATAACCAACCTGTTCTTCATCATACAATAATAAAATAAAATTAAAATGAAGGTAGAATAGGTGGAATAGGTGTAGGTAGGAGTTGTAGTGATTGTTGGGTGTGCTTTTAAAATTATGTTTTAAATGATAATCATAAAATATTTATCAACCAAAATTTATTTATTTACCTACCTGCTGGCTGACTAGGTAGGATTTATTGGTGTTACAAATATTATTAAATATTTTATTATACACTTATTAATTAAAAATTTTAATTCATAACAAATAATAATTACTATATGACAAAATTAAGAGCATTGTGATTTTATATGCTTTTGTTTTAATTTCTAAAGAATTGTTGAAATATTCTTTTTAAATATTCAGTGAAAATTCAAATATGAGCGTAGAAGCTTTATCAAAAAAAATTTTAAATAATAATTGACAAAGTTTAAATAATAATAGGGAATGTTCGTGTTTTTTGTTTGTTTTGTTTTAATAAAAGCTCAGTAGAGGAAAGTTATTTTTCGAATAACTATAAAAACAACGTTTTGTACGATATTCCTGTGATAACCCTTTTTTACGTATTCTGCGATTTTCCAACTCGTGCTACGCAATCGTTGTGAAAATTTCGCAGACCCACGTTAATAATGCTCTTACTACTTGTATCGTAAATATCAATTTAATAATTCAACAAATCTTCGGATTGCACTTTTCGTATTATTTATCCATATTGAACTCTTCCTATCAACTATGCATACTAACTACTACACTTTTTCTTATGTGCCGTTTCCATGGACACGATGTTGAATTATTTTTACCCACAGTCGCCTTAGATGCCAATAGCGTTGTTGTTTTCTAGTTTCATCTATATTTGGTTACGAAATGGGTGCAACTAATTATATTTTTGAATTTTAAGTTTTAGCATTTATTAATGATGTTTGTTTTTCATTTCAGAGGCGCATCGCGCGCTAGAACTGTTAGAGGACTATTATTCAAAATTAATAAAACCTCAAGATAAGCAACTAAGAATGGCGATTGAACGAGTTATTGGTATATTTAAATCACGACTGTTTCAAGCCTTATTAGGTAAGTTATATTTTATTTAAACAAAATCTTATTTCATACAGTGTGTCGCATTTAAGATGAAGACACCCTTATATTTTCGTTATTTATAGGAGTACCGAATTCACAGTCATATGAAATTTTGCACAGTCATACGAGTGACGAGTCACATTTTTTAAGATACAAAACTGAAATCAGAACTTTAAACTCAAGCTATAGGGAATTGCAGCATAACAGCACTCTGCTAAACTTAAGGTGATTGTAAACCTGCAGTATATTGCACGGTATATACATATAAACCAAATACATGTTTTGTAGTCAAGTAATGAGTTAGTTTTAGCTTTACAATACCACGCAACTACAAGAATATATAATATATTGTGTGCAAGTGTTGCTTATTTTGGGAATAAGATATCGCTCTTCATCAATACTTTAACTATAATCGTCTCTCTTTATCAAATGATAGATCTTTGATGAACTCACAATTAAATTAAAATTTTGTTTATATCATCGACAACCTTATATTTTTATGGTTTAGATGATTTAGATAGTTTTTTTATCACGCTCTCTAGATTTTTTGACATAGAAATATCGAATTGAAAATGATAATCTATATGATTCATCATTTTTTCAGCCAACTTTGAACGTAAAAATAATAATAAAAAGTCCAGCGACCTAGGAATTTTTCGTGATTTTTGGAAACTTTGTTAAAAAATGTATTTTATTGACAACCGTAGTATTATCCAATCCTTGCATATCTCCTTAATCGGATTTCGAGTTTGGTCATTTTTCAACCTATACTAAAAGATTGACCTAATAACTAATCATTTTACTAATGGGTATGGTTATGGTTTATCACACCCTTTTTTACATTTTCCTCATTCACAAAAGGCTTTTATACAATTTTTTTAATATAAGTTCTCTATATTTCACTAACAAGTTATTAAATGATGAATACACATTTCAAAGGCAGTTTAAACTTTTTCATCACAGCACTTTTCTATTAACCTTTTATCGAGAAAAAAAATTACACCTTTCATTATAAATATATATTATATACATTTTTTTTGCCTTTATATTGTGATACCTGTCTTGCGTCTAATACATACTGAGAAAAAGCTTTGTGAAGAAAGAAATACTTGGAATTAATTATTAGAGTCAAAGTGCAACAAGTGAACATAGTTTTTCAATATCCCTATTCAGAGTTATTCGGTTTCACAGAAGAACCATGGCTTTATATAACGGCCGCAAAATATCTTGAAATTAAATAGATAATATATTAATGTAAGAATTCTAAATTTTTTGCTAAATAATCAGGTAACAATGCCGGATTGACGTTCAAGTATAACGGCTGTAACTTTGTATATTGCCAGTGCATTTGGCAAAAACATTTGACTAACGATGGCAGAGCTGGTTCTTACTTATAACCATACCTAGGGCTGTACCTAGTAAATGTCAAACAATTGATGGCTTTCTTTTCTGATATGCTTCATGAATTATGATTATTTAACACTTAGGTTAGGTTAAGTTAGAGTGGCTGTACTGGGGTGGGACACACTTGGACCATACGGTTCGTTGTGATACCGAAAAAGCATTGGCCCATCTCCGGCCACTTTCCAAATAAAAACAAGAAATGCCAACAAATTATCAACACTAATTTCTTTTTAATTTCATTAATTGAATAGTATCATTAAATGTTTTTATATTTAACATAAAAATACATAAAATATAATGGACTCACTTCCGACATATACACAAAAAAATAAAAATAAAATACAAAAAAATATAAAATGCGTAAATTAAGAGTAATGGAATCACCATAACCGAATATTATTTATACATCTCTCTCTAGTGCTTGCTTGGCTCTATGTTTTTTTATTGTTCTTTTTTTTAAATACATAACTTATTCTCTATAATTCGTTTGGAATTTTTTTCTAACAAAGATAAACTGCCTCAATTAAAAGACAATTTATGTTATATACGGTTTCGTAGTATAAATTTTTTTTCTTTATGTTTGTTTTTAACCTACTTCAAACAAAAAAGGAGGAGGTTATCAATTCGACTGATTTTGTGTGTGTGTGTTAACTTAGAACTTTCAAGTGGGTGAATCAATTTTGATGTTTCTATTTGAAAGCTAGTGCTTCCTGTGTGGTCTCATTTCATTTTGGTTGAGTTCTGACAACGGGATCCATTAGAAAACTATAAAAGTCTTCAATTTGCATTAAGTATGCACGGCAAGGGGACGAATAACTCAATATCATGCCAACCGATTTCGATGATTCTTTTTTTAGTGACTAATTAGTTAAATTAACGATAATATAATGAAGTTAAAATTATTGTCATTTTTGGAGTCGGTGTCAGCAGCCAAGCTAATGTACCAAAGTGTTCTGTCAGAGTTGTTTTCTTGGCTGACACCGACTCCAAAATAACAATCATTTTAACTACATTATATTATCGTTCTTTTTTTACTTTCTAGTGCATATTAATTTGTTTTGGAAAAGTTTTTCTTTTGTTTTTTTTTTCTTTATGTGTGTTTTTAAATAGGGAAAGTGAATGATTCTAGTAGTAAACATAAAATTGTTTTGTTTGTTTTAATTCGTACGAATTGCAACCTCCACATAAACGTTTACGCTTGCACTTTTAAATTATATTTCGGATGGAATTTTGATAACGAGACAGTTAAACCATGATTTGGTCTAAGACATCTGCTGATCAAGCGTTTTCTAAATTTTCCTAAGTTTATATATAATTGTTTAGATTGTTACCAAGTTTGGTAACGCTTAAAAATATTGATACTAGGAACAAAATTTTGGTATAGGTGTTCATAAAATCACCTAATTATTCCATTTCCGGCTGTCTGTCAGTCTGTCGTCTGTCCGTCTGTCATCACGATTAATCAAAAAACGAATGGACACATCAAGCTGAAATTTTTATAGCGTGCTTAGGACGTAAAAATTGAAGTCGAGTTTGTAAATGAGCAACATAGGTCAATTGGGTCTTGGATCCGTATGACCCATCTTGTAAACCGTTAGAGATAGAACAAAAGTTTACATGTAAAAAATGTTCCTTATCAAAAATTAAACAACTTTTGTTTGAAACATTTTTTCGTAAACATGACTGTTTACCCGTGAGAGCACACATTATGCGCTTATTGTAGTATTATATGGGTATATCAGTTATATGTGTGTGACATGTATGTATGTGTAATGTGACTGTCTATACATGGTATTTCAACAATAAACTCAGTCAATTATTTGTTTTCTCTTGTTGATATTATTTTTTAGAAATATCGATTTATATTTTCCACTTATTCCCATGTTTAACCTTGCTTTTTGTCACTTTTTAAACTTAAAATTTAACAAATTTAATTTTACATTATCAGAATTTTATTTATCTGTCTAATAACAAGTCCTTAAATCATAAGAAGCATCTAATGAGGAGAAAATATGACCTTTGTATGATCGTACTGCATAATTTAATTTGATGTTTTTAAGCACACATTATGAGGCACGTGTTATTTACTATTATCGTTATTAATTTGATGTATACAAAATAACAATCTCGTCATATAATGATAATGTAAACTGTAAACAAACAAATTATAATGATTAGAGTTGAGGATTTAAATAATATACATAATAAAGTAGTATTATCAAGTACGAGCTATACATATACTAATAATGAACTACTAACGATACTAACCTGTCTATGAACCTGCTGTAAACTGTAAACTGTAAACTATAAACGTTTACTAACACCAACCAAAACCGTATTATATATGATAATTATCTAATAATTACCTAGAGGAAGTATGTCTAGATAGGGTTTTTTTACTGCAATTTTTTTAAAATTTGTGTATAAGCTATAGTGAAATGTGATTATTTGATGATTTTTACCCCGACTAAACAATGGCGAGGATTATGAGTTTGACCGATTTGTATGTATGTTCATCTGTTCGAACCTAGCTTCTAAACTACTTATCTTAATTTTATAAATGAGGTATCGTTAGAAGCATCTTGATCGTTCGCTGATTAAAGGTGGATGGGGCAATTTAGATCCAACAAGTATAAAAATCATGTTAATTTAATGATTGGATGCAGAGTTTCTGAGATATCGCAATATTTGGACCGATTTTAGTCCGTACCTCAAAAACTATTGGACCAGTCATAAAATGCACCCGATTTTTGTACTTTTTGGGTCAAAATTATCTTATATACTGAGTTTTATCGAAATTGGAGATAAACAAAATTTTTCGATTTTTTGCAATTTTTTAAAGGGGTACCCTTCAAAAAAAATGGAAAAAATCGAGAAAAATTTTTGGAAGCCAAGTTTGATAAAACTCAGTATATAAAGTAATTTTGACCCAAAAACACAAAAATCGCGTTTATATTATGATTGGATGCGAAATTTCGGAGAAATTCGCTATTCGAATGCGATTTTGGCTGATATTTCCGGTACTAAGCATTCAATCGTAAAATAAACACGATTTTTGTACTTTTTGGGTCAAAATTACCTTATATACTAAGTTTGATCGAAATTGGAGACGACAAAAATTTTTCGATTTTTTGAAATTTTTTTAAGGGGTACAAAAAAATCGAAAAAATCGAGAAAAATTTTTGGAAGCCATGTATGATAAAACTCAGTATATAAGGTAATTTTGACCCAAAAAACACCAAAATCGCGTTTATATTATGATTGGATCCGAAATTTCGGAGAAAATCGCTATTCGAATGCGATTTTGGTTGATATTTCCGGTACTACGCATTCAATAGTAAAATAAACACGATTTTTATACTTTTTGGGTCAAAATTACCTTATATACTGAGTTTTATCGAAATTGCACAACAACAACTTCTCGATATAGAAAGTTACAATTTAGGCGATTATCATGGGCAAAACTTCATTTTCAAAAAAGTTAGAGTTCCCCACCAAAAAATTAAAATTTTGAACAAAAGAGAGGGTAACTGAGGGCTATAGCGTGATAGTCTTCGTTTTTAAAGGAGAAATTACCCAGTAAAGCAGGCGGGTATCTGCTAGTTACCTAATAAAATTTCAATTGATATTGCAAAAATTTTATATTCACATCGAAATTTGAGAAAAACAAAGCTCTATATAGTGAACAAAAAATTTCGTTGAGAAGATTTCTTCCCAGAAAACAAAATATTATAACGTACAAAAACATTGTTTTTGGTGAAATTCTCTTAATCAGTTGCAGCTGCAGAATCGTCCTGTATATTTCAATATTATTTTATTGTTATTAATATTAAACGCTAAATGTTAATAACTATCTAATTACATTGTTACATTCACTATAGTTACATAGTTATAGTTATATTATTAAAATAACATTCTAACTTTTACTGCATTATTATGATTTGGAAAATGGGTTAGTTTAGTTTAGTTTAGTTTAGTACATCTGAGATAACAAAGTAGTTTCTAATTCAAATATCTATTTTGAAAACTTGAATACCTATTTTATATGTTCTTAACAAACAGTTTTGTAATCAGCTTATATTTAACTAAATATGTGACTTTATGTAGAGTATGAAAATACTAATTAGCATAATAATTTCAGTCAATTAAATATAAATTTTACTTTATATAGTCTTTAACAATTTAGAAGGAGAGCGAAAGTACATTTCCGGCTAGGTGAAAATCAATTGAATTGAATACCAAAATGCTGACTTTTTTGAAGGGTAGCGGGGGGCATAACTGACCCTTAAACTTTTAATTACTGTTTTCGTAAAAATCAAAACTTTTTAATATAAGTAATTAAAAGCCTAATACACACGCCTATTAAATTTAATGATAATTTACCCCGCGCCTAACATGAGATAATTACAATTAACAAGTTTTGTAAATTTACAAAACCACCGACATTTTTTTCGGAAACGGAACCCTAAGCTCGCACTTGAAACGTATTTAAGAACACTCCATTAAATTATCTTTTTCCTTAGAGCTTTTACCAAACTTAACCGATTTTGAACATCATCGCCTCTAGTTTTTTCGGGTAGGGAACCCTAGGCTTGAACTTGTAACTTAGCTAAGATCACTCACCATTAAATTACCTTTCAAAAAGAAATTAAATCCTTTTAGGCGCTACGATTCCACAAGTGTTACAAACATGAGACTAAAATTAGTTTACCTTGATAAACCGATTGTAAACAATCTCGTTAGCCATACAAAATATATGAAGTAAGAAGAGTTTTTATGGACGTTCTTATGTATGATAAAGATATAGAAGGAACTGTATGCTATGGTATATTATATGTATACAAGTGATGATTCTGACCGGTTGTGTTAATGCTCATATACAATACCTCTTTGTTTTATACATAAGAACGTCCATAAGAACTTCTTACTTCATATACGTAATATAAATGGCTAACGATATGGTTTACAAATAGTATATTTCGTTTATACTAGGTATACTTAAAAATATTAGGTCAGATTTGAGACAGGTGTTTTTTTCTTACCACATAAATATAATTTCATTAAAAATAAGAAATTCAGGCTAGATTTCACAGACCACATGGCTCGTCAAATTTCCATAATTTTTGAATATTAAAAGCTCAATTTTCTAAAATAATAAATTTTTTTTATCAAATGAGTTATTTCACGCATAATCAGTTTTAGATCACAAAATATTTTGTTACATTTGTAAAATACCTTTGAAATATTTTTTCACTGAATTTATTATACCTTACATTTGTAAACCGTTATAGATAGAACTTATTGAATATACCTACGTAATGTATTAGTTCGGAATGTCAATGTCGTTCCATTCCCCGTACAAAAAAAATAGTAAACGAATAGGTGAGTAACGCTTTGTATTGTAATTCTTGAATAACATTTTACTCAATTCTTGTACAAGACTTTTAATGAGGACCTGTTTTATAAAAATTTTCAGAATAAACACTGTACCTAAGTTTTTCCTTAAGCTCCCATGAGGAGCTTCATATGGAAACTACCGAAAAATTCGAAAAAATATTTGACGGGAAATTTTGATTCAAAATGCAACTAACATTTTAGAAATCCAATTTTTTGCGATCATTTTTATTTTAAAAATACAAAAAATAGTGTTTTTTTCTTATCTCTGTCCTCAAAAAGATGTTAGGTCCTGTGCTGATTGAACAGAGTATATATATAATTTATAACTGTAGGTAACAATTTTTTATTATTTTTTTCATATCTACCGGAAACCAATAAGTAAACGGAAATGTTCAGCTTGAGTTTACTGCAAAAATCATTATATACATATAGACAAGAAAATTGAATATTGTTCTATTTTTACCATTACAATTTTATAATGGAAAATACAAATATTATATCACAGTTAAATCTAATTAGGTTTTTACATCGGAATTCAGTTAAATATGGATTGATTTTTATTTTTTTTATTTGGTAATTTTACCTTCTAGATGCTATAAGTTTATTCATTATAAATTGTCACTTAATAACATAACACCTTCTTTCGCCAATAAATTTGATAATAAAATCTTGGAGATCAAATTAAATTAACTACACTAACGGCATTAACCTGTTATTAATTTAAAAAGAACGACCTAATCGGCAGAATTGTTCGAAGGTAATAAAAAGTCATAAGAGTTTAAGGTATTGGAAGTAAATTTTCTCAGGAAACTTTCACGTTCATACTCATATACAGGGCAAATATATATCAAATGATTAAGGCTTTCGATTTCATTACGGTTCGACTTCACGATACGTAAAATGTACAGGTACGAAGTTGTGCAGAAACTCGAATGAATGACAGGGGATAGTGGAAAGCCAAATATTTTTCGAATCCATCATTGACTATCAGGTCTTTGTACACGAAGTTGTGACATGAAAAGGCAATTCTTTCACGGTTTTGTAGGGCATAGAAAGTTTGAAAACTGTTAAGGATTGCTCTTATGCAGGCTAGCGAAATTACGTCGTTAATAAAGATGTCACTGGAGTCAACTACGTCAAGTCAGCTTTTGAGCTGTAATTCCCAATCGTTATTATGAAGACAAAAAATGATATCATATTTAAAAAATAACGAAGCCCGGTGATTCTATAATTCTATTTATTAATTTGTGGGGATATCTACTTAGGGGTATCAAAATCTCACACGGGTCTCCTAGTTAAATCTTTAATTATAATAAAATATGAAAATAGTTCATTCAATAAGTATAATCTCTACAACAAAAACAAAGTTTTTTATTTGTTTAATATCATTTTCTACTAGTTTCTTAGTATTTTTTTAAGCATTATTTACTTAGTATTGAAAAATGTTCTCCAGTGCAGTTTTTTTAAGGCTATGTCTGGGTATCTATAAAATGTAATCATACTTTTGCTGTGTTCGTTCATCATTGGAAAACGATTTAATTTTAATACAATTTTCAATTTATTAGTAGTACTTAATTAAATCTAAATGTGCTTAAAGTTAATTCATTATTCGATTTTGTGTGTGCTGAAATTGTTGTATTGGCTTAATAGCCTCTCGGCTATACATGGTTAGTTATAGATATTTTGAAAAAACTAATTTCCCATACGTGGGTGTTATGTTTTTCAATATGTTTTACAGTGGGCTGTTTTGAAATAGAAAACGTTGTTATTGCTGTATCTTCAATTTGTTATACATCAAAAAAATAACGTTGCTATTGTATACCATGTGTGTTTGCACCATCTAGGCATATACATATCTGTAGTATGACAGAATACATCCGTTTAGTAATGCATCTAAGCGAGAGGTATTATATACATGTATTCAACATTAGTTGGAAGACGCTTGGAGAGTGGGAGTTTTTTAGTTACAGATAACTAGTAAGTAAGCAACAAAACTCCCACTCTCTGCATGCATACAACAGAAGATCTGTCGTATCGTATCTGTAGTCTTACAACACATGTATATAATACCTCTCGCTTAGATGCATTACTAAACGGATGTATTCTGTCATACTACAGATATGTATATGCCTAGATGGTACAAACACGCATGGTAGTTATAAACAAGTCAAGAGTGAAGTAGAGTGGGCAAAATTTTGTTAATTGTTTATTTTCCGACATGTACACAAACAATGTTTGTGTATCTAAGTATCCTACCATTTCTAGTATCCTGCTAGAAGATGGTAAATAGAAGGACAAATACTTAAGACGTAATTTCCATAAGATATCGCGGGTATCAGATAGTTTCTATTGAAATAGTTATTATAAATTATTATTTTATGTGCTAACGGCATAATGCTTTTGTTTGTGGATGAAGGAATTTGCAAATAAATATTCCGATCGTAATCAATTTTTTCTATAATTAATATAGTTTATTGATTTATTACAGCATGTTTAATAGTAATTGTGGTTAGTGCGTGTAACAGTAGTGATTAGCTAAGATTATATAAAGTAAGAGATTTTATTAGTTCAGTGCATTTACGAAAATCGAAGAAGGGTGACTCAAAAGTTTCTGATACTAATTTTAGCACCCCAGCACTATAGAGATATCAAGCTGTTTGTATACCCGTGAGGACCCAAATTGGGTTAGAAACACAAACCGTTGCAAAAAGAATCTCACGAAAATCTCATAATTAGAACAGAAATGACACTTTCGACTTGATCCGTTGATTTCATGATTTGTTGCTACATTTTAAAAAAATACCGAACAGTGCATAATTATTTCCAAAAAAATATTTGAGTATAATAAAATCGACGGGTGAATTTGGTTACCGAAGATTTTTATGTTGTTATTATTATTTTTGATTGAATCTGGAGTAAAATTTACATATTTTTTTCTCTTACTCTTTGTAGAAATGCAAAATACGAATACGAAGAGCGTAATATCTGTAAAATAAACAAAAACATAAAAAAATAAAATTATAATATTTATGTTAGCGTCAAAGACCGAAAATGCTCACTAAACAATAAAGCAAGCCACAACGCGTTGAATGAGTAAAATCTAGTAATCGAATAACCTTTTACATTTTGGCGTAACCTATCGTGCACTCCTTTAAGTTTTTAGTAATGCGTGTGTAAGTATAACTTGTATACTTACGGACAAAGCATATATTGTTTGAAATCGACAATAACCTGATGAGCACAGCACACGCTGTAGTTGTAACCCATGAATACAGAATGGCTCAGTCAACGTATAACGCACGTCTTCGAGTTTTTTCATACAGTCAAAGCATTATATTGTTTGAAACTAATAATAACTTGACGGACATAGCACTAAAGGAGTCAACTCCAGTCGTGTGTTGGATCTGACACAAATGATTTTTTTTTTTTCTAAAGAGTTTTAATTCCACTAGGACTCCCATTTAAGCCCCTGCGTCATGTCCTATATCATGGATTCTTTTAACTAACGAACATTCCGAAGCGTAATAACATTTGCGACAACACATTTGCCCTATTGGCGTTATTACAAGTACCATAACACAATCTTCGCATTTTTAATGTTACAAAAACCAACTTCATGTGAGCTTTTTCGGCCTTTGAGCCTAACATATATATCTGATATTAATATTGTGCTTTAAAAACAAATTAAATATAGGTATAAATAAAGATAAACATAATATTTACATTTGTAAACAAATCCATTGATAATACAAAAAATTTTCCACATTTTACTTGCAATGGACGTTGAGAAAAATGCATAACAAATTTTATATCTTTTTGTAATATTTTTTTACAATTTAGCCAGTTTGTTTGATATATTGAATCTGATAGATCTTCACTCTAGAAAAAAATCATTTAAACTTCAAAAATTTGTTAACTTCCTAGTATAGAAAGTAATTATCAAAATCGAAATTTTCAACATATCTTTACGTTTCATAGTCAAGACGAGGCATATGTACCGTACGTTCGTAGTCATTTTTTTCCCGATCGATATCGCGCGTGCAAACAAAAAATGAAATCGAGTTCGTTGAGGTGTTAATCGAAGCGTATTAAAGGCAATATGATCCAAAAATAATTTCGTTACATTCGGTCGAGTCGTTTCTAATCGATCAATTTTTGTTTCAAATTTTGGGAAATTTAAAATGAGTTAATAATATGGCACTCTTTAATTATGAATTAATTTTGGTTTACCTTTTTAATGAGTTCATTGCCATGCCAACAAAAAATTGCAATTTGCATCAGCATACATATTTGATATAGAATCATCGAAAAAAATTCGACACTGAGTGGAATTACCTGGAACAGATATATTAAGGTAAATGTTTGTTTATTTTTAAGGTTTTATTAAAATTTACAATGACTAAAAAATCTATTGAATATGCAAATTTTTCGTATTGCTGGCCATAAAAATAGTTGTCGATGAAAACATTTAGGTATGATTGCAAATGTCTGTGTTAACATAGTACGAAATGATAATGAAACAAAGAACACACATATACCGAATCAAAAGTATTTCCAACGTTAAGTATTTCCATTTAGCGTAACTTAATGTTCTACGCAATTCAGAGTAATTCTTCTAAACTGTTTTTACCTTTTGCGCAATGCAAGATTTCTGTTCGATCACTTGTATACCTTCCTTGTGTTAAAAGTTTTTTGTCATGGTTATTAAAAATGGCACTCAAAAACACTGTTAGCGGACATTAAAAGGATAAATTCATTAATTATTTTAGATTCTAATAAGACATGTAAGTAGGGAAAGGAGTGGGGGGGGGTACATGTAATTACATTATAAAATAGAAGTTAAAAAGGTTTTTCGTTAGTATATCCTTCCTCTCTATGTTATATGCAATTTTCATGCTACACCACTATTTTACCTTCTATTATTATTTAACATAAATTGAATCTCTGAAAATAAAGTGACTGTACAGCATACAATACACATATGTAATGTTATAAAATTAGTGTGGGAAATAAAGCATTAAACCTTGGAATTTTCTGTTCCGAAGTTGATTTTTATGAGACCCTTCGAAAAATATTTGTATGTGTGTTTATACTGGAATTACCAAAAGCTCTGCTGATCTGGACTCTAATCCGAAAAAAAGTGTTTATCTCAGAATTTGGTGTCCGATGCTGATTTTTGTGGAACAAAACGAATAATGTTCGTATAATTATTTATATATAATAAAATGATATTCATGAGCGGTGAAGTTTATTTTATTAACCAGAGTTGATTAAATAAACCAGTGTTAATAACATAAACTAGTGTTAATAAAATAAACAGAATCGGATGTTCAGTATATTCGGACTTTTATTCACAATTTTATGGATTTTAATTTGTCGTTAACTCTGACTTTTTTGAAAATGAAGTTTTGCCCATGATACTCGCTGACATTGTAACTTTCTATAGGTCCAATAATTAAATTATCCTAATTTTAATTCTTTTTGGATCAAAATTACCCCATTCACTGAGTTTCATCAAATTCCAAAACAAAAATTTGTTTACTGATTTTCTCGATTTTTTCAATGGGGTACCCCTTAAAAAATTGCAAAAAGAAAATTATTTTTCTCTCCAATTTCGATAAAACTCAGTATATAAGGTAATTTTGACTCAAAAAGAACAAAAATCGGGTGCATTTGTTGACTGGTCGAATAGTTTTTGAGATACGGCCTAAAATAGATCGAAATATTGCGATATCTCAAAAACTCTGCATCCAATCATTAAATTAACCTGATTTTTATACTTTTTGGATCAAAATTACCCCATCCACCGAGTTTCATCAAATTCCAAAACAAAATTTTTTTTTGCGTTTTTCTCGATTTTTTCAAAGGGGTATCCCTTAAAAAAATTGCAAAAAATCGAAAAATTTTTTTTTCCTCCAATTTCGATAAAACTCAGAATATAAGATAATTTTGACCCGAATATGACCATTTTGTGACAGATCCTATAAAAAAAAGCATCGGAAAGAAAATTTTCCGATAAAGGCTTTTTTTCGGCTTCATTGACTCGATTAAATGCAATGAAACGTATTAGCATTGTCTTTAAAGTATAAAACCATTCATTCATTTCTCTGTATCTATCTTTTAGTCTGTGTGAACTTTGAAACATGAACATTTTTTAATTAAATTGTGATAAAAAACCGATACATGCTTTCAGTTGGTGTACCATTCTTTTTTATTAGATGATCCAATACTGCCGCATTAGAAAAGCAAAGTAATAAAAGGGATGAAATTCTTAGTAGAATTTTCCAATGCACTTTTTCGGTTCGTCGTACAACAACTATTGGCCTTCGTTTATTATCGGATTAATAAATAAAAACTTTTTATTTGTTGGCGTAAAAAACAGCGTAAACAGGTTATTTTTCGGCAATGCGAGTTCTTATTTTAAACGCTAGTTAGATTAGTATCTCTAAGCGTGAATACCCATTTGCTACCGTATCCATGTGTAATAAAAATAGGCATTTATTCCTCTACTCAATATTGATTTTCGAACACAAACCTTATATAAATCGAGGAGGAACAATTCATTGAAAAAATTACCACTAGAATTATATTACTTTCAAAGTCATTTTGAATCCAGGACAAACAACATCCCCATACAACATACATACACGTAGTTAAGACTCTTGTAACACGTTACAAGTCAAAATTTCAGTAAAATTATCAAGGAAAAACCTTTAAAACATACTTAAATACACTAAATTAAATTATGTTTATTTAATTTCCGAATGCAACATTAAATGTAGTTTTGTTGTCTTTAAAATAGATCACAAAACATAATATCTCACTAAATAAATACTTACTTCACTAGTTATTCATTTTATGTAAATTAATTTTCATACTGTGAATTCCCTCTGCAAAATGCTTCCTGTCCCTTTCCTAGTTTCCTGAGAAAGCATTAAATGCTAGAATCTCACATCTCAATAAAAAGTTATTACTTATGATGTACTGTAAAACATTCTTACAAGCGCAAAATAAAAATGGACAGGTTTTATGGTTAGATTTTAATTCCTCGTCTACAGAAAATGCCTTTTCATTAACAAAATCAGTTGTAAAAGTGAGTTATCAGAAGTTAAAGATAATAGAAATAATTTTTAGTAAGTACCTACAAGGATTTTGTATGTTGTGTCATAATAAATATCCTGATCAAATCAAATGATGCAGGTACGAACATATTGGATTCTTAATCCAGAACTATGTCAATTTAAAACTAATATTACAGTATTCATTAAGTAAACAGTAAAAGTAATTCTTTAAAGAGTAAAACAAGTATTTGACTTCTAAAGTGAATTCTTTTAATTTTCAGAAAAATATCTTGTAAATAAAAAAGTTGGCGCTTCATTTATAATGTAAGAAGGTACGAAAAGAACATAGTTCCTACCGAGTGTCCAACAACATCTCTAATTCTTTTTTCAATTGTATTTTTCTTAGAAAATCTTCAATTTTGAAAAAAGAGAGGAAACTTGCCGGTAAAATTTATTGATACGAGACATGAGACATGCTGATATAACTTTAGTTTTTCAACGGGCTTCTATTAGTAGATAAATAAAACGTATGAAAATGTTTCTACGTCTCAATTTATAATCTTATTTTGTCAGTAATTATAATACTGAATTAAAGATTTAATTAAAACATCGTATCGTATCGTTTATATAATCACATCTTCATAGTGTTCGATTTGGCTCTGCCACAATCATGGTATGTTGCCGTTATTTGCCTCAATTTTACACCAAACAAACATCTTTCATTTCTGTGCGCATGTGGTAATTTAGTTACGAAATAGGTAAACAAGATTGTGGTTTAAAGATCTATTTAGGTATTTGTTTATTGCACTTCAAATGTAATTGCACTGTTAACTTACAGTGTGTACACATCAAAGAGGTTATATAACATAGAAACGGAATAAGTGAATTATTGACCCCGAAAAAGAGGACCCCTCTCGCAGCCAGACAAAGCGCGATTATTCATATTGTGAAACTCGTGCATGTCTGTGTATTTCATAGAGGTAATGCGTTTATTGTAGGTAGGATTAGCATCTCTCCGGTTTTACGCCGCAGGTTCCACTTTTCGAGATGTGTCTCTGGTGTCCGGTGAAGGTATCAAATCTCCGGATTGAAGCAAAAAATATAATATTTTTACGGAGAACATAATTTTTGAAGAATTTTGGAGTAACCCTAATTGTAGGATGTATAGGTCATTGATTATTATTTGTAAAAAATCAGAAATGTCTTCTACTAGAAAATTTTTGAGTTGCATATTGGGATATTGTCGAAAACCATAATAATTCAAATGATTTCTTTGAATAAACGAAATCTGGTATCATTTTGATGCGCCTTGACACTTTTCACATCCTGTTGAATTTTTTATTGTTTCCATTCAATCCCAGCCACAATTATTTTGAAAAATTGATTTTTGTTGCATGTACCTAAAGGTTATAGGTTTGTTTGTAAAAAATCCAAAATAGCGATTTTCTAGTAGAAAATGAAAAGTTTTGAGCTGACAGTGTGCTTTGCGTTTTCGACAAATTTGAGGATATTGACAAAAATTGGAATAATGAATGAACGATTTCTGGTACGAAATTACTGTTTTGATTTAGAAAATAAAAGGTAAAATAAATAGTAAAATTTTAAAACAATTATCGAAGCTAGACTCAACATTTCTCGTACTTAAAGTTTAACCACTTTAAATATATTGAATACAGAATTAGATTTCAATTAAAGTTACAAGATGTTATATAATCAATTAATTTATTGAACAACTTTACAATAATTACGTTGCATCGTCCGTCTGTGTCCGTAGAAATGTATTTCTAATCAATACTCCAGTATAAGACTGTACCTTCATCATTTTTCTATTTTTCTATTCATTTATGTATATATATTTGCGAATATAATGTAAATTTGGTTTTATACTGATGTTGTATTTGGAAAAATATTTATTCGTTAAAATTTATGGCACGCTAGAAATGATCCCGCGCAAATCTCTCCATTAGTTTTTGCGCGAAAGCGTAACAAACGCACAAACAAATATCTTTATTTTCACATTTATAACATAAAGGGATGCAATTTCGACTTTTATTTTCAAAATTTCTAATGCAAAAAGTTTAATTAATCGTTATTTTTCACTTTAACTTTGAAATTTACTATACCATTTACATGTAAAGAATAGAAAATTAGTGATAAAAGCCCCCTTTAACGCCAAAATTATATGCTGGAAGTGCTGGCGTCGATTTTATTGCACTAACACTCACACAACGCGCACAACGAATACAACCATTCACACAAGAATGACTATGGATTTAATTAAACTATACTGACCAATGTTAATTGAAATGCAGTTATACAAATTATAGCAACACTTGCTGATAATTGAAAGAATATATGCCAATGAAATAATCTTTGAAATTCATTCATAAATCTAAAAGCAGAAACAATAATTATTATAAATGTCTTGTTCACTAAAAACAAGCGGTTTGCTAAAAGCAAACGGTGCAATCAATGTCTTTAAATACCAACAACAGTGAAAATAACCAACAAGTGTAGTTAATTGCGAAACGATTATTCGCTTAATGTAGATATGGGGACGATGTGCTGAGATCAGATTGGACCTAGTTCTCCGGTTTGCTTTCAATTGAAAGAAAAAACGCTAGCTACAGAAAAATTCTTTAGGAAAATGTTTTCAAGGGAAATGGATAATATTCACCAGAATTTCTAGTTTCAAGATCATTTGATTTCAAATGATCTTGAGAATTTACTTGGGCTTAGAAGATATTAACCGGGAAGAATGACTTTTAATGTGCTTGATAACTTTTGTCTAAAATATTTTTTTTAAAGCTATTTTAGAAACGATTTACTCTTTTTATATTTTTCTATGGGTGTGTTCTATGAAAACATTAAAATGGTTACCCTATGATTGCTTCGTGATGTTGAACGCATTTTTTAAAATTTTCATTAATTCTTTCGTCAAAAATAGAATTTCCTTCATTAATAACGTTACCATATTTCTTAACTATATAACCTGCAAATCAAGGAAACTGTTCAAACATTAACAATTTCGAAAAATCCAAGAAAATGGCAAATGTGTAAAAATTAGGTAAACAGTTAAAGGTTGAAAACCAGTGTAAAATTTAGAAGAGTTAATAAGTACATTCACTCACGTCCACGTTAGGCCTCCCGAACGACGAGCTAGCATACATAGCCCAGACATTGAATAGTCCATTGGATAAAATTTTCATGTAATAGAACAAATTAATTTTTTTGGATTTTGATGACGTCATAAAGTTAAAAAATTCGATTTTTCTGATAACACAGGCAAATTTGATCCGATCTTATTGGAATTTCTTTTGAAACCTACTAACTTTGGATCGTTCTTTTGTATTTAATTCCTGGACCAGGACTCCACATTCTGGAAATTTATTAGAGCTAGGTTAATTTTAATCACAAATTTGAAAAGTATGACCCAAATTTAGTAGGATTACATACTTGGTTTATCCAAATCGGATAAAATTTAGATAAGATAGAGCAAAATTAAACTTCTTGGATCTTTATGACGTCATATAAAGTTAAAAAATTCAATTTTTCGGTAACACAGACAAATGTGATCCGATGTTATTGGAATTTTTTTTGAAACCAACTAATTTTGGGTCAGGCATTTCAGCTGTGATGTCAATTTTTCGCTATCTATCACTTATGTGCTTAATTTCGGGGCCAGGACTCCACATTATTGAAATATATTAAATCTAGGTTAATTTTGATCACAAATTTGAAAAGTATGACCCAAATTTAATAGGATTACATACTTGGTTTATCCAAGATATGATTGAGCAAAATTAAATTTTTTGGATTTTTATGACGTCATAAAGTTAAAAAATTCAACTTTTCGGTAACACAGGCAAATTTGATCCGATCTTATTGGAATTTTTTTTTAAACCTACTGACTTTGGGTCATTCTTTTCAGCTGTGATGCCAATTTTTCGCTAGCTATCACTTATGTGCTTAATTCCTGGACCAGGACTCCACATTCTGGAAATTTATTAGAGCTAGGTTAATTTTAATCACAAATTTGAAAAGTATGACCCAAATTTAGTAGGATTACATACTTGGTTTATCCAAATCGGATAAAATTTAGATAAGATAGAGCAAAATTAAACTTCTTGGATTTTTATGACGTCATATAAAGTTAAAAAATTCAATTTTTCGGTAACACAGACAAATGTGATCCGATGTTATTGGAATTTTTTTTGAAACCAACTAATTTTGGGTCAGGCATTTCAGCTGTGATGTCAATTTTTCGCTATCTATCCCTTATGTGCTCAATTTCGGGGCCAGGACTCCACATTATTGAAATATATTAAAGCTAGGTTAATTTTGATCACAAATTTGAAAAGTATGACCCAAATTTAGTAGGATTACATACTTGGTTTATCCAAATCGGATAAAATTTAGATATGATAGAGCAAAATTAAATTTTTTGGATTTTTATGACGTCATAAAGTTAAAAAATTCAACTTTTCGGTAACACTGGCAAATTTGATCCGATCTTATTGGAATTTTTTTTTAAACCTACTAACTTTGGGTCATTCTTTTCAGCTGTGATGCCAATTTTTCGCTAGCTATCACTTATGTGCTTAATTCCGGGATCAGGACTCCACATTCTTGAAATATATTAGAGCTAGGTTAATTTTAATCACAAATTTGAAAAGTATGACCCAAATTTAGTAGGATTACATACTTGGTTTATCCAAATTGGATAAAATTTAGATATGATAGAGCAAAATTAAATTTTTTGGATTTTGATGACGTCATAAAGTTAAAAAATTCGATTTTTTGATAACACAGGCAAATTTGATCCGATCTTATTGGAATTTTTTTTTAAACCTACTAACTTTGGGTCATTCTTTTCAGCTGTGATGCCAATTTTTCGCTAGCTATCACTTATGTGCTTAATTCCGGGACCAGGACTCCAACTTCTTGAAATATAGTAGATCTAGGTTAATTTTGATCACGAATTTGAAAAGTATGTACCAAAATTCAGTAGGATTACATATATATGACTTTTGAGATAACATTTGCACTATCAAAATAAAGGTTTGTACAAAAATTCAGCTTATTCCCTTATATTCCGAGGTGAAACACTAAGATGATTGGAGTATATAAAGAATTCACAGTAAATTCAAACGGATCAAAAAATCCTCTAAGTCTTAATCATTCTTTTCTACAGTGCAATACAAAGAAATAAAAAGGTGTTATTTAAATGTTTATCTCAAAATCAGTTATTTAGATCACATTTAAATTGTAAAAACGATCACACAAACCAATAACAAACACAAGACTACAGAGACTACATATAATGTCTACCTACTCAATTCGGATATTGATGTAAAATTTGTATTTGGTAGTTGTAAAATGTTCCTGTTGTTCTTATATAATACATTATTGCTGTCAGATATGTCTTGATTTTTTTCTGGTAATGACTCCTTAGAGACCTCATCATTTCTTTCTTTTGTATAATATTGTTGTTGTATAGACTGTAATGGTTCATTTAATTCCTTAAAAAAATACAAAAAGGATTTTTATCAAATTGAATTTTTTTTTCCTCTTTCTATTCTTTAGGTATACAAAACAAAAGATAACAACATCGTAAATAGAACAAACTGTTTAGTCGTCATTAAAATACACACTTTTGTGTTCTTTAATTTAAAGGTGTTTGTTTCCCTACAGTATTATAATAAAATTTTGGTTTATTGCACGGTACATACATATAAACCAAATACATGTTTAGTAGTCTAATAATATATTATTTTTAGCTTTACAATAATACCATGCAACTAAAAAAATATATAATATATTGTGTGTAAATGCTGATTATAAACTTGATAATATAGATATCTCTCTTCAACCATCAATACTCTAATTTTAGTCGTCTCTGTTTATCAAATAATTGGATCTTCGATGAACTCATAATTATATTAAAATTGGGGCAAAAATCGAAATTTATTGCGTTTTTGTACCAAAAAGTAAAAAATGACATGATTTTTGGAACACATGAATTCATGTAATCTGACAACGGATTTGCATTCAAGAAAAGAAAAGCTACCCAGGCCTTTTCTGGCTAGGTTAAGTTAGATGACTGTGCCTTGGGGTTCCAAAAGCACGTTACAAAAAGTTTCATTAAAAACAGTGCTGTTTCCTCACTTTTCCTATGCATCCAGGCTTATTAGTTATACTACAAGATTTAACTGCTGGAACGACCACAATAATAAGTCTAATGTTAACTGTCGTTATAGATTGGTCCAACACGCAATTTTCCTTGTCATTTAAAAATAAATATTAAAACTTACTTGAAACGTTTTCTCTCGTAGATGCAATAAATCATATTTTAATACGTCGATTTGTGCACACATATTGGCAATTAAACCCGTTAAAAACAAATCTTTTGCGGAATTATCCCATGCATTAAACATACTACACACAATTTGATAAACAAATGTTATTTCATACATCGGTGATACATTTGTTTTGAATGGATACCAGCCTTTTAATGGTAATCGTCTATTTTCTCCACCATGATCCAAAAATGGAAAAATACCCCATAATACAACGGTCAATGTTACGAAAGTTAGTCCAGATATATTTTCAAGATATTTTAATTGAAATGTTGGTTTCATGGCATGTAAATGGTATTTATTTTTTGGTTGAAATACTTTTTCATTTAATCGATTTGTTAACCGTTCAACTTGTTTAAAATAACGAATAAATAAATAATCTTTATAACAGTGTGGTAAATGTGTTAGTAACAGAAATGCATTTTGTATCATTTCATCTAAATTACCCCATACCTAAAAAGAATACAATTTTTTCAAATTCATTATTCCGTTGTCAGTACCTGCGTCAACCGTTCAGTAATCTTTAGTCGCGTGATCAAAGGAAAGGTCGTAATGCGCATCTCTCTGCCCATAATCCGCTAAATAATCTACAACGAGAAACGGAATTTGTGTAAAGCAATCCAAATATAAAATGGTACCATTTTTAACCCCATTGAAAATTTATAGGACGTAAAGTTCTCGCTAAGTTTAATATTTACAGACAAATTTTCTTTCTAGATACTAAAATTTCAAAAAAGGAAAATAACAATTTAAGTTGAAAACGCGGGAGTAATCGATATACTTGTAACAAAAAGAAATGTTTTGTATTACCAAAATCATTCCAATTATTTCCGTTGAAAAGAATAGGCCAACAAGCAGACTAATTGTAAATATTCTCCAAATAGTATATAATCTTTGCACTATTATTGATGCTCCATTGGGGAACCACATTCCAGCAAAGCGCATTATGTCAATACTCAATCGAACTGTCTCTTTTAAACGTATGGGATGTTTCTCATCGAAATTGTTAAAATTCACCATTGAAAACATTGCAATTTTTTAATAACAGCTGTAAACAGATATATTTCGTCAAAAGGCATTACAAAGTAAAGTAACGATGATGTTGATTGCATTTCAGTGAAATTTACAAAATTTAAAAACCCTACAGAACCTTAAACTTGCACTTGAAACGTTTCTAAGAAAACTCTCCATTAAATCACCCTTTTCCTTAGAACATTCTCCAAACTGAACCGATTTTGAGGATCATCGCCTAGTCTTAGCTGTTCCGGGAACGGAAAACTTAATTCGCTCTTGAAACATAGCTAAAAACATTCTCCATTTAGTTACCTTTCAAACGAAACAAAAAAATCAAAATCGGTTCATTCGCTACGATGCCACAGACAAACAGACATAGCGGTCAAACTTATAACACCCCTTTTTTTGATTCGTCGGTTAAAAATACGGGTAAATTGATGGCATTATGTCCTTTTACTGTCGCGTATAAAATTCATTTAGATACAGATGCATTGGATATACCTAATTTCCCAAATTTTACGAATTTTTTTTCTTAACTTATGATCGTCAAAATAATTTTTTCGATTAAAGAATTTGATACAAAATTTAATGTTCTTTTAGCGAGTTTCTGAATATAAAACTTTGTTTAAAAAATTAAATTACGTTTCCCTGCGTTCTAAATCAATAAAAAATGTTTTCAAAAGTTTTGATTCAAAATATATATTTTCTTTGATAACAGGTTTAAATTATTTACACAAATGATGTTTAAACTTTACAAAAATTAAACTTAAATTATATAAATATATTATATACAGGATATTTTAGTCTATTATGGCTAGAAGATAATTTTGTAATAAACGAATAAAAAAATAACTTGAACAAAAGTAGCAAAGTTTGATGGGGAAATCATGATCTGACATCAAATGGGGCCTAGTTCACCGGGGTGAAAACCAAGGCTGTATTTGACTTTGTTTAACGTATCTCAGTGTGATGGGTTTAAAGTATCTTTGTTTTACGTATTAGGCTTTGTCTTGCAAGTCGTTTGGTCTTGCATATGTGTAAGAATAAGATCAAACTATAACACGAAGTAAGCTAGGCAGAAGCAAATAATTAGAAAAAGAGCAAGACCAATGTGTAACATATAGAGCAAAGTTTAATCCTAAGGGATTTATGATAAAGATAGTCAAATTAGTTTTGTTTCGGTTTATGTGCTCATCACTAGTAGCTCATCACTCCTGTAGATATTATAACTATATACTTATATTAGAAAAATGAAACTTACATATATTTAATTTATAAAAGATTCGTTTGTGTAAAAAAATTAATTTTCTAACAGGAAAAAAAAAAGTATTCCTATCTATATCACAAATTATACAAAAAGTTAGATAAAATAATTTTTTAATTAATTATATTCGTTCAGTTCTACACATGTTTTTTTAATACAAATCCCTTTAATTAAAAAACTTTTTATTATACCCTGTTCTATATGTAATATGTATCAAGGTGTACTAAGCTTGGTCCCAAGATATAACGCTTAGAAAACTTGATGCTACGAACAAATTTTTGATGTAGGTATTCATAAAGTCAGCTTATTAGTCCATTTCTGGTTGTTCGTCCATCTGTCCCTGTGTGTCTGAACACGATAACTCAAAAATGAAAAAATATATCAAACAGAAATTTTTGTAGCGTACTCTGGCCGCAAAAAGGTAGGTTAATTGAAACTTAAGAGATAGAACAAAAGATTAAATGTTTTTTATTCAAAAAATAGACAACTTTTGAATGAAGGCATTAGTGATGAGCAAAGCAAGACCAAGACCAAGACTCGAACAGTTTTGATCTTGGTCTTGGTCTTGCTTATTCAGTCTTGGTCTTGGTCTTGCTTGCCTAGTCTTGGTCTTGGTCTTGCTGTATTTTGTTTGGTCTTGGTTTTAGTCTTGGGCTTGCCATAATTTCTTAACGAACATCTTTCAAAACATTTTATTTTTATCCAACAAACATTTTTTAACCTAAATTTACTTTGAATTAAAAAAAGTTAATTAGGATATTATTGCTCATTGTTATTCAAAGATGGATTGTCAATAGATCGTTTAACATCAATCATTATTTTAGAAAATACTTTATTTTATTGCATTCTAAAAATATAAATATTCTATTATTCTTCTAATATTCTAAAATATAAATATTCATTATTAAGTTATTTTTATGAATTTCTTATGGTTGCCCATGAATTAATACATAGCAACCATCGAGCTGACTCGCTGTTTAATCGATTGCGATGTCTCCAAATCAAGAATGAAGCTTTGGAGAATAGTCTTTCGGCTATCTTCTGTTATCGTTGTTTCTAAATAACTCCCCCAGTGTTGACGCCGTTACAAATATTTTATCTCATATAGTTACTGTGATTCATCCTGTCTTGGTCTTGGTCTTGCAAGTCGAAGAATGGTCTTGGTCTTGGTATTGGTCTTGCTTTTTCGCAAGACCAAGACCAAGACAGCAAGACCAAGACCAATTTCGCTCATCACCAGAAGGCATAAGTTACGTCAAAACTTTGGTGTTTCTTTTTTCAAAAACTATAACAGATAGGAAGTTGAAAATTTGCAGGTAGCTTCAACTAGTGGTCTTGTGAAACATTCTCGTAAAACGAAAAACAAAATCTAGAAAATACTTTCAGAATCTAGAAAACCAAATAAATGACGACCGAAAGGCTACCATAATTAGTTGTCTTGCTTTTTAAACTCTTCAAATTTATAAAAAAATAATGCAAGCACTGACATTTAACAGTTTCTACGCAGGGCATTTTAACAATTACCAGTCGATCGTTTTTCTCACTTGTTTTTAATAAATTTTTTAAAATGAAACACTCAACTTTGATGATGAATTTTGTGATAAGTGCTTGAATGTAGGCGAAAAATAAGAACAAAAATTTTTTACATATGCCTGGAGTTTCGAATATCGAAAGCTGATTATTTAAACAAAATTTTCAATTTTCAAGATTTTGAAAATTACGCCAGATATCTTAAAATTTTACTCTTACTTTTCGTTTTATATCGTTAATTTATAACATAATTCACCATCAAAACTGAAAAAAAATTAATTTTTTACATTTGTGTCCAGACTATCGTGCTCATACATCCTTAACAACTACAAAGAACGAAAATTCATAAATTAATATTGAAAATTATCAAGGAATATTTGTTTATTTTCATTTTAAATTGAATTTTAATTGATTATTAATTCAAGAATACATTCATTGGTTTTTAGTACTACATTATGTTTCCTCAAGTAGAATAAATAATAATATTAAAAAATTTACCTGCTCCTATTAACAGAGTAAATTTTCTTTTTGGTTGAATTTGAATATGTTTTATGTGGTATTACAACGAACAAACGAACAGTGGGAACGGTAAGAATATAACTAAGGGTAAATATTTTAAAAGCGAAGCTGATTACGTTGTTAATATAAAAGAGCTTCTCTTACGTTTAAAACCAATATTATCACAGAATTATATACAAACACATATATGTAGAAAGAGTTTGTTAAATTTCATAGGAAAAACATGTTTTAAAATCTAAAGATATTTCTATAATCTATAAGATCCGAGTGGACAAACGTCATGCCTCAAAAGAATCATGCGCGATATGGTGACAACTTCGTTCTATTTAAGCACATTTTTTTTTGTCTAGGCTACGTCCCCTAGCTATTTTAATAGGTTCTTTCGCCACCAATGTTAATTACAAAATATTAGATTACAAAGAAAAATAACTATTTTATTATCGTTTAAGTCTCTATCTATCGTATAGTGAAGTTTCGATCATACTTTATCGTGTAAATTTTTGTGTTAAAAAAAAAATGTTACAGTTTTATGAGAAAGTAAAATCCTGTACAACTTCTCTTGAATTGTACGACCAGTTGTCGATTAGATGGACTGAGAAAAACCTGAAAATCTGTTTTTCAAAATGTTTGTTTTTGCACTAAAATATAAACTTTACCGTGAAATTTATTGAAAAATAAACGATAAACCGTGAAAGGCAACTATTTTGTGTATTTATCTGCTTAGTATATTTCACTCTATCTCTTCATTGTAACAACAGCAGAACTAGTTCTCGAATTGCGAGTGCTTGGTAAAGCTCAGTTAGTATTGTCACGATGTTTATCAATAATCCACGTTTTTTTTTCAAATACATGGGAAGCGGATACTGACTGAGGGCTCAATTTCGATCCAGCAAATATATCGTTTTTTTTTAAGATACTGACATCTTAAATATGTTATAATGCGTCTGTACTTTCTCCGTATATGCATTAATTATCTAACATCATAAAATGGCCGCAAGTAAAATTGTCATCTTGTTTTCCAACTAACTAAACGTATTATTAAATAATGTTTGTGGATGATTTTTTTATAATTAATTGATATTATGTCGTAATTACAGGATGTCACACTTTGCTTTAAAATTTGTCCTTTTAAATGTCCAACTGACACGCCCAGTTCAAGCAGCATTTTAAAACGAACTTGAAAATATAATAATATCAGCTACTAATATCTAGTAATATCAATTATAGTAATGTCAGTAATAGTAATACTACAGCAAGACCTTATTGTTGCTTTTAATTATCAAATTATCTACCTTAGTTTTTAAAATTTTTAATAAACCCCACCCAGTCAAGATCAAGACATCCTTCTTTTTCATTTCTAAGTGGCCTGTCTTTGGATAAATTCATCAATTTATTTGGATAATTAAATCGAAAATTAGACCACAAATCGAAATTGTAAAGAGATTTGTCGTTCGTCGTTATAAGCTTCTTTAGGCAGTCAAGAGTTTCCAATCAATTATAGAACACTATGTATTAGTTATATTCTACTTATTAGTTAGGTATGTATTATAATACTAGGTGTCAAACCTCAGCCTGAACCCTCAGCCAATGAATTTGATTATGCCTAACTGGAAAAATTGGACTAATGTTCCTATAAATATTCAGTTATAAAAAAAATATAATCTAATTTTATTTAAACTTGTTCGTCTAATTATTATTATAAACTTTATTGATATGCCAACTAGCTAATCAAAGTAAGCATTGTTATCTTTATATAACTTATACACAGAAAATGATAATAAAACTGAGAGAGAGAGAAAGATAAAACAGTACACAAAAAAAACATCATGAAACAAATAAATAATAGAAATTTTAAATCAAATCGCCAGTCAGAAATAAATGAATAAAATGAAATACGGTCACAAGTACAACAAGGCAGACTGAAATTCAAAGATATTGTGAGCGCTTGTCCAAGATAAAGCGTAAATATTTATATACTGCTTTAAGATCTACAATATTCTTAACATCCAAAATCAATTTTGCATTATTAAACCCGCGAATGTAAAGATCGTCCCTTTCTTTTCCTACTGTCCCATAGCACTCCTCTATCAAATGTTCGACTGTTTCAATTCCGTTACACAGAACACAAATTCTCTTCCCGCTTCGGTTTTTCTTATTTTCCCAAGCAAACCTGTTCATTCTGAAAATAGCAATAGTTCTTCTTACATCTTTTTCTGTTAAATTTATATACATTGCTCCACTCTCATAGTGATCCAAGTTATAAAAAGTTACTAACAAGTGAAATTTACAAAATTTAATTTTTCCTTAAAGCCTTTTTCAAACTGAGTGAAAACGTTACCCTTTTTGGTATCTGCTTTGCAATAAGGCCATTCCATACAAAACCTTGTTTGAACAACATCCAATTTAGAATGTTGTACTTTATAATAAAATTTTAAAATAAAATTTAAATATTAATAAAGATGTATCCATGTTTTAATTACATATCCTGTTAAGTTATTTACTATGACATACAACTATGATTCTAGTTCTATAATACTATGGTAATACTAGTAGTAACAGTAATTAACTATGTATTTTTAAACATTCGGTAATTAGCAAGCAAGCATTGTAATTAAATATTATTTATGTACGATAGAGACTATAATAATTTATATATGTAATAAAAATAAAAATACTTTTAATCTATATGCATATAAAATTATTAGATTTAAAAATACCTAATTCTATATTCAATAATCTAAATAAAAATCAAAAAGTTGCATTCCACTGGTTGGAAAGTAATCATAAGTGATGGAAGACTTTTCAACACACCACTTTATTATACATTGCTCTCAAATTATTGAGTTGAGTTGAGTTGGAGATTTTAATTGGAATTGGACAGATTGGATATTTAATAAAATGGAAAATTGAAATTTTCACTTTTGTGTGAACAACTACTTTTACGATCTTGCTTTTAGGGCTATTAAAAAATAATAAGCCTATTCTTAGTCTTCGTGAAATTTCGTTAAATTCTGTAGAAAAAAAATTCTGCAGAAAAGTGGGTTTTACCATAATTTTAGCATTGGAACGGAAAATACGTTAAGGATGTATGAGCATGACAACAATGTTTGATTTAAAGGCTCAAAATTTGTTTGTAGGTAGTCTTTTACTCAAAGAATATGTGGTTAAAATTTCAGCTTAGGTATCCGTCCAAATTTTTAAGAAAAAAGTCATTAAAAATCGATATAAAATACATTGGCTCTTATGGAGGAATCTCAAAAAACGACATATTTTGGAAGTTTTTGATAATTTTCATTTGGAATGAATGAAAACAAATTTAAAAAAAACTTTTTAATAGAAAGTAAACATATTAGCAATGAATTAGAAAAGAAAAAAACTAAGTGTCACCGTCCATATAAGGGATGTAAGAGCAGGGTAGATTAAGGGTTGAAATTATTTTTATTTTCAACTTTGATGATTAATTTTGTTATAACTTCATGAATGTAGACGAAAAATAAGAATAAAATTTTTCGATATGTGTTTTGTTTTTCGAAATATCGAAAGCTAAATAATTAAACAAAATTTTCAATTTTCGATATTTTGAAAATTAAGCCAGATATCGAGAAATTTTATTATTACTTTTCGTCTTATATCGTCAAGTAATAATATAAATTTATCATCAAAATTGAAAATATCTATTTTTAAATTTGTGCCCCCACTACCATGCTCATACATCCTTAAATGCTAGAAATACATTAAATCTTGTAGATCTTTGTATTTATAGCTTATATTAATTTTAGTTAAATATTTTAACCCCCGAACTAAAAACAATACATTATATAAAAAAGGATATAATATTAAGTTTGACCGCTTTGTGAGTGTGTCTGTATGTCTGTCTGTGTGTCTGTGAAAAAAGACAAGTGTGGCTAAGCAATGTTTCAAGTACGAGGATAAGGCTCCATACCCGAAACAACTAGAAAATAGGCCATGATCCTTAAAATTGGTTCAGTTTGGAGAGGTAACTTAATGGAGAGTACTCTTAGATATGTTTCAAGTGCGAGTTTGAGGTTCCTACCCGAAAAATTTATCGGGGGTTTTTAATTTCGTTGAATTTTCCATGAACAAACTTATTTTCTATGAAAAAATTTTAGAATACGATTATTGGAATGAATTGTTGTTTTCATATTTGATAATAATATGTGTTATATAGTGTGGTATTTACAGAATAAGTTGTATTCAGTTTTTGTTCATTTAGGTCGGGAGCTTTAACGAATCAAATCAACTGAGTAGAAGACTATGCTGTGATCCAGTAAAAAGCTTGATTGTATTACAAAACTTGTGGTTTATTTAATATACGGTTACTTTTTTGTGCCTTTATTGTCATATTACATAAAATTTGGAAGCAGTCCAAACCACTATTTTTTTAATACCATGAAGGAGGAATATTTTTAGCCCCAAGTTGCACAGCTACTAGTAAGTTAGTTTCCTGAGAAAAAGAGAAAAATGTATATTTTCTTATTTTAAAAAATAGTCAGTTAACGATTTAGATCTGGGGAGTATTTTCCCGTAGGATTTTTTAAAAATTAGATAGAAACTCACCGAGAGAAAAAATTTTGAAATAAACTATTTTTAGCAATATTTTTGGACATTAAAATACTTAGTCCTAGTTTTTCAAGTGTTTTGCCACTTGCCTCATAATCAAAACCTTTCCATATATGATAAATGTAGTTTTTGAATAAAACAATTTTGAGCCTGAATCATTCAGTATAAAATGATAAAATACCACACTTGAAAATCCTGGTGTTTGTTTATTTTATTTATTTTGTCAAACTTTTGTGTTTACTAGAACAATTTATAGAATATAATACATAAAATATAATACGTACGGGTAGTATATGTTTGTATAGTACATACCTCATAGGTATGGTGTATGTACTTATATGTATGATTTCATGGAATTTTATCATCATCGCTTCGTTTCATTTATTATGTGGTAAAATTTTTGATCAATTTTACTTTTCTCTATTTTTAAACCATGTATATGAAATATACATAGTATATAATGTTTAGTCACAAGTTTGTAACGCTTAAAAATATTGATGTTACGAAAAAAATTTTGGTTTAGGTGTTCATAGAATCACCTAATTAGTCCATTTCCGTATGTTTTGTCTGTCGTCTGTCGTCTGTCCGTCTGTCATCACGATTTCTCAAAAACGAAAAGAGCTATAAAGTTGAAATTACAGTGTGCTTAACACGTAAATAGTGAGGTCGAGTTCGTAAATGAGCACCGTAGGTCAATTGGGTCTGGGGTCCGTAGGACCCATCTTGTAAACCGTTAGAGAAAGAACAAATGTTTAAATGTAAAAAATGTTTCTTATAAAAAAATAAACAACTTTTGTTTGAAATATTTTCTTGTAAACATCACTGTTTACCCACGAGGGCGCTTATATTAGGTGAAAATTTTGTAGTATGTATTAATATGGGAATATCAGTTACGTGTGTGTGGCTATTTAAGAGTGGAAATCTTTCTTTATTTACATGACATCAAAAAACAAACGATTGCGTCATCAAAACTGTCTATACATGGTATTTCAACAATTAACTCAGTCAATTGTTTGTTTTCATTTGTTTATTTTATTTTTAATAGAATATCAATAGAATAGATATTCTACTATATTGGAAAAAATACTTCAAAATGTTGATTTTGCTAATAAAGCCATCAAAAATTTATTTCGGAAAAATACACACGCTTTCTAGCCAAAAACTTAAATTAATTTGAATCATTTTTTTAAACTGCCAAAAACGCGGGCATCCAATTTGGTGACGTAATATCAGTATCATCATACGAAATAATACAGATAAGTTTGGCAGATATATTCATAGACAACTAATTATAATAAATATAAATAAATATTTATTATCTATGGATATATTATATCCCGCTGTCTACACTGAACTAACTGATGATCTGTGGTTCATACGTGATATACAGTTTAAAAATTACGATTTTTAATTTTAATATTATAAAAGAAAAATGTGCTTTTATGACTCGAAAAACGAATATTTTAAGTATATTTTTACATAAATTTTACCTTTTTTGTCAAATTTCTTAATTTATATTTCACTATCGAAAGTACCCTATTATTTCAAAGAGAGTGGGGATAGGCAAAAATTATTCAAAGGTTATGATTATGAAAAAAGACAAATCAAATATATATACAGTTGAATTCCTAAGAAAATAAATTAATATTTATTTCCTTATAATTAAATTGAGCATATGATCTTAATTGTATTCGCTTGAGTAAATTGTCAATATTATGTAATATATGTTCGGTTGTATATCTGTAGTATCTTCGTACCTAGGGGTGATAGGCTTACATTTAAAATCAATTAATCTTGTAAGATGCGACACAAGTTATAATTGGATATTAAGACATTGTATATAATCCATTTATCATATTAAGCATGATTGTATGTCTGGATGATAATAATTTTAACACATAGGTAGATTTTGGTATATTGTACAATAAAATTAATTTATCTATAAATAAAAAAGTGACTACTCAGGAAAGGGGAGGCTTAAATCCATTATTCGGGGCATTAAAAAATATTAGTTTTTTAAAAATTTAAAAAAAAAAATGCCGATATGAATAAAAACTAACTGAAAGAAAATTTTGACACCGTTATGTTTAGAGGTAAAAGCTCAAAACCTCGAAAGGCACCCATGGCACAGACAAGCTAAAATATAACCCAGTGAGTTGTATTCTTTACAATGTTAATGAAATAATAATATAATTAAATTAAATATTCAAGTTAATTGATACATAAATAAATTAATTGATATAACATGCAGTGTAAATAAAAAATTCATTAATATTGTTGAGATAATATAATATATGTGTATGTTTATGTACCTATTTCTATTTATCTATCTACCTGCCTACATAATAGTCTAGGCGCCAAACTAATTTACGTATCCGATGGATTAAAAGAAAAATTTTCTTGCGTTAAAACAATTTTTAAACATCCCTTAGCAGAATCTCCAAAAGTAATTACCGATTAAAAATACTTTACTGTAATAGTATTTCCTTACACGCATTTAAGAGAGAGAGATACGATGCTTTTAAATCCGTCCCTTTCTACTCATTCACACACTTGCACACGTACCATTGAGGGACTCACTCGCAGTTTCTAACAACATTCCCCCCTCCTCCCACAATCTTGCCTCCGAAGCGTGCTTCTAATTGGCTGCCTATTTTAATTAATAACTAATTATCCGTGCATGAGATCAAAAAATGGAAGAGGATTTTTCTTCTTCGATTTTTTAATTCGTCTCGCTGGTCCAAAATTTCAATATTCTGTTAATATTCAACAAAATCAATCAAAAAAGTATACTCAGGTGTTTTTGGGGTCACTGATCACGATTTTCCAACAAGTAAGATGTAGATTTTGGTATATGGACCTTCCTGAATATTAAAAATAAACAATTGGCCCGATAGGTTGAGGTACATAAAAATTCTTCATTTTACACTTTTTTCGTCTGAAATGATTCGTCTACATATTACACGCCTATAGAAGTTTTCTTCTATAGGCGCGTTCTATCTACTTCAAAAATTCAATTTTACTATAGTTAGCACCACTTTAGAGCCAAGCACTTTCGTAAATTTTATTCAGCCTATAATATTACGGAAAGTTTAATACGGCTCTTAGAGTATAGTCAATACCTACCTACGTTTACAGGCCATTAAATAACCATTGACAAATAATAATTATAATTATAGGTACATCAATATTGAAGATAGAATTTCTACTTTTTCTTGTTATTAACCAATTCATTCATATTAGATTATTAAATAATTATCTGTGTTCAACATATATTATTATCATTTGTATCGTAAATATTGAATTTATTATTAATTGTTAACAGTTTTAAGAGATTTTCTTTTTTGAGTCAATGAAGCTATTGCTTTTGTACCGTTGATGAAATTTGGACCTTTCGTAAGGATAAAATGCTCTATTAAGATATCTACTGAAAGGCCCGTAAATAGGGCGTGGCAAAGGAGGCACCCGCCATCGGCGCATAAGAAATACAGGCGCAAATCAAAACGTATGTTTTGATTTGAAAAACAAAATGTTACGTTATTAAAGCAAAGAATCGTGTAAAAAGTGCTCATTAATTTACATAAAGTCATAAAGTTTAAAAAAAAAATTGATTTTTTTGATAACACAGGCAAGTTTGATCCGATTTTATTGGAATTTTTTCTGAAACCCACTAATCTTGGGTCATTCTTTTCATCAGTGATGTAAATTTTTTGCTGGCTATCACTTTAATGATTAATTCCAGGAGCAGGACTTCACTTTCTTGAAACTTATTAGATCTAGGTTCAATTTGATCACAAATTTGAAAAGTATGACTCAAAATAAGTAGGATTTCTTATTTGGTTTATCAAAAATGGATAAAATTTTAGTGTGATAGAGCAAAATTAAATTGTTTTTGATTCTGGTAAAGTTAAAAAATTCGATTTTTTTGATAACACAGGACAGTTTTTCGCTAGTTATCACTTATGTGCTTAATTCCGGAACCAGAATTCCACATTCTTGAACCTATTAGAGCTATAGGTTAATTTTGACCACAAATTTGAAAAGTATGACCTAAATTTAGTAGGATTACATACTTGATTTATCAAAATTGCCAATATGGTACTGTTTGATACCTTTCAATGAACAACGAATATATTAATAATAAAAAAAAACTATAGATAGGTTGGAAAAAATTGAAAAATTCATAATTTGAAATTTTTAAATCGAAAGTGAGCAAAATGCTCATAACGCGAGTATTGACGGATTAATATTGGATGTATGTGTAGCGTATGTGTTTCAAGTTATTTAATATGTGTGATTATTGAAACAAATACTTGGGGCATTGTGCTGTATTTGGATTAGTTTTTGTTTGAATATATTATTAAATTATGATATAAAACAAACATTGGAATAATTTGGTAAATAAAATTGATTTTTGAATTTTTTTTAAATCATCTGATAAAAAATACACTTTACCTACCTTTTCAACAATCTATCTACTATTCGTCACAAATTCAAATGTAAAAAAAAAAGCTTTTCACGATTTTCATTCATTATGATTCGATTGAGTTATTTTTTATCAATTTGAAATGGTTTCCAAAACATAAATGTATTTTTAAATATTACATTTTTTTATTTATACAGAGAGTAAAATATGTGAGGGTTAAATACCATCCTGAATTTTGGGGAAAACATTTTGCTATACTACAATTGGTCGTATATAAATACAACTTCCTAATAGTCTTCCTACAGGTTTCAGTTGGTGTTGATTAGAGGAACATACATTCCGGAAGACTTGAGAAGGTATTAGAGTTTGCATAAATAGTTTACGATTTAACCAGTGAAAGCTTATTGAAATATTATTGCACTCTCATTTATTTTTTGCAATGAGCATGGCACGATGTTATATTTAAATCTTTAACATTGGTTCGGTAGGCTTCAGATCCAAATTTGGTAAAGAGATTTTCCATTTGTCTTGATATACTTAACTTACTGGTATAATTTTCTGCTATCAATAACAGAACATCCTGTATAGGTATATAGGTAGGTAGTTAGGTAGTTACTACTCAAACAGCACAGATAAAAATATATTCTACCTCTTTATTTGGTAACAGTGTTTATGACATTCTGTTACTATTGGGATTTACATTATTCTATTTCCGAACCAGTTATTACTAATACTATTCTATATTACATATGTATTTGCCCACTCACTCATGTTATACTAACTGAGGCCCGCCACTTCGTTCTTACCTTCTACTGCATTCTGTTGTTTGTTTTGTACCCTTAGTTCTTTTCCATATTTTACTCATTTATTATTTTGACCGTAGAACCTAAAAATAAATGATATACACTATTTAACCATTCACACAACTTTATTCGTGTTTTTCGAACATCCTGTACATTTCGAAATTAATTTTAGAATGTACAGCCAATCTATCTATATCCCAGAAAGAAAAATTTATTAAAATCATGTAGTGGAGCCCAGTGTGGCAGTGTTTATCCTTGACAGAAATATTTTTTCAAGAATCAATTTCCATAGTGAAACTTTTTCTATCGAGTAGGTTTTAAACTTATCTCTGTGGGATTTTATCTGAAAGGAAAAATGCACAAATGCATCAAATGCTTATTTTTTATTATGAAACTAAATTTTTACATTTATTTCAAATTTTTATGTAAGTCAAAGTCCCTTATACCTACAGGATACTTTTCATATCTTTTGCTATCTCAACACATTCTACCACTCAACATAAAAGGGTGAGACTGTACACTTCAATGGTAAACATACATTATGTATTTTCATTAGAACAAATAGAAAGAGATGGAAAAATTGCACAGACGCCCCGACATAACTAAAAAACCGACAGCTTAATAACTTTAGTTTTTCAGTGTTGAGAGAACATGGCAAAAACATGCTACTCTTGAAAATATTGCAAAGTATATCCATCTTTTTTTTATATACTATGATAATATAATAATGAAATTTGTTTGTTTAGCGTTGTGTTTGTGTTTTGTAAATGTAAATTTTATATAAGAAATGTTTCATTTGACTAAGAAACAGATAAAGAGAGATGTGATAATATAGATAAAGTGGAATTTTATTATTTGCGTTTTTTGTATTTCATCTTTATCTTGGAATACAAAAAAAAAGTGTTTTTTAAAAAGCCAAAAAGATGTATAGGAATTATTTTTACTCACAAGAAACGAGCTAAATATGTTTGGATAAGTGAACAAGGCTGATTCATTCCCGATTTGCCGATTTATTGCAATTTTCTACTCGGGATCATTGTTTTTTTTCCTGACTTTCTCTTATTGCCAAAGAAATGTTTTTTGCCAACTGTCAAGTAGTGGTTATGTTTTTCGCACGTGTCTTGTATGTACTCTGTGCCCAAAAAATAAGGTGACATTGTTTTTATTTTGAAAATTCTTTATTTATTCTTCCTAATCAATTTCATCCCCTTCAAAGTAACCCCCTCCCGATACAATGCACTTATGCCAACGGATTTTCCAATCATCTAAACACTGGTTGTAGTTACTTTCGGGGATTGCCTTCAGTTCCGTCTTCGCTGCGGCTTGAATCTTCTCTATCGTATCAAAACGGTGTCCCCGGAGCGGTCTGTTGAGCTTGCTGAACAGCCAGAAGTCACACGGCGCTAGATTAGGTGAATACGGTGGTTGCATAACTATATGGGTTGAGTTTTGACGAAATGATCACGAATTATGAGTGCAGTATGGGATGGTGCATTATCGTGGTGTAAAAACCATAAATTGTCTTTCCACAATTCCGGTCTCTTTATGCGGATAACGTTACACAAATGACGCATAACATTCAAATAATATTCCTTGTTGACTGTTTGGCCGAGCGGAAGGAATTCATTATGTACAACAAACGCGCGCAGTTTAAATTCAAATGTCACCTTATTTTTTTGGACACAGTCTTATGTATGCATGTATATTTGTTTGTATATATTTTAATTACCTCATTACCTGGTGTCTTCAAAATTACTGACTAATTCCGTTCATCGTAATTTTTAATTTAAAAAGAAAACAAAACTTGAGGTATTCAAAGTAAAACGATGTGCCTTAATAGTGTGTGGACTAATTACCCCGCCCCCCGTTAACAAATATTAATTATTAAAAAAACTTTTTGAATACTTTGTACACAAATAAATATAATATAATATGTAACCTGCTGGAATATTTAAAATAAATGTCTTTATTAAATTAATATGACAAAAACGGGTTATTTATTTCAAGTATTGTTTACTTCACTGTTGTACTGATTAAGAAATGTTTTCCATGGGAAATGGGTATACCATGCCAAATGGAAACTTCAAGAAACAAGAGGCAGAAGTAAAATGTGATATTTTATTTGTTATGAACAATAGAAAATTAGGAAATTGTAAAGAAAATCTGAATTATCATCACATTCTTGCTTTATTATAAATACAACAATAATATTAACATAGAAACTTTCATTCAAATTATGTAAGAACGACGTTAATTATTCTACTTAATACTTTTTAAAAACATTATATAATGTTTCTAATAGACGGTTGATTGTTTTCACACCAAAAACGAAATCGAAATAAATATTTTCTAGGGGATTTTTTGTTTTGTTTTCAGAATCTACGTACTTTGAAACGAATTTTCACGGAGAACTAGGTCCAATCTAATGTGAAACCATGATGTGCCGCATCAAATTCTGCACCTTTTGTTTAAGATAATTTTTGATTGGTTGACTATAAAACGAGCTATTAGCCATATTAGAATTGTACCACCCTGTATATGGATATGTCAGACATATTCTTACCCCTCTTCGTTGAACTTCGATACAGTGCAGAATTTATTTTCAGGATATATGAAAAATATTTGCGATTATTAACCATGAATAAATAATTTACAATTGTACCAGAAAGATATTGATCTTGATGTCAAAGACCATATCCACAATGGCTCATTTTTATCCGGAGAAGAGTAACAAAAATACTTAAAATATTATTCCCGTTTGTTTTCTTCAAATGCATTCGGCTACGATGATTCTATTATAAAATGGTTTTCCAAAAATTGTGTTTTAATTAAAAAGTTTTTAATTGTTTTTTTTTTATTTTTATTAAAATTATATTCGTATTTGAGATTTATAAGGATATGCTATGTTTTAAAATGACTTTCGATTTTTACTCCAATTTTGTAGATTAATTTTTGTATTTCAACTACCATGTAGGCATTATCAGTATGAATTAACAAATCGTAACTAATCTTATATTGTATGTTACTCGTTGCTAATTTGGTGACGGTCTGCAGTCAGAACAATAAAAATTGAATATACAATACGTACAACTCACTAATAATAACATAAAATGATAAAAAATTGAATATTGTGTAATATATAAAAATTTACTTTAAATTTATTACTTTTTAAAAAATTTTACAATAATAATATTATATTTGTATGAAAGTAAGATTTATATGCTATGCATGCTATGCTTATGCTGTTTACGCCAGTGTTTACGCGAGTGATTATGGTTTGTTGTATGCAATACGATACAGTGTGTCTAAAAAGATGTGTGTTCCAATCTATTGATATAGTTAGAATTTATATAACTTTTATGAAGTTGATATGATTGGAGTCCTTTTAAAAATCCCTGACAGGGAATTCGGTCAAAATAGAATTATCAAATGTGTCTGTGTTGTCAAAAAATCGAATTTTTTAACTTTATGACGTCATCAGAAACTTAAAAGTTTAATTTTGCTCGATCACATCCATATTTTATCCAGTTTTGATGAACCAAGTATGTAATCGAACTTAATTTGGGTCAAACTAAAAAATTAAAAAATCAATCTAGCTCTAATAGGTTTCAAAAATTTGGAGGCTAACGAAAAATTGACATCACAGCTGAAAAGAATGACCCAAAATTAGTGGGTTTCAAAAAAAATTCCAATAAGATCGGATCAAATTAGCCTGTATTGTCAAAAAAATCCAAGTTTTAAACTTGATGACGTCATTAGAATCCAAAAAATTTAATTTTGCCCTATTACATCCAAATTTTATCCAATTTTCCAAGTATATAATCCTACTAAATTTGGGTTTTAATTTTCAAATTTGTGATCAAAACTAACCTAGCTCTAATTGGTTTCCAGAATGTTGAATCCTGGTGTCGAAATGAAGCTTATAAGCGATAACTACCCGTGGCATCACGATAACTCAAGCGAACTGAAATATTAATAAGGTGTTATATACTTTAAACATTATTTCGAATTCCTTAACAAGCAAAATTAGACAATGGGTCATTTAGTTTCATTTACAGTTTATAAAATTTTTCTTATAGGTGCGTTATAACCAGTGTTGTCAACTTAGTAGTTTTACCACTAAAACTAGTGGTTTTTTTCTACTATTTTTCTACCTTTAGTGGGAAAATAATTTAAATAATTTAATATTTTAATACCATTTCTGGCAATTTATTGCTCTCTACTTGTTTTTTAGTGGTTTTCTATCGCCTGTTTAGTGGGACTTAGAGTTGAAAGTTGGCAACACTGGTTATAACTCATTCGCGATACCTTTGTTTTGCTTCATTCATAAATACATTTTTCATTTCACTTTTGTATTTTTATTTTGCTGGTTAGTTAGATGGAGCTTTTTAAATGATTTATCATGTTTGATTACATTTACGATAATGTTGCAAACATGCCATTCTACACTATATAACAATGGATTTTGTTTGTTTTGGAAGGCGAATCACGCACAGAAACAAATACGTCTCCCACTTTTACCAACCATAAAATTAACTGTTTTATATTTAAATACTCTGCTAACACGTGTAAAAGTTCGATAACTATTTCATTCAAAAATGTTATATATTTTATTTTTGTACAAGAACGTTCAAGTATCTAGTACAGTGATTCCCAAAGTGTACGATGATCTACAAGGGGTCCATGCGAGGGAAAAAAGAATTAGGAGTCTGCTCGAAAAAACCGAGGAGTCAGAATATCAGTACTTGCTTTATTTTTAATAAATTATAGAAAAGTTTAAAAACCCAACAAAATTAGGGCGCCTTTGGTTTGAAAGCATTTTCTAAAATATTTTTGGTTTTTTGAGAATTTCACAACACCACTTGGTTCTTTCACAAGACCACTAGTTGAAGTCACCAGCAAATTTTTAACTGCCTAGTTTTAGAGAAAATGGACAACCAAGGTTTTTTCTTAATTTGCGCCCTAAATGTGGGTAAAAACGAAAAAATGTTTCAAACAAAAGTTGTTTACTTTTTTATAAAGAACATGTGCGACCTATTTTGCAATGACCGTTTTTCAAAAGAATTTTACGTTCTTTAAATTGATTGGCAGAAAATCATTCAAGTTTTAATATACTAGCGACAAATTTGAAATTCATTAATTTAAAAAATCTTCCAGTTCACTTGGTAATGACAATAGTACAAAAGTTTTTCGAAGACAAAAATAGTACTTTTTTAATCTGAATAAAAAAAGAAAGTTGTTATTGAAGCTTAAATTATTGAATAGTTTCACGAAAAGAAAAGAAAAATTAAAAGTAGTATTAGAAAAACAGAAAGGATTATAAATTTTTAAAGAGATTTAAATTTTATATTTTATCAAGCGTACAGTAAACTTTGTATATCCATATGCATCTTTACTAAAACAATACGTACTAATACTACCCTGTCAACATTGAATGAGTAGTAGCACAAAATCATGATTACGTGCTTCTTGTACTAACAATGAGTTATTTTCAAAATCTTCTTATTTACGTGCTCTTTCTAGTAACGTATAAAATGAATACGATAGCCTTAAAATCTGTAAAAACAACATTATAATTATTGGGTGGTAATGAAAACGGTATTTTCGTGTTTCATTTATCAGTTCCTGATAGCAGACAAGCATCAGTTCAGTTCTACAAAATAAAACAATTTGAAAGTTGATTATTACCGCAATAAATGTCTCCAGTTTTAGAGGCACAAAGTTTCCAGCTTTTAACAGAATAGGAAATTTCGTACGATCTAAAATTATAGCAATTGCTTGCCGAACTTTTGTATCAAATTGATTCCATTTCGACATATAAGTTGCATCAAACAAATTTAAACTCTGAAATGAACAACTAATTAGTACGAACGGTGTGAGAATACCAATATTCTTGTAGCCCGTGAAAAAATAATCTTGCAAAAACAGTGAGTGAGAAACTACAAATTGTTTTTCTTACCGAAAAGTATATTTCGTTTCCATACCAGCAATAAACGAATAATTGTTGCAACATACAAATTTGGAACATAATGGCACCAATTAATTTCGGATTGTTTATATCCAGCTAAAAATAGAAAGACTTAAACAAAAATTTGAAACAAAAAAACATTATTCAACCAAAATCCATGAAAATTTTTGGAATTATAGCGTGCAAATTTTTGACCTACCAAACTTATTTCAAATGTAGTTACGCAAAGAACTAACACACTTGCTGCAAACTGTACAAACACCAAGTTTAGAAACGAATCTTTAATCATGTCCACCAAGCTGTAATAATTAATAGTAGTTATTATAGTTTAAATCATATTGTCGACCCTATCTGAGCTAGTAGGGTTGACCCAATATATTACGAGAAAAAAATACATAAAAATATCATGTTCGTATATGGCACTTTTTTCGTCAGACGGGTTAAAGTACTTACTTTAAAATATCGTAATGATGGCGTACACAACGAATAATTTCCTGATAAACTTCCTTGTCTAAAGTAACACAATATTTTTTGTTTACGTCAATTTTATTTGTACTTATTTTTGTATTTATAATCTTAGAAGAATATATTTTTTTACGTTCTAAACGTGTTATTGCAATTTTGCGTATATTCTCTAAGGAATCTGAAAGTACATTTAGTTGACCACAAACAAGCACAATTAAATTAGCGAATAACATATCTATAGTACCATTAAAATTTCCACAAATCAGTGTGCCTATAAACAATAATATAATAACGATTTATAACTAAGAGACAATTTATTTAATGGTAAAAACAGAAAAACTACTTCGAAGTCAAAATAAACAATTGCAGACTCAATTAATTGTTGAAATATCCCATAAAGACATACATTTTTTAACATGTAATTAACCCACCATATCTTAAGGATGTATGAGCATGACAACAATGTTTGATTTAAAGGCTCAAAATTTGTTTGTAGGTAGTCTTTTACTCAAAGAATATGTGGTTAAAATTTCAGCTTAGGTATCCGTGTAAATTTTTAAGAAAAAAGTCATTAAAAATCGATATAAAATACATTGGCTCTTATGGAGGAATCTCAAAAAACGACATATTTTGGAAGTTTTTGATAATTTTCATTTGGAATGAATGAAAACAAATTAAAAAAAAAACTTTTTAATAGAAAGTAAACATATTAGCAATGAATTAGAAAACTAAGTGTCACCGTCCATATAAGGGATGTAAGAGCAGGGTAGATTAAGGGTTGAAATTATTTTTATCTTATTTTCAACTTTGATGATGAATTTTGTTATAACTTCATGAATGTAGACGAAAAATAAGAATAAAATTTTTCGATATGTGTCTTGGTTTTTGAAATATCGAAAGCTAAATAATTAAACAAAATTTTCAATTTTCGATATTTTGAAAATTAAGCCAGATATCGAAAAATTTTATTCTTACTTTTCGTCTTATATCGTCAAGTAATAATATAAATTTATCATCAAAATTGAAAATATCTATTTTTAAATTTGTGTCCCCACTACCATGCTCATACATCCTTAATCTGACGCGCTCGAGTTAATTCAAATATCACAATTTCGTTTTTACTAATCTGATCTGCCGTACGCATGTTTGCCCTTATTTAGGGCTGATATTTGGTGAAGATACTAAGGAAGATCCAAGGAACCCCCCATATCTTAATCTGACGCGCTCGAGTTACTACAAAAATCTTCCCTGCTAATACTTCATACCTATTTCTTGCCAAGCATAAATTAATACAAAATTAGTGGTAGAATTTGTTTTAAATGGAAACCATCCAGCTAAAATTAAATCTTTGGAACCAAAAGCCAATGGAGCATTAAACAACATCAGTGCAGAAATAGTTATAATGCCATGATAAACAATTGAGTTTCGTTTAACAATCCACATTGATTCTTGTACTATATAATCTTGATCCAAAGAATGTGTATTCATTTCAGGTGATCGTAATTTTTCAAAAATCAAACAAATCTAAAACATCAAAAGACTAATTTCATTCTGTTCTTTACTGAAATCAAAACTGGTGCATCCGTTTAGGTGATACGATGGAACACTTAGCCACACAGATAGATATTTCAAACTTACTATACTCCTCTTTTTGCTCCTGAGAGTTGAAACAGCTGAACTGCTTTTATAAAACATTTGTAAGAACCATGGTTAAAAAACCTGCTTTCTAAACAATCAAGTTCATCCGTTTGAGAGAGTTACGGTGCACAGATTGTTAGGGACAAACATACATAGCGGTTAAACTTATAACATCCCTCTTTTTGCGCCGGGGATTAAGAATATAAAAAATTTCTAAGTTAGGAAAATGTTTTCAAGATCATTGTTTATGTTTCTAGCTGAAGAATTTCACGGCGCCAGTCAAAATGCAACATTGCCCACTATTCGTGTTCAGTGACTCCCAAAAAAAACACCGTGTAACAGGTTTGAAATATTTTCATCACAATTAACTGAATTGTGAATTTAATATTACCGGTCAATTTTAAAATGCATATTAATTATGGTAATTGCATATTTTAAATTTGATTTGGTAGCCGACTTACTGCTGAAATATTCGAACTTTGATCATTGTTTTAGCTTCGTTTCTTCGTCCAATTTTAAGTAAGTTTCAGTTATTTTATAGCCTTGGATATTCTACATATTACATACATCGACATTCGTTACTTACTTTCTTCCAATTTTTTAACACAATAAAAGCTTTTATACAAAATGCAACTTGTTCCAACATGAAATATGAACTGTCTGCTAACAATTCAATATCACCAGAAATAAGCAATAAATTAATAAATTGTGATAATACAATTAATACACCAAATACAATTATTATAAACAATGAATAAATTAAATATAAAATATCCCATTTTGAATAGTTATATGTTAAAATTGTTGGTGGTAAGCCACCTACAAGACCCATAACGATACGAATTACCTTCAATGATTCAAATGAATTACTTAATTTCTTCATTATTATATTATCTGCTTATCAACTGGTATGATTTAAAAGCGAGCATTGATTTAATGACAAATGCAGACGAAACGGTTTGATTTTATATTTCAAAATGATACTGTAAAACTTAATTAATTTTTAATTTAATTTAATTTTTAAAAACAGTAGTTTTAATTTATTAATAAAACAAATCACTGTTATTTTTAATAAAAAATATTTTAATCAATAAAGTTCAAAGAATAAAGAATGCAAAAAAAAAAAACTTTTAGTTTGAAAATAATAAATAAATTAGCAACTAGTAACATACACAATAAGAGTAATTATGATTAGCTTATTCATACTGATGACGACTACTTGGTAGTCGAAATACGCTTTTATATAATACAGGAAATTGGGGCAAAAATCGAAATTTAAAGTAAATTAAGTCCTGGAAAAAAAGTTTATCAAAGTACCTTGCAATGCAACATTACATGAAAGGAGGCTGCAGCAATTTAAACATTAAGAAAACAAACAATTGACTGAGTTAAAAGAAATACCACGTATAGACAGTGTTGATTACTCTATCACATACATGCATGGCACACATACATACCTGATATTCCCATATAATACATACTATACAATTTGAGCCCTCACGGGTAGACAGTGACGTTTACGAAAAAACGATTCGAACAAAAGTTGTTTATTTTTTTATAGGAAACATTTTTTACATTTAAACTTTTGTTCTAACTCTAACGGCTTACAACATGGGTCGTACGGGCAGAAGATCCATTTTGCTCATTTTCGAACTTGACTTCACTTATTACGCCCTTAGTACGACAGAGGGATTGACGGGCAACCGAGAATGGACTACTTAGGTGATTTTATGAACACCTAGACCAAAATTTTGTTCGCAGCATCAAAATTTTTAGCATTACAAACTTGGGACTAAAATTAGTATACCTTGATATATATTACATATATACATGGTATAAAAATATCGAGCAAAGGTCCGTCATTCAGATACTTGTATTTAAATGTGAGTCCTTACAAATCTAAACAATTGTAGGCAGGTTTTTCGTTGCAGAACTACAGTTTTCTACAGAACCAACGATATAACAGAGCTTCAACTTGACATTATTTAAAAGTTTTTCCGTAATTATTAACTATGTGTATAATTGATTAGACTTTCTGTTAAAAGAATAATTTTTTAATCACGCCATGTCATTCATATTCACATTCATAATATATTCTTCTTGTGTTTCAAAGTAAATCCAGAATTAATTGAATTTTTTTTTTAATATGTATAAAGTTTATAGCAAAATGGAACAAGAATAGCAATTTCCGTGTAAATGCATATATAATAAATAGCGCAAGAGCTGACAACGATTTCGATTATTACGATACAGACTTCTTTCATCTGACAGACTCATCTTTGTGACCTTATTATTTCTGACATGCAGAAGGCGTTATTATAGGCACCCTTCATACATTGAGATTGAGACGGATCCTGATTGATCAGGACGTCGGACCAACCAGCGTATCCCCGATTCGGAAGTTAGACGGAAGTTCAAACGTCGCTTGGATTGACGAACATATTGACTATAGATGGCAACAAATCAGTGAACCTTCTTCAAAGAATGTAGCAGCCTTGCTACGATTTATGTCTCTCAAGGAGATGGGTGGCCCTTGGATGCAAATTCTGTATCCGTTCTCCCTCTTGGTAGGAATGAATATGATAATATTCCAAATAAATAATAATAATAATAATGAAAACATTTTAATTTTACGATAATTGAATATTCTGTCAATAATAATTGTGAGAAATCAATTAGTAATAAAATAAATGTTCACTTTACTTTTCTATAATCATTTTACATTTTTCCGTTCCACTGTTGTAATTAACTGTCTGTAATAAAAATATTATTGAATTTTCAGTTTTCTTACTTTTATCTTTCGCTTTTCTTTAAGCAACTCTATTTTGTTGTGACATCAATGATGTATTTTAATTTAATTATTCTATCTATCTATCATCTATACATATATTATAAATGCGAAAGTAAGCATGTTTGTTTGTTTGCTACGCTTTTACGCTAAAACTAGCGAATGGCTTTTAATGAAACAATATAGCTGATATATAAGAATAACTCAAACTATAATTTATAAAAATATATTTAAAAAAATAAATTAATGAATTTTAGTTTGACATTACCATAAATTAGAGATTTCTGTAAAAGTAGACATTTGGCATTACCATAAATTACAGATATCTGTAAAAATAGTCAATATAAAATATTTTACGGCCATCTTTTCTGATATACTCAATGGATAATTACGACCATCACACATTTAAAAAAAAATAGAAAACGATACATATATTTTAGCTGTGTAAAACAATCTTTACCATTATTTCGAGTGTTATAGAAAGGGGGTAAGCGAGAGCAATCTTTACTTTTAAACCCAGCGAAGCGGGTGGGTATCACTCTAGTACACAATATTTTGTATTCAATTTACAGGCTGGACACTTTCTATATTCTTATCTCATAATTAACTAGTGGTCTTTTGAAATACTCTCGAGAAAAATTCTGGAAAATACTTCCAAAATTTTCGGTAACTAAATAAATGGTGGCTTTTAGGCTGCCATAGTTTTGTTGGTTTTTTAAAATCTTCCAATTTATAAAAAATAATGCAAGCACTGACATTCAACACTTTCTATATCAAGTATTTCAACAGTTAACTCAGTCAATTGGTTGTTTTCACTTGTTTAATACTACAAATAGTTATTACTGTTATTTTCCCATTATGACTGTACCGCCTACAAGGAAATTCTTCTTTTATTTTTTATTCGTATTGGAAAAAATGGTTCCGCAATAGTGATCAGGCAATGGATAAATACACAAATTGTTACATACTATGTTTGGTATGTATTTTTTTTCATCTATTTTTCTGTAAGTCTACTGTAAATAAACAAGCATTGGTGGATTTGGCCATTAGGGCCTAGAGCAATAATTTTCTGATTTATTTAACTTTTATATTCAGTGATAAGTTAGGGGGAAATTTGTTTTCTTTTACGTCTTTCTTCGATATGAATCTGGATTGTTTTTCTTCAATTTATATAATAATCCGGGACACCATACTTTGTCGAAACCTTGGCTGATGTAATGAAACGCTGCATCGTGCAAAATTTTTGAAAAGCATTGCTAATGCCACTGACAACTCGGTGAACTTTTTCAATCGTTAAATGATTGAGTCTTAAACCAAATTGATGATCAGGAACAAGATTAGATTCTTCCAAAGTTGTAAAAACCTCCTTAGAAATAATTTTTCGAATCACAAAACATGAAATCGGTGGTGGATCATCTCTGTTTTATTCTTAAGAAAAGGAAGTTTATTTTTATCACAAGGATAACTTGAAACATTTTAATCTCTTGAAAGTTGCATATTTATTAAAGCTATAATTTCTCTCTAGGTTTATAAAGCACATATGTGCGCTATTTCTTAACTTTGAATAATAATACATATTCAAGTTAGATCAACCACTATAGTTGTATAGATTTATTTTTTTATTTCGAAATGACAACAATAACTTTCTATCAAAATGTTCATATTTCTGTCCGATAACAAATGTTATCATGATTCTATTTTTTCATAGGTATGCAAACATTTAATATACATTTTTATACTTACGTTGCTTAAATTTCGAGGAAGAGAAATTGTTAAAAACTTCGATATTTTATTGTTCTATTTTACACATTAAACTCCGCTCATAGCTATTCCCGTGTGAAAACCCATAATATAGATTACTAGTTCGATCCGTTTGAATTTCCGCAGTGCGGTACCCGTGGCTACAAATAGGCTAGAGAAATCAAATATAAATACCTAGGTAATAAACAACAATAATTTTTTATAGGCAATTTTATTACAGATTATTTTATACAGACCATTTTTAGTCACTAGTCAGCACAATAAGCTTTATAAGCTTTAAAATGGGAGAGGGGGATAAATCATGGAAATTTATAGAGGGATAAGGAAAATCTCGCTAAGTGACATGCGTGTGAAAAATTTCTTTTGTTTTGTTTTAAATGAAATTTGACAATATCTGTTGAGACATTTTTTATAAGGAACATTATTTATATTTAAACTTTTGTTCTATCTCGAACGGTTTAAAAGATGGATCCTACGGACCCAAGACCCAATTGACCTATGATACTCATTTACGAACTCGACCTCACTTTTAACGTCCTGAGTACGCTGTAAGAATTTCAGCTCGATATCTTTTTTCGTTTTTGAGTTATCGTGTCCACAGACGGACGGACGGAAATGGACTAATTAGGTGATTCTATGAACACCTATAGCAAAATTTTGTGCGTGGCATCAATATTTTTAAGCGTTACAAACTTGGGACTAAACTTAGTATACCTTGCATATTACATATATGCATGGTATAAAAATGATCATTTTTCATTTACTCGTAGTTCGTTGTAATAACGTATAAAATGAATACGATAGTCTTAAAATCTAAAAAAAATAAAATAAAATTTGTATTAAGAAAGTAATTTTATTTACCGTAATTTACAAAATTGAACCAATCTAAACGAAAAAACTTTCAATGAGTGATTTAGTATAGTATTGGTACAAATTCAAACGTATGTAAACCATCTTTGTTCTTCACTAAATATCCTTTTGAAAGTATTATCTTTGAGTATCTTCTTGAAATTAAGCTTAGTAGTTAATCTTTTCATTTAGCTTCGTTCAATTTTGTTTAATTTCTATTAATTACCGCTGTGCATGTTTCCATTGTTAATGGAACAAAATAACCAGCTTTTAATAAAATTGGATTCTTTGTGCGATGTAAGATTATTGCAATTGCTTGTCGAACCTTTTTACCTGAGCGATTCCATTCGGACATATAAGTCGCATTGAATAAATTCAAACTCTGTAGAAAAAATTTGGATATAGGCTCATTATAAAGAATTGTTTTAACAGTAAACAAAAACACTCTTATAATTCACTACTGATTGTCTAGTTTCTTAATGAAAGTTGCTCATATTAGAGAGACTATGAAAAATCTCATTTCGAGCCTATGGAAAGTAGTTTCTTAAAATCTTATGAATGAAGAAGAATCGTGAACAGTAGGTATATCTACTTTCTAAGGATACGTGTCATCTCCTAGAAAAATAGTAAATATTTTTCTCACCGTATAGTAAATTTCGTTTCCATACCAACAAAACAAAAATACTTGCTGTAACATAGATATTTGATATATAACTATTCCAACTAAAACTGGATCGTCCACCGACACCTGAAAATTTCCAAACACATCCAAAAGAGTTATATTTCATCAAATTTTAAATCAATTTAGCCAGGCAAAGGCGAAAAATATTCTTTTAGTAAAAAAACTAACGCCAGAAATTTTATTAGTTGTTAGTAAACTTAGCACTTTATCAGTAAATGTGATAGCGTTAAAAGTTATTTTATAAGTATTTGTTATTAATATCCGTAGGTACAGTGTAATCGATATGAGTGACCTTGAAAGTTCGCCGTAGAATTTAAGAGTGAATGAAGAATTTGACATTTGTTGATTTTATAAGAAAAAAAAAAATTAAAACTTCTACGCGTAATTCTTACTTAAATATTTGGTTGCGAAAACAAATAAATTTATCCAATGAAAGAGCAATTAGAAATAAAAGGTGGATTTTAATACAAGTTTACAAATTGAGATAGATAATTTGATAATAAAATGCGACGATAAAGACAACAAAAATAAGCCTACAAAAATTATTGTCTTTATCGTTGCATTTAATTATCAAATTATCTATCTCAATTTTTTAAAACTTGTATTAAACTCCACCTTCTATTTCTAACTGAAACTTATAAATACGTAACTTACCAAAGTTATTTCGAAGGTCGTTACGCAAATGACTAATACGCTGCCAACAAATTGTGCAAATATTATGTAATGAAATGTATTCTTAACCATTTCCACTAGACTGAAAGAAAATATAGGTTTGATTCGTGAATTCAATGAAGTTTTGTCCTAAATATTTAAAACTTACTTTAAAATAGCATAATGATAACGCACACATCGAATAATTTGTTGGTAAATGGCTTCTTCCACTATGTCGTCTGATACTTGGAATTTAGTATCGTTGATCTTACTAGTTTTCATATTTGTACTGTCAGTAAAATATATTTCTTTATCTTTTATACGTTTTAATGCATTTTCACGAATGTTTGTCAAAGAATTTGACAGTACATTCAAATGACCACAAATAAGTACCATCAAGCAAGTCGCTAACATATCCATTGAACCATTAAAATTTGCAATCATAAAAGTGCCTTAAATATCATAAACATGTTAAATAACATGTAACATTAAATAACAATGACGTCACTATAAAAATGTCAACCTCTGTGATTAATTAGGAGTTTTAAACGTTCACATTTTGCATACTAAAGATTTTCAAAAACCAACTTCACTTTTCTTTTGCCCGTACAGTTAAATTCTTCACATATAGTGATAAAAAAAATTTAATCATGCCCAATTATATTTTTAGTTGAATCCATAAATAAATTGCGTATATAATACTGAGATATACTTCCTATAAAGGTATTTTTTATGATGTAGAACTAATTTTTAGAAATCAATTTCCTAGTATATTTGTTTTCGTCATTAAAATAATTTCGATATTTCAAAGGAACAACTCACATTCACACTTTTTATGTACATATTTTCAAAAAGTAAATTAATATTTCAAACAAATTGTTGGACTAATCGAAAAGACTAATCGAAATAAATAAAAAAAAATAAATGAACAAATATTACCAATTTCTTGCCATGCATAAGTAAGTGCGAAATCAATCGTGGAATTTGTTGCGTTAAATGGAAGCCATCCTTGTAAAACTAAACTTTTACTTCCAGAAGCAAGTGGAGCATTAAATGTCACAGCCACAGCGCTGTTTAAAATGCCAATATATATAATGAAGTTTCTTTTTACAATCCACATGGATCGTTGAATAATATAATCTTGATCTAAAGAGTGTGAATTAAGTTCTGGTGATTGTAATTTTTCAAAAATTATACGGATCTAAAAGTATGAAGTATCAATAATTAAAAGTCAAATACTATCACACGCAAAAAGGCAACCCCGCATAGACACTAATATGCCAAAATTGTTATTTAGTTATAAGCATTAATCTTTCTTACCACAACGTTTGGACATTGAATGAAAGGAAATTACTTTTTTATCAGGAATTTATTGAAATTCAGTAAAGTTTAGTATGATAGTCTGATTCGTGTATTGATTGGAAACAAAGATTCCTAAGGTTATAAATATTGATTGCCCTCCAAGCAATCAAACATGGTCTACAAAACATAAAAATAAACAACTGATTAAATTACATATAACCACAGCCTGTTTTCTGGAAACTTATTTATAAATACTTAACGGACTTTGACAAGAGCTTTTATAAATTAAGCCCCACGTTAGTGGCTTTATCATGCAAAATTTATTAATTTTGATAAACTTACTTGTTTCCATTTTGAAATCATAATACACGCCTTAATAATAAATGCAACTTGTTCAAGCATTAAATATGAACTATCTGCTAATACTTCAATATCGGAGATATAAAACAAATTAATAAATGCTGATAAAACAAAGGTCCCACCGGATACAGTTAATAAAAGCAATGAATAAATTAAATACAATTTTTCCCATTTTGTATTATTGTATGTTAAAATGGTTGGTGGTAAGCCACCTACAAAGCCCATAACGATACGAATTACCTTCAATGATTCAAATGAATTACTTAACTTTGCCATGGTTTTATTTGAGCTCACTTTTGATGATTTTAGAAATCTTGGTATAAGTGATAAATATTTGAGAAAAGGACAGGTTTTTATATAAAAATTATAAAAGTTCAGTAAAAAGTATTTAATAAATTTTTAATTAAATGTAGTTTGAAAACAAATTTAAACATACAAATATAATTGATTTATAATTGAACTTGCTATCGGTACAGGAATCCTAATTTATTGCAATTAGTTGCAATATGAGAAAACTGACTGTTTCAGTTGGTATACCTGGTCGTCTGGAACATTTTTCACGTGGCCGCTAGAAAGAATAAAGACACAAAAACGTATATACATGTATACATACATACATGTATAATATAAAAATTTTAACGATGTTCATTTTTGACATTTTTTAGGTAGGATCGATGAACATTTGAAGAGATTATTTCAAAGTTCCGTTATCAGTACAAGATCAATAGCTCCATTTCGTTCGGGAATGCGCTAATACTACACACTTAATTATTTTTGTTGGCGTATTTTGAATAAAAATTTATAAAATGTTCCGTCTTAGAAATGTGCTCAAAGATGTTTTAAAATTTTACGCACCAATCGCGAGGGGACACCCTGTGTAAATAATTACAAGCCTTAGTTTTTTATTATATTCGTATTATAACATAATTAGACAATTAACTAAAGAAAAAGTTTGGTTGATTTCAAAGCTATTGAAAGTCTATTTTAAATTGATTACAAATAATTACAGAACAGCTTTTAAACTATTTAGAAAACTAAACTTCATACTGATTACTATTTCCTTTATATTATTATCGGTCATCAATTAAATGCGATCCCCACATTTGCAAGAGGACGCTTGGTAGCAAATAAATAAAATATTATATTCAGGGCTCATCAACACTTTTGGTTTCTTCTATAGTGTTAAATTGTCGATACCAATTAAAAACAAAACCTTTACAATGGAATTATTTGTTATATAACTATATACTGGGATCCAACAATTTATGGGACCCAACTTTTATGGGACCCACCTCAAAATGTTCGGATGAGTGTGTAGAACAAAATCATATTGATTAGAAAGTGTACATTTACTATGGCAGACTTTTGTCAATTATATATGTGCAGATTTCATCTTCATGACCTTATTTCTAGCATGCAGGAGGCGTAATCATAGGCACCCTTCGTACATTATTGAGACCAGGACACCGGACCGACCAGCGTACCCCCGAATCGGAAGTTAGATGGACCTTCAAACGTTACGTGGACCAACAAAACTACTGACTGCGCAAATAAGGATAGAAACATTTTTCATTTCCTGCAAAACTATTAAAGGTAGAAACCTAATTGAAAATAAAGTAGCCTCAACCAGAAATCTTGAAAAATATTCTCAAAAAATGAAGAAAAAAATTCTGTAAATACTTTACTTCGAAAACTAAATAAATGGCGCCTTTCAGGCCGCCATAGCTTTGTTGATTTTTACCAAGAGATTAACTTGAAACATTTTAATCTCTTGAAAGTTACATATTTATTAAAGCTATAATTTCGCTATTTTTAGCCCGGGATAATAACACGTATTCAAGCTAGATCAACTCCTATATTTGAGTATGGACAGATTTATTATTTTTATTTCGAAATGACAACAATAACTTTTTATCAAAATGTTCATATTCCTGTAAGATAACAAATGTTATCATGATTTCAATTTTTTCATAGGTATGCAAACATTTAATATACATTTTTATACTTACGTTGCTTAAATTTCGAGGAAGGGAAACTGTTAAAAACTTTTACTGCGCTCATAGCTATTCCCGTGTGAAAACCCACAATATAGATTACTAGCTTTATCCCTTTTGGATTTCCGCAGTGCGGTACTCGTGGCTACAAACAGGCTAAAGAAATATGATATAAATATTAGGTAATAAAAATCAACAATATTTTTTTTTTACTTTTTTTGCAATTTTATTACAGATTTTTTTATACAGACTATTTTTAGTCACTATTCAGCACAATAAGCTTTAAAATTTATTTACGCGTAGTTTGTTCTAGTAACGTATAAAATGAATACGATAGTCTTAAAATCTATAAAAAAAATATAATTTTTATGAAAAAAGTAATTTTAATTACCGTAATTTACAAAATTGAACCAATCTAAACAAAAAATCTTTCAATGCGTGCAATGTCTTTCAGTGAGTGCTAGTATACGTAAAAACCCAAACGTATTTAAGCCATCTTTGTTCTTCTCTAAAATATCCTTTTGAAAGTATTATCTTTGATTATTTCCTTGCAATTTAGCTAAGTTGTTAATCTTTTTATTTAGCTTAGTTCAATTTCTTTTTATTTCTGTTAATTACCGCTATGAATGTTTCCATTGTTAATGGAACAAAATAGCCAGCTTTTAATAAAATTGGATACTTTGTGCGATCTAAAATTATTGCAATTGCTTGTCGAACCTTTTTTCCTGAGCGATTCCATTCGGACATATAAGTCGCATTGAATAAATTCAAACTCTGTAGAAAAAAATTGGATATAGGAACGTTCTAAAGAATCGTTTTAACAGTAAACAAAAACACTCTTATGATTCACAACTGATTGTCTAGTTTCTTAACGAAAGTTGCTCATATAAGAGAGATTTTGAAAAATCTCATTTGGAGCCTACGGAAAGTAGTTTTTTAAAATCATATGAATGAAGAATAATCGTGAACAGTAGATCTTCTTTCTAAGGTGATATTTCCATCCCATTAGATTCTTCTTTATTATTGAAATGAGATTACTGTCTTTTCATGTTTTCGAATAAATAAACATAATTTAAATTTAAAACTATTCTTTCTATCAGCATTTAACGTTTGTACAATTATTGGGCAGCTTTGGTAAAAGCAGAAATTTTTCTCAATTTTTACTAATTTTGTTTCCCCCTTCCCCTCTATCTCGAGAATGGTCGCTCGGCCATAAATATGTCCTATAAAAAGAAATGCTCTGCATCGACTTAGGAGCTTATTTACTATGCGTCAGAAACTTATAGTTCATGAATACGTTTCATATTCTAAACAAATATTATATACTTTTCTCACCGTATAGTAAATTTCGTTTCCATACCAACAAAACAAAAATACTTGCTGTAACATGGTCATTTGATATATAACTAAACCAATTAGAACTGGATTGTTCTTTGATACCTGAAAATTTCCAAACACATCCAAAATTATTATATTAATTGAAAGAACTTTCGTGATTGCGGCCAGTAATTCAAATTTTTGATGAATATTGCCAGCGAAGGCGAAATTATAATTTTTTTTTTTGTACAAATACAAGCGCCAGAAGTTTTATTAGTTGTTGGTAAACTTAGCGTTCTATCAGTGAATGTGATGGCGTTAGTAGTAATTTTATAAGTAAGTATTTATCAATTTTTTTAATCTACAAAACACTAAACAACTGTTTAGTGTCAGCTAGTGCCCCTTTGTCGACAGTAGTTATTTCGATTTCCGTCGTTACAACAAAAATTAATGGAATATTTGATAGGCTGACAATGGGAATATTTGGAGTGCATGATATATGCAAGAAGGAGGTACACTCAACTACACAAAGGGAAATATAAAATTGAAAACTTACACGTAACTTACCAAATTTATTTCGAAGGTCGTTACGCAAATAATTAATACGCTGCCAGCAATTTGTGCAAATATTATGTTATGAAATGTATCCTTAACCAGTTCCACTAGACTGCAAGAAAATATAAGTTTTATGCGAGTATTCTTTCAAATACCCCATCACGGGCGTTGATATAGGGGCATAAATGTGAAATGCCCCCTTAATAAAACCTTTAAGTTGCTCCCAGGATGGCAATATTTTCAGAGCAATTAGCAGAGGCCTGTAAACAAGGCCTAAACCTCTAAATTCTTTCCTAAAGCTCCGATTGACCTTAAAATTTTGGGATCAAGCTTTATTTACTCTCTAGATCAAAAGCGACTTACACACACTCTTACATATTGGTTGACAAAGATCCTGATAAAGGTGAATTCAACAAGGATATCATCAGTGTTTTGTCCTAAATATTTAAACTTACTTTAAGATAGCATAATGATAACGCACACATCGAATAATTTGTTGGTAAATGGCTTCTTCCAATATGTCGTCTGATACTTCGAATTTAATATCGTTGATCTTACTAGTTTTCATATTTGTACTATCAGTAAAATATATTTCATTATCCTTTAAACGTTTTAATGCATTTTTACGCACGTTTGTCAAGGAATTTGACAGTACATTCAACTGACCACAAATAAGTACCATCAAGCAAGTCGCTAACATATCCATTGAAGCAGTAAAATTTGCAGTCATAAAAGTGCCTTAAATAACATAAACATGTTTGTTTTTCTATAAAGAACTTTTTTATTAAAATTGAATGAAGGAACGCGCTGAAAAATGTGCTATGTAGTTTCTTGTAGGGTCCAACAGGGTATTTAAAAAAAATAAATTGATATTTCAAAAAAAATTGTTGGACTAAACGAAAATAAATAAATATATAAATGAACAAATATTACCAATTTCTTGCCATCCATAAGTAAGTACGAAATTAGTCGTGGAATTTATTGCGTCAAATGGAAGCCATCCTTGTAAAACTAAACTTTTACTTCCAGAAGCAAGTGGAGCATTAAATGTCAAAGCCACAGCACTGTTTACAAAGCAAATATATATAATGAAGTTTCGTTTTACAATCCACATTGATCGTTGAATAATATAATCTTGATCTAAAGAGTGTGAATTTAGTTCTGGTGATTGTAATTTTTCAAAAATTATACGGATCTAAAAGTATGAAATATCAATAATTAAAAGTCAGTTGAATTATCAATATTGGTATAATCAGTCAACTGATAGGAATGATTTTTAAAGATTTGAATGATTTTGTTGTGGCCTACATCATATACCAAAAACTAAATTGATAATTAAAGAAAAGTAACTAAAATAGTTCAAGTTATTTCGTAATAAGCAGTACTCTTCCTTACCAAAACGTTTGGACATAGATTGAAAGGAAATTATCTGTTTCTTATTTGATAATTACTTTTTTACAGCCTGTTTTCTGGAGACTTATTTATAAATGTATAACGGAATTTGGTAAGAGCTTTTATAATTTATGCCCGATGTTAGTGGCTGTATCTTGCAAAATTTATTAATTTTGATAGACTTACTTGTTTCCATTTTGTTAACACAATACAAGCTTTAACACAAAATGCAACTTGTTCAAGCATTAAATATGAACTATCTGCTAATAATACAATATCGGAGATATAAAATAAATTAATAAATGCTGATAAAACAAAGGTCCCACCAGATACAGTTAACAAAACCAATGAATAAGCCAAATACAATTTTTCCCATTTTGTGTTATTGTATGTTAAAATGGTTGGTGGTAATCCACCTACAAAACACATAACGATACGAATTACCTTCAATGATTCAAATGGATTACTTAATTTTGTCATTGTTTTATTTGGGCTCACTTTTGATGATTTCAAAATCTAGATATAAGTGATGAATATTTGAGAAAAGGATAGGTTTTTATATTAAAAATTAGAAAAGTTCAGTATTTAATAAATTTTTAATTAAATGTAGTTTGAAAACAAATTTGAAACATACAAATATAATTGATTTATAATTGAACTAGTTATTGGTACAGGAATCCTAATTTGTTGCAATTAGTTACCTGGTCGCCCAGAACATTTTTCAGGCGCCCGAAGCTTCCGTTATCAGTTAAAAAGCTCCATTTGTTCGGGAATTCGCTAATACTATACAATTTATTATTTTTGTTGGTGAGTTTTAAATAAAAAAGTATAAAGTGTTTCTACTTAAAAATACGCAAAGATGCTTTAAAATTTTACGTATCTAATCGCGGTGGGACACCCTATGTAAATAAATACAAGACTTACCTATTAATTATATTCGTATTATAACATAATTAGACAATTCAATAAAAAAAAAAGTTCAATTGATTTCAAAGCTATTGAATGTCTATTTTAAATTGATTACAAATAATTACAGAACAGCTTTTAAACTATTTTGAAAACTAAACTTCATACTGATTACTATCCTTTATATTACTGTTGGTCATCAATAAAATGCGATCCCCACATTTGCAAGAGGACGTTTGGTAGCAAATAAATAAAATATAACTATTCTGGGCTGATGCCTAGTCCTCTTCACCACCGTGGGTTCATTTTTCAAAGGGTTGCAACCTCTTTGGTTTTGGTCTTTATTGATCAGTTTTCGAGACCGGTTCCATTTATAATAAAACCTTTAAATAACTATATACTGTAGGAAATGAAGCAATACTGTAAGAAATCCCACAAAATTCCGTTATTGATTTTTGTACTGAAAAATTATTTTCCATATCCATCACTGGTGCCAATCGATTATTTTTTGCTAATAGATGTGTAAATTGATTTGCCTGAGTGTAAACAGTGTAAGAAACAATTAACTCATTACGTGCATGTTTAACTAACAATGATTTGTTTCTTAAAATCATCATTTCTTAATTGCGTGCTCGTTCTAATAACGTATAAAAAGAATACGATAGTCTTAAAATCTGAAAAAAAAAAAATAAATTTAAAAGAAAAAATAAATTTTTAAACTTGAGCATACAAAAATTGAACTAATCCGAAAAGCGAATCTTGCTATACTTTATAAACTAAAATAAATCAGCAATTTTTGAGAATAATAGTATCGCAGCTAAAATGTATAAGCCGCTTTCATTCTCTCGTGAGCAAAACTACTCTTTTAAAATTATTCTTTTCATTTAGCTTAGTTCAATTCGCAATTAAATTTGTGTACATTACCGCTGTGAATGTCTCCAATTTTAATGGTAGAAAATTACCAGCTCTTAATAAAATTGGATATTTAGTACGATCTAAAATTATGGCAATTGCTTGCCGTACTCTTTTACCAGATCGATTCCATTCGGACATATAAGTCGCATTGAATAAATTTAAACTCTGTAAAAAAAATTTTGATTTAAGCTCATTATAAAGAATCAGAATCGTGGAATATTTGGTGAGATATGAAGGAATATATAATATCATCTCAACTAGAAAAATTATTTCTTTCTCACCGTGTAGTAAATTTCATTTCCATACCAACAATACAAAAACAGTTGTTGTAACATGATACTTTGATAAACAACTATTCCTAGTAGATTCGGATTGTCGATTGACAGCTAAACATTTTTGACATAATCTTATTAGTAGTTATTAAGTAATAAATATTGATAAACAATTGACTTACCAGTGTTATTTCAAAAGTTGTTACGCAAAGAACTAAAACACTACCAGCAAATTGTACAAATACCATATTAAGAAAGGTATCCTTTATCATTTCTACTAGGCTGCAAAAGAAAATAGTTTTTATATTAATTATTGAAAAATTCGAGATATTTACGACTAGGAACCAACAAAAAAATATAAGATAACTTAGCCATCGGTTAAGAGTAATTAGGAAAAATTTTTCAAAACTTACTTTAAAATAGCACAGTGATGGCGTACACATCGAATAATTTCTTGATAAATTTCTTCGTCTATTATGAAATCAATTTTTTCGTTTCTAATAACGATGAACTTACTAATTCTCATATGTTTTGTATTATCAGTAAAATATTTTTCTTTATGTTCTAAACGATTCATTGCATTCTGACGTATATTCTCCAAGGAATTTGATAGTACATTTAGTTGACCACAAACAAGTACCATTAAACAAGTGGATAACATATCCATTGAACCATTAAAATTTGCACAGAAAAGTAAACCTGCAATCATTTATGTTACCTACATGTTTCTCTTTCTCAGTCTATTTCCATAAAAAAATCGCTAATTCAAAAGCTAACAAGGAACGCTCAAATTATTTTGCGAGAAATCCAATATAAATACGTATGCATTTAATTCTCTATGGAATGTATTTTTAAGCCTTTCAGAAATTGTAAGAATTTCTCTCATCACGAGAGTAAACATGCAAGCAAAAAAAACTCCTTCGTAAATTATTGGATCTGTTCGTGTATTTTCGTTAGTTTACGGACATTTGACGCATATGCAGAACGCGTGAGCAAATCTTTCATCTCGGAACTAAAGATTACCGAGTGTTGACGGGTTTAAATAGATAATATAGTAAAATCTTACGTACTAATTTCTTGCCATGCATAAGTTAATACAAAATTAGAAGTGGAATTTTTTGTATCAAATGGAAACCATCCAGCTAAAATTAACTTATCGTATCCAAAAGCCAAAGGCAGTTGGAAAATCATAATTACACCTAAAACGATCATAGCATAATAGCCAATAGCATTCCGTTTTACAATCCACATTGATCTTTGTATAATATAATCTTGATTCGAAGAATGTGAATTCATTTCAGCAGATTGTAATTTTTCAAAAATCATACGAATCTAAAATTACGATAAAATAAATTTGATGATTCTTAGTTGAACTACATACTCTTCGAGATATTACTAAGGCTGTTGTCTTGCTATGGCCATATCGACAGAAAATTCTAAATTACCTATTTATACAATTATTAAGAATATAATAATAGAGTTTAAGTCGATTGACCGTCTCTAACTCGAGATAAATTTAAGTTCGGATAATTAACATGGAGAACATGGGAAAGGTTGTGTTTTTAACAAGTTTTCGGATATGGAACTCTAACTCGCACTTGAAACAATGCCTGGGACACTCTCCGTTAAATTACCTTTCAAACGAATCCAAAAAAATCAAAATTACACACACAGCGGTTAAACTTAACACCTCTTTTTTTTAGTTCGGGGGTTAAAAAGGGAAGTTAGTTCCGGGAAGTTAAGTGGTGTGCATGCAACCCTTTAGACTAGTTTTCCGTCCTCTTAATTTCCCTCATTTTCTAAGTATCTGCGGGCACCCAACTTAAAATGATTTTGAAAGAATCGGCTGTATCTACTGTTTTCACTGAGTGTAATAGCAGAATAGTAACTTAATATATGAATTAAAACAAATTTAGCATTAACTACTTACTTTTTTCCAATTTTTTACCACAATAAAAGCTTTAATACAAAATGCAAATTGTTCGAACATGAAATACGAACTATCTGCTAATAATTCAACATCATCAGAAATAAATAATAAATTAATAAATTGTGATAAAACAAATAATACACCAAATACAATTATTATAAACAATGAATAAATTAAGTATAAAATATCCCATTTTGAATAGTTATATGTTAAAATGGTTGGTGGTAAACCACCTACAAGACCCATAACAAGACGAACTACATTCAATGATTCAAATGAGTTACTTAATTTTGTCATTGTTTTGTTGATTTTAGAAATCCTAATGTAATGAACTGATGAGAATTGTGGGAACGAGTAACCTTTTATATTTAAAAATTATTTTTAAAGTATTTTGAAAAGAATTAAATAAATTTTTAATTAAATTTTGCTTAAAAACAATTTTGATCTTAATAAATAATATATTTTTTAATTGAGTACAAAAAACAAGAGCCTTCATATTGAGTAAGAAATAGTTACTAACCAAAAACAAGATATATTGAGTATTGTGTTCATAGCTCAAAAAAAAAAAAAAAAAAAAGTAACTTGTATTGAATTGGTATAATTCAAAATTTTGTCTAATAGTTTGTTGACATTTTTATGTTTGAAGTTGCATGAAGGCAGTCGAGATGAAATTGGTTTTGGCCAATAGAGTTACGGATTGTATAAGTCGTTTTCGGATACAGTTGTGAATTTGTTTTAATCTATGGAGGGGGGTATTTACACACTGGACCTGTCGAGTTCATTCGCCCGGAATCTGGCAACTGGAACTATCAAACAAATTGGGCTAGAAATTTTGTTTTGCTTCCTTGTAAGCGATATAACTCATGAATGGTGGGTGCACTCTAGGATACAGGTGCAATGCAACTTTTGTTCTATAGATGTTTTTCTATAACTTCTAAAAGAAACAAAAATTTTGTGTTGCAAATTTTCGCGTAAAAAATCTTCTGTTATAGGCGTATATGTCAGAGAAATTTAGGTTAAACCACATTATTATTAATTGTTCAATCAGCAAATTGTTCAATTATAAATGTTTGATCCAAATCCACTTGAGGTATCTTGATAATAATTTTATTTCAACAGAACCAATACAATTTCTGAACTAATAATGTAACAGTTGTATTACTCGTCCATGTTTTGAAAGTTTACCTATATTTGACTAATAATTGATTAAATATGATTGTTAAACGAAAAATTATTAATCACGCCATATTAATCATGAATTAATTAAGTTTAATTTTTTCTCAGTTTTTAATAAATATTTAATGTAATTCCTTCCAGAACAAAAGAAAATTGTTATAACTAAATTTAGAAAATGAATTTTAAAGTAGGTACTAATATATAAAATCAATTGAATTTTTGGAGTATAATATGAATAAAAGTTTAGAGTAAACATTATTAACTAAGAGAAGTTGTCCAAACGACTCAGCGACGGAGGTCAAACCCAGAATGTCTGGTATTCCTGGTCAACACTGTTACAAACTGAGCTATACCAAAGACCTTGTAGAAATGAGCTAATTATATCACTGGATGAACATCTGTTACAAATCCTAAATAATATTTTATAAGGTCATAAAAAAGCTTGTTTTCTCTTTCCATTCTAATAATTTTAATATATTTGTTTTTTTTTTCCAGGTAAGATATCGTTAATTGTTCTACTTACGTCCACAATTCAGTAAGTGTTTTTATTTTAATTTAAGAAATTTAAAGCACTATGAAAACTTTTCATCACAGTTTTCAAGAATTTTCAGAAATGAAAATGGTATTTGATATAATTTATTTCTTAAATCATTTATTAGAAAAAATAAAATATAAGCAAAAATTTTTAGCATCAGTTAGTATTTACGGCTATTACAGGACACTCGTTGGGCGGCAGGCATGCTGAACGCCTGGGCCTGGTAGTGTATCACGACTACTGCATGAGCTGTCACAGTGGTGTGGAGGAGGAGACAATTTCTCATCTTCTCTGTCACTGCCCAGCTCTTACCATGAGGAGATGGACTTACTTGAGCCTGCCTCTCTTTGACGACCCCTCTGACCAAGTCCGTCGACGTCAAATCTCTCCTGCTGTTCTTAAACAGCTCCAAATGGTTCATGGGGTTGTGGCCGGGTATCACAAGGGACTCTATGGTCTTAGTGTGTCCCACCCCAGGACAGCCACCCAAACCTAACCTTACCTAGTATTTGTTTACCTAAAAGATCGCAAGTCATCAAAATATAAACATTCATTTCCATAATACCAAGGTATTCTTTCACAAACAATGGGTATTTTTATATATAATTTTGTTATATTTAATATAAAAATAAAATGTTTGATGAAGAGTTGATATGTTTATGTAAAAATTTATTTTACGTTAATGATTTATGTTGCTGCCACACAAAACAAAAATGGAAAAGTGTAATTATGAAAAATTGTATTGTTATAAAAATTTAAAAAAATACATTTATTATTTTATTATCTCAAAGGTAGTCATTTATAAAACATAATTGTAATTTTTTATATTATTTACATACTTTTTTTTCGCCAATATTTCTTGTTTTAAGAATTAAATATAAGTACATATAACAGTTGCTTATTTCAGAGTAGTGATATAGTCGACCTGATTATGGAAAGATTAGGAGTTTTCAAATATATCAAATGTATGTTTTGGGGCCGATTGGATCCATTTTTTGAAAATTTTTAATAAAGCACTTATCTTGTGACACTCTTATCCAATATGCGCTATAGAACGGGGTGGGCATTGGCTTCTTTGACCATTCTCTTCCAGATGGCTCGGTCCTTGACAGCGGATATCCATCCAGTGAGTCGTATCACCTTCAGGTCGTCGATAACTTGGCCCAAACACCTGAGTCGAAACCTTCCTCTCCTTCGTATGGCGTACTTTCCGTTGTCCTGTATTCGGATCCAGTTGAGTGTTCCAAGGATCCCTAATATTTGAAGCTACCTACAAATTTTTGTCTTTGCATCTGTTATACTTTTGGAGAAAATGGACACCAAATTTGCCCCTCACGAGATAACAATCATGTTTACGAAAAATTGTTTGAAGTCTGTAAATTTTTCAAGCATCGTATTGGCTTCAATTGTTTCAAATTTAATATACTTTCAAAAAGATAGTAGGAACTAATGTCAAAAGCTAATAGTTTTTGAATTGCAAAAAATGCAAAAAGTCTGAAAATTTTTCACGGATTACGCAGGTAGCACAACTTTATTTTTGCTTGCAAAACGTAGTCTTACACTCTCCTAAATGATCCAAATAATATAGCAAAAAATTAGGCTTACATCACATTTTGTGATTTTATTTATTATTTTTTTTTTTTTTGAGGGAGAGATTTTACTGACGTAGTATTGTATCCATAAAGAAAAAGTTCAAAATTAGAAAATCACTTACATTGTGGTTGGTACAATTAATCAAACAAACTGTAAAGATAGAACCGACTACCATTAAATAAATTTAGTGCTTCAGATGAAGACAAACTTATGCTAAACGAACAACTTTCAATGTTAAAAAAAAGAAAATCAAAGTAATGACAGATTAACATCGAAATTACACAGTGAATAATAGAAAAGATATGTATATAGAAATTTTGTTATATAGAATAAAATTAAATCTTTCAGTCATTCTTTCCAATTTTAAAAGCTGTTTGTATGGTAGATAGAGTCAGTGTCCTTAATTTACAGAATGTTTCGTGTAACACGTGAGTTGGCAAAGTAAGTGTAAACTTATTCACTATGAAGTGATAAAAGTGCAATGATATTTATTGTTATAGGCAAACTTAAATAAATGTTTCGAGTACCATGACAGGTTGTATTGATTTTATTTCGAGTAAAATTGAAAATTAGTTGTAACAGCACTTTTTACTGGGAGAGCTGGTGTCGTTTTGATTGTCCCTACCATGATTTCGCACCCAAAGATTGTGGGTCTGTATCCGTTTTGTTTCACTTATTCAAGACCTTTGTTTCACAGTACCCTAAACCTGAATATTTCTTAAGCTTGATGTTGTAATTTATTAAAAACAAGTGAAAATAAGCATTGACTGAGTTAACTGTTGAAGTACCCTTTAAAGACAATGTTGATTATCAGTGCTTTCATTATTTTTAATTCATTAGAAAAGTTTAAATAAATCAACATATTTATCCGGTCTCCATTTGCACTAGTTTTTGAAGAATTGTCTAGGATATTAGATAGTTTTTCTTAAATCTTTCGCACGACTCACTAGTTGATGGTACCTACAAATTTTCAACTTTATCTTTTATAATTTTGGAAAAAATGTATACCAAAATTTTGCCCAAATTTTCTCCCTCACGAGAAAACAATGATATTTACGAAAAAATGTTTCAATCAAAAGGTATTAGTTTTCTTAAGACTATCTCTAATGATTTACAAAATGTGTCTTACGAACCACTTTTTGCGTTTTGAGCACGCTCTAAAAATTTTACCTTGACATCTCTTTCCGTTTCTGACGGATGGAAGTTTCTGATTGTGTTGATGGACGTACAGAAGAACAAACGAAAATTAAGTTATTTTTAGTTATAAATCTACACCAATATTTCGTTCGTACGGTCAATATTTCTAAGCGTTACAAACATGGGACTTATTATATGTTAATATATATATTAAATACTTACTTTAAATAATTCTTTTTACCATGCGTAAAAGTAGTTAAATTTTCCAAATTTTTGTAACTTATTTACAGTAATGGAATAATCTGTAAAGAATTATATTATTTTGTTTTTCTGCTTTTAGTTCATGACTTACATTTTGATACATTCTGTACGTACACCAAAAAAAAAGGAAAGACTAAAATTAAAGTGGGGGGGGGGAGGACATACGCTAGGGAGTAAATACAACGCGAATTATTTGTTATGTGAGTTGAATAATGATGAAAAGTGTTTTATATATACAGTAATTTTCTCTTTGAAGAAAACATTGAAGAAAAAAAATTTCTTATATGATTTATTATAGTCATTGTACAAATTAAAATTAAATATTCGGGATTATTCGTATTTCGTAACTTCGTACACACAAACAATGGTATTCGAATTTTCTTTACGCAACTTACGAAAACGGTACTTAAGAACGTATGTTTCGTTTCGTTCTCCTTTATCTGTGTTTATTTATATAATTAATGGTTTTTTAATTTTGAATATCATTATATGCACAACCAAAGTATTAAAGGAACAAAATTTGACCTATATTTCAAACAGCTGTATTTCTGCGAAAAATCGTCGAATTTGAAACCACAATAGTTCACTTGTAAACTTTTACTTCCTTGTTTTGGAATCCATTGATCAAAAATTTTTGCACGGTGCGTTGAAAGAGTGAGAATTGTTATTCCTAAATTTTCAAAGTTTAGAAGCGCACCCAAGTTTACAAATTAATTATTTTACAACAAATTTGTTGAAAAATTTCCATGAAGGTTTTAGGACCAAGGTATTCAATTTCCAGGCAAAATTGACATTTCTGGATATAAAATCCTGTATCTCTTGAAATAATTATCGCATTGAAATTTCCATATCATTGGAAAACTTAAGACGCGTTCTTTTTAGCCCTCTGGCATATTCGTTTGTAAAGCGTTTATCACAATTTTTTTAACATGTCCAAAAACAGAATTTTTTTAATTTTTCATCTAAATGCGGTTCTTAAATCGATGCTTTTCTCAGAGATACAGCTGTAAGAAATGTAGGTTAAGTTTAGGTAAAAATTGTTCCTTTAATCCTTTTTTTAAAGCGATAAAAATTAGTCAGCAAATCAGTGCTTAATGAAGAAATTTACAGTTTAAAATGGTCTTCTATGTATTTTCAGCTACGAATTTCAGTTGACCTTGAATATCAAAATTAAATTAATGATTAGTGAATTCACATTTGTGTCCCATCTGTACTATTACGAAGTCATATAAAATACATTTTATATAGCAGCTCCAACTGAATACGAACCGAGATACTCTGTAATCGAATCAGATGCGCTAGTCACTGTGTGAAGCGTTGTTAATTTATTACATAGTGCCTGATATTTAATAGATAATATATATGGAAAGGTAATTTCTTGATACTAGGAATTTTAGGGTGGCTAAAGACCATTTGTGCTACAAACCGCGATGTAGCCTGTACGCTACAAAGAAGTAAAAAATATAAGTTTCATATATCATTTAATATAATAGCATATGCATGTAAAGACACTTTCTTTTATCACACGGGATATCCACCTAAGATAGTATCTGTTCTTTTATGTGTTATACTCGCTCGAAAGACTTACGATCAATAGGTTATGGTGATGAAGTATTCATACGGTTTGAACTATACCACTCAACAACGATAAACATTAACAGACATTGATAGAAAATTTTATAATAAATGTTTTTTAACATCAGTCCACGCAACTTGTAACAGATCAGATTCGATCTGTGAACTATTTTTTAACCGTTTCTTTCGAAAAAGGTACAAATAGATTTTAAAAAAAATTGGCCGTAGAGTGTTGTAATTTGCGATGTAGGACTTAACATCTTTAGGAGTTTCGTAATTTTTAGTTGCTTGGATTAAATATTTATTAAAAATGATAATCATTTTATTAAAAAATTAGTTCAAAAAAATGAATATATCACTAACAAATAAACAAATAAAATTACTTCTATTTAGTTTGTTAATCCCCCCCCCCCAATCAAACCCCCGAACCAAAAAAAGGGGTGTTTTAAGTTTGACTGATATGCATGTCTGTCTGAAAAAATGAAAAAATAGGCGATGATCCTCAAAATCGGTTCAGTTTGGAGAAGGCTTTAAGGAAAAAGATAATTTAATGAGGAGTATTCTTAGATACGTTTCAAGTGTGAGTATGGGGTTCCGTACCCGGAAAATTTCTCGGAGGTTTTTTAAATTTTGTAAATTTCACTTGTAAGGCATATTGATTAAAAACTTAAATTTAAAATTTCATAATCTTTTATACGATTGTATGTACCTCCCATGTATCCTAAATCCTCCTTTTTTATATTACCTTTCCTTACTAATCTGCTCTAAAAAGTTAACAAAAATTAGTATTTTTAATATTTATTCAACAAATGTAGGTAGATAGTATTTTACTAATTCTCCAAGGATTTAGTATTATTTTTAGAAAAGTATTATTTTTAAATATATCATTTTTTTATTTAAAAATATAAATAGGAAAGTAGTAGAAAAAAAACGAACCTAGGTAGAAATATAAAATGTTTTTATCTATGTTTCTATTATAACACACAATAAGTATGAGTTTTTTTTTCTGGATATTTTCTAACAGATATTGATTTTCATTTTCTCTTCATGGACTTGTAACATGGTGTTATCGAACAGATAGATGATGACGATAAACAATAGAAAATGACGAAAATACTACCTATATTTTTAGTACTGAGTATTCGATTATTCATCTAGACAAATAGTTATAAGATTTAAAGAACATATGGGAAACTTAAGTCATGGTAATCAGATTTTCAAAGCTACGGTCGCTAAAGCTAAGATCGGTAATGAATGACGGGTTATTATCTTGGACATAAAACAGCAAAGGGAACGGTTTCCTTATAATTTAATTATGTATATCAGATTAGTCAAGATTTTCAAAATAGTCTTTCGACAAACTATATTTATGAAAATATTTAAAACAAGTGAAAACAAACAATTGACTGAATCACATACATACATGTGACACATACATAACTGATATTCAAGTATGGTACATACTATAAAATTTCCGGCTAATTGGCGCCCTCACGGGTAAATAGTGATGTTTACGAAAAAATGTTTCAAGCAAAAGTTGTTTATTTTTTGATAAGGAACATTTTTACGATTAAGTTTTTGTTCTATCTCTAACGGTTTACAAGATGGATCCTACGGACCCAAGACCCAATTGACCTATGATGATCATTTACGAACTCACTTTTTACGTCCTGAGTACGCTGTAAAAATTTCCGCTCGATATCTTTTTTCGTTTTTGAGTTATCGTGTCCACAGACGGACGGACGGACAACCGGAAATGGACTAATTAGATGATTCTATGAACACCTATAGCAAAATTTTGTGCGTGGCATCAATATTTTTAAGCGTTACAAACTTGGTACTAAACTTAGTATACCTTGCATATTACATATATGCATGGTATAAAAAGATATTTTAAAAGACATTTAGATACGCCTATTAACTTGACTCACCTTGTATTGCTAGCAGCACATGTGAAATTTTTGCGATATTCTTCGTTAATAACTAGTAATGTTTTTATTTTTTGTTTTAGAGGATAAGGTGAAAACCTTTTAATATATTCTCAGGATAGATATGCCCATAGAAAGGTTATAAATCATAAAGTTTGTGTTTATAACATCAATACTCTCATATTAAATTAAAACAAACATAAAACAAATTATTTTATATTTTAATTTCCCATGTGAACGAAACGGATCACTGAAATGGACAATAGTTCCTACCATATAGTATATCTAGTCTCATTATTTCATATGAGTAATACAATGTACTACATAATAATAGGTTTGATCATATCGAAAAACACAAAAGTCGAAAAAATCTGACAGAAATTTAGTAACTGGACAAAAATAAAAGTGAGATAAAATTCTCTTCAAAATAACTTTCTAAATAATGTAAAGTATAACTCACAATATCTTTACCCTAATAAGTCTCTCCACATTTCAAGTATTCGTTAAATATAGATACCCCATCTTTACAGAGGTTGGCAAAATTTGAATAGCCTATTGCCGGCATCTGCCACTGAGTACAATATGCTTTTGGCCAAGAGTGAATTTGTGGCGTACAAGAGAAAATAGTTCCAATGCCATGTAGTAAGTGGTATATTGAGTAGTAAGTTGTTTGGTTTGGTGCTAATCAAACGAAGTAACCACCATCAACAACTAGAAAACATATATACTAGAGAGGTTAGTTTCACAAATTTCAATTTTTTTTTGTACGACTTATGCTTTTTTATTTTTAAAGAACATGTCCAACGGTAACTTATGAAAAGTGTCACCACGGTGGCAATACTTGTAGCATGTGAAGAAGTATAGGTTAGTTTCTACCCCGAGAAACTGAATGAATTGATAATATCTCCGAAGTATGCAAAATAGATATAACTTGTTAAGAATGTAAATTTTTTTGAAAATAAAATAATCAAAATTTTCCTCTGAAAGCGCAAAGAAAAATAGTTTTCTCAATTAGAAAGTTTACAATTAATAGTTTACAATCATCGGTGGTTTTGAATAAACTTTAAGAAAGCATAAAAATACAACAAAATATCCATCTTTTTTAACACTCGAACTAAAAAAATGAGAAGTTTTAAAAGTTTGACGTCTATGTGTGTGTGTCTGCCTGTTAGTGACATCGTAGCGCCTACATGGTTGAACCGATGATGATTTTTGGTTTCGTTCGAAAGGTAATTTAACGGAGAGTGTTCTCAGTTGTGAGAGTAAATTTCACTTGTAACTGCATTTTACTCAACTTCTAAAATACTAATTTTTTGGTATTCTGTACAAAATTTTATGATTTGCATAAATGTTATGCTATCCTCCTTGTCTAGAATAATCTAGTGTTGCCACTGTAGCCACACATTTTATAAATTACCTTAGGATCTTTACTTTCGAGCGTAAATAAGCACAACTCATATGTGGATAAAGTTCAGGTTTTCGGTGTACGTAACCTCCTAAGTAATAATGCAGTAAATAAGAAGATAGTGAATTTAATGAATGAAATAATTGTAATGGAAAATGTATTTTTATGTTTGGAACATTTAAGTCGATAAACATTTAATTTTCTTTTATACAAAACAATATTTTTATTTATTTGTATTATTTATCTATGATTGGTTATAAGTATTATGTCATTAAACCAATAAAAATTGTAATAATACATAGTGAATTGAATTGTTATATTCTGTTCTTTACAAGAAAACTTTTCAAGATCAGACATATTTATTATAATACGAAACAAATAACCTGTAAGAAAAAAAAAGCTGGATACCCGGCTGGAACTATATTCCTACCGGCTGGAATTATAGTCCTACCCGGCTGGAACTATATTCCTATTTTTTACTCAGATTTGCTTTGATTTTTGTGCTGACTTTTTTATGGTACACAACTTTGAAGGTTTAGTCTAATTTGTCTCTTGTAAATGGCTTTTTTATTTTTTCTCTCATGCTACTGTTTGCGTTTCTGTGTATTCTGAAAATTAAAAGTTTTAATTTAAGAAATAAAATACTTGTTTTATTGTTTAAAGAATTCCATATTATAGCTACTTTAAATCTATTCTTTATGAATTAATGGTAAAATTAGTTTAAAAAAACATGCTTCTGATTTGTTAGTCAACCCAATATGTGCGTACATTACCTTCATTTGGCTTGATAAATAACATAAAATGATCATTACATAATATAAAATTTTCTTGTTCTTTAATTTTCGGAAAAAAAGCTTGTCACATTATCAATGAGTAAAATGAAAGCGTTGGTATAACCCAAGGCGTAGAAAAAGTAAATTTTGGATTGGCCAATAAGTACAATAATTACTATATCAGTTTGAATTCTACATGGCTTGTTCATTTTCTTGTAATTTAATAGAAAATAATCTTCTTAAAATTTGATTTTCAGCCCTGTTAAAAATTCACTTATCGTCGTGAAATAATATTTATACTTTTTTTAAAAATATTTTTATACAAGTGTGACGGTGTAGGAAAAACACAGAATGGTGAACAGAAGACGTTCAACACAATTATTTACACATTGTATATAATGATTTTTACAAATCGAACACATATCGATAAAAATACAGCAATAATTTTTATTTTTATAATAACATTTTTTAAGGCTGTTTTTAGCGACCTACACTATATGAAAAAATTTTATGTGAAAATATCACATTTTTCATATGTATTTTTCCAAAGAAAATCACAATGTGAAAAGGGTGAATGGAAAATGGTAATTTATTATTTTCACATATAAAAAAAAACTATTTCGGAAAAAACGTTTTGTTTCTAATATTCACAACAAACTTTTACAAAAAGAAAATCAAAAAATATATATTTCTCTTAAAAACAAAAAAAATTTATATTTAAGGACAACACAAAAAGTAGATTTTTGATTCAATTTTTTGTTTGTTAGTTTTTTTGTACAATCAAAAATTGCTTTTGAAATAAAAAACATCATTTTTACAAAATTCAAAAATTTTTTTTTTAACGAAATATTATTTTTGTTTTCTTTTATATTGTGTTGGATTTGACTGGCCAGACCTTGCCTCCACCATCTTAAAGCATTCTATAATTTTCAATTTGCACTTTTACCTCCCTTTCATCCAACTCCAAGTAATAATCATTAATAAATTTTGATGTGATTTGTGGTCATCTTCTCTAAAATACTCAATGAATTATGACTATTTGACATTTAAAAAAAATTAAAAACTGTGCAAATATTTATGTTAAACAATCCCTTCGAGTGTTATGTAAGGGTTATAAGTGAGATCCAGAAAGGTGGAGGCTATGAAGGGGTGGTTTTTACTTTTAACCCTAGTGAAGCGGGTGGGTATCAAGCTAGTTATTGAAATAATTTCGATAAATGAAATAAGTAGTTATTTTATGTTCGTTTCTATAGTGATCGCATTGATCTTTTTAGTTTCTCATCACATATTATCTCCAATAGTTGTTAAACTAAACTGCTATCGCTATTAATACAATAAGTAATGTAAAACGAGACTAAACTTTATACTTTGCTTAGTGGCTGTATATATTCGTTACAGGAAATAACTTTCCGTTGTACTGACGCCACTAAATTCATATATTATATGGATTGCCATACATGAAAATGTATTAAATAATACATTCGACATAGAAACTGGGTAACTAAACTTTTTTTTTACTCTAAATGAGAAGATTCTTGTCCGATTTGTAGAAAGGATAAATCAAAACAAAAAGATGCTTTTAACTGATATATATGCAGTTGAGTATTTCTCAATATTAATGAGATAGTTAGAATGTCACTAGTGTCAAATTTTATGTACGTCATAGAAAACAGCCCTATAAGAAATTTTTGTTCTATGAATATTTGGATTCAACACCTCTAAATAAAAGAGTCTCTTTTTTCTCACAAACGGCTCTTGGGTTTTTTCCAACCAAACTTCTATATATAAATAAGTAAACGACATCATGATAGTCGAAGTATTTTCAAAAGCAACGTAATCCAAATATTCACAGAATTTAATTTATATAATTGGGTATTCTCTTCATGCAACAAACTCAAATTCGCTGAACTCAAATTCAATGAGAATGAGACTTCCATGGAAATCAATTCAATTAGGTTTTCCGGAATATCTCTACCAATTTTGCACTATTAACATTTCCAAGCATAACTGTAGATTATATTTCATACTCTTCTCGTCATAAAAAGGGTGAATCATTTTAATTTATTTCGGCTAATAGTTCGTTTTGTAGTTAACCAATAAAAAAATTATAATTGCAGAGTTTGTGAGGGTGGGTACACCATGTTTTAACATCAGATTGGACCTATTTCTCCTAAAAGGTTAGAGACCAAATAACACTTTAAATTAGAAAGTTGATCCTGAAAGATTAGAGAACATTTTTTATTTAAAACATTTTTCCAAAATCGTTTCCTTTCGGAAAGATGTGTCATTATTGCAATCTATCGAAAAAAAAACACGCTAGTTACATGAAAGATGATTTAGCCAAACGTTGTCAGGAGCGATACAGGACATTTGCCTGTCCATGGCTTTGACCTCAAATTCTAATTTCAAGTCTAAATTGGCAGCCTGGAGTAGGTACTTGGTCCCTCACATGTCAGAATATGATGTCCCCCATAAAAATTTGGTACGTTTGTTTTAGTTATTTTTTGATAAGTAAAACGATCTATTATTATGTCATAATAGTTTAAACTGGTTCATTCTGTAGGTTATATAATAACTGAAGGTTATAAAAACATAATATTCACTCACAGTAATTATGAAAAACAACAAAAAATTCAACCAATTTATATTCTTTACGCACACGCCCAAAAAAGAATATTACAAACAAACAATAACACAATAGAAATATGTTCATTTTTTTTAAAAACGTTACATAACTAGTTGCTACAGTGAGTGAATGAGAAGATCATGATGAATATGAATAATGAAAACATCATTTTCTCCATATTACGATGTTTACATGTATGCTTATCTCTTTATATTATAAATGCGAAAGTAATCATGTTTGTTTGTTTGTTTGTTTGTTACGCTTTCACGCTAAAATTATTGAATGGTTTTTAATGAAACTATACAGCAATATAGCTCATACTTCAGAATAACACATGAGATATAATTTATAAAGATATATTAATAAAAAATAAATAACATGCAGATTACTGTAAAAATTGTCAATATAAAATATTTCCCGGCACATCTCTTCTGATATACTCAATGAATAACTACTATTATACACTTAAAAAAATTGAAAACCATACATATATTTTACCTGTGTAAAACAATCTTTACCATTATTTCGAGTGTTATAGAAAAAGGATAAGCGAGAGCAATCTTTATCAATCTTTACTTTTAAACCCAGCGAAGCGGGTGTGTATCACTCTAGTATATAAATATTTGTATGTATGTATGTAAGTATGTGTAAGTGGTGCATAGAGGTGTGCGTTTTTAAAAAGGCTGTAAAATCAAAAACCATCTCACTATTATTCATTTTATATGCAATTAAAAATATATACAGTTTACAATTAACTTGAAAACCAATAACTTGTGTAATTTTCTGATACGATTTAAGATGGTAATATTAATTTGGAAATATTGATGGAAATTTTTCAAATGTTTACACTGTTTTCAAACTCGCACACTTCTGTGCTGTAGCTTGTACTTTATTTTGCCAACGTAATATATATGAACCAATGAGTGTGATATTTGTTTTAATTAACAACACAATATGTCTCCTACATTTTAATAATTATTGTCTAAAAGTATTTTAATAACAAACACTGTGTTATATTATGATTGGATGCGAAATTTCGGAGAAAATCGCTATTCGAATGCGATTTTGGTTGATATTTCTGGTACTACGCATTCAATCATAAAATAAGCACGATTTTTGAACTTTTTGGGTCAAAATTACCTTATATACTGAGTTTTATCCAAATTGGAGACAACGAAACTTTTTCGATTTTTTGCTATTTTTTTAAGGGGTACCCCTTCAAAAAAAAATCGAAAAAATCGAGAAAAATTTTCTGAAAGCAATTTTGACAAAACTCAGTTTATAAGGTAATTTTGACCCAAAAAACACAAAAATCGCATTTATATTATGATTGGATGCGAAATTTCGGAGAAAATCGCTATTCGAGTGCGATTTTGGTTGATATTTCTGGTACCACGCATTCAATCATAAAATAAACACGATTTTTGAACTTTTTGGGTCAAAATTACCTTATATACTGAGTTTTATCCAAATTGGAGACAACAAAAATTTCTCGATTTTTTGCTATTTTTTTAAGGGGTACCCCTTCAAAAAAAAAAAAAAAATCGAGACAAATTTTTTGAAGTCAATTTTGACAAAACTCAGTTTATAAGGTAATTTTGACCCAAAAAACACAAAAATCGCATTTATATTCTGATTGGATGCGAAATTTCGGAGAAAATCGCTATTCGAGTGCGATTTTTGTTGATATTTCTGGTACTACGCATTCAATCATGAAATAAATACGATTTTTGAACTTTTTGGGTCAAAATTACCTTATATACTGAGTTTTATCCAAATTGGAGACAACAAAAATTTCTCGATTTTTCACAATTTTTTAAAGGGGTGTACCCCTTCAAAAAAAATCGAAAAAATCGAGAAAAATTTTTTGAAGTCAATTTTGACAAAACTCAGTTTATAAGGTAATTTTGACCCAAAAAACACAAAAATCGCATTTATATTATGATTGGATGCGAAATTTCGGAGAAAATCGCTATTCGAGTGCGATTTTGGTTGATATTTCTGGCACTACGCATTCAATCATAAAATAAACACGATTTTTGAACTTTTTGGGTCAAAATTACCTTATATACTGAGTTTTATCGAAATTGGAGACAACAAAAATTTATCGATTTCTTCGATCCCTTTGAAAAAATCGAGAAAAACGAAAAAAAATTTTTTGTTTTGGAATTTGATGAAACTCAGTGGATGAGGTAATTTTGATCCAAAAAATATAAAAATCAGGTTAATTTAATGATTGGAAGGACTTTTCACGAATGAATAGTCACACTATGCGATCCCCATCTTTCAGCAGGTGTAAAATAGAGTATCGAAATGACAAATATTGCGAGCTTTCACTGGCTTTTACCATTAGCAGTTTTTGTAATATTGCAATAGTTTGAAGACTAAACTTTTTAAAGGCCCTGAATGTAAAATTCAACTCTGTAGTGCCATCTGTAGAGTAATAACTATTATATTATTTTTCTACAGATGATACTGAAATGAAAATTCTGACAAACCTCATGAAAATCTACATAGAATAGAAACAAACCACATATTACATCACATTCTCTGTATGCATGATTTAACATTACAGTTTTCGAATCAGTAAAGATTTGAACCAACTCTGGTTCGAATTCATGGTGTTGAATAAAATCAGTCAATACATTCTGCAGAAGCTTAAAGCTTTCAACCGTTAATTTATATAACTTACCTCTAGATGGCATCACTGTAGTTGTACCATCAACTATAAAGCTTACTGAAATCTCAGTTAGATGTCTACTATTTTTGAGAACGGCTATACAACGGTGTGCTTATAAATAAAAGAAAACTGTGAATTCTACTTTTAAAATTTGAATTCCGTCAGCCGGAAATTTTAGAAAAAAAAGCTTTATAAATATTAATCAAATATGAATAGATACTCGGACTATTTAGGTGTTTAGGCTAGGTTATATTGGCTGTCCACGAAGGAAACACTTAGGCTATAGAGCCAGCCCATTGTGATACCATATATGTGTTTTACCACCTTTCCGCTGATAATTTTAAAAATAGTGTTTTTGTTTTTAACAAAACATTGATATAAAAAGTGAACGAATGAATAATCCAACAGATTTTATAAGTAATTTTCTGGAAAAGACGCCATTTTATTATACCATTTCAAATAAAAACATATAACTTTTGATTATATTTCAACTCAAATTATATTTTTAAGGATAATAGCACAAAGTCGGATAATATACAAAAAAAAGTGGAAATGAAAAACACATTTAAGGGAACAAAGAAATATAAATAAATATGCTTTATATTTGTACTTTACTTTTAGCTCCAGGTGTAAAATGAGAACAATATTCATAAACTTTAGCTTTATTTGATTTTTTTTATACCACGTTTGTAAATGGAATTTTTTTTATTCTTTTGTTACGCATAAATATTAGTATTTTATTTAAAAATAAACATAAAAATCCTAAATATACCTTTCCATTCTTTTTATACCATGTATACATGAAATATATCAAGGTATACTAAGTTTAGTCCCAAGTTCATCACCTTAAAAGTTCATTTCCGTTGATGTTTCTATGATGCTACCAAAAAACTTGGATACTATCAATACTTTGGTCGAGTAAACACCCACCCCTGAGAGAAAAAAATTTTGATTGGCTACGACTAGTTGCTAATGTAACATAAGTTTTTACATTTTAAAAGTTAAAATAAAATTTCAAAACCATCAAAAACAGAAATTAGTATAATTTGTACAAATATTTAAAGATGAGACAACATTTATGTTCCAAAGTACGTTAAAAGTTTCGAAAATGTATGAGAAAGAAAATGCTGCTTACCTACGAGTTGTCCATCTATAGTTGCCGAAGTTAATTTTTATTGAGAAAATTTCGTTTACTTCATTCACCCCCTTCATATTATCGGAGAGAGTTGGTGCAAAAGTAGGCATTTTAGAGCAGAAAATTGAAAAACTTCTATCTTTTGTATTTTCTCTTAGAAAATCAATGAAAACATGATTACGCAATTAGGTGTTCTGAAGTTTCAAGACCTTTTCTCCAAAACCAAGGGAACTAGAACTAATGGTTTATTAAACTAAAAAATGTAAAACCTCATAGTATGACACATTTCTTCCTGTTTCGATTACAATAACTTTTATTTATCCTTTTTTTGTGCAAAACATCAAATAGAAGTTAATTGAGTGTATTCAAATTTGAATGTATCTGTAACTTGAGGAGTATATTCTTGACACTAAAAGATAACTCTAGAAATGATTCATTTGAATATGGGCACCAAAAATAGGCCCTCTCGGGGGACATTAATTCGGATCACTGCCTGTTAGAAAAAATTTTGTATAATTATTATTCAGAGAAACATTTATATGGCCATTTGCTCTGCCTATAACAGTGTTTTAGATGGTTTGCTCTATTTCTAACAGTACTGTACGACAGAGACGTCAAATGGTATAAAACTGTTAGAGATAGAGCAAAATAAAGAGATAAAAATGTTTTTCATGATAAATTCTAACATTTAGTAGAAAATTCAACGGATCGGTATAAATGGGTTTGCGAAATTTATGAAGGTCGTATCTCTGAAAGGAAATGTTTTTATTATTGGATTTTTTTTTTGCAATGTTTTGATATCAAAAATAAATTCTTGATATCAATGTACAAAAAAATATTTACCAAAGTATGCTTCAAAACTTTCGAGAAGCTTTGACCTCCACCAGCTTGGCGACTGGAATAATGTACTATCACTGATTATTGTTATAATTTATAATGACAAAAGAAAATCTATCTCTATGTGTCAGTCACACAAGCATAGTCGGGAAAACACACATACAAATATTTGACATATTTTCTGTTTCAGGTTGAATGATTTTTTAACGTAAATAACTCGCATGAAAAAAATATGTTATATAAAATCTAGAATTTTACTCTTTGTAATTTTGTGATATTTTTTTGATATATGAAACAAACAAAAAATGCTTTGTAAGTATATTTAAAGACTAGCATAATAAGCTTTTTTTTTATTTATATTTTTTTCGGCTCCAATTTTTAAACAAATCGGCTCCAATTTTTAAATCAATATCAAAGTTGGCCATCACTTTGATATTGATTTAAGAAGGAGTGTGTTTCTCAGTGGCATCTTAACCCCCAAACGGTCGAACCGACTTGATTGTATAAATATTTTAAGTTTCAAAAATCGGTTTACAAAGGAAGATATCGTATTTGTCGGAGGGTTTTTTTAATTTTGTAAATTTAAAATTGTTATTCAATAAATAATTTTCAACGCTTCTTCGATACATTCTAATATTTCCCGAGAATACACGAATATAATAAAAGCCATTTTTCTTTTACTTTTTGATTTTCAATTTTATTCACAAGAAATATTACTGCTACAATATTTCTCTAACAAAATTCCATATCCAATAAACCTTCCCCAGATTTACCATGTATCTGTTTATCTACTAGTAAATAACATACTATTCGAAAGTCGCTATCATTGTATCATGTTCTACACTTCATAGCACATACATCATACGAAAATAGCTGTTGTTAACAATAACCTTAAACATGGTGACAAACCGAATTTACTCCTCCTCAGCTACAGTACGGTCTTGTATATCGGTTCTACTATCATAAAATTATCCGTACAAGAAACTAGCGATAGTCCTTTGTTTTCGAAATATCGAAAGCTGAATAATTAAACAAAATTTTAGATATTTTGAAAATTACACCAGATATCGAAAAATTTTGAGGCTGTAATTTACTTTACGATAGGTAAGGTTAGGTTAGAGTGGCTGTCCTAGGGTGGGACACACTTAGACCAATGCCACTACTCCATGATTCATTTTGAGTTTTTTAAGAACAACAGAAGAGCTTTGACGTCGACGGACTCCAGGTCGGAGAGATCGCCCAAGAGAGGCTGGCTCAAGTAAGTCCATCTCCTCATGACAAGAGCTGGGCAGTAACAGAGAAGATGAAACATTGTCTCCTTTTCCTCACCACTGTGACAGCTCCTGCAGTAGTTGTGATACTCTGCCAGGCCCAGGCGTTCAGCATGCCTATCATCCAACCATTGTCTTGTAATAGCCGCAACAACTTTGCGAACATAGGCCCTTAGAAGTGATATAAGATCTTCGGAACGCCTGCCATTGTACTCAGACTATATCTGTCTTGTAGTACCACAAGTACGTTCCTCTCTCCATCTTAGATTGGCTCTTATTAAGATATCCTCTTTGAGGAGCAACTTGCAAATGGAACTTCCGGATATTTATTGATTGTGCCATTTCTGGCAAGTTCATCGGCTTCGCAATTTCCTGGAATGACCCTCTTACTTTACGATTGTATAGTCTGCTTTAATTTTTGATGCCAAGCGATTCTGGGTAGACGTCTGCTGCTATCACTTTAACAAACTGTCAAATTACACTTTTCTTTCCTTTCGATGGTATCTCGTTGCACTGTTGTTTTTCACCATCGATAATTTATAACTTTGTCTACGTGGAGCTAACTACACCTTGCTGTTTATGTGTTTATAAGTGATAGCGGATAAACACAAATTCGTACACCGTTGTAACTGTATTGAAAGCCATAACATTCTATAACAAGAAAGGAGTCTGTATTGTGTCATTGTCCTTCTTTCTTCTGTAACAGCATAAACGGTGACGGACAATTTGGCGTCATCATTTTATGTCTATAGCAATACACTTCATTTTGAATTATGTATTCTAAATAAAAATTTGTATTCGATTAAATATTAACAAGGAAATAAGGCATTTATTGTGATGCTATCTTGTTTTATTAAGTTTTGTTTATCCAAGACTCGACTGAATAGTAAGTAATGAGACCAAGATATAGCTTTTTTAACCCGTCTGCACTTCCGTCCACCGTTCGGAAATTTTAAGTTTAATATTCTTTGGTGTGTAGAAATTTTGTATAAGTGAAATTGCATAATCAAAATCATATTTATTTATTATACTGAAAATATTTTTTGAATTAATTCTTTGCATATTACGATTTTATATATAGATAATAAATAAAATTAATGGTTATGTACCAATAAGAATGCTTTCAATAAAAATTAACATATGCATATTTAATATGACTTTTGATAATTTACTTTGTCACTACAAAAATTAATTTAAAAAAATTGTGGTGGGCTCGATTATAAATAAACTAAAATAGTAAGCAGAAAGTTCGATTGGTTAACTGTTTTCTACGTGGAAAGTCTCTACAAATAACCAACCAGCCATGCAATCGAACGTAGAAATAGTCGTTAAAATACGTTCGTAGAAAACGAAAAAGAATGAAACATATGATTTAAAACCTACTAGTTTTATGAAGTCGGTTAAAAATTACATTTGAAAAATATTTTCCTTATGCAATTTTCACGAAAATAAAATAAACAAGAAAATCGTGTGAAAGATATTTGTATTTTTTAATAAAAAAAAAATACAAAAAAACACAATTTGCTTGAGGCATTCATTCTTCTTCGTTCCTTTACTTCTCGAATGAAGTGTTTGAGCTGTTTGTTTGTTTATATCGTAATACACTATTTGAGTGAGTTGATTTATCGAATGTTATACGAAATTTTATTAGAAATCATTTATTTAAAGACGTTATGTAACGTAACATAACGTATGTTGAATATATTATACATATTTGATCTCTATACTAAAATGTCATGTCAAATAGACAAATTTTCTTTAAAGGCTTTTGATGAGATCCAATTATCATATAAATTGGAATTTTCTCTTGTGGACGAATTTTTCAAAAAAAAAAAAAAAAAAAGAAGAAGAAAAGATTCTTCTCTTTTCTCGTATAAATAAACTTAGTGTAGAATCTTCTTATACAGGCTGATTTTTAAAAGATTTTCCCTCTAATTTTATGTGCGCAATTCCGAAACCAGGACTCCACATTCTTGAAATCTATTAGAGCTAGGTTAATTTTGATCCCAAATTTGAAAAGTATGGCCCAAATTTAGTCTAATTACATACTAAGTTTATTAAAATTGGATAAAATTTGAATGTGGTAAAGCAAAATTAATTTTTTTGGATTTTGATGACGTCATAAAGTTCAAAAATTTTATTTTTTTGATAACACAGGCAAATTTGATCCGATCTTATTGGAATTTTTTTTAAAACCCACTAATTTTGGGTCATTCTTTTCAGCTGTGATGTCAGTTATTCGCTAGCTATCACTTATTTGCTTAAATCCGGGTCCAGGACACCACATTCTTAAAATCTATTAGAGCTAGGTTAATTTTGATCACAAATTTAAAAAGTATGGCCCAAATTTAGTAGAATTACATACCAAGTTTATTAAAATTGGATAAAATTTGAATGTGATAGAGCAAAATTAATTTTTTTAGATTTTGATGACGTCATAAAGTTCAAAAATTTTTTTTGTTTGGTAACACAGGCAAATTTGATCCGATCTTATTGGAATTTTTTTTAAAACCCACTAATTTTGGGTCATTCTTTTCAGCTGAGATGTCATTTATTCGCTATCTATCACTTATTTGCTTAAATCCGGGTCCAGGACCCCACATTCTTGAAACTTATTAGAGCTAGGTTAATTTTGATCTCAAATTTGAAAAGTATGGCCCAAATTTAGTAGAATTACATACTAAGTTTATTAAATTTGGATAAAATTTGGATGTGATAGAGCAAAATTATTATTTTTTGGATTTTGATGACGTCATAAAGTTCAAAAATTTTATTTTTTTGATAAAACAGGCAAATTTGATCCGATCTTATTGGAATTTTTTTTTAAAACCACTAATTTTGGGTCATTCTTTTCAGCTGTGATGTCAGTTATTCGCTAGCTATCACTTATTTGCTTAAATCCGGGTCCAGGACACCACATTCTTAAAATCTATTGGAGCTAGGGTAATTTTGATCAAAAATTTGAAAAGTATGGCCCAACTTTAAAAAAAAAGTATGGCACTCGAAATAATCACGCTTTCAGTATAGTCCAGCAAAATCTTTTCAATAACATGTAACACATTTTCATTTTTATCCTCAAATAATAAAATCAAATCGAATAAATTTTTGATTTGTTTATTATACTTTACACTGAATTAAAATTTTTAATACACATTAAAATACTCTGTGTGTAGCCATCGTATGAAAATAAGTGGATCTACGTGTGCATGGTTTCCAAAAAATATATACTCTGAAGTGTGACACAACTGGTGACAAGTAGCGGTACTACATTGTAATCTCGAGAAAAAGAGCTCGAAATATAATTTCATATTATGTAGGTAATTAATTATCATATAGTTGTATTATACATATATTATAACAATCCACATAATTGATGCGTAATATTCTTAGTTCTTAATTAAATAAAATAAATCTTGAAAAACGTTGTAGTTCCAACTTATTTTAAAATATTTTTTTTAATATATAAACAAGATGGTGAATGATAAAGATATTTTAAATATGCTAAAATAAACAAACAAACAAATTTATGCAATTAAAATTTATAAGTTTATTTTATTTATACATTTTTATTTTATTTATTTTGTATAAAAATAAATAAAAGCCGTGTAAACGAAAAAGGAGACGGAAAAAAAAGGAAAATTTGTATAGAAAAGTTGAAAAAAAATTAAAATTTATAATATAAGATATAATATTATATATATACACTCTTCTACCACACACTATTACTTACACCCACAATGCAATGAGTTTGAATCGTAGAAATATATGGTTGAGCTATGAATTTTATACGGAACACAAACAAACTTAAAAAAGCTTGGCTGTCATTGGGTTTGACTAAGCAAAATAAAGTGCGTTTCTGAAATATTGAAAGAAGAATTTCATCTGAGTTTACGGTAGTTACGACCTTAGCTCTGGTATAGGAAATATCCTGTTACCAAATTCATTTTTTTGTTTCACAATGATTTAGTTGTTTCACAACGGACGCCATTCCGTGCTTGCTCTTATCGTTACCAAAATGTAGGTTCTGACAACGCTGTACTTATGTACTACTCAATATTCCGCCAATATAAGGATATTTAAAATAAAATTTAAAAAATTTTTTTGGATCATTAAATCTAAGCTTAACATTTAACGAACTTTGAATACACATTCGTGAAGCAGTCAACCTCTATATATTTTAGAGGAAGTATGAAGCAAACGCTTCTAAATATTCTGTATCACAGTTGCAAAATTATAATTTATTCTGAAATATGGAAATAGTGCTAAATTTCTTACCATGTGGTCTAAAAATATAGTGCAATCCACATTTTTTAATTCAATAAATTCTTAAAAAAATTAATTAAATTCAAATTCTACACATAACTCAAAAGTTATGTGTAGAATTAGAATGATCTAGACCTTTTCGATAGAGAGCATTCTGACAACACCATCCGCATACAGATCGATGAAAAGTATGTTTTTGGATCCATTTGAGACCATACACCACGGGATACAAAGGAATGAAAACTTAATCATCAAATGACGCTCGAATAAAAATTAGCAAAGCAAATGCAAAGTGACTAAAGAAAGTGATTGTATAAACAAGTGAAAATTTCAAAATTTAAAAAACCCCCGACAAATGCGATTTATTCATTGTAAACCGATTTTTGGAAACTTAGCTATAAAAGTCGGTTCGACCGTTTAGGGGCTACGATGCCATTGAGAAACACACAGACGCACAGTTAAACACTTTAAACTTATAACACTCCTTCTTAAATCAACATGAAAGTGATGGTCAAGGAAATTAGATGAGATGAAAAGGATTCTTAAAAAGCTGTCATTTTTTGGGACAAATGTTGGGAAATATTTTAATTGAAATTGAAATATTTGAGTTGAGTTTGTTCTTTTGAATTATTTTTTTGAATTACCTAATTATTTTACCATTTCACTTTTCGAAATGAAATGAGCCAGATTTATTTGACCATTCATTTCCATAGTAATTATTCATACAATTTTGTCTCTTATTTTCACAATTTCTATTGCAGCAAGTTTAATTAATTTGAGATAGTAACGTTGAGGTAGTAAATTTTACTACCTTGTACAGCTAACTCTTTAAAGGTATTGAGTTTTATGAGCCATTTGGTGTAATACAAACATGGAATGTTTGTAACGAAGAATGTGAGTCTTGTGTTCCGATATTTATATACAGCTAGAAAAAGGTCAGGCTATGAGGATTCTATATTTAAGTTAGATAGGATGCAAACAGGAATCTATGAACTGCAACTACCTCCCTTGATGCACATTTGATAAACTTGAATGCATTACTAATTTTAAATTAGATTGAGGAAAATTATGGAATTTTATTACGATAAAAAGAGTTTTGATTCTATTCATGAAATATACAACTACACTTATTTTCTTACTTCACGATTTTGAATTTATTATAGGAGAACAATATATAGTTTTGATTTCAAAACATTGATCTTATAGTACAATATGTCTCGAATCATTCCCCTTAATTGAAAATCAATCGGAGTAAAATTAAAAGGACGAAGAAAATATATACTATTTTCGTTTTTATCGAAGCAGTATTTTTGAAGTCGTTGGATACGATTTCTCCAATAATAAAATTTTGTACACAAATCGCTATGGTTTATTGCCCGGTACATACATATAAACTAAATATATCGTTTGTAGTGAAGCAATGAGTTATTTTTGGCTTTACAATACCACGCAACTACAAAAATATATAATATATTGTGTGCAAGTGATGCTCATAAATTTGCTAATATAGATATCGCTCTTCAATCATCAATACCCTACCTATATTATCGACAACCTTATATTTTTATGGTATTATTATAAACTACAAGATTGTGAAAATATTTTAGATAGTTTTTTATCACACTCTCTAGATTTTTTGATATAGAAATATCCAATTGAAAAGGATAGCCTATATGATTCCTAATTTTTTAGCGAACTTGAACGATAAAATAATAATAAAAAGCCCGATGACATAGGAATTTTCTGTGACTTTATTAATCAAAAAATTTTACTGAAATCCCTAGTATTATTCAATCCTTGCATATTTCCTAAGTAAGATTTAGAGAATTGTCTAGAACAATAATCAAATAATAATAATATACCGTTTAGCTTTAGATGATATTTTCATACATATAATATTTATTATATGTATAATAAAACAAATATTTTATTACAAATTTTATAAAATTAAATAAATATTACAAGTGCAATGTATCTCACATTATTTTATTATTTATCAGTCTCTATCTCCTTTTATCGTTACTAAGGATACCGACATGTTCTCATTTCATTCGACTTTATTTTCAAGTGTGTAGGTATTATATGTACACAGGATGTTTTTTGTAAGTATAGGCATATGCTGAAGCTCGAAAAAAAAGTGTTATCGATAAAAATGCTTCAAGCAAAAAATGTTGAGTCAATAGATGCACATCTAACACTGACATTGACTCAGGTTGTCAGGCTCAATGAGAAGCTCACTTCATTCCATATCCGGTAATAGATAGATGAATACTTTTGTTCGAGACATTTTCCTGCAAACCGTACAGATTATGCAAAAACGGGCAGAAAAGTTTTTCCTAAAATCGTCTTCTGCGAATCTAGACACTCTTCGAAAAAAAATTTTTTGTTCAAATTGACCATTTTTGTTCAAATTGAATGAAGAAACGCGCAAAAAGCTTTGATATGTAGTTTTTATAGGGTATTTTTGCTATCAATTACTGGCTAAACTGTTCGGTTTACACAAAAATGTTTCAAACAAAAAATGTTTCAAACCACTTCATCACAAACAGGCTACTTGAGTTACGTCCCCGCCCCCTCTACCTATTTTCTAAGCTCCAATCGACATGTTCTTACGAATGCATATTATTCTTGATGTCGCTCTTGATTTACCGTGTCATTCAATTTATGTTAGAGGAATTAAGTAAGATTTATATTGAAGACGAAGGTATGTGCTTTATTTAGTATTTAATTTTAATGTTTCTATTAATATAATTAAAAATTTGTGATTCATATTTGCTGTTAAAAAAGTAATTTTTTTTTCATAAAATTTATCAAACACAACTTTGATTGTAAATATTTTTGATAGATACTTTAAACAATACCAATTTTGATTTGCTAACAGATAGGTGTTGTTATCTTTATTGACTTACCTATTTACCTACATTAACATACCCGTAAATCAATATAGTAACTATACTGATCAATCAATCGGAATTTGTATCAGAAGACAGTATAATTTAATTACGAATATGGTAAAACTAATAGACAAGCTATCGTAGGTGTATTTATCAATCAAAAAAATTTTATAAAAAATATGTCTCATCTGGTTATCAGATACGGGTGACGGTCTATCTTATACGGTATCCTGTACTAAAGTATTTAGTCGCAACAAATAAGTTTTCAAACACTCTTAACGTATTATCAATTATATAAAATATACAAAATATTCTTTGAATTTTAAAACGTATTGAAATGTCATCTTCATCTTAAAGCTCATCCTCTTGCTCCATTGTTATTGTCAGATAGAATTTATTAATATTTGTTGAAATATTCAATTTTATTCAATAAAAAGTAAAAATATTTATTTGATGATTAATCATGTTTATCAATAGACAGCTTTTTTTTTATACAAGTTGTCTTTAAATTTTAAAAAATCCGGTTTAAAAAAAAAGCTCAGGTTTTATTTATCAGAAATAAACATATGCATCTATTAATAGCGATTGTTTACAATTTTACTATAATAATACTAATGAGGTCTAACTTCCGTTTCTCAGACCACGGCTATAACAGAAGCCACCCACATCATTATTTTTAATCTTTTTATAGTGTGGGTGGAGTCGGTTACTTCGTTCTTATCCAAGCGACGGATAGTGTGATCAATTTACGGTCACAATAACTATTTGTGCCTCTACAGCTGCCTGGATTCGAACCCGCAAGATAGTCAGAATTTTGGAATTTTTTCGATAAAAAATTTTATTTGTCGATACCCTCTTTGGTATTCTGTATATAAATTAACCGTAGGGGTGTCAGGCTCTAATAAAAATGGAGCACTTTTTTTAAAAATCTTGAGGTTTATTTTATTTTCCTTTTTCATTCGTAAATATTTTGGCGTATTTTCTTTTAATAAAATACTTTTAATCTAATATTATTTTAAAAACATATTGTATTCAATTTCGTTATAGCTTTTATCCATTTCAACCTACATTCTTTTATAGTTTGATCTTATTTAATATTTATTATTTTCTATGATATGAAATATTTTTATAATAGTTATTATCTACAAATAATATTTTTACAAATATTTTTTTAATGAAAAAATATTTGTTTCTTCGAAAAAAAGGTGTCTTGTCTGGAGCACTATATCTCAGGTTTGGGTTATCCAAAATGAAAAAGTCCAGAAAAATGACGCATATTACATTTTTCATAAACATCACTGCTTACCTATGATGTTTATAAAAATTAGGTCGACAAATTAAGTTTACAGAGGAAGTGAGAATCAATCCATGTCTATACATGGAATTTCAACAACAAATTCAGTCAATTGTTTGTTTTCATTTGTTTAAATATTACATACTGTTCCAAAAAATCAGTTGAACTCTTGAAGTAGCTTTCTATAATCTGACATATTTTGTATTAAAATTACTTTTCTTAGTAAAGTAGATAATATTTTGTTGCAGTCGTAGAAGCATTGAGTTGCAGATCTAGGTATACATAATATGCATATGTAGATTTAATATTGATATCATGTTTCATTTTTCTACCTATCTAGTAGAATATTCTAGATAGTTACTTAGAAAATATATCATATTGCATATTACATATGTTATATGATAATACAACATGCATTTCAGCAACAGTAATATTTTTGGATGTTGTGACTGTATCGCAATAATAATATTCACACTATATACAAATAAATATACACGGTGATAAAATTTATTTTTGTATTTTTTAGAAAAAGCTTTGAAAACAGTGCAGAATCTTTAGGTTTTCTGAAAAAAGGGGTGTTATAAGTTTGACCACTATGTGTGTGTGTTTGTCTGTCTGCGGCATCGTAGCACCTAAATGGATGAACCGATTTTAATTTTTTTGGTTTCATTTAAAAGGTAATTTAACGGAGAATGTTCTTAGCTATGGTTCAGCGAGATTAGAGTACCGTTCTCAAAAAAACTAAAAAATTGGCGATGATCTTCAACATCGATTCAGTTTCGAAAAGGCATGACGTATAATTTTAACAAATAAATAATTACTATGGAAATGAATGGTCAAATAAACCTGGCTCAGTTCATTTTGAAAAGTGAAATGGTAAAATAATTAGATAATTCAAAACAATAATTCAAAAGAACAAACTCAACTCAAATATTTCAATTTCAATTAAAATATTTCCAAAAAGTTAGTCCCAAAAAATGATAGCTCTCTAAGTATCCTTTTCATCTCATCTGATTTCCTTGAACATCACTTTGATAATTGACGTTTACTTGCAGAACAACCTGTTTATTTCTTCAGGCGAGCATGTCCCAAATATTTTACACCATAGGGTAAAAAAAGGTTCACTTTATGTTTTCGTTTGACTCATCTTATATGCTAAATTTACAAGAGATTTAATGAAAAATACTGCTTTATCCTTTCAAGACATATTATACCATAAATACAAGATACAAATATTTCTAAAAAAATTGCAATAAAAAAGTGACAAAATCTATTATTCGCATCATTTCTTTATTGATTGAAAGTCACACCTTAAGTCAACCACCGAAAAATGTTTTTGCTTAAAATGATAAGAGTAAATTATGTACGTTATGATAGCACATAACACATATTTATGGTTATTTTATCAGACAGACACATTTTATGAACCACAAAAAAAAATGAAAGAAGAATGATTTAGAAAAATTGTTTTGATATGAGATATTAAATATTGTTTATAAAGGAGACAGATTGCCATTCGTTTGCCAACACGAATTTTACGCCGGTTTCCAGAAATATTGATACTTTCCACTTCATTCATTTAAAGGGTGGGGAATTGGGGAGATAGCCAATAATACTTAACCGCTAGACGTTAGACAAAATGTAATAATATGTATAATAAACAATTATATTGGTTCGAAGCAATTAATTTTTGGTTCGAATTCAATGAGGTTCAACTAGCACACATAAATCTTATGTTGAAAGAAATATCTGATTAACCTTTGACGCTAATCAGAAGGCTTATTTTTCGAGGAGCAGCCCCGAATGGAAACTAGCAGAATTATATACAAGTTGGAGTCACGAACTTCACAACTATTGTAGAGGTGTTTCAAAACAGCGCAACTAAATAACGACTCTCAGTTGTAACGTTAAATGAAAAATTTCTGTATCTCTGTGTTTTTATTTTTTACTTTTAACATTTGTACGGTTTTAGTTTATAAATTTTATCATTACCATTTTATAGATGAACTTTTAATCATCGTTAATGACTTTTGTGGTTTGATATGCATATCGGGGTTTCACAGTTGGATGCCTACATTACCGACTATAAAATGTTTATAACTGTGTTAAAATAAATTTTATGGATGGAAATCTTTCCGCTTTTATAATTATTAAATGTAGATAATAATAATATTTATTAATTATTCCAGGTAAATTATATCACTTTTAAATTTATTTGTTTACCTTTTTCATTATAAATATTTACAAGAAGCATAATTATATTGAACTTAGCAAAAAAAAACTAATAATATTACCTTTATAAACACAGACGAGGTGTTAAAAAGATGTCAGCTTTAGAGCGAAAATATTGTAATTGTAAATCTAAACTCGCACTTGAAACATATCTAAGAAGACTCTTCATTAAATTACAGTTTTCCTTAAAAGTTTTTCTAAAGTGAATCAATTTTGAAGATCATCGCAAATTTTTTAGTTCTTTCGGATACGGAATCCTAATTTTGTGTGTGAAACATAGCTAAGAACTCTCTCCACTGAATTACCCTTCAAACGAAACCAAAAAAATCAAAATTGGTTCATCCGTTTAGGCGCTACGATGCCACAGACAGACAGACAGACAATGACACAGACAGACACATAGCCCCGGCGCTAAGCCAGAAGCTAAAAACAACAAGTTGAAACAAATAATTGACTGACCTAATTGTTGAAATACCATGTATAGAAAGTGTTGATTACGCAATCGTATATAATTTTGCGTCATGTAAGAAATAAAAGATAACCACTCCTCTTACACACAAATACAATTCGTGGATATACATACTATATGTTCCTAACCAAATTTGAGCCTTCACGGGTAAACAGTGATGTTTACGAAAAAATGTTCCGAACAAAAGTTGTTTATTTTTGTATAAGAAACATTTTTTACATTTAAATTTTTGTTCTATCTTTAACGATTTACAAGATGGACCCAATTGACCTATGTTACTCATTTACGTACTCGACGCCAATTTTTACGTCTTAAGCAAGCTATAAAAATTTCACCTTGATATTTATTTTCGTTTTTGTGTTATCGCGATGACAGGCGTACATACGACAGACAGACAGACTCACAACCGGAAATGGACCAATGAAGTGATTTTTTGAACACCCATACAAAAATTTGGTTGGTAACATCCATATTTGTAAGCGTAACAAACTTGGACTAAACTTAGTATACCTTGATATATTTCATATATAAATAACTCATGGGTAATAACTCATAACTCGACACATAAGTTTGTCGTAATTACGTACAAATAATTTAATCTTATTTTGTACAAGAAGTGAAGAAATTTCAATCTTTATACCGAATACTTGTTTTATCACAATAAATATTGCTTCACATGTAATAGCTTTTACAAAGTCATACGTCGCGTCGTTTGGAATCGGATAAAAACACTTTTGAAAAACAATTGTATTTTATATGTAGTATTTCTGTTACTTCTTGTATATTTACTTACAACAATAGATAATAAATAATTTATTTATTACACACAGTTCAACAACAATACAAATAGTGAATGATAATAATAAAACATAAAAATATAGGTAGCAGCATCTATATTCTATATTCACCCTATAAGTACCCAACCGGGTCGGGGTAGCTAACAAAATGTTTCTATTGTTATTTTACGTGTTTTGTTTACCTACAATAATAGAGTTGTCTTGCTTCATTACTTCCATAATTGGGGTGTTGAATCAAAAATAACCATCAATTTTTCATTCATTTTATTTCCATCGAGTTTGATTTCGTAAATGAGCAACAAAGACCGGGTGGGTTTTGGATTCGTGGGATCTATCTTGTAAACGGAAGAGATAGAAGAAAAGTTTAAGTATAAAATAATTAACAACTTTTGTTTGAAATATTTTTTCGTAAATATCTTTTTTCTCTCGTGAGCGTCCAATTTAGGACAAAACTTGAGTATCCATTTTTTTTAAACTATAAAATCTCCCTCCCCACTGCTTGTCCAAGCCTATCTCCTATTTAGGGATGTATGAGCACGGTACCCCCAACAAATATAAAAAATACTTTCACATTTATAATATACTAGAGTGATACGCACCCGCTTCGCTGGGTTTAAAAGTAAAGATTGCTCTCGCTTATCCCCTTTCTATAACACTCGAAATAATGGTAAGGATTGTTTTACATAGGTAAAATATATGTATGGTTTTCTATTTTTTTTAAAATGTATAATAGTAGTAAATATTCATCGAGTATATCAGAAAAGGTGGCCGTGAAATATTTTATATTGACTACTTTTACAGAAATCTGTAATTTATGGTAATGTGCAAACTTAATTAATTTTTTTTTTTTTTATTAATATATCTTTATAAATTATATCTCATGTGTTATTCTGAAGTATGAGCTGTACAGTTTCATTAAAAACCATTCGCTAGTTTAAGCGTGAAAGCGTAACAAACAAACAAACTAATAAACATGCTTACTTTCGCATTTATAATATATAGACATGAAGATAAGGATCTTGTTTAAAGGTGATCCTGAGGCCACAAGAGTAACGTGATGTCACATGAAAAAGAAACAAAATTTGTTTATATGTTCGAAATACATGTATGGGTACCTATGGCCTTAAATATTTTATTTGGTGAAAAATATATACAATAAAAACTTGTTGCTGAATATTGTTGTAGTATTCTTTTCAATTTTATGTTTTTTTTTTTTTCATTTTTTATTTGAATGTGTTTGTTTGTTCTACGTGTGTCAGTGTCAGTGTCACAATCAATCCTTTTTATTGCTTCACTTTGATGTCTCTTAAATATTAAAATCGTAACAATTTTTAGATTCAAAGGCTTGTCAAACTGAACGAAAATATTATCAACCTATTGGCAGGGAGCATAATAGATAAACATCAATCGAGATGCTACCATACATGCTATTATTTGAGAAACGGTAATCAAATACATGGTCTTCAAAAGAATGAGAACAGTTCGAAGAATTTGAGGAAAACATATTGTTTTAAAAAACAAACAAAAAATGTGCCCAACGTTGTATGTGACAAATGCACGATTGAAGATTTTTCTGTAAGTGATGCAGGATTTTAATACCCCTTCAAAAAAAATCGAAAAAATCGAGAAAAATTTTTTGTTGCCAATTTTGTCAAAACTCAGTTTATAAGGTAATTTTGACCCAAAAAACACAAAAATCGCGTTTATATTATGATTGGATGCGAAATTTCGGAGATAATCGCTATTCGAGTGCGATTTTGGTTGATATTTCTGATACTACGCATTCAATCATAAAATAAACACGATTTTTGAACTTTTTGGGTCAAAATTACCTTATATACTGAGTTTTATCCAAATTGGAGACAACAAAAATTTTTCGATTTTTTGCAATTTTTTTAAGGGGTACCCCTTCAAAAAAAATCGAAAAAATCGAGAAAAATTTTGTGTAGCCAATTTTGACAAAACTCAGTTTGTAAGGTAACTTTGATCCAAAAAACACAAAAATCGTATTTATATTATGATTGGATGCGAAATTTCGGAGAAAATCGCTATTCGAGAGCGATTTTGGTTGATATTTCTGGTACTACGCATTCAATCATAAAATAAACACGATTTTTGAACTTTTTGGGTCAAAATTACCTTATATACTGAGTTTTATAGAAATTGGAGACAACAAAAATTTCTCGATTTTTACCCTTTCAAAAAAGAAGGCGTACCTGTAATTTAAATCAAATTCCTCTTTATTGTTTCGCTCAATACAATACATAAATAAAATTAAAACTAAAATACATAAGAACATTAATCCTCATAAAAAGTTAACTTTGAATCATGTCTACATATTGTCTTAGTTAAATACTTGCTGTAAGTCACATTTTATTGTATTTGGAAAAGAAAGGGTTCGTATATAGAAATAACACACTTGCTTCCTTGAAAATATAGGATCTTCTTTTCAAGTAAAGGATTCTATATATTTATATAAACCTTTGTTTGTTCATATTTATTCAGTTTTCGGTATGTTGGCAGTATTGTAGAGTTACATCGGATGTAAGACAAGGTTTTAAGTTTTACAATATTATATTAAAACTGATAATACTACGTTGAATTTTGTTGTGTTGCTTACATGTTCTCGCTCCGTTGTTCTAGGTACAGTTAACAAGCCTCAACAATTTTCAACATAGTAGAAGGATGCTATTTTATACCTCGTAATTTTTAAGAAATTTAGAAAGGTTGATTAGCCATACTTTCGACTTATGTCCAAAACAGAAGAAATTGGAAAATACAAACAAAACAAGTGAAAACAAACAATTGACTGAATTAATTGTTGAAATACCAGGCATAGACAGTGTGGATGACTGTATCACATTACACATAAATACATGTCACACATACATAACTAATATTCCCATATAATACATACTACACAATTTGCACCTAATTTGCACCCTCACGGGTAAACAGTGATGTTTACGAAAAAATGTTTTATAAGGAACATTTTTATACCATGTATATGAAATATATCAAGGTATACTAAGTTTAGTCCCAAGTTTGTGACGCTTAAAAATATTAATACATACATACGTAAATACAAACATTGCAATTTAAATAAAAGCTTGAAACCACAATAGATTCGAAATCTTTACAACAAATTCGTTTAATTAACCTTGGTCAAGGTTTGAGAAAGAATTGAAAAACTTGGCTGATTAAACTTGAACCGATAAACTCAGCCTTCATTCAGTCTTTGGAACTTGAACACAATCTGAAAAAACAACGACTGATTTAGATTTGATTGTAGCAGGGAATAAGGTTTGGTTTATATTTGCAAGGACTTGAATAACAAAGCAGGTTTTCGGAATGCGGATCCAACGTATATTTCATCGTCAAGTAGTATTGCAATACTGGAATACTAGAATGCTGAAAATAAATTTCATTGTAGATCTATCAAGGGTTATTTTTATTAAAACCAGTACGACTCGCAGTGAGGTACTCATGGCTAAAAACACGCTACAGAAATTTATTTTCTTTTTATTTATAGGCAATTTTATTACAGATAAGATACACAAATTACATACTGAACAAATTGAAACTTTTAGACTGCGAGTACATTTTTAGACTGGCGAGTCTATTGTTCGTTATTAGCCAACATGATAAGCTTGAAAGTGAGAGATAAATCATGAAATTTGATAAAGAAGAATAAAAAAGAATATGTAAGATGTTTTAGATTGGAAATTTTTATTTGTTGATGGCTTTGTATGTACATATGATTAAATTTTAGTAGTACTTAATATTATTTACTTACAAGTAATGTATATTTGTTATTTGTTAGTTACTTGTACTTAGTTAGTTGTATGGGTGTAGAAAATCAAGAATGTCTTTACTTAATACTTATATATACACTTTACCTACTCACTAGTACTTCAAGAAATTAAATCAAAAACTTGTATAACAAATAAATTACAAGAAAAAGAATTCGTATATTCGTATAATAAATAATTCGTATGCTTTTCATATACAGATACGTGTATGCGTTTCAATTCGGAGAGAAGTACTTATTCTGGTTTTTGACCCTTCCACTGTTTTTTAGAATCCTCCTTCTTTCTCGATTAATTTCTTTACAAAGACGATCAAGTTCATTAATTGTAAAACTATTGTTTTCCTACAAAATCACTCCTGCTTTTTAACTGGGAGTAAATATAATATTTATATTCTTACAAGTTAATATTTGTCCATTATACATATGTTATTAAAAAAATTATCATTTCCAGAGAGATTTACAGATTAATTAAACTTTCACACTTGCACACGCACATACAATAATAACTATACTGCCGTATTTTATAAAGCGCCTAAAACTTATATAACAACATTAATACTATGAATTGTAATAAACAAGTTCACAAGTTCATTTTGTATAAATACGTCACAAGGGTATATATATGTTCTACGAGAATTTCTAACCTTAAACTAAAAATAATAAATTATAATTATAAAACGAATTTCATGTTATTTTATCTGTATGTACATGATGATACGATAAAAATGAACTATGATGATAAACATCGACCCGTTCTCTTCGAAACCGGTTCACTCAAACGAGAATATCCGATTTTACCCGATAGTTATGATCCTTACCAGTGGCAGATCCAGGATTTCGTCCAGGAGGAGTTATTATATCATCTCCCTGTTTTTTGTTTAGCTTTTTGAGATTTTTAACCATTTATTTTGAAGTTAAATTATATAAAATGACATAATACTAAATAATCTTTTTAGGTGCACAAATTCTGAAAAACTTACAACTTAAAAATTGACAATCTCATAAGTTACTTTTATAGTTCCTCTATCCCCGTTTGGAGAAGTTACAGACATGAGCAAGACACGTATAATGACTCTATATTTGAACTGGTCTAAGAAAAGGGTAATCTTATTCCGATGAGAATTGCACGAGACGGTTCTGTCTTTTGGTCTTCGAAAAAGGTGAACCTTTCTTACCAAAAAAAACAAGTGTGCTTTCACTTTTTATAGACCTGCAGCAGCTTTTGTATTACCTTCATCAATTTTTTCTTTTAAATAGTTAAAAATTTATTATATTAAAACAAAATTTTGAATTCTCAAAATAAAATATGACGCATTAAAAAAAGGATTAAGGTAGTTCCAGCATGAAATCACTTTTCGACAGATTTGGCCGAATTTTTTTTCTCGGGTTTATAATAGCTTTATTTATGAATTCCTAAAATTTCATAATTTTTGGCCGTTTAGATCGCGAGATATTTAAAGACAAAGTTCGCGATTTTGAGGGTCATGTCCCATTTAAAGCATGTAAAATGTCCGGTCTCTCCAACTATTTTTTATGATATTATTATATATTGAAGAAAAAGTAGAAAAAAATGTTTATACAATAAAATTCTAAAAAAAAAAAAATTTAGAAATTAATTTTCACTTTCGAGATATTAATTTTGACGTAAATTGATCGAAATTGGGACGTTGGCATAATTATTTCCCATTTTAAACGGTCAAAATTTCTGAAACTTTGGGAATTAATAGTAAGCATTATTAAATTCTTAAATTTAATTTTTCGTTAAATTATGTCGAAAAAAATTTTAACCATAGCTTTAGCATAGGAACTGCAGATACCATGCTGGAAATACCTTAAGAAGTTTGTAGATTAATTTTTTTTAGGTTTTAATCGGCTGAAAATGTTATTTATATATTCGATACACGATTATTTTTTAAGAGATGCAAATAACTTCGTGATCTTTTGGAACAAGTGAACAACATTTTTTTTCATCTTGATTCAATTGTATTGTACATGACGGTATTTTCTGCGTGAAACGAAAATGTATTAAAAGATTAAACTAATAATGAATATGAATAGAAATTAATCTTGATAATTAACAATCATATTCAAAATATATATTTCTAAGAATAGAATTCTATTAATAATCCAATATAAATGGTAGAATTTTAATTTAGAAAAAAAAAATTTAATCTAAAATACGGTATGACACAAACAATTTTTGTGATGTTTTATTAAAATTGTATTTTTGTTTTCAGGTAAGCAAATTCGCTACTTTTTAGGATCGAGATATTTAGGATCGAGAGAGAAGTACTGCGTAAATATTATATAAATATTATAATAATCTTTATATTTTTATTTCTCTGTAAAAAGTAAAGAGTATAGAGCAAGTATTATGCCATCGCCAAAAACTCAATCCAACTGAAATACTCAATCTGAGTATCTTTGAATACATTTTGAGCTCGGGAGACATTATGCATAGATAATAAATATTTATATTATTATAATTTATTGTCTATGACATTATGTGTGGTAATGTTTCATTGAACTTTAACCATCAACCACTGTCTTTTTTTTTGGGCTTATACCATAAATACCATAAAAATAAATTTTGAATAAACGAATCGTCGTGGTTGTAACCTTTCATCACCGTTTTGTTCGTAAAATATCACTAGTTTCATTTCATATGATATTCTAGTAAAAGTATCAAAAAAGTTTGCAATTCAAACAAATAATTTATTTAATCCGCGTTTAAATGGATTACAGTCGAAGAGTATAAAGTTAATAATATTCAGATTGAAATTGATTCAAATATTTGAAAATTTTCTGTGATAAAATTGATTTTATTTCCATTAAGAAAAATGAATTTTTCTATGAAATTAAAGTGTATTATGGTTGATATATTCGCTCCGAGCGTGAATTTCGTTTCCATGACAACGATACACTACTTTAATTATAGAATTAATGGATGCATATATAATTGTGTGGATTGCATTGAAAACTTACATTTAAAATTTAATATTCTTGTTTCACAAATTTAAATAAATAATTACGATAATTAACATTTGAAAAATAATATTTGTACAATTTGATTTCTTATTTTCACAATTTTTAATGCATTAAGTTTAATTAATTAGTGTTTTTCAATCATTTTAATTTGACAGTTTCTATATCATTAACATGTAAATAATTGCAAATTAGTCATAACAGCCCACTTTATCTCCAAAATTTTTCACTTAAAGCGCTGGCATCGATTTTATTATCCCTACCATGACTACGCACACAACGAATAGATTCTGTCTGCGTGGTGATGAAAAATGATGATAAACTGTAGGTACTTCTCTATACATTATTAATACTTATGTTACTGTTCTACGAATCGTCTTTCAACAATATTTCTACAATTCAGTTTGATTTTCAATGTAGAAATGTTTTCCGTTTCGAAAAATTGATTTTTTTAACCCTCGAACTAAAAAAAGGGGTGTTATAAGTTGGACCGTTATGTGTGTGTGTGTATGTGTGTGTTTGTCTGTCTGTGGCATCGTAGCGCCTAAACGGATGAACCGATTTTAATTTTTTTGGTTTAATTTGAAATGTAATTTAACGGAGAGTGTTCTTAGCTACGCTATGTTTCATGCGCAAGCATAGACTTTTGTACCCGAAAAAACTAAAAAATATGCGATGATGTTCAAAATCGATTCAGTTTGGAAAAGACATGCCATATAATTTTAACAAATAATTACTATGGAAAATCGGATTTGCAAAAAAAAAATCGTATTTGTCGTGATATGATCAAATTAACTTTTTGAATAATTTAATTCTGAGTTCGGAGAAAAAAATTGAATTTAGTAGATCATTATGATACAAATTGAGGAAACTAAAATCTAACATTTTTTGATGGTCGGAAGGGGTCCAAAAAAAATGGTAAAGTGGCCTAATCCGGTCTTTCGCGTCAGACACCGTCGGATTGAGTTAAAAATAAAAAAGTGTTCAATAAGCTTACGCGCCGTAAAAAGGCGAAAAGAATGAGCTGCGAATGAACCCGATTGGTCCATCGATGTCCCCACAAATTCCAAAAAACCATCGATTTTGCTCGAAATTTCAAAACTTCATAGCTCTTGTTGTTTTAAAGATTCAAAGCTGAGATTTAAATGGATTGTAGCTTTTGTACCCATGAAGTATCACACACAATTTCAGCAAGATCGAATGTATACTTTTTGCAAACCGCAGCTGAATGCAAAAAACAGGACTTTTGTAAAATGGCCCTAAAAAAGTTGTGGTGCGGTAACGCGCTATTTTTTTTACGCGATCATATGCTTCAATAGTTAAAGTAATACCTACTAAAGTGTCAACCTCTCATCTTAAGTAAAAGTTACTAAAATATTAATTTTAAATTACTATTATTTTAAATTATAACATTAAAAATAGGATGGAAGTAATGGAAGCAATTATTAAGACTATAATGTCACATAACTTCTGTCTCTTAATAATTGCTCTCATTACTCCCATCCTATTTTTAATGTTATAATTTAAAATAATAGTAATTTAAAATTAATATTTTATTAACTTTTACTTAAGATGAGAGGTTGACACTTTAGTAGGTATTACTTTAACTATTGAAGCATATGATCGCGTAAAAAAAATAGCGCGTTACCGCACCACAACTTTTTTAGGGCCATTTTACAAAAGTCCTGTTTTTTGCATTCAGCTGCGGTTTGCAAAAAGTATACATTCGATCTTGCTGAAATTGTGTGTGATACTTCATGGGTACAAAAGCTACAATCCATTTAAATCTCAGCTTTGAATCTTTAAAACAACAAGAGCTATGAAGTTTTGAAATTTCGAGCAAAATCGATGGTTTTTTGGAATTTGTGGGGACATCGATGGACCAATCGGGTTCATTCGCAGCTCATTCTTTTCGCCTTTTTACGGCGCGTAAGCTTATTGAACACTTTTTTATTTTTAACTCAATCCGACGGTGTCTGACGCGAAAGACCGGATTAGGCCACTTTACCATTTTTTTTGGACCCCTTCCGACCATCAAAAAATGTTAGATTTTAGTTTCCTCAATTTGTATCATAATGATCTACTAAATTCAATTTTTTTCTCCGAACTCAGAATTATCTAAAAATTGACGCCATTTTTTTTTTATTTGATCACACTATCGGGGATTTTTTAAATTTTGTAATAAATTTCACTTGTTATTTTATTATCTTTAAGATTTTCTACTAAATTCTTTAGCTAAAGATGGTTGGCATTGACCAAAAGATTATTGCTCATAAGAAAATAATGAAAAATTTTTCAAAAATTTCATCGGGTTTTATTCAATAGAATAAATAAACATGCACTCACAAAAGTGTAATGATAACCATCTTGTCTTGGTCGGTTAAAAAGATAACGATAAGAAACCATCACTAAAGCAAAAACAAATTTTTATATATCTCAACTTACACTCTCTCTTTGCTGAACACAACATGTATAAACTCGTCTATGTATTTTAATAGATTCTACGGCCCTTTTTAAGGCCGAGAGAAAGCCATTTTCTAAAACATATTCTCCCGAATTACGATTGGAAAGTCATAATAAATAAAAACTATTTGCATCTGATATCTCAAAAAAAATGTATTACTTTCAAAGATCTGTGTAAAGAAATCTCTGAAAGATAACGAGACAGGACAGATAGGCATGATGGTCATGCTGAAGGGGTGATTGTTCGAAAACCAACAAAAAAATTGCTGGGTAAGCCTCATGTAACCAATTTCGAGTAGAAAACAATCCTCTATATTACAAAGTTTGTCGAACGATAAAAACAGAATTATTTTGACATTGTACAAAAATAAAGGGTAAAGAAAATGAATCGTAAATTTAATTTATGATTGATGTTCCGTTTTCTGTTGTTGGTATTTGTATGAAAGCTTACATAACAACATCTTGTAAGGGGTTGTCATGAATTTGTTGTAAGAAATTATATGTAGCTCTTAATGCGTGCAGTTGGTGGTTAAAAGAAGTTTTCTTAACCATTACTAATGCGTGTGGGATATAAATATTATTGTTTACATTCATAAATTACATTGAATGTTACATAAAATTACATTGTGTTTTTTAAAAAACTTACCTTAAAAACTTAACAAGTGAAGTTTTTAAAAAAAACTCCGACAAATGCGATTTATTCCTTGTAAATCGATTTTTTGAAACTTAGCTATAAAATGGTCTCAATCGTTTAGGGGCTACGAAGTCATTAAGAAAAACATGGACGCACAGATCTACACTTTAAACTTATAACACTTCTTCTTAAATCAATATCAAAGTGAGAGATGTAAAGGATACTTATAGAGCGCTATCATTTTTTGGAACAAATTTTTGGAAATATTTTAATTGAAATTAAAATATTTGAGTTGAGTTTGTTCTTTTGAATTATTGCTTTGAATTAACAAATTATTTTACCATTTCACTTTTCAAAATGAATTGAGCCACGTTTATTTAACCATTCATTTTCATAGTAATTATTTATATGTTAAAATTATACGTCATGCCCCCAAACTAAATCGATTTTGAAGATAATCACCTATTTTTTAGTTTTTTCGAGTACGGAACTTTAAGCTCTTGAAACACAATCTCCGTTAAATTACCTTTAAAATATAACCAAAAAGATTAAAATCGATTCATCCGTTTAGGCGCTACGATGCCACAGACAGACACACTCACAGGAACACACATTGCGGTCAAACTTATAGCATCCCTGTTTTTATTTCGTTGATTAAAAATGGTAGGACAAGAAATTTTATCAACTGACAAGTTTGACTAATGGTAGTTGAAAGGTTGCAAAATAAGACGTCAATATCTCGGTCAAGTAGAACTTTTGGAAAATAGGGATGTAGGGATGTAGAGAACAGCTTTGATAATAGGGATGTTTCAATCGAATGAACACCGTATATACACAATTTTTTCGTACACATTAATATTTCCATGAAAATAAAATTCGTATTTACATACCTATGTATTATAATACCTGCTGAGTATAATAATTACTCTTAATTTATGATAATTTATTACTTATATCCATAGAAAATATTTATAATTCATGATATCAACCGAACGAACCGACGAACTTGGATACGGTGTGTTTGTTGTTTGTATGTGTTTAATTAGTCGTTATTACGTTTATGTTTTGGTTGAACATACGCGGAAACAAAATATCTAATATGATGGTAATTGTAGAATGGATAATATATATAAATGAACATTTCGTGTTTTCATTTCGTGGAACAACTTGTTTATTATTTTATATGTTATCACGGAGAAAAATACTCTTGTAGGTATTATCTGTGACAAAAATTTTATACACACCTTCATTATAATAATAAACTTGGCGGAAAGAAAATACTTTTTTTCATAAATATCCTAACAGGTTAGGGAGAGAAGAGTTAGGTGTGAGAAAACATTGTATCCTAGGTACTACATTTTACCCTATACCTATTTAAGGTATAATCGAGGAAATAAAAACGAAAAAGCTGTATAACCAAGGAATCCACTGCTCGTCAGTTGATTTCTGTGGGAGACGCTTATATGTATATCAAAAACGGGAAACACGTTTTTTTTTTCTTCAAACTCTTATATATCGAAAACAGTGAGATAAGGTAATAACGAGTTTACGAAAAAAAGTACTTTTTTTTAAACGCTTATAATGGATGTCTCAATAAGAACTATTCGACATTATAAAACAATTTACGCTACAATTCACAACAACGAACTCTCATTGTTTTTTATCAAAGTTTTGCAGCCACAGTTGGAAAAATACGTACAATTATGGGTCGTAAAAATTTTCCAAATGAAGCCACTATAAGAAGATTATTGAAAAAATTTAAGCATACTGGGTCTGCAAATCACGTGAAAACAGAAACACGCGTTCGTCTTATATAAAGAGCATCCCTATATATTATAAATGAGAAAGTAAGGATGTTTGTTTGTTTATTTGTTTGTTTTTTTTTTTTTGTTACGCTTTCACGCAAAAACTAGCAAATGAATTTGAATGAAACTGTACCAAAATATAGCTCATACATCAGAATAACACATGAGCTATAAATTATAAAGAAAAAAAATTAAATTTATTCTGACATTTTACTGCTCCATTTATGATCACCATTTTAAACCATAAATTAAAGATTTCTGTAAAAATTTATAATAAAAACAATTCATGGCCTTCTTTTCTGATATACTCAATGAATAATGCCTATTTTCCAATGCTTATTTAAGCTGTGTAAAACATTCCTTCGAGTTTTATGGAAGGGGAACAAGTGAGATCAAGAGAGGTGGAAGCTATAAAGCGGTGGTTTTTACTTTTAAGCCCAGTGAAACGGGCGAGTATCAAGCTAGTATAATATAAACAGCATCACATTTGTGCGTAAAGTTTGTGTAATTTTGTTTGCGTAAGGATAATGTATTTACAACATGGATATAAATATTAAATGTGATTACATTTACGTGATTAACGTATTAAAATAATTATAATTTACCAAAAAACAAAACATTATATTTTATTGTTATTGTAGTGTTGTTATTTTTATTATTTATTTTTATATCATCTACCTTAATTATGGGAGTTCTTGGAAATCACAGACAGTTAGATGAAGTAGAAATTTTAAATTATAAATGCGTCTACGTAGGATATGTTTTCGTAACAAAACGAGGAAAAGTTATAAAATGTTTGATTTCCTATAATTTTGCAAGTCATAAACATTTCGAATTTGCTGAAATTGATTGTACCAGTAGTAGTCGAATATGGTTAGAAACAATAATTTTAAAACTATGCGTTTACTAAAAAAAATTTTTTAAGCAAAAGTTGCAGTTAACATGCTTCTGTTTATTTTGGTTTTCTTTATACGAATTTCTCTCTAAAATCTGTCGATTTTGTATGTATATAAATGACTTTAGCCAAAAAAAGTTGATAGCCGCCAATTTTATCGAAAACGTAATACTTAACGAAGTTATTAGGTAAATATGAAATATATCTAAGTATACCAAATTTAGTCCTAAGTTTGTTATATCTTGTTTATATGAAATATCAACGTATGCTAGGTTTAGTCCCATGTTTGTAACTAATCCACTTCCGGTTGCCTGTCTCTTTGCCTGTCTGTCTGGCTGTCTTTGATCACGATAACTCAAAAAAGAAAAGAGATATCAAACTGAAATTTTTATAGAGTGCAACATAGGTCAATTAGGTCATTATTTTCATTAACTTAATAAAAAAAACCATTTTATTCAATAAAATCTTGGTAGTCGACGGCCTCAAAATCACACACCCTACACAATAGGCGTCATATTACACGATTCATTGAATACCAGAGACAATATTTTTAAATTTTTAATAATATTTTAATGCATTAGGGTTATAGGCTGCTAATGATTGTAGTTATCTATACGACCGTAATTTAAAAAAAAATTCTTCATGTTATTTATTTATTTTTTTGTGGTCTAATATTATTATTTGTGAAATTAAATAAATATTAATTTTATTAATTAAAATGTAAGGTTTAATTAAAATTAATTTTATTACCTTTCTGATAGTAAGTTAATGTTTTTACTCTGAAAACTAATAAAACAAGTGGAAACAAACAACTGACTGAGTTAATTGTTGAAATACCATGTATAGACAGTGTTGATTACGCAATCATTTGTTGCATCACATATTTTGCGCCCGGGTAAACAGTGATATTAACGAAAAAATGTTTTAAACAAAAGTTGTTTAACATTTTTTAGTATCAAACTTTCCTTCTATCTCTAACGATTTACAGGATGGGTAATACGAACCTAAGAGCCAAATTGACCTTTATTGCTCATTTACGAAATCCACCTCACTTTTTTCGTCCTAAGCACTCTAGAAAATTGCATTATAGTTTTTGAGTTATCGTGTTATCAGACGGACAGACGGACAGGCGAACGGACAAATGTCCAAGTATATGCATGCTATTTAATAAATTTTTCTGCTGCTTGAGACTGTAAATATGTCCTCTTTTATGTTACACTTAAAAATTTCTCTATTAAGAATCTGGATTGGTTGCTACAGTAATAATTTTTTTAAATTAATTTATAATTATAGATCATTTTCCTCCAATTTCAATAGATAAATTGTCCAGTAGAAATAATAATTTTCTAAATCAGAATTGGTCTTGCACCTAAGAGCCAAGTCCATCACAACGTACTTACTTTATTACATTTGTATGTAATATTTAGTCTGGTATGTACAGTAAAATAGTACAGAAACAGAGCTTGTGTAGCTAGAGCTAGCACAGGTGTTGTTGTTTCAAATGTCATTAAAGTAATTAAATTTTAAAAAGTTTTATATGTTCTTTGTTTTGAAGTAGAATGGTAGATGCTACATAATACAATATATGAGGCGGTACACAAAATTATACAGTATGTTCCAGGCTTTATGAAAAAAAAGCTTTTTAAAAAACCGCCCCAAAAGCATTGCCTCACGACAAAAGCACTTTTCAAATTCTAGGATATTTTATGTATAGATAAATTTTGACATACAATTTCTGTTTGACTAGACCACTTTCCAATTTAAGGTTCCTTTAAGCTTGATGGGGAACATCATCTCCCGATATCAGATTGGGCTTGGTTCTCTGGATTGTATTAATAATTTATTTAGATCCTTAAAGGTAAGAGATTCAATAACACTTTAAATTAGAAAGTTGATCTTCATAAAAAAACCAAACTCTGTAACTTTTGTTAAAGCTATTTTTTGATTGGTTAACTACAAAACGAGCTTAAAATGGTCAACCATGTAAATCTTAAGATACTGAAAAAAAAATCGCATTAATGGATTGCAAACTATTTCTCCAACATCCTGTATATTTTTAGAGTAAATATAGAAGATTATTTTAAGTAGTACCAACATTATTCAATTGTAGTAGAGTTGAAAATAAATTTTATAGTTTTACGTATTTATTTCTAGTATTTAATTTAGTTGTAACAATGATGGGCATGGAATTGTAATAATTAGCGATAATAAGCTTCATTTAAATTTAAATAAAATATTAACCAGTCGGCACACACGTTCTGTACATGTGTCAAATATTTCACGCGTTAAATATTCTTAAAATTTGTAAATCATAACCTCGTGATTTTATATAAAATTCATACAGAAATTAGTTCAAGTTCATTCTTCGATTAGTTCAAGTGAATTTAAAATATAATGATCAGATATTGCTGTTTTAAATTTGACTAGAATTACCCAATGATAGTTAAATAATCTCCAATTACATAATGAGAAAATGATTAATTTTAGTTAAAATTGTTGAAATTTATTATATATTTATCTAAAATTCCCTTTTCGAAAATTGTGGCACTTTTATATCTAACAATAAATATTCAAACTCACTCAGTTTAATGCCGAAATTATCGTAGTTTTTGTAAAGAATCTGTTCAAATTGAGCTCCACCCATGCTTTAGGCAAGCCTTAGGTCTAGAATTCCACGCGCATTGAATACGCGTATATATAAACAAATATATTTCAATTATATGATGAAAGCTTTTCATGTGATATATTTCTATAACTACATACGTTATAGGTACAGTTACTAACAACATTTTGCAACTATACAGAGTTTATACAGAAAACTGGAAATCTAACGGCCTAATCGAAGGTTTAAGCAGTGGTTTCTTCCTCCAATTAAGACTACTAGGTGATCTTGCTGCGTTCCTCCTTGCACATCTCCTTCAGAACAATTCCTGAATAGTTGCAGACGGCCATCCATTCTACTTCTCCTGATAGCATACCTTCACTTAAATTGTCTGGGGTTATAGTAGCGCAGTGGGATTATTTATTTTTTTATTTATTTTTTTTGAAATATCATGTTTTTTCATGATTTCCAGTACTTTGTGAACCTCTACCCCTTTCTCAATTTGAGAAGTAGATGACTCAAATTTGTATATTAATTGGCCTGATATCAAGGTCACACCTTTCGGAGATGTGATCTTACTTCTTCTTAATTATTTGTCGAAATATCATTTGTTTGCTAAATTTTGTATACAAATATTTATTTGTTCCTCCAAATTGAGTTAAATAATTATGTTCCCTAATAGCTTCTTAAATACTTATCAAAATTAACAAGTGTGGTATCGTTGAAAGCATCTAGATGATCGGCTGGTTATAGACTATGTGGCGTTACATTAAAGTCAAGACTTGGAATTTTTTTAATTTAGTAACACCGTAAAATATATATAAATTGTTTTACTTTATAGCGAAATTATATCCCCAAAATAATTTAAATAAAGTTCAAAATCAAAACCCCGACGACTACAAAACCACACTGTAAAAAGTAAGAAACAAGAAGTCGTCGGGGCTTTAGGTTTTGAACTTTATTTTACATGTATACACAGAAACATTCTGTATTATTTTATTGATACAAACATATATTCATTTATTCAAGCATATACATTTTCATAAATATTAGGCTCATATTTATTTTTTAGCAAATCTCCTTCTAAGAAAATAGAGCTATTGCTTTTGTACTGAAGATGTTAGGACAGTAAGAATGTGGGATGCCCTGGCGTGTGTGATAAAACAGCTTTGGCTTGTTTATCACACAAGCCGGAATCAAACTTTCTAATCTAGAGTCGTAATATACTATTTAAATGTGAAATGTGTTTGGCTCATTCAAGTTTCTGAATAAAATTCGCTAGTTGACGCAGCTCCTGTATTACCGGATTGTTTTTCACTACATGTTTTGATTTTTGTTTTTCTACGAATGGGTGATACAAATATTTTCTGTTATAGATGTTAAAAGAGTTATTGGTGTATTATAGCCATGAATATTATTTAATATACCTATAACACAACATCTATATGTTATATAATAAACAAATTATATTGTTTATTAATGTTAAAATATGACAAAAAGTTTAATTATACAGAATGTTCGATTTACATATAGGCATATAAATATCACGAGTATGACAGAGGTATTATATACATATGTTGAAGCTTCGATATGCGTTGAGATAGTTGTTAGACGCTTGGAGGGTGGGAGTTTCTTAGTTGAATAGATTAACTACAACAGATAAGCCACGATACAAGTCACTTTTGCAATTTCATATAACATCTATAATACCTCTTACTTAGATGCATTGTATAACGCATGTACTCTGTCATACTCGTGATATTTATATGCCTAGATGTAAATCGAACATTCTGTATACGGAAACTGGATATTAACATAAATATATACAGGTGTTATTCAGTTGGATTGATAAACTTAAACTATCGCATTGCAGACTGAATGCAACATTTTTGATGGAAATAATTTAGATGTATAAAAAAAAAAGAAACTATTGACCCGACGACGTTTTTTTTTTTCATTAAATTTTTGAATAGACATAAATTATTGATAAAAAAAACCATGTTTTTATTTTCCTTCCACATGCATTCTCATGATAAGAATTTTATATGAAGTCCAAAACCTAGAAGTCACTGTTCAGTTGTATCAAGCACGTTTATAAACAGTAATAACAATAACCAATATAATATTGTTGACTGGTTTTTATCACAATAACATTTCGAATAGATAATCAAGTTTTACTTGTGACGGAGGAATAAAACGTAAGAAAAAAAACATTCATATAGATAGAATCGTAGAACTGTAGTAGATTTTTATTTAATAATGAAGAGATGTGAAAAATAAAACACCACTGACGTAATATGTTTAAGTGTTCTAGCCCTGGTAGAATTAAACAAGGTATGTTCGATGGAGGACCAGTTTTGGTTCAGTTCGCGCACGTACCCAGTCGATGCCATCTTAGCTTCTTCCCACTTGCTAATTCAAATGTTGTAAAAAATGTGAATACGTTTGTGTGAACAATGCTTGTGTGAAAAATAGTTCCTTACAATGAATGAACTCTCAGATCAAGACGATTAAAAAAAGGAAATATTTGCTTTTTCATGTAGAATAAATGGTACAAACTGAGGAGCTATGGCCGTATAAACCCTCCCAACTCTGAGCGATGAGCAAGCTTGAAAATCCGTATTCAGTGGGTCGAAATACACTCCTTCTTCGGTAGAACCTGTAAATGTATACAAAACCTACTCAGGGCCTACACTATAAAGAAATAAGAAATTTGGCGGTGACTGGGTACCGTGCGAGAGAGTGAGAGAATGTCTCCATCCTACTCTTACCTGCATAATAGCATACCTTGTCTAGTTCGACCATGGTTCTAACTGTAAATATAATTAGACAAGCTGTTTGGGAATGTCAATTAATCAATCTTTCTCTATTTGTCAAAGGGTTTTTTGGATTCGATTTCTAATCTTTAGAGACTAACTATAAAAATTAAACAATGCAATAATTGTTTCTATATTATATGCGTTATTATAATTATTTTGTCGGTCAAATTCAGTTAGTAGTACAGTTGATAGCCTAGTAAATCGAATAAAAGTTGTATATAGTAGATACATCCATATAAACCATTGTGTAATATGTGGACCAAAAATAAACAACCTCTATAATGAAGAACGAATCACGAATAGAGCAGAACAGAAGGTAAAAGCACATAAGAAGATTACTTTCTTATGAAAGTTCCATTAACAACAGATGTGTATCTTACAGTTACAACAGTAGTTGTCAGTCCACATGGAGTACATACGTACGGTACGTAGAACGTTGAACGTAGAACATACGTAGTAATAAAGTAGTAGCCTTCTATACTTATCATCATATTATCTGAATGTTTTTTATATAAATTTATATGTTACTGTATGTGCGAAGTATCTTTAAGGTCATTACCAAAAAAAATTAGTGTATGATAATATTTGAGACTTAAGTTTCCAATTTTAAGGATAGATTCTGGATCACTTATTGCACTTTGAATACGCGGCCCGATTGCCCGATTGCCCCACATCGTTAGGGTGCATTCTGCAAATAAATGAATTAATTAATTTTGCAGCATGCTTCGTTACGTATGTGGAGCAATTGGGCCGCTCATTCAAAGAATCTGTCTGCCTGTGGCATCGTAGCGCCTAAGCGGGTGAACCGTTTTTAATTTTTATGTCTTCATTTGAAAGGTAATTTAACGGCGTGTGTTCTTAGCTATGTTTCATATGCTTAGGGTTTCGAACCCGAAAAAACAAGAAAATTGACGATTAAGACATATAATTTTAACTACTATGGAAATGAATGGTCAAATTAACCTGGCTCAATTCATTTCGAAAAGTGAAATGGTAGAATGGTTAGGTAATTCAAAACAATAATTCAAATGAGCATGATCGATCAACTCAAATATTTTAATTTCAATTAAAATATTTCCAAAAATTTGTCCCAAAAAATGATAGCTCTCTTAGTATCCTTTTCATCTCATCTGATGTCCTTGACCATCACTTTGATATTGATTTAAGAATGAGTGTGATAAGTTTAAAGTGTTTATCTGTGCATCTGTGTGTTTCTCAGTGGAATCGTAGCTCCTAAACGGTCGAATCGACTTAATTAAGAACATTTTATAGCTAAGTTTCCAAAAATCGGTTTACAACAAACAAATCGCATTTGCCGGGGGTTTTTTTAAATTTTGTAAATTTCACTTGTTATTATTTTTAATTATTAATTGTACTATTATTGCTTTATACCATTTTCTAATAAAACAAAAATATTATTTACGCGCAGAGTCGAAATTTTTATCTGTTCAGAGTCTATTCAATAACTTAAAAAGATTAGTTCTCATCTAGTTATACTCAAATCTATTTGATTTAAGCCACTCTGTATGCAATGAAGTTTATATTTTTCATTTGCCGATTGATATTTTTCAAGTTTTTATCTACACATTTCTTCGAATAATAAAAAATTCATGGAAACTCACATGTAAACACAAACAACACAACACAACACACATATAATATGTAATATTTATTTATATATGGGCGTTACATACAATTTACTGAAAAATGACTTTTACTTCCATTAATATTAACAACGTCTACGTAACATAATCATTCAATTTTATTGTGTAAATACAAAAAGTTTTATTTCATTATTCGTTGTTTTCGTAGTCATGGTAGGGACAATAAAATCGATGCCAGCGCTTCCAGTGAAAAATTTTAGAGTTAAAGGGGGCTGTTATGACTAATTTGCAATTCTTTACATGTTAATGTTATAGAAATGTCAAATTAAAATTATGGAAAAACACGAATTAATTAAACTTAATGCATTAAAAATTGTGAAAATAAGAAATCAAATTGAACAAATATTATTTTACGAATGTAAATTATCATAATTATTTATTTAAATTTGTGAAACAATAACATTAAATTTTAAATGTAAGTCTTAAATGCAATCCATACCATTATATATGCATCCATACAATTCTATAATTAAAGTAGTGTATCGTTACCATAGAAACGAAACTCACGCACGGAGCGAATAGCTGGGTAGTTGTGGAAATAACTTCAAACTTTTGTGAATGCATATAGATATAATATACCTTTGTGGTTATTGTTTAACTTTTAAAATTACATTTTATATAAGAATAAAGTCCTAAAAGAAACTTGGCCACCCTTTAATGAGATCTATCTGTTAAGTTGGGCATACACGTAACGGTATACACGCAACAACATTCAGTTGCTTTTTGACCTTGAATTTATGATAAGCGTCCTCGAATCTTTCTAAATTTTTATCATTGTCTTCTTTTTTAGGGATGGTTTTAATGGGGCAACCATCTTCAGTTTATTTTTGCCCTATAATTCGTGATCAGCGACCCCAAAAATCTCCGAAAGCGATATCCGAGGAAAAATATTAAATTTTTTCTCTTTCACTTTTGAGGAGGGCTTCTTGGAGTAGCTTAGAACTACATTCATTTGTTTTGTTACTTCAAATTCATGATCAGCGACTCGAAAGACCGCAGAGAGACAATTTCTGACATGAAATTCAGAATTTTTTTAATTTTTTTATCATTGACACTTCTAGGGGTAGTTTTAATGGGATTGCAACCGTATCCACGATCAGCGACCTTGTAAACCCTCGGGAAACGATTTCCGAGGTGAAACTTTGCGGGCGGGAAAATTACCCTAACTTGCTCAGTTTTTGTTGTAATGCCGAGATTAGTACGTCTGAATGTTCTTGAACGTGCAAGGAATACCTACAATTTTTGAAATCAGAGCTGTTCCACCACTTTTCCACACTTTCCGGCTTATTACGCAAGTATACACGTTTACTAGACTGATTTAAGATAGAGATGAGACAATGCTACCATTTGCAACCAAATAGGTTTGGTGTCTATGGAAATCTAAACGCTTATAGTCTATCGTTGACTAATTATTTTTTGTCAGATTTCGAAAAATTCATTTTTAAACCAATAATGTGTGCAATTTTCACTAATTATGACAATTTTTGTATACTTTTCAATAGCCTATTGCAGCCAATATCTACAATGGTCAATAACCCCACGTTAGCTAATGCGTATATTTTTACAGTTTGTGATTTATCAGGAATTATTTTTGATTCAAGTCTCAACTGAAACATGAACTTTGGACAAAAACGCAGGTGTTTATTAACATTTGGGAACATTTTTGAATTGTTTCTCATACAAAAATAGTTTTAGAAACTAATGGAACAGGAGTAATAGGATGTATTATGGTTATTTAGTTATTTATATTTGTGCTTCCATTCAATTCATATATATGTATATATATGAATTTTTCACGCACTTTACACAATTTTCTCGTTTTTCTTCCATAGATTATTTACTGTATTAACGTATGCAGTAAAATATGTATGTTCATTATAACACTCTTTTTACGGTTGCGTCATTCGATCAGAAGAAAAACTTATTGGATTTGAATACTAAGAAGGACTCTATCTAGCGATAATAAAAAGAACTATAGTTTGCAACGCCTATAGATACATCATATTTAACAGAAATGTTTGTTTAAAATCTTGTAAACCATACGCATAGAAAGACATTAATGTAACCATTTTTACAGCAAAAATTTTAAATCTATCGCATTAGAAAAGACTTGGGGTGCAAATATGGCACAGCACATATAGATGAATAATGAAGTAGGTATCTTTAATCTATTTATTAAATGAAAAAATCAGTTGAGTGTGTAAACAATATATTTTTTCGACTGCCGTGTTATCACTACATAGTATAAAACAAAGTCGCTTTCTCTGTCCCTATGTCCCTTTGTATGCTTAAATCTTTAAAACTACGCAACGGATTTTGATGCGGTTTTTTTTAATAGATAGAGTGATTCAAGAGGAAGGTTTATATGTATAATAACATCCATTAAATAGTGGAGAAGTACTGCTATTTTTGAGGTTTCTAAAGTGATGTCGTAAATAATTACATTTTTTCCGCATACATTGCAAACGCAGGCTGAACCCTACGAGTTTTATCAAAATAATGTACTAAGTATTGTACACATTGAAAAGGTCTACAGAAAATTTGCAGCCGTGCGAAGCCGGGGCGGGTCGCTAGTTTATAGATAATTTTATGTAAAGATTGCAATTGTTTTGTTTTATCCGTCGAAAAATTAATTTAAAAAACAATTTTCTAACTACCCAACTGATCATCAATTCTCCAAAAGTATAGGTAAAAAGAAGGTAAAATAGTTGGAATTTGAACGTTCTTTGGTATGTGTACACAATCACTACGAGTTTGTATATTCACATCACAACAATATAATCTAAGAGCTTTAAACGGAAAGTTAGTGAAATGAAATAATTTATATTAATATTAAATTGACCTCTGGCAAACTCGTTCATACGTTCACATATAGAATAGGTATATTCAAACTTAATATCAACACTAGAAACCACAAAATGGATGAGTTGGAGACGCATTAAATTGCGTCATGTATTTTCGTTCATATTTACTAAGAACTCCCAACAATAATGGTCTTGTTTTCTATGTATGTAACTTGAGTATACAGGGTGAGCCATTTTAAAATGGCTAATGGCATCTGAAATGGCTAATTGTTAATGCTTCTGATTGGCTGTCTATTTTAATTAATAGGTAACTATCCATGTATCGGATCAAAAAAGTGAAAGGAAACGGGATACTTTTCATCTTAGAATATTATTTTCTACCTGAGGCAAAAAAAGCGTGAGGTACTTACGGGACACCTTATATATATATATATATAAGGCGCTTGATAATTTTTGCCTCTTTTCATGGGCTAATTAACTATAAAGATTTATGTACAAAATATACTCTATAAGTGAGACCCATCTCGAGACCCAACTTTTGAACCGTTCAGTAATAACTTACCTGAAAATCCATACTAATATTATAAATGCGAAAGTAACTCTGTCTGTCTATCTGTCTGTCTGTCTGTTACTCTTTCACCCCTAAACGGCTGAACGGATTTTGATGAAATCTGGTATGGTGATAGATGATAACCTAGAAATGGTCATAGGCTATAAATAATCACGCCATCGTTCTTAGGGGGTAGGCAGTAGGCAGATAACTAAATTGAGTTAGTGATTTATAGTCGTTTTTGTTGGGACTTTTGCTCTTTCACGTCTAAACGGCTGAACAGATTTTGATGAAATTTAGTAAGGTAATAGATGGTTACCTAAAAACGGATATAAGATCAAAATGATCACGTCATCGTACTTAGGGGGTAGGAAGTAGGCAGAAAACTGAATTGAGTTAGTGATTTTTTTATGGTTTTTGCTGGGAGTTTTGCTCTATCATGTCTAAACGGCTGAACGCATTTTGATGAAATTTAGTTAGGTGATAGATAGTAACCTAGAAAAGGATATGGAATATGGGGGGAGGGGTGAAAGTGGGAATATTGCCCAGCAAAGCTAGTAATTTTATAAAAACAACACATACGAAAAAAAAAAAAAACAAGAATTTTTGAAAATGGTAAAACAATTGTTTCTATGACTGAGAGTGGTTGATATACCTTTATACGTATGCAAAGTGATATTGCTTGAACTAAAAGAGTATAGAGCTACTTAATTATATATACTTTGTTCTCGAGAACGGAAACAAACAGTTCAAAAAAAAATCAATGTGTTCTTCCTTTGTGTAATTTCTAAGATGAATATATGCATATAGTTTTTTATAGTATGCACGGTCAAAGAACGAAAAATATTCAGCCAAATGCATAAGTTCAAAGATACTTTATTTAATTCTGTTTGAACAATAGGGAATATTCATGAAATTTAAATTTGGTTCAAATATTTTTTTTTCCGTAACTTTATTGTCTGGAAATTTTATCTAAATCATTATTTTAGTAATTAATATCTTTTTAATTACTTAAAATTAATTAATAAAAATGCAAATTCAGTGAGAGAAATTCAAAATTTCTAAAACGGACATAACGACATAGTATTGGCTTGTCAAATTCGTTGACACACTGTATGGTATACGTTACTTATATTTTGTATGGTATTACATTGAGTTATATTATTCTACGACTTTTTATTAGAAAACTTAATAATAACGAGTGTAAATTCTGTGTTGTAAATTCATTTTTTAAAGTGTAAATTATACATTGAACTGTCACCAATTGACAGGTCACATATTAATACATCAGCAACAGAGGGCGCCAAAAGATTGCGTTTAAATATCTCAAAATTATTCTGTGTTTTAAATATTTTTTTACACTTCATTATCGCATTTTTAAACAGTATTTATATTTTTAACTATGTTATGACGGTGTAAAAAATGAATTAAAAATATAGAAAAATACATGAATATTCCCTATTTTAATCCGTCATGTCAGAACTACCGCTTGATTTAAAACATCAAATTTGATGTTTGATTTGATTCAAATCAAATATAGCCAAACAATTCAAATTAAATATACACTTTTGTTGCCTTTTTTCGGCAAATTGATTTATTAAATCATCTATTGCTTACATACGTCAGAGACCTCTCTAGCCTGGGGGCCCCGTATCATTGATGCGTCTGATACGGCGGTAGCTACGCCCCTGGCTCTCAGACACTACACACAAAGCCTCCGCGTTCGTGAATTTCGTCTCTGTAATATTTTTTCTTCGAGTAATACATTTTCAAACAATACAGAAGTATAGAATACTAGAACTACCTACTCCTATTTATTAAGATATTGATTAAAATTCTTTGAAATCCATTCTAAAACGATATTACTTCTGTTTCTGTTCAAACAAATAGTTTAAAATTTCAAGTATTAAATATATTCATTTCACAATGAATGAATTTAATATTTCTTTCCTTTATACGGGGTGTATCTAAAAATTCTGTACAACAACATTCTACCAGGTAGAGCATAGATCAAAATGAGTTGATTAAGTTATACTTGCCTTAATATCAAGTTGAAAGAAAATTGAATTATTTTAACATAAAAATAATTACTATGGAAATGAATGGTCAAATAAACCTGGCTCAATTCATTTCGAAAAGTAAAATGGTAAAATAATTAGGTAGGTAATTCAAAACAATAATTCAAAAGAACAAACTCAACTCAAATATTTCTATTTCAATTAAAATATTTCCAAAAATATGTCCCAAAAAATGATAGCTCTTTAAATATCCTTTTCATCTCATCTGATCTCCTTGACCATCACTTTGATATTGATTTAAGAAGAAGTGTTATAAGTTTAAAGTGTTTATCTGTGCGTCTGTGTGTTTCTCAGTGGCATCGTAGCCCGTAAATGATCGAACCGACTTGATTGAGAACATTTTAAAGCTAAGTTTCCAAAAATCGGTTTACAAGGAACAAATCGCATTTGTCGGGGTTTTTTAAATTTTATAAATTTCACTTGTACTCATAGAATGTTTACTAAAAACACTCTATAGATATTTTAAAGTACAATATTTAAATAATTAAACATTATTTTCTTTCTCATGTATAAATGAATACCTAAGCTCCTACATATAGTGCAATATAGTTTAGTTATGTTTTATAAGGAGATCTCTTTCGCAAAAAACAACAAAAACTTGGTACAAATATTATACAATTACTTTCTAGTCTTTATTTTTTTATTTTATTTCATTCTAGTTTCTTTCTTCTTTCCATTATATTGTTCATTTGTTTGAATATATATTCTTGTGCAATTTATATTATTTACCTATGTTTTAAATAGTAATAATATATATAAAATACCTGAAAACGATTGTTTTCAATTATAATTTTATATTTTTTATTTTATAATTAAAGAAATATTTGTATTATTTATTCTACGAATTATTTCAACTCTTTCAGTTTCACAAATTCATTTTTTTTTTTCTGATAAGAGGGTAGATTTTAATTCTTATCTGAAATGATTCAAACAGTTTAAAAAAATCCCACAAAATACTGAGAAAGAAACCAAAATTCCTAGAAGAGTATTATGTTAAATCTGAAATTTTTACTTTTCAACCCCCGAACTATAAAAAGGGGTGTTATAAGTTTGACCACTATGTGTGCGTGTCTGGATGTTCATCTGTCTGTGGCATCGTAGCGCATTGTGGCATTTTTTGGTTTTGTTTGAAAGGTAATTGAATGGAGAGTGTTCTTAGCTATGTTTCATTAACGAGCTTAGAGTTTTGTACCCGAAAAAACTAAAAAATTGGCGATGATCTTCAAAATCGATTCAGTTTGGAAAAGGCATGACATATAATTTTAATATATAAATAATTACTATGGAAATGAATTCACTTCGAATAAATTTATTACGTAATTCAAAACAATAAGTCAAAAGAACAAAGTCAACTCAAATATTTCAATTTCAATTAAAATATTTCCAAAAATTTGTCCCAAACAAAAATAGCTCTCTAAGTATCCTTTTGTAGCTTTTGAAGCTTGTCGTAGCTGGAAGCTCGGCTTTTTCATTTCGTAATATCAACGATATTTCTTATAATTTAAAATTTGGTTGTTATATAGCAAGTTGTAAACACTACCTACTTTACACATTTTTGGATAACTCCATATTTATTAGGAATACTTTCACAAAATAACACTAGTTTTATTATTTATAATAGGAGAACGAAAAAAAAAATACATCGTTAAATAACTTTTCAAAACTTTTTCTTTTTTTTTTTTTGAGTGTGAAGTAATTTACTCAACATATTTATATATATGTGTTGGTGTAAATCGATCAAAAAAAATTAACTAGACAATCATCAATAAATTTATATTTTTATTTCTTGAGATAAAAAATAAATAAAATAAAGTATAAAAAATATAAGATATAAGAATAAACGTTTTTAACAAATAACATACATAATGTCAAGAGAAATGGTATGGTATGGCACTATACGGCATAGCAGTAGCAAACAAATACACAAGCCAAACTGAACTGAATTTATTATATAACATCTGACCTTTGACATAATAATGTTATTTCATTTATACAAGTGTGTATGGGTTCCATCAGTTTTTCTTTTCGTTTTTACAGTTATTTTCCTACAAGGTGAATTAATGTTACTGGTCTATTTGTTTCGAGCCGTGATTACCGCGATAATTCGTTCGGATTTTTTCGCATCGATTATCTCGCGAACCAGTTATGACATTAACTAATGACTGAGCTTATTCGACTCGTAATCGCGTATTTAAGAACTAAAAAAGTGTTTTCAGCTGAATTAGCTGAGCCGTTTTTTAATGGTAATAAAAAAACTGAATAAACAGAATCTGAAAAATGGATAAAACACATCATTTATTTATCTCTAATGATCGTTCCAGCATAAGCTGCAGTACATGTTCGAAGAATAATCTATGAAGGCTAATAAGACCTTTTTTTTTAATATGTTTTCTCCTCTGGGAAGTTAGTCGTGTGGACTATGTACTGCCAATTTATTTTTAAATTATTTATCGCTTAACTCGCAAGGGCTCACCCCCGTTATTCCAAATATCTCGGCTACTATTGCAAATACCTCAAAAGTGATCAAAAATGATTTTATAGAAAATTTAGATATCTATATTTTTAATTTCCTGAACGTTTCTCCTTCATGAAATATTACAGAATTCAGAAAAACAATTTTTGACTCATCTTATACTTTTTTATAGCTTCTCAAATTTATTATTTTCACTTTTTTTTTTTCTTGTAAATAATATTAATTTCCAATCAAATGAAAAAACTGTTTCTCATAGTGAAAGCTCCTAACAGTCAAGAAAAAAATAAACAAACTCTCCACAAGAAGTCATGTATGAATGGCTTCAGTCAGTTATATCAATAGAAAACTGTACAATTTCTTAATAAAAATAGTCTTTATAGGTAAAAAAATGAACCTTTTTTTGTAGGTGTTATCAGGTGACGAACAGACAATTAACAGTGGACATAAGGACATCACGTTAGGTTAGTTTCCCTGTATATGCACACTACTGAACAGATATTCTCCAGTTTCTAATATATTTGACAGATTTATCTCATGGGACTTGTCCTCAGGTATTCAGTAGCACACATACAAACGTCTGATAAGTGGATATTTTAACACAAAGTGGTTGCGAATGCATCTGAATAATAGTTTAGGACCCATTTTTTAAAGCAATTATTTATTTTTGCTTTTTTACCCGACTGCGAGTGCTACTGCAGATATGGCAGTAATGAAAATCTAAATGGCGACTACCAGATACCGTATTGTGAAAATGTGTTATTCCTACTAGAGACCTAATGCGTGGACTGATTTTGATGATTCTGGCGTCAATCGATTTGCCTTAATCTTGTGAGTGCTACTGAAGATATGGCAATAATGAAAATTCAATAAGACGACCACCAGATGCCATATTATATGTCAAGCGAGATACCATTGAATAGCTATTAAATAGACAAATCGATTAACGTAATAATCATTAAAATCGGTATTAAAGCAAATAACTTTTGTTGTTTTTATATTCATTTTTCTAATTAATGTTTTTATTTCGCTACAATGTACGATTGTACCAAAACAACACTACAAAGTAAAAACGTACTGCTAGCATGTATAAATGTTTATACAGCACCAAAGTGATTTCCTAAGAGATTTAAAAATAACCATGAAAAAATATTCTACATGTATGTCCGTTGTTGTTCGCTGTTTCTTGATATGATGTTCAATGTAGTTCTCGACCTCAACTCTTTTTTTGATGTACGTCATACATATCACCGTCGTAAACAATATCGGCAAAAAAAAAAACTCTCAAAAAATATATATACAAATAAATATAGACTAAGTGAAGACTTACTACGCACGTAAAATAAACTAAAGCATTTCAATAATTTGTGTTCCAAATAAATAAAATTCCATGCAATCTTTCAGAAAGTGGGCGATAACGCTCTCTTGTTGCCAATGAAGGCTTTTAATGGAAAACTATTGGCATTTTAAATAAAAGTGAAATTTTTATTTTCCTATTGGGTATTTTGGTATCAGAGGGTATTAAATCGTAAAGATCAGTTAATAAGGATGTGTGAGCATGACAACAATGTTGGATTTAAAGGCTCAAAATTTTTTATAGGCAAACTTTTACTCAAGGAATATGTGGTTTAAATTTCAACATAGGTATCCGTGCAAATGTTTAAGAAAAAAATCATTGAGCATCGATATAAAATACATTGGCTCCTATGGAGGAATCTCAAAAAACGACATATTTTGCGACAAGTTTTTGATAATTTTCACTTGGAATGAATGAAAACAAATTTAAAAAAAAAAATTTTTAATAGAATGTAAACATATAAGAAATGACATAGGAAAGGAAAAAAACCAAGTATCTCCGTCCAAAAAAGCGATGTAAGAGCAGGGTAGATTTAGGGTAGAAATTATTTTCAACTTTGATGATGAATTTTTGTATAACTTTATGAATGTAGACAAGAAATAATAATAAAATTTTTCAATATATGCTTTGGTTTTCGAAATATCGAAAGCTGAATAATTAAACAAAATTTTCAATTTTCGATATTTTAAAAATTACGTCAGATGTCGAAAAATTTTAAAATCAAAAGTATAGACAATTTGTTTCCTAAAATGTATTGAAACGTTTTATTTGGTACACACCTCTATATAACAATTTTAGTTTACTAAATTGTAATTTATCTTTTCTTGTTTTTCTTGAATTTTTGATGGCATAAAATGGTGAATGGCATGTAGTATATAAGTTTACTTTGGTTAGTACAGTTTAGCCTTGTGCCTCATGTGTTATTTCAATGGGAATTCGTATTTCAGCCAGGCAACTCAGCAACTTTTTGTTAAGTTTTGTTTTCTTTTTTATTTATTTACTCTCTATATATCTATATAAAAAAATAAAACTTATACTAACACGAATCAGCATCATATATTTTTCATTTTTTTATGAACACGTATCAACAAAAATTATAACCCAAATAAACATTTCATATAACGACTCGCTCAAAACTTCACTATCAAAATTGAAAATATAATTTTTTTATTTGTTAAGATGAAATTATTTGATCAAACGCGCTCAAACATCCTTAAGATAACTTGTTTATTGTAATGATTTAGAAGAGGATCTTTATATGCTGTTCATGAAAATTTTGAATTTCCAGACACAATCGAATTTAACTTTTAATATTGAAATCAAAACTAGAATAGCATTGATAAAATTCGTGATAAAAATTTTGTAGTACAATTTTCATTGTATGTTATCGAATATAATCCAAAGGTTTAGCAACTAACTTACAATCAATGTTCTTTGCATTGCATTGTTTTGAAGAAATCTAGATATAACAAGATATCTGCAAGGCATTATCTGGAAAATACAAAAATTATATTAGGAAAAATAAAATTGTATTATAAGTTTTCATTATGCACACATTTTCTGTATAGTCAACTTAATGAAGCAGGAATTATATCATATCCTTGGATTTATTATAGTACGAGTTTTAGTGAGAACTTGTGAAATGTGTTGCTTGGATTGTTGGTGAAATTTTGTAAAAATGATTTTGGTATGATCCACCTCTGTCGAAGGTCAAACAAAGCAATACTGTCCAAACCGTTTGAACTTAAAAACCTATTCGTTAAATAAAACTTGAGCTAGCATGATTCATTTTTTATACCAGCTAAAACTCAAAAACGGCTGGACCGATTTTCAAAATTTTTTTTTGTTTTGTTCGCTATAGTTCAGAAATGGCTTGGAAAAAAAAATTAATTACCTTTTGTTTCGGACAGTTTCTTAAAAAACTAATGTAATAAAATGAATAACCAATATCTTGGGTCTTTGTCCAACTTATTACTGTGTGTCCGAAACAGTAATGAATCGTAATTGAAATGAAAAGGACAATTTCGGAATAATATCAGAGACTGAACGGAATGAAAATGTTGGCTCTAAAGTCAGATTCATAAAATATCTCGAAAATTACTCATTTAATGGTCAAATAAACACGATTTTTGTAATTTTCGGGTCAAAATTACCTTATAAACTTAGTTTTATCGAAATCGAAAACAAAAACTTTTTTTACACTTTTTGCAATTTGTAAAAATCGAAAAAATCATAAAAAATTCAAAAAAACACAATTTTTGTAATTTTTGGTTGGGTTGGGTTGGGTTAGGTTGGGTTAGGTTGGGTTAGGCTGGGTTAGGCTGGGTTAGGCTGGGTTAGGTTGGGTTAGGTTGGGTTAGGTTGGGTTGAGTGTGGGTGTGGGTGTGGGTTTAGGTGTTGGTGTTGGTGTTGGTGTGGTTTGTGGGTGTGGTTTGTGGGTGTGGTTTGTGGGTGTGGTTTGTGGGTATGGGTGTGGTGTGGGTGTGGGTGTGGGTTGAGTTGGGTTTTTTTTTCAATTTTATTGATCTGTATATATAAAAATAAATTGCAGTGCGTTAGTCTCGCTAAAACTCAAAAACGGCTAGACCGATTTTCAAAATTTTTGTTTTGTTCTGTCGATATAGTTCAGGGATGGTTTAGAAAAACTAAATAGAGCTGATATTAGAGTCATCGTAGAGTTACTCACAGGGCATGATAACCTGAACAAGTTCCAACATCAGATTGGAAAAGACTATCTCACGCGTGTGACAGATGCGGAGAAAATTCCCCCCCCCCTACTAAATTTATGCCCCCACTACCGTGCTAATATATCCTTAAGATTATCAAACGATTGACGTCAGTGCTGGTGAGTTTACAACCACACGGATACCTAAATATACACATAAAATACAAGTTTACTTACAGTTTTCACTGTAGATTCTTTACTATTCTCGTTACATGTAAAAGGTAGATAAGTATAATAATATGTATATTCCTTAGGTATGAATACTATAGAAGTAGTACATGTACAAGTAACTAGAAACTAGAAACTCGAAACTGGTACTAGCATACACAATATAATATTATCATCATCTTTCTTTACTATAATAGACAACGACTATCTGTTTGTTTGTCCGATTGTGCGCTCATAAATAGATTATTAATAGTTCGATTTTTATTATTTTTCCTTACATTACCTTGCCCGAAAACGGAAAAAAATTTTGTTTTTTAGTTTGATGCTCGGTGGATGGGGTAATTTTGATCCAAAAAGTCTAAAAATCAGGTTAATTTAATGCTTGGATGCAGAAATTCTGAGATATCACAATATTTGGATAGATTTTAGTCCTTATCTCAAAAACTATTCGACCAGTCATCAAAAGCACACGATTTTTGTACTTTTTGGGTCAAAATTACCTTCTATACTGAGTTTTATCTAATTAAAGATATCCTTTTGAAAAAATCGAGAAAAACACAACAACAAAAATATTGTTTTGAAATTTAATGACACTCGATGGATGGGGTGGATGGGGCTATAACGTGATAGTCTTTGTTTTAAAAAGGAGAAATTGCCCAGCAAAGCGGGCGGGTATCTGCAAGTTTAATATAATTGCTCTTGATTTACAATTCTTAATTATTTGGCGTTGTCCTATATACAGTGTGATAATTTCCAAATGATTATTGTTTTGAAAGAAAACACGTCGATTTTAATATCGAGGAGGAAGTTCAAAAATAGTTCCTAGAGAATTTTAAGTTTCACTGCTTCGCCCTTAGCCACAACATTTTTGAAATTTCATATGGTACCCCATACCTTGTTATAGATTATTTGAAAAGCCATAAGGGTGCAAGTGTGACTATGGTATGGATCATTGATATATTATTTATAATGTTTGACTCAAACTACGAAGCAGATGGTTAAAAGCTAGTATTAAAATAAAAATAAAACTGCATATACAAACGAATAAAAATATTATACATTTTTATAATATTTTCAAATCATATTAAAAGTACGTGATTATATTATATACTTAGACATGTCCTTTGAATATAAATACAAAAATTTATATTATACATGAGCAAAAAATGTATATATATATATGTATATATAAAGCCTTTAAGCTGATGTTTCGTGGCCAGAATCAATTGCATTTAATACATATAAATTCGAATTTACTGAGAGATTGAAAATTTTGGAAGACGGAAATATTTTATCATTTTTTCATCAATTTTTTATTTTTCATTAAAAATGGAGAGTTTAAAATCGTCGGAATTATGTAAATTGGATTGATTATAACTTAGCAGGCTTAAACGTAAAGGATCTTAGATACAATAAACCGATTGTTCTCTTAATTAATTCCTTGCGATTTCAGCAAAGTTGCTTACAGCTAGGTGATTGCGATAGCGTAATTTAGTAATTTTTTTATAATAAGTTTTTTAAAACATGAAACAGGAACAATTTTACGAAAAATTTGTTGTGTAAGAAGATCAATTAATCTTAAAAACCAAGTAATTTTGATCAGACAATTTTTCAATGTAATTTTGTTGGCAAGCCTTGAATATGTACGGCCATATTTGTATATTTACTACTTTTAACGGTCAACACCACCAAAACATGATGCAGAATTAAATGGACATTTAAATGCTCTTCGATTATTTCTGTCAAAGTCGCTCGATCTAATTAAAGAATTTATAATTATTTGGGTATACCAGTCACGAGGCGAACCTCATTTGGCCGACACACTCGATATAAATTCCCTCAAAAATTTACGAATATTCCTTACAAAGATAGGAATACTAAGCAATGAATATAGTGATGCAAATCACTCAACCATATACTATTTACTTTTTCAACGACAGTCACAGATTTCGTTATGTTAACGAAAAAATTTAAAACGTCTTGAAAAGTGAAATCTGTTGCCAATAAGTAAAAGAAAAATTTCAAAATTGTATAATATGAATCTTAGTGATTCTGTGATTTAGATTCGTAAACAATTTTAAAGCTGGGCAATTTATCCAAAAAGTTAAATTTCCGACGCCCTTTCACTCTCGCTTAGCTCTCACGGATCTGTTAACGAAGTTACCTCTTTATCGAACTTATCGAACTTTTTGAGTAATAAAAATAAACTTTTGCAATATTTAAAATGCTCGTAAAAAAATCAATTTTGCGTAAATCTTTTTTATTTGTCAGAATAATAAAATCATTAAGCGTCCAATTTTTGTGAATGCCACTACGTATGGTAGATAGCAAGTAATACCTATTTATATGGATAGTTCGAATGGATACATTTACCTTAGAATAATAATAACAATTCGATACCAAATAAATGAACTTGAATTCATTCAAGTGTTCAATATGGGAAAACAAATAATATTACTATAGCTTTATTTATTTTACATCTAGAGATGATTATCAAATTCAAGATGGTAAATGTTGTGGAAAATAAATAAATTTCACCGACAAAAGCTATTTGTCAACCATAAATGTAAAGTTTGTAAGCTCGACATGATCGGATAAGAGTTTAGCCATTCACTAAGTATTTGATTTAGCCATTCAAAATACTAACCGGAACAAAAATTAGTCTAAATAAAAATTTTCCATAAATGTTCTTTATTTTCGTATGCAGTTCAATTTGAAGAATGCATTTTAAAATTTGGAATATATTTCGTTAGCTACCGGTATTTGCCAAGGGTTGAAAGTATGGGGAAAAAAGTTCCATTTAAAAGAAATTTTTAACCAATCTTTCTTCCTGAGGCGCAAAGCGGTATGCAATGATAATCACTGTTGAGAAAATGAAAATGAAATTAAAAACTAAGAGTGCTTGGCGATTTTTCATATAAATTATTTAGACAATTCTTTTTCCTTGTATTCTTGGGAAATGAGAAGGAATTTACAAATTTTGATGACCAATTTTGTTATTCTAATGGTGTTTCAAAAAAATGGCGTTATGTTGTTAAACTATACAATTATGACACAAAACACAGTCTGATTCAAAAGTCATTCACAGCTGAAAAACTAACCCGTTAAAATTGTTCATAACTTTGTACCAATAGTATAATCACAGTTGAAGTTTACTAGAATATAAAAATAATAATTATTGTTTTATTTTGCAAGAAATAGTTGCTTGCTTCATTAAAAATAATCTGTTGAAAATCTGATAGCCATCAACAAATCTTCTGCACACGATTAACAAAAAAATGTAAGATTTACATTTACTCTGGCCGCTGAGTCAGTTTTCGTGGTCGATTGACTTCCACGAAAACGACCTATTGTTTTCACAGGTCGTTTTTCAGTTCTGAAAGTTTGAACGAATCAAAAGAAATTATCATGCCAATACTGCAACACATAAATAAAGAAACCAAAAATATTTCGACGTTATACATATCTCGAATAGTTTGGATATAAATTACATTTTTCCCTAGGAGGATGGTTATAAGCCACCTTCTTCTATCATTAAAATTCATATCAAATCGAAAAATATCTGGGAGCATATTATGCATGTATTATACATAAAAACCTTCTTCTTGAATAACTCTATCTATTAGAAAAAACCGCATCAAAATCCGTTGAGTAGTTTTCAAGATCTAAGCCTAAATAATGATTGGAGACAGACAGACGGAAGCGACTTTGTTTTATACTATGTACTATGTATTGATAATCGTTTTGAATTGTTCGATGTCTAGCGAAAGTAAAAATGAAAGCACCGAGCCATTAACAAAAGTTAGCACTAAAACTTAATAATCGTTTGTATAATTCTAGAACTGAATGTAGGTATGTGCTGACTTTCCATATTTTGAAATATGATTTATGATAGATGAATGCACCAGGTCTACACGACTGATCTAGTCAGCGGTTTGGTTCGTGGTACATGTGATCATCACCAACCATTATCATATACCTACCTATACGTTTTAAACTACATTATAGTTATTACATCGAACTACTAACTCTCTCTACTCTATTGGATAAACGAAACGTACATAGGTTCTAAACGGGTTAGACTAGGCTAGACCTAGAAAGTTTGCTACATATTATAATGTTCGTTTGATGTTTGATAACATTTTCAGTAAATCAGCTAATGTTCTGTATGCTGCAGGTAGATACGTATACGTGTGTGCACCTACCTACGATGCGGTGTTCCAACAAAAATACTGCTTTTTGTTGCAAAAAGTCTTGTCAAAACAAACATTTCAACAAACATCAAACTCTCACTCGAACAGTGTGTTCACCTGTTCATGTTCCCTACTTTAAAGTACATTAGCAAATTTTTTTATGGGAAAAAACAACGGTCGATATATATGTGTCACTTTATCAAAAGACTCGTTTGTAAAAGCTTCTTTTTTTTATTTTCATTCAGTTTAAAACTACTCAACTGGTATTAAACATTTTTAACATTTCGAAAGGTTAAATGAGGTGTAATGATCGCCTTCGTCTTTTTTATCGTTATTATAGCCAGTAAAATATGATATATATATATCGGTATTAGTCCAGATTTGTGATATTTGAAAATAATATTCGTTAAAAAAGTTCTGATCTTTAATCTTAGAAACAAACTTGGTTAAATATTGGAGTTGGATAAATTCATTCGTTAAAGTCGCCCATAACGAAATAAAAAAAAATTGTTTGATATGAATTTCTGCATTGACCTTGCCTGCTAGCGAATCTTGAACATAGCAAAATAACCTCAAAATCTGAAGAAAACCCGAGTAATATCATATTTTCTCTGATTTCAAAAAATGAAGGAATTGAGTTGAAATTCTGGGAAAAGGTGGTCTATTTATTCAAATATTATTCGACATAATTGAAGTCAAAGTTTTTTTGGGGATAAAAAGCCCAATTTTTATTTTGTTCTCACTCTGGAAAAGTTAATTTTTTTGTTATTGGATTCCACTCATCAAACTTTAAATGTCACCAAAAGTTTACTTTTTTTTACAAAAAGTAAAAGGTGAAAGCCCAAGATAATTGTACTATAGTGTAACCAGACAAAGATAGAGGATAAATTTAGTATGGAAAGTATAATAAATCTATCGATGTACAAAACTTCTTATTTTTTATTTTTATAATAATAAATGAATTTTTATCAAACTTTTGACCTCCATGTAATCGTTGGATATTTTATCATTTCTTTCAAAAATTATCAATTCTCCCTTCGTTCTTCTTGCCTTAAGCTTTCCACATCTCATTTTGGCAAAACATGACAAATTTTGCTATTGTAATCTTGGCGGGGAAAGTAATTTTTTGATTTATTGTCAATTATTTTTAAATTAAATCTTATATATTTAAACGAGCAATTCTTGTATATATATATTTACGATCTTGGAAATGGCTCCAACGATTTTCATGAAAATAAGTATGTAGGGGTTTTTTGGGGCGATAAGTCGATCTAATAAGGTTTCATTTATCAGAAATGTCGTTTTATCCGCCTTTTCATGAAAAACTGAAACATACAATGTAAAATAGGACTGTTCCTGGCATCTATTGGTGTACCAAGGGATTCAAATTGGTAGTTATGTGGAGTTTTAAACGGTTCTTACATATAATGTAAAATAGGACTGTTCCTGACATCTATTGGTGTACCAAGGGATTCAAATTGGTAGTTATGTGGAGTTTTAAACGGTTCTTATTTTAGTGATAAAATTTGTCTTTTTAAGTAAAAAAAAAACCGAGCAAAGCTCGGTCATCCAGATATTAAAGATAATAAACTTTAAGTTTTAGGATATTAATCGAAAATAATAGACTCAATCCGTCAACACTCGTGTCAACCGTTCTTCAGTCGCTCTGTATTTCATGATATTTCCTTTTCTCCTTAATCATGGATACCTTCGACATGGAAGTCAAAATACAGTTTTCTATCATATCAGACAAGCACAAAACTGCATTAGTATAAAGTAGAAAAAAAAAACTGAGTATTTTCAGATAGATCTATTGTTCAATAGGAAATGACGTCTATATTGACAGCACAATATGAGGTATTATATATTATTACTAAACTTGAAAGGTGGAAAAACTATAATAGAAAATCTGCACACTATGAAAGACTATGAAAGACGGACAATATATCTGGTTTATGCTCTTATATTACGTCGTAGTATATATTGTTTCATTCTTTACTAGCCGCGTCCCGCGGTATTACCCGCGATTAAAAGAGATTTTTAGAGTTTTTATCGTTACTGTGCAAATTAATCTGTATGTTATCCCATAGGAAGATCTCACTTATCCCCCTTCCATAAATACTCGAGATTTGTTTTACACAGTTAAAATATACTCACAGTTTTTAATTTAAGTGTAAAATAGTCATAATTCATTGAGTATATCAGAAAAGAAGGTCATAAATTTATTTAAATTAATTTATTCTTTTTAATTTTTACAGAAATCTTTAATTTATGGTTCAAAATGATGATCATAGATAGAGCAGTAAAATGTCAGATTAAATTTAATTTTTTTTTAATATCTTTATAAATTATAGCTCATGTGTTATTCTGATGTATGAGCTATATTCTTCTACAGTTTCATTCAAATCCATTGGGTTGTTTTTGCGTGAAAGCGTAACAAAAAAACCAACAAACATTTATAAGGAAACATATAAAATATATATGGATAGCAATAGGTTCGGAACAACCCGTTAAATTATGTATAGAGGCATAGCCAGTATATAATCGGAATTTTAAGAAGATAGTTCAGAATTTAAAGAAAAAAATATCCGAATTATTTTAACTCTCAAATGTGGCATGTTCTTTATGTTTAAAATATATACCTATGGGTTATCATTTATAATTAGTTTGATACATTCATTCATCCTCACAAAATTTCACATAATATATCAGGATTTGATACATTACAGAATCAAAACAATAATATCACTAAGTAGATGGCAGTTTCGCCTTTTCGCAAAACCTTTGAGCAACTAGAAGATAATCAAGACATCAAATACCTTTAATATAAGCAAATCAACAAAAATAATATCCCATATGATATTATTTTTGGTCTTTATACTGCTTTAAGCTCGTTTTGCATGTGTTCAAGTGATGAACAAGGTAATTTGTGCTTTCTTTTCCTTTCTAATAATAAAAAACATAACTTTACTTAGGATCACAAAAGACATTGTTTTAAAACATCGAACATATTTTTTCCGTGACAAGATGACAGGAAAACAGAAGAATCTTCACTATGTTAGACATATCTAATGTGTATGTATGTAATACCTTCCTATATATATATATACACTTGATTTGTCTTTTTTTATAATAATAAGAACTGCACCATGGGGCATTGTTATCAAAGATACAGACTAAAAGGTTAATATAAAGTTACATGTATAGACAATATGGTATATTAAATGATACCACTATCAGAATTACTTATTAAATATTTAAAATTAAGGTTTGATTCTCTGTACACTTTCTTAATTATTTTCAAATAATTAAGTACCTCCACCATTGTAATGGTTCATTTATCTTTACTAAGCGTTAGCAATCTCTTATCCAGGGCCGTAACGAGGATACGTAGCGCCGGTGGCAAATATTTAGGCTGCGCCATATAACTCTAACGGGATTGGCTCTAACGATTTTGATGAAAATTCATATACTGAGAATATTTAACATAAGAGTTAAGGCAAAATGGTGGAGAGTTGGAGAGATTGGTCAAATTTGCCTGTATTACCCAAAAAATCGAATTTTATTATTTTATGGCGTCATCAAAATCCTAAAAATGTAATTTTGCTCTATCACATCCAAATTTTATCCAATTTTGATAAACCAAGTATGTAATCCCAATAAGATCGGATCAATTTTACCTGTGTTACCAAAAAAATCGAATTATTTAACTTTATGACGTCATCAAAATCCAAAAATTTTAATTTTCCTCTACCACATCCAAATTTTGTCCAATTTTGATAAACCAAGTATGTAATCCTACTGAATTTGGGTCATAGTTTTCAAATTTTTGATCAAAATTAACCTAGCTTTAATAGGTTTCAAGAATATGGAGTCGAGGTCCCGGAATTAAGTACATAAGTGCTAATTAGCGAAAAACTGGCACCACGGGTGGAAAGAATGACCCAAAATTAGTGGGTTTCAAAAAAAATTCCAATAAAATCGGACCAATTTCGCCTTTGTTATCAAAAAAATCAAATTTTTTAACTTTATGACGGCATCAAAATCCAAAAAATTTATTTTTGCTCTATCACATCCAAATTTTAATCAATTTTGATAAACAAAGTATGTAATCCTAATAAATTTGGGTCATACTTTTCAAATTTGTGATCAAAATTAACCTAGCTTTAATAGGTTTCAAGAATGTGGAGTCGTAGTCCCGGAAATAAGCACATAAGTGATAATTAGCGAAAAACTGGCACCACGGATGAAAAGAATGACCCAAAATTAGTGGGTTTCAAAAAAAATTCCAATAAAATCGGATCAATTTCGCTTTGTTACCAAAAAAATCAAATTTTTTAACTCTATGACGTCATCAAAATCCAAAAAATATATTTTTGCTCTATCACATCCAAATTTTATCCAATTTTGATAAACCAAGTATGTAATCCTACTAAATTTGGGTCATACTTTTCAAATTTGTGATCAAAATTAACCTAGCTTTAATAGGTTTCAAGAATGTGGAGTCGTAGTCCCGGAAATAAGCACATAAGTGATAATTAGCGAAAAACTGGCACCACGGGTGAAAAGAATGACCCAAAATTAGTGGGTTTCAAAAAAAATTCCAATAAAATCGGATCAATTTCGCCTTTGTTACCAAAAAAATCAAATTTTTTAACTTTATGACGTCATCAAAATCCAAAAAATTTATTTTTGCTCTATCACATCCAAATTTTATCCAATTTTGATAAACCAAGTATGTAATCCTACTAAATTTGGGTCATACTTTTCAAATTTGTGATCAAAATTAACCTAGCTTTAATAGGTTTCAAGAATGTGGAGTCGTAGTCCCGGAAATAAGCACATAAGTGATAATTAGCGATAAACTGGCACCACGGGTGAAAAGAATGACCCAAAATTAGTGGGTTTCAAAAAAAATTCCAATAAAATCGGATCAATTTCGCTTTGTTACCAAAAAAATCAAATTTTTTAACTCTATGACGTCATCAAAATCCAAAAAATTTATTTTTGCTCTATCACATCCAAATTTTATCCAATTTTGATAAACCAAGTATGTAATCCTACTAAATTTGGGTCAGACTTTTCAAATTTGTGATCAAAATTAACCTAGCTTTAATTGGTTTCAAGAATGTGGAGTCGTAGTCCCGGAAATAAGCACATAAGTGATAATTAGCGAAAAACTGGCACCACGGGTGAAAAGAATGACCCAAAATTAGTGGGTTTCAAAAAAAATTCCAATAAAATCGGATCAATTTGGCCTTTGTTATCAAAAAAATCAAATTTTTTAACTTTATAACGTCATCAAAATCCAAAATATTTATTTGTGCTCTATCACATCCAAATTATTCCAATTTTGATAAACAAAGTATGTAATCCTACGAAATTTGGGTCATACTTTTCAAATTTGTCATTAAAATTAACCTAGCTCTAAAAGGTTTCAAGAATGTGGAGTCCTGATCCTGGAATTAAGCACATAAGTGATAGCTAGCGAAAAATTGACATCACAGCTGAAAATAATGACCCAAAATTAGTGCGTTTCAAAAAAAATTCCAATAAGATCGGATCAATTTTGCCTGTATTATAAAAATAATCGAATTTCTTAACTTTATGACGTCATCAAAATCCAAAAAATTTATTTTTGCTCTATCACATCCAAATTTTATCCAATTTTGATAAACCAAGTATGTAATCCTACTAAATTTGGGTCATACCATCCATCCTTCAAATCCAAATGGTGATATTAAATTGATATACATTGTACATGAGAAAAAAATATGGTCGGATACTTTTTGTTTTTTAGTAAAGGTTAGATTTAACACAATATTCTATAGAAAGATATAACGGAGATCAGATTGACTACTCCTCACTATTCTACCAAGCTGGGGTTGGAAAGCATTGCATTGTAAAAATGACTTTCATTTCAATTCTTTGCAATATAGTATTTAGTTGTTCACTCTTTAAAACAGTTCATATTGTTGAGTTCACTGCTCTTCTACTAAACTACAGTTCCAACCATAAGTAGAGAAAGAACTTCTGTATACCATCAACTGAATTTCACATAATAACTGCAAATATTGCTACGAAAATTAAAATTTAATATTGTGTTTAAATTTTTGTATAGTTACACTCTTTATTATACCATGTATATGAAATATACCAAGGTATATTAAGTTTAGTCCCAAGTTTGTAACGATTAAAAATATTGATGCTATGAACAAAATTTTGGTAAATAGGTGTTCATAAAATCACCTAATTAGTCCATTTCCGGTTGTCTGTCTTTCGTCTGTCCGTCTGTCATCACGATCACGATCACTCAAAACGAAGAGATATTAAGCTGAAATTTTTATAGCGTGCTAAGGACGTAAAAAGTGAGGTCAAGTTCGTAAAGGAGAATCACTGTTTATCAGTGAGAGCGCAAATTATGCGCAATTTCTATAGAATGTATTATATGGGTATATCAGTTATGTATGTGTGACATGTATGTATGTATAATGTGACAGAGTAATCAACACTGTCTATATATACATGGTATTTCAACATTTAACTCAGCCAATTGTTTGTTTTCACTTGTTTTTAATAAGAATAGTGGATTATTATGAAATGAGACCATAGTTATACAACACCCTTTAACTGAAACCTTATTTCAAAGTCACTGTATTTCGAAAAATTTCACATTTCACCGGAACAAAGAGAAAACTTAAATTTTTTTAATGAACGCCTCTCTTTCCCATTTTATCAATACATAGTATAAAACAAAGTCACTTTCTCTGTCCCTATGTCCCTACGTCCCTTTGTATGCTTAAATCTTTGAAACTACGCAACGGATTTTGATGCGGTTTTAATAGATAGAGTGATTCAAGAGGAAGGTTTTTATGTATAATACATCCATATTATAGTAGAGTAAGGGGTTGAAATAGGGGTTGAAAGGGGTATGCTTCAAAAACTAAAAAAGTTGTGCATCGATTAAGCTCAAATTTTGACACGATATACAACCGGCTTCAAAGATCTATAATTGTTTTTATCTACTTTTAACCTTCGGAGGGTAGAAAGGTGTAGCGAGAAAGTGGGAAGGAATTATCGAATATTTACAAATATACCTAAGTGGGGTATCAAATAAAAGAATGACGTGTACATTACTGAACATTACAAAACTGTTATCCCACGCAAGGAAATGTGGAGGGAGGGGTGCAAGTGGGGATGTTGCCCAGCCAAGCGGGTAGTTCACAGCTAGTAAATTAATAAACCTTAGTTTTTTTAAGTTTTTAAATTAAAACAATTAATAACCTCAAGCATACACGATAAACAGACAATAAAATAACATTTTGACAGGTTCCATCTAACTTCAAACATATACCTAACCTTTAATAAAAGGTTATTATTAGTTATTATTTTTCAATTACTTTCAAATATACTTCTTCACATTCTTACAGCTTCGATAATTGTAAAAGTTTAAAGCACGTAATTGAACGTGCCTGAGATACTTACTATATACTAAAACTATATAATTGAAAACTACTATTCTTGAAAAGTGTCTTTTACTGTTGTTTTAACAAGATGGCGTACCTATATAACATAACCTATAAATTTTATTACAAAATATTGTATACAGGTATTTTTATTTTCGAGAATATTGAAAATATTTGTACCTATATCGAGACTATAACACACTCCTCAAGTGAAATAACTTCTTTTAAAGTTTTTTGTGAAATAAAACTTTTAGTGCTTTATATATTATGAATTATTTTGTCGTTTTATTATATCCATTTAGGTACAAATGTTATTAGTTTCACATTATATAGATGCCTGCAGATATGAAGAAAAGACACCGAAAATAAAAATTGTTGTAAAATTTATTTTAGGGGTCTTTTCTCTATTTCATGTTAAAAAAATGGATGTTTATATCCTGTATACAACGTGTTCTGTTATTGACTGCAGAAACCTAGCTTCCGAAAATAAGCTCATCAAAAGGAACAAAAAACCTCTTTTCCAAATTTGGATCTGAGGCCTAATTTGGGAGATACAGGTATGACAAAAATTGATACATTTGTTCATTCACACACATCATTCGATAACCAGTAGCCAATGATAATCAGTAGTTTTACTTAATAATGGAAGGGATGCCACAAATCAAATGAAGAACAAAATTTGTGATTTTCTATCCAACGAACAATGAACAATGTGTTTCTAAAGTTATTTACATAAAATTGAATTTAGTGAGATTTCCAATCCTTAAAAAATTTACTAAAATTATTCTGGAAATTAGAAACATTCTAAATATAAATTGTTTAAAACCCTGTTAAAAATTGATCAAACCTATAGGCCATATTTTTGGTTTTTCCACATTGATATTTATATTGAACTAACTTTCAAAATTGAATTCAGCTAGCTTGAAAGATTAAAAAGGGTAGTTAAACTTTTATGTGATAATTGTGTAGTTTCCTATGTGGGGGGTTTTTTTTGTTTACTTTATGATATCGAACTTCACTTTTCCCGACATACGGCGAATAAGATCACTCTTACTCATTTGTTATGAACCAATCAAAATGATAAATACCTACCTAATAACAGATAAAATAAATTTAATGTGTCGAAACACCAATAATATATTGTTCTTTTTTTACTCAACGAACTGAAGGCGAGTTTTGAAGGTAAAAATTTATTTTATTTTACAATAAATATAAGTGTGAAAAATATTCAATAGCAATAAATCTTTTTACAATCTTATTGTATTCTTTCCTCCTCTGCGACCATCAACATTTTACTTTCGATACAAAAATAAACAGAAGATAGAAAAAAAATTAAATTGATATAGGATTTATTTCAAATATGCTCTTGTGGTGTGGTGTACATTCTAACAATCATTTTTTTAGTTTTCGGAGAAATTAGAACTTTAAATAAAAAGGAAAACATCTCTAACCGGGGTTTTTTTTTACAAAAATCAAATTAAGGATTTAAAGTTAATATCTGAGCGCCATAGTGTCCAAAATAGAAAACAATATTGCTAATCAAGAAACTGTTTTTATTGTAAAAATATATTATAAAGGTGTAGTTCTAAAGATTTAATTTAATGATGACGCTTGACGCTGGCTTTAAGCGATAAATTTAGATTTCACTAAGCTGGCAAAAATAGAACTATGTGCAACGTTAAATTTAAATGATGTAACTTCATGATGACACTTGACGCTGATTTTGAGCGTCAAATTAAGAATCCATCTAGCTGAATAAAATAGAGGTATATCCAGCGTCAAATTGTAAAAAGGCGCGGCAAATAAGTTTATTAATCCATAGCCTCATTTTTAATAGAACAAAGACACATGGTAATGATAAACAACTATATCCATAATGGGTGGTGAATATGAATTATCAATTGTACAAGAAAATTCTTGAAAAACGCCTGAAATAAAACTCATGCACGGTACGAATAAGACACTACTGATCCGCTCAAGTAGCAAAAAGGAAATGGTCAGGCGGTGGAAATAATATTAAGTAGTTTAGTAGATTAACTTGAATTAGTTGCCCTAAATTCGTAAACCTCACTTTTGTAGCAAAATTTTGCATCAACTTAAATGATGTTAAAAACTTATTAAGTATTTTTAAATAAGTGTAATTCTTCTTTTTAAATAAACAAAAATTTTCTGCCTTCACTATTTTACAATATAATATATAACAGGAATATTTTATTAATCAAGCCGGTTATTCAAGAACTAAAAATAGATTTATCTATAGTTTAACATTTCATCAAATAATATATATTTTTAAATAAACGCGGTACAAACTCTGCTATAGGAGGGAGAGACGTATATAAGCATCTACTTGAACTAGTTTATGTTGGCAATGGTTTGTATCATACGTATCGTATGGTACAAATACAAATAGCGTCTGTGCATTCACTGTAGTGAAGTCAGCAATACAAATCAATACTTATATTCAAACATAACCTGTGAATGCCGGTTGTCAAGTGTATTTTTAACAATTATTCTAACTGAAGTGCTGCTATTTATTTATATGAAAAAATATTGTGTTTTCAACAATTTTATATTTAATTGAAAATATGGTTGTGCACTCAATAAATCAGTACTTACAAAACGTTGATAAGTATTGGCAACAAAACGATGCATTATTTTTATCGGAACTGTTATCATTACAAAATGATCATGTATTATCACCACAATTACAAATTGAAGAACCAGATGAAATTGTTGAACGATTAGTTAGTCCACCATTTGATGAATTGGTAGCATCACATTTAAAGTGCATTTATGCTTTAAATAACAAAGACTATTTGGACGCATATCAACATCAGAGTACAGTTTGTGTTACTCTAACAAAAATTTTACAATCACAGAAAGAAGAAAATTGGATGCTCCCTTTAATGTACACAGTTTGCTTGGATTTACGATTATTAGCAGAAAAAGCTGAAAAAGAACGACAAGATCGACTTTCAAAACCGGGTGAAATTCTTGAAAAAGCTGCAGAATGTTTAATGGGATGTTTTCGTGTATGTGCAGCAGATAATCGATCATCTGAAGAAGATACTAAACGATTAGGAATGCTAACAATCGTTAATCAATTATTTAAAGTGTATTTTAAAATTAATAAATTGCATTTATGTAAACCGTTAATTCGTGCCATTGATTCATCAATTTTTAAAGACAGTTTTGCAATCAGTCAACAAATAACGTATCGATATTTTGTGGGTTGTAAATCAATGTTTGATTCTAATTATAAAGCGGCCGATGAGTTTTTAACATATGCTTTTGAAAATTGTCATAAAAATAGTCGTAAAAACAAACGTTTAATTTTAATTTATTTAGTACCCGTTAAAATGTTATTGGGTTATATGCCCAGTAAAAGTGTACTCGAAAAATATGATGTTCTACAATTTTGGGAACTGGTCGAAGGTGTAAAACGAGGGGATTTACGACAGTTGGATCAAGTACAAGAAAAACATGAATCGTTCTTTATTAAATGCGGGATTTATTTAATTGTGGAGAAATTAAAAATAATTGCTTATCGAAATTTATTCAAGAAAGTTTACCAAATATTAAACACACATCAAATACCAGTTGAAGCGTTGCAATGTGCATTGGAGTTTGTTGGACAAACGGATGTGGATTTAGATGAAACCGAATGTATTGTTTCAAATTTGATATTCGAAGGGAAAATTAAAGGATATATTTCACATCAACATCGTAAAGTTGTTGTTAGTAAACAAAATCCATTTCCACCATTAACTACCTTAACATAAACTTTTGAATGTTTTTGTATTAAAATAACATTTTTAATATTTTTAATTTATAAATAACATTGATTATATAAATTTATATTGTTTTTAATAAATTTAAAAAAGTACTTATTTGTGTATTTATTTATTTTTGTTTGGAATTAAATAATATAAATAAATTCGAGTCGAAGCCAAAATTTAACAATAGGATTGACGCGAATAGCTTTATTAAATGGTAATCCACATTATACATTTTTTTTGTAGAATAAATGTTATTTATTCCACTATTTGAGGTTTATAAATTGTCAGCCTCATTTTTAAAATTAAATTTTCAGTGACTCTCCGTGCTAATATCAATAATATCAGTTTGAAATTGATCAAATTATAACATAAAAAATTTAAAACCCCGCCATAACAGCTCTACTAGTTATCGTTACTATTGGGATCTGACATATGGGCGGGGCTAAAAAAAACATGGCTGACATAAGGTGAAAAATTTTAAAAATAACAGCAATACATACCTTTTGTGCAATTTTTCAAGAAGAGAATGGTTAATATTAATGAAATTTGTGGTTGAGGACAAACAAAATTAAGTATAATCATAATTTTACTGAAGGCGAAAGACTTGAAAGTAGGTCTTGTGATTAAATGTGGAAAAAATCAAGTCGAAAGTGAAGAGGATATGCTCAGTTTAACGTCATACTGTTTATAGAGCCTGAATGGCCGAGCGGTCTAAGGCGTTTGTCTTTGCCTGTTTGTCCATTTTACTCACAACATTTTACTCTTTTTGTGCTTTAAATTGAGGTAAATACTTTCCAGATGCCATAATTTAATTTTTTTATAAATTATTTATTATTGTTGTAATTATAACTTGCAAAAAGTAATCAACTAAAAACTTCTCAACACTAAAAGCTGTAACTTGAAAATAGTTTCTACTTTGATAACCAGGTGTCATACCTCCTTTTGTCAGATCCCAATAATAATATAGGCAATTCAAAGTAAAATGCATAATTTTAAATAATTTTTCAACAATTATCTTTGACAAGGGTCTGCTACAGTTTTACCCTTGAATCATAAAGTGACAATTTATTATTCAACGTTTACACCTTGAAATTAATTTTAAACTTTTGTTATTAAGAATTTTATGTCAACATTTTAAAATTCACCAAGTAAATACTAAACGAATGAGAAGGACTGATTGCTTTACGTTATTTGACTTATGCAAATATTATAACGTTAATATTTTATAATATAATCTTCATATTTGAAGATATTAATCTCTTCAAGTATATGCTTATTATTTAGCTACCTCCGTGTATCGACCTTAACGTTAAAACAAGAATAATATTAACTATGCAAGACAAATACGAAAGATTAAAATAAAGTCATAAAATTAAAAAATTTCGATTTTTTTGATAACACAGGCAAATTTGATCCGATTTGATTGGAATTTTTTTTGAAACCCACTAATTTTGGGTCATTCTTTTCAGCTGTCATGTCAATTCTTCGCTAGCTATCACTTATGTGCTTAATTCCGGGACCCGGATTACAAATTCTTGAAAACTGTTGGAGCTAGGTTAATTTTGAATTCAAATTTGAAAAGTAAGACCCAAATTTAGTAGGATTACATACTTGGTTTATCAAAATTGGATAAAATTTAGATGTGATAGAGCAAAATTGAATTTTTTGGATTCTGATGACGTCACAATGTTAAAAAATTCAATTTTTTTGATAATGCAGGCAAATTTGATCCGATCTTATTGGAATTGTTTTTGGAACCCACTAATTTTGGGTCATGCTTTTCAGCTGTGATGCCAGTTTTTCGTTAGTTATCACCTATGTGCTGAATTTCGGAACCAGGATGCCATATTCTTTAAACCTATTACAGCTAGGTTAATTTTGATGACAAATTTGAAAAGTATGACCCAAATTTAGTAGGATTGCATACTTGGTTTATCAAAATAAGATAAAATTTAGATTTGATAGAGCAAAATTGAATTTTTTGGATTCTGATGACGTCATAAAGTTAAAAAATTCAATTTTTTTGATAATACAGACAAATTTGATCCTATCTTATTGCTATTTTTTTTGGAACCCACTAATTTTGGGTCATGCTTTTCACCTGTGATGTCAATTCTTCGCTAGCTATCACTTATGTGCTTAATTCCGGGACCCGGAGTACAAATTCTTGAAAACTGTTAGAGCTAGGTTAATTTTGATCACAAATTTGAAAAGTATACCTCAAATTTAGTAGGATTACATACTTGGTTTATCAAAATTGGATAAAATTTCGATGTGATAGAGCAAAATTAAATTTTTGCTTTAAATCCGTAATTTTTGTTTAAGTTTTTTTTTAATGGTAATTATTTTAAAATAAAAGAAAAAAAAAATTTTAAGTATAAGTAAACAATCATATTAATTGATAATAGAAAAAATAAATTGTAAAACCAGAATGACAAATTTGTTCATTCATTCAAAAGAAAAGGCCTTATCATGATAGTTGTTTGTAGACAATAAAAACTTGTTTATATGTGAAATAGTTAACAAGCACCGTTTAACAAGCTTTCCAAGTTCCAAGTCGTATTGAGTTTCATTAAAAAACTATCACGTTCAAAGTTATAAACGGGACAAACAGAGAAAAAATTTACATCCAATCTTTCTACGATTACATTAGTTCCTTTTCTTAAAGTACTAGGAAGCAAAATTACATGCAAAATGAGAATGTCAGCTATCGTGAAATCATTTGCAGAGTTTTTTTATAATTCATCATACATTTCTCGCTATGATTTGCACCCACTTTATTATACCATGCATATATGTAAATATGCAAGGTATACTAAGTTTAGTCCCAAGTTTGTAACGCTTAAAAATATTGATGCTACGAGCAAAATGTTGGTATAGATGTTCATAAAATCACCTAATTAGTCCATTTCTGGTTGTCCGTCCGTCCGTCTGCGGACACGATAACTCAAAAACGAAAAACGATATCAAGCTGAAATTCTTACAGCGTACTCAGGACGTAAATGAGCAATATAGGTCAATTGGGTCTCCTACGGACCAATCTTGTAAACCATTAGAGATAGAACAAAAGTCTAAATGTAAAAAATGTTCCTTATCAAAAAATAAACAACTTTTGTTTGAAAATTTTTTTCGTAAACATCACTGTTTACCCGTGAGGCCGAAAATTAGGCGGAAATTTTATAGTGTGTATTATATGGGAATATCAGTTATGTATGTGTGTGTAATGTGACAGAGTAATTAACACTGTCTATGCGAGGTATTTCAACAATTAACTCAGTCAATTGTTTGTTTTGACTTGTTTTTCAATATATTACCAATTTTTTGTGTGTAGATTCAATTTAAATATTCTAGCGATATGTTCTTAACATTTTCTCATTCGTGTTCAAGAATATATTGCGTTGTTCATTTTACATTATGTTGGAAATGTTGTGTGTTGGAGTCGTCAGTCATACTTGAAAGTGAACAGTGAAACGTCTCTAGATCGATTCATGTACATTCTCTATTCGTTAGAAGAGCATTCCTATAATAATTGAACAAGTTCCAATGCATTTTCTTTACGTATAGTTGGTAAAAGTACGTACTACTAGAAAATATTATGTTTTTTATACCTAGTTTGTTTGCTTTTTAACTCTTTCGTGTACATTTTTGTTACAATCAGATTGTAATTTCAGCAATTTTTGCGGATGATCTTTGATGAATTTTTTTAAGGGGTACCCCTTTGACAAAATCGAGAAAAACGCAAAAAAAAATTTTGCTATAGAATTGGACGAAACTCGGTGGAAAGGGTAATTTTGGTCCAAAAAGTGGAAAAATTGGGTTAATTTAATGCTTGGATGCAGAGTTTCTGAGATATCACAATATTTGGATCAATTTTAGTCCGTATCTCAAAAACTATTCGACCAGTCAACAAATGCACCCGATTTTTGTACTTTTTGGGTCAAAATTACCTTATATACTAAGTTTTATCGAAATTGGAGATAACAAAAATTTTTCGATTTTTTGCAATTTTTTTAAGGGGTACCCCTTTGAAAAAATCGAGAAAAACGCAAAAAAAAATTTTGCTATGGAATTGGACGAAACTCGGTGGAAAGGGTAATTTTGGTCCAAAAAGTGGAAAAATTGGGTTAATTTAATGCTTGGATGCAGAGTTTCTGAGATATCGCAATATTTGGATCAATTTTAGTCCGTATCTCAAAAACTATTCGACCAGTCAACAAATGCACCCGATTTTTGTACTTTTTGGGTCAAAATTACCTTATATACTGAGTTTTATCGAAATTGGAGATAACAAAAATTTTTCGATTTTTTGCAATTTTTTTAAGGGGTACCCCTTTGAAAAAATCGAGAAAAACGCAAAAAAAAATTTTGCTATGGAATTGGACGAAACTCGGTGGAAAGGGTAATTTTGGTCCAAAAAGTGGAAAAATTGGGTTAATTTAATGCTTGGATGCAGAGTTTCTGAGATATCGCAATATTTGGATCAATTTTAGTCCGTATCTCAAAAACTATTCGACCAGTCAACAAATGCACCCGATTTTTGTACTTTTTGGGTCAAAATTACCTTATATACTGAGTTTTATCGAAATTGGAGATAACAAAAATTTTTCGATTTTTTGCAATTTTTTTAAGGGGTACCCCTTTGAAAAAATCGAGAAAAACGCAAAAAAAAATTTTGCTATGGAATTGGACGAAACTCGGTGGAAAGGGTAATTTTGGTCCAAAAAGTGGAAAAATTGGATTAATTTAATGCTTGGATGCAGAGTTTCTGAGATATCGCAATATTTGGATCAATTTTAGTCCGTATCTCAAAAACTATTCGACCAGTCAACAAATGAACCCGATTTTTGTACTTTTTGGGTCAAAATTACCTTATATACTAAGTTTTATCGAAATTGGAGATAACAAAAATTTTTCGATTTTTTGCAATTTTTTTAAGGGGTACCCTTTGAAAAAATCGGGAAAAAGGCAAAAAAAAATTTTTTTGTGAATTTGATGAAACTCGGTGGATGGGGTAGTTATGATCCAAAAAGTATAAAAATGAATCCCTAGTATTTTTACGATCATTTTTCTATATTTCACCCAATTGAACTTGTTCACCAGACTAGTAGTGGCTAGGCATAACAGTACATACCGAATTTTTATATATTATGCGAAATACATTTTCAATACATACAATTTTTTAACAAGTAATAATAAGTTCGAATACATTATGCAGCATTTGCAAAATGTCTGCTGTTTCCATCAAGTTTATAAGAATAATGTCGATAACCTAGACTTGTTATTTTATAAACAACTCTGACAATATTGGTTTCAAAAACTTTGTAGTTTTTACCATTATTTGAGAATTGGATGAAACAAAATGAAAGTCAAATATTTACAAGAATGAAAGAAATAGAAATATCGATACTTTTAACAAAATTTTGGAATAGGAGTTCATAAAATCACCAAATTAGTTCATTTCCCGTTGTCCGTTTATCCGTCCGCCTGACTGTCTACACGATAGTTCAAAAACGAAAATTCGACACTTTCTATACAGGGTATTTCAACAATTAAGCCAGTCAGTTGTTTTTTTTCTATTGGACTGAGGAAAAAATCGAAAACTATACTCAAGAGGACCCTTCTATTGAAATTAAGAGCTTCTTACTTTTGGTGAGACTTTTCTAGAGGTGTCTCGTAACCAATTTTTCAGTGTCGCTAGTAACAAAAATTTTCTTGGCCTACTGATGTTTCTTTTTTTTATGCCATATCGCGAGATCTTTCGTATTCCTTTGTCAATTTTTATAATTTACCTCTTAATTTAAAGCTTATGTTGGCTGATAGACTCATGCTATAAAAATGTAGGTACCGCTATGTAGGATAAAGAAATAATGGGTATGGAGGTTAGCGGGCCATGCCCGAGCATCGGGCCTCGAAGCAATGGTTCAGAGCACCTAGCCAAATAGACCCTTGTACTCTATCCCCGCTACGCTTTTCAGTGGCTATTATAACCAACTGATGTACTGAAACCCAGGATTTGACTAGCGCTGAGTTTCCTAATTTCTTCTGGTTCGACTATGGCCGGACCAAACCATTTCCTTCGCTGCTGTATGAGCGCCGGGCAGTAACAGAGAAAGTGGATCGATGTTTCTTCTGAATTTTCTCCGCATCTGTCACACGAAGAAATAAAATTAAAATTTAATTTTGTTGTATGTAATTTGTATATTATATCTGTAATAAAATTGCCTATAAATTAACGGAAAGTAAATTACTGTTGATATTTATCACTTATATATTATTTCTCTAGTTTTCTTGACTTATGGACTTTTTTTCCCTTATGTGTATGAATAATAAAACCTGATGGGTATTGCCAGTAATGAAATAAATTTGATTTTTGATTAAAGTCAAATAATTTAAATTACCTATGACGTAAATTTCATATTTATTGTCACATTTGTTAATATAAAATAAGCATTTGCATATTACTGTTGAATGATTGATCATCATGTTATATAATATTTATTATATATTAAATAGGTATATATTGCGTACATACCAATAGAAATAATAATAGTATTGAATATATATTGATAATATATTGATAACAATGTTCAAAGAGCACAGTACCAATATTAGTTTGTTACAATATATAGCATTCTATTATATATTTTAAAGTATTATTATGTAATAATATATTTGTAGAAAACTACGAATATGACGTTCAGATACGTTCACATACGTTCACAGTGATATGTATGTATATACCTATACAATATACGTTCAATTACTATTGATTTTTGCGATATTATATTCACATATCAATATGTTATTAAAACTATTATACAGTGAGTTCGATAAGTAACGAACTTGTTCATTCTTCCAGAGTATAGAGACAAGAAACATTGTAGGTTTCAAAAGACAATAAAATTTAAAAAAATGCTTAGGATCGAATGCAATTTTAGTTTTCAGATATTTAATCTAATAGAAGAATATAAATATTATCGAAGATAATAAATGAGAACTCTAGGATATGTCGAAATAAATTTCGATTTTTGCCCCAATTCCTAGATCAGTTTTTTGTATTTTTAAAATACGTATTTTCGACTACCAAGTAGTCATCATCAGTAAGAATTAGCAAAGAGTAACATTCACTAGCTAATTCTTACTGATGATGACTACTTGGTAGTCGAAAATACGTATTTTAAAAATACAAAAAACTGATCTAGGAATTGGGGCAAAAATCGAAATTTATTTCTAATAGAAGAAGATTGCAAAGTATCCCGTAGCCTCATTTTTTTGTCCTCATACGTGAAACTGATTTCAGAGAATTTTCTTAACTTTGGAAAATCTTCGTTTTCGACGAGTAGAAAAAAATGTGTCTATGATCGCAATGCTTAGTTTTTGACGGAGGTTTTCACTCGATTTTCGAGAAAAACACCAAAAAAATTTGTTTTGGAATTTGAAGAAACTCAGTGGATGGGGTAATTTTGATTCAAAAAGTAAAAAAATCAGGTTAATTTAATGATTGAATGCAGAGTTTCTGAGATGTCGCAATATTTGAATCGATTTTAGTCCGTATCTCAAAAACTATTCGACCAGTCAACAAATGTATCCGATTTTTGTACTTTGTAGGTCAAAATTACCTTATATGCTGAGTTTGTCGAAATTGGAGATTAAGAAAATTTCTCGATTTTTTGCAATTTTTTTAAGGGATATCCCTTTGAAAAAATCGAGAAATTATCGTAATGGGGTAATGGTGTGGAAAATGCTCATATCACGAGTGATGACGGTCTAATACAAAAGTATAAAAATTGTTTAATATTTGAGTGGTAACTGGTTAGCGGCAAATATGTATCTAGTAACAATAACAAAACCGAAATCTATTTTCACTTGCTGTATGCATTACCACGTATTATAATGTTTACCTAGAACGCTAGAATTAAATGAACATATGCATATCGCGTGTGCTAACTAAATAAATTATTATTACCAACCTAACACAAGCGTTGCGCTGCGCTCACTGGTTATACAATTTTCAAATGTTAACCCAAAACTACTCTACAGAAACTTACATACATGTGTAAACTAACAAAGTACACATACTGCATGTGCTAGGATAAACAAGTTATTGTTTCCGCAGAATTAGTTTTTATAAACTGTAAGCAGAACTAGTTTTTACAGCTTTAAGGCAATGTATTGTACATAGCAACGGGTACTCGGTAGCTATAGGTTACGGTAACTACAGTTGCGGAATTCCCCACGGGTCATGCAAGTATCAATATTTTTAAGCGTTACAAACTTGTGACTAAACTTAGTATACCTTTGTATATTTCATATACATGGTATAAAAATGAGGGATTGTGGTCATAATGTGTTACTTGGTCATAATCCAAGTAACACAGGGTATAAATGGCATATCGTATCACTCCGCTAGCCATTATATTATCTTTGATTAGATTTATTGTTTGTAGTCAGTTTTTTTAATTTTTATTGTTTGTTATAAGGATATTCATTATTGTTACACCCTGTATATGATAATGTGGTGTATTATAGTTATATAATGCATTGATTATGTAGGCAGACAAATGCATGCATAAAAGCGTAAAAGTAAATGTGGTGAAAGAACAAAAGATAATGTAGAACTAACTAGGTGACAATTTGTATGAACCTGTTATTGTACTTTGGTACTTGGTACACTGAGTACCAAATACTTCAATTTTGGTTGTTAATTTATTTTAAGCGGTATAATTGGATAATAAATAAGTCTTTGAAATTGAACTATTCATTGGGGCACTCAATATTTAATATCAATAATTCGTGGCACCTTAAGCTTTTACGAATGGTCGTATATGAGTGACTACTACAAAATTATTTTCTATTTTTTTAACAAAAGCTTATACTTTAAAAATTCTTTTTTACTTAAAAGTTTTTAGTAATTGCACACCATTTTGATCCATGACAGCGTCTCTTTCTTGATTTTGACAAATTTAATCGAATATTAGATTTTTCTTTCAAAATTCTTTCGTGTCTATTACCTATACACTTTTTTATCTCTTTTCTTTGTCTGTCATGTCAATTTATATTAAACCATAATGATTTTTCGATGAAACGTGTTATTTAATGTGATATGGGTTTATATAATATAAAAAAAAAATAATGGGTCAAGTGCGAGTCAAACAAGTATCATAAAGGGTACGTATAGATTATGTTGGGTTACGAAAATTATTCAAATATGTATTTATCCACTTTACCAAACGATATTTATCTGTTAAATACAAAAATTTCATATTTCTATCAGTTATCTCTAATCTATTTTTAGCCACAGATATCGCACCGAGGAGTTAGAATCGAGTTAGGAATTACAAAAAAATTTACTTGGGAGCACCTATATTGGTGTCGATTTCAAAACGTAATTGCTCCAAAGGAAATTGTTGATGGAAATATTTCCATTAAAATTGTTTTTTTACTATAATATAATAATGGGACTTAGCCTCCGTTCCTCAGACATACATCTATAAGAGAGGCAGGGCTTCTGTACACTTAAAGCTACTCACATAATTATTTTTTAATCTACATACAATTAAATTTATGAAGTGGGTGGAGTTGGTTACTTCGTTCTTATCAAAGCGACGGCAATCTGATCAATTTACCGATTTATCGCACAATTAATTATAATTGATCAGACTACCGCTGTCTGGATTCGTACCCACCACCTCCCAGTCTATATAAAGCTCGGCTATTTAGCCGATTATATTTGTTGAAGATGATTCAAAGTTTTATATACTGAATCCTTTAATAAAGCTTTTATATTTGTTGTGTACGTAAGGCTTGAGAATTAAATCAGCATATACATCTTGAGATAATGAGTTTTTTTTTATAACATTATTTTTATAAAATAATTTTTAACATATATAAACGATTAACAACGATTAGTAGGTACTTCGTTTTCTTTATGAATAAATAAGTAAGGGTAGAGTATAGTCCATTTGAACCGATGTTTTACTACATTTTATAATGCATAACAAAAGATTTAATGACTTGTGAAAATGAAATTAAAAAAGTGTTATACTGTTTTTATACCCTGTATATGTGACATATATATCAAGGTATACTAATTTTAATCCCAAGTTTGTTACATCTTAGTATCTTTTCCTGCATCTTAGTTGACAGACCCTATATATATTCTGTGTAAAAATGAAATTAAAATTTATCAAAAACCCCCCAAACATAAAGTTGAGGTTAGTTTCAGCTAATGTAATATATGATTCCAAAATTATTCGTTTTACTTACAATATCGGTACATTTATAGTCACACATATAAATATAATATGTATTTTAATGGAGCAATAATATAAATAACGAGACATTTGTATCATCAATCATTTTGTGCAAAGCAAAAGAACATAAAATTCTCCACATAAAATACATATTTCAGTTCATCGTCAGCAATGGTCATATGTATTTATGTATATACATACGTACGAAGAGTAGACATTAGATTAAAAAAATCTGGTATTTAAGCCACAAGACTTCCATAATCAAACTAAGTTACCAAACTTGGATGTTAAAATTAATCTTGGATGAAGACCCAAATAGCTTCTACAAACACATAATAATAATGTATTAGACAAGAACACTAGTCAATAAAAATGGGTCAAACAAACATTATAACCATGGTAGAATGAAGACAAGGTATGTTCTTCTAACGGGCCTATTTTCTTAAGGTCCGCAAATCGCCAACTTGCCGCCATAAATGATTATTTCCCCTCCCTCGTTAAAAAGAGAAAAAAGAGAGTAAGTAATTAGTATGGCGGCTATGGTGAGAGAGCACTTTCCCCAAAATATCGGTTTAGTTAAGTTTAAGTTTTTAGTTACATAAAAATAAAATATCACAGGGTCATTCTAGTTTTCGAAATATAGATAATGCAGTTTGGGTTGTTGTATATGGATGTAGAAATGTGTGAAAATAATGACACCACATAGCCTCAACGAATCTGCTAATACCCTGCGAAGGATACTACAAAAGCTTTTACTCGAATTCTTCATGTTTTATATAAAATACATATTTATTCTGTCGACCATATTTTTTCCAATATCCGCCATATTGGCACTCTTTAATACCTGAATAAATACTCCCCATTATTGACAAGGGTCTAATCCTACTACCATGCATTTTTGCCATTATTAACACTAATTCAAAATCAGCAATATTGATATTACATCGATACATCGAATATCCATCTATATTAAAATATCGATATATCGTTGTCGTCGTATTATCGGACGTGCGGCGTACTCCGAAATTTTTTTCTTCGCATTTTTGTATACCTGTATATAATTGTATACCTGCAGGTATATAATTGTATACCTGCGTTATACGGCCCTTATATATATGGTCTGAGTTCAAGCGTAGGCGTTCCGAAGATCTTATATTACTTTGTTAGGGTCTTTGTTAGCAAAGTTGTTGCGGCTATTACAGAACACTGGTTGGGCGGCAGGCATGCTGAACGCCTGGGCCTGGCAGTGTATCACGAATACTGCAGGAGCTGCCACAGTGGTGAGAAGGAGAAGACAATGTCTCATCTTCTCTGTCACTGCCCAGCTCTTGCCATGAGGAGATGGACTTACTTGAGTCAGTCTCTCTTTGATAACCTCTCCGACCTAAAGTCCGTCTACGTCAAAGCTCTGATTTGATAACAATAGCTTCTATTCTACCAATATTTGCAAATACAAGCTAAAAATGAACATTATTGTGAAACGGAATACAGAATAAAATGCAATGAATAAAAATATCTTTGTTAACTATTCTAGATTATATTCGCAGTCAATAAAGACCCAGGGAATTTGAGGATTTACTATACATATACTATGTCTAGCTATAGTTAAATTTATTTACTTACTAACTTAACTGTTTATTAGTATTTTACAATAGACATCCTTCGTTTTGCAGCATTGAAAAATTCATTGTTAAGATTTATTTAGTTTTTAGTATGCCAAAAAATTTTACATTATCTTAGTTGAAAATAAGTTGGTACTAGTGTCTATGCAAGTAATACGTTATAGAATTCGTTTATGAATTTGTTGCGAAGAGCATTACGTACTTCCTTGGATTACTCACTTTTTAGTATTTGTAATCGATCAGCAAATCCAGAACTTTAACTAACAGAAATATTTACGAGAATTCTAAATGTAATTAAAATGTGCATTCTAGACTCGGAAAATGTTTATTCTTAAAACGAGTAGAACCTACGAATAGAATATTATACATTACTTGTATGGGCACTGATGTGGTAAACTTCCGGACCAGAATAGAAAGTAAATTTGAAACTAGTATGAAACTAGTGTTTCTACCCTTATATTTCGAAAAAAGAAAATCAAACAATTCAAAATCAGCTCATTTTTATTGGGGTCGAAAATAAAGTATGTGTTGTTTTGTAAGATGGCATCTTCATAGTCAAACAGGCTAAAAACAATAATTAAAGGCAAAAACTTCTAGGCTAAAAAATAGTTGCTATCTATACTTCAAACACCAAATATTTAGTTCCACTAAAAAAAAAAAGTTCACTCTTGTTTGACCATGAAAACGCAAACGTTTGTAAAAAACTGAATACTCTTTTATGATCTTTCATGAAATGTAAGGGTGGGAACTTAAATAAAATCACCTCTATGTATTATTTCTCGTATATCGATTAGGTGTAATATTTTGTTCATACAAATAATGCATTCTAGTTATTATTATTAAAATGATTGTATGTACAGATGAATATGTATATTGATCGGCTATTGAAAATTTTTGAATTAATCACTTTGAGCGATTAAAAACAAATTCCTAAATAAAAAGGAACCCAAAACTTTTCCCAAATTAAAAATAACAATTTTTACACTGAAACTTTTTGATCTCTAACGGTTTACAAGATGGATCCTACGGATTCAATACCCAATTGACCTACTTTTTACGTCCTCAGCACGCTATAAAAATTTCAGCTTGATATCTCTTTTCGTTTTTGAGAAATCGTGATGGCAGACGGACAGACAACCGGAAATAGACAAATTAGCTGATTTTATGAACACCTATAGAAAAATTTTGTATCAGAGCATTAATATTTTTAAGCGTTACAAACTTGAGACTAAACTTAGTATACCTTGGTATATTGCATATACATGGTATAAAAATCCGGCTAGTTTATGAAGGATTGCAATGAGGATAATGGTAAGACTAACCGCCGCGTCGCTTGAAATTTGATGCATTTTTTATTTCAATTTGTATAATGTCCAAAAAATTGTCACTCAAATATTGTGCAGCTAAAAGAACTATAGTAATAGATTTTCACAATTTTACTTATATATATATATTATATATGGAAAGTGGATTCTCTATTTTGTGATATGTGGTTTTCTTATCTTTATCGATGTATGTTTTTTATTCATTTCATGTGAAGTCGTCGTCATTTCGTTATTCTTTCATTTATTCTTCTTATTTATCTATGATAGTAACAGTTTTTCTTATTTTCTTTCTATATGATTTTATTATTTATGTTATTGAAATAATATTTTTCTTAAAAAGAAAATCATAATTTTGTCATAAAAATATTACAGTTCCCCATCTATGCTATATTGTTTTTTATTAAATTTATATCTAGATAACAGTCAATTTATACAAGCTATTGATTTGTAATTTCTATTGATGAGAGACCAAAAAGAAAAGGCGACTAAGTCACTGAAACGAGCCATACAAAATTCATTTACAAAAATGTAAATTATGAAGGCCAATGGTCTGAAAATCATTTTAGAAAAGTGAAAAAACTGATTTCTTTGTTTAGATTTGAGCCTGCCTATGACTGTCACATTTGCTGCTTGATACCATCATAAATTTTCCCAATATCTCTCATTTCAAGCAAAACAGAAAGATTTCCTGATTGGAACTACAAGGTCGAGTCTTGGTAGATCAAAATTTGGTACGCATGGATTTTGGTATATGAGAAAATTGTAAAAATGTTTCGCCAAAGTATCAGACAAATGAAACTATCCCTGTAATATGTTGTTTTAACTTTATACATAAGACAAGTAAGTTTGAATTATACTTTAATAAGTTAGTTTTGGTATAACATGAAGTGTTATCGATATTTTAATAGATATCTACTTACAAACATTGCAATGTTATGTCAAATTCAAAATAGATATGTATTTTATAAGATCTCTGAATCATTAATCATTTTATAAGATTCTAGGATGATTCGTTGTAGATGATAATGTTTGTTTTGTACTTTAGAAAGCTTATACAGCTTTTTTTTTTAGGTATTTGATCAGAACCGTATTAGTACAATATTATAAGGAGAAATAATTATGAATTTCTGAACCTAGTGAATAATTTTGTCCAACCATTTAATGATAGCCTGTACTAGTGATGGGGCGAATTTTGAATTTTTTACATTCGCGAATGCGAATATTCGTCCCATCACTAATGTATATACTATGGGTGTGTTCCGTAATATTCACCAGTATACTGCCGATGACGTCATAAGCCGACGCCATAATGGTGAATCGTTCCGAAATATACTGGCCAGTGCGTGACGTCATATTTTAAGTTATTCAAAAATATAACTTACCTGTATTTGCTCTATGATACTCTTCAGGAGTTACTTTGAGCGTATAAGATTTCTTATTGTATTCATCAATTACGAGTAGGTCTTTTTCAGACACTATTATTCTTTCTTAATAAACAATAAATAAATACATTTCTTGCACAAACACCCGGTGAATACATGCACACTGTCATGTCCGTTTTACCAGCACGATATGGCGTAGTATAGCAGTACAATATGGCGTCGTTGAGCACTGGCCAGTATAATGGTGCATATTACAGAACACATCCCATATATTTACAACATGAATATTAGATATTAGTATTTTATTTATATGTTGTTTTCGAGCTAGCTAGAACTGAACATAACACGTACCATTACATTACTAGAAAGGTTTTGTGTGGATGGTTTTGTTGAAAATATTGTGGTGCACAAAATCATAATTTTAACTATGTATACAAGATGGTCAAAAGTCAAAAATAGCAGGAAGGAATGAAAGGTTTTAAGAAGTACTCGATCAATGTTGGTAAAATTGAAATTTCTATAATAAACAAAATTGTACAAAATGAAATTAACATATGTTATTGTTAAAAAAACTCCGACAAATGCGATTTATTCCTTGTAAACAAATTTTTGGAAATTTTGCTATAAAATGTTCTCAATCGAGTCGGTTCGACCGTTTAGGGGCTACGATGCCACTGAAAAACACACAGACGCACTGATAAACATTTTAAAATTCTAACACTCCTTCTTAAATCAAAAAAATAGTTAATATAGCCAGACTAGACTCTTTTTTTGTAAGAACTCTGTCCTATATGAAGGATAAATAAAATAACTAAAGCATTTACGTTTTACCCATTTACAAGAGCGAAATTTTTCGAAGAGAAACAAAATTTTTTCACTTGAACATTGAACATAAATAATATCTTTGTAAACTTAAAAATTAATTGAAACTAACCATAATCGCAAATAATTATATGAGTACCTCGTTAAGGGATTTTTTCGTCTTATAATTTTATCATTTTATACCTTTTTCTAAAACTTCCCTATTTTGAAACATCTTGTATACGCATACAGTGCAGCGGCTTTAACATACGAAATATTATTAAAATTATTAACAAAATTCATTTTATTAATTTTTACATTCGTTATAAGTGTTTATATAATACTAGCTTGATACTCGTCCGCATTGCTGATACTTTCCCGCAATACTTGAAATAGGGGTAGGGATTGTTTTATTCTGATGTATAAGCTAAATTATTATAGAGTTTCATTCAAATACATTCTGTATTTTTGGCGTGAAGTCGCAACAAACAAACAAACAAACAACCTTACTTTCACAAATATAATATATAGGGATAAAAAATTAATGTTTTTATTTCCTGTGCTGTATATAAGTAGTCAATACTAAAAAATCAATATTTTAAAAAACAAGTCTGTAATACAAAAATAGACGTAACAATAATGGACTAATTAAGGAAGTATCCTCGGCAGTCATAGAAAAAAATAACATAAATCTCTTAATTGATCGATAAGATACCCATTATTTTTTGATTTTATAATATGTATCGTTAACTACAACATACTAAAAATTTGGATCATTTTCTACTAATTTATTTTTTTCTATTACTGGTGAGGGACCCTCCTTAAGCAAAATGAAATAAACCACTCACGTTTTCTGAAACCTGGTACAACGTGTTTTATAGATGTAAAAAATAAAAATATCGAGCAAAGCTCGGTCACCCAGATACTTATTATTATTATACAACTAGCGACCCGCCCCGGCATCGCACGGCTGCAATGCTGATACTAAATACACTACAGAAAAACTGTGAACGTTGTATATAAAAACATAGCCCCCCGCTCTGGCTTCGCACGGGTATAAAATATATAGCCTATGTGATTAAAATCGATCCAGTAGTTTTGATTTATTCATTACTGCCCGTGGCCCGCACGCGTTAAGTTTGGAGTAAAACAATCCCCCTTTCCCTATACCATGAAGATTTCCTGCTATCTTTGGAATATCTAAATTCATACACTACATTTTTACTTATTTACTTATTACATTTTTAACTATTTATCTCAAAAATAGCAGTACTTCTCCACTATTTAATTGATGTTATTATACATATAAACCTTCCTCTTGAATCACTTTATCTATTAAAAAAAACCGCATCAAAATCCGTTACGTAGTTTCAAAGATTTAAGCATACAAAGGGACATAGGGACATAGGGACAGAGAAAGCGACTTTGTTTTATAATATGTAGTGATACTTTTCAATAGGTACGCTCAATCGTACCTATGATCTAATTTTATAAATTTTTAAGAAAGAGACGTGATTAATCTGCTACACACTGTAGACGTTAGACAACATTAAAACTTAATCTAAAACCTATGTAGTAGGTGGTTTCAGTTTGGTTGTTTAATGTTTAGTAATCGAATAATTCATATGAAATATTATAAGTGTGTAGTCTGTATTATAGATATAGTTATAGATATTATTATATTTATTATTTGAAAGTTTTGAAAGATATGGTTTTATTAATGATGGGTTTAATATTTTATAGCTATAGACACAGATATAGATGTAGAATTGAACCAAGGAACAAACTACTTATATAGAATTGATATGTTGTGTTGGGTAACTACATAATATTTAGACCGTAAACCGTAAGCCCATTTCCGACAAAAAATTGTACAGGATGTTCTATTATGGACTGCAGAACTTTTGCTTCCTAAATAAGCTGAGAAAAAAAAGAAGAAAATGTTCTTTGCCTAATTTGGATGTGAAGCCTATTTAACGAGATAAATAACTCTGTCACATTACATATACATACATGTCACACATATATACATACTATACAATTTGCGCATAATTTGTGCTCTCACGGGTAAACAGTGATGTTTACCAAAAAATGTTTCAAAAGAAAGTTGTTTTATTTTTTTTTATAAGGAACATCTATTACATTTAAACTTTTATTCCATCTCTAACAGTTTACAAGATGTTTTACGGACCTAAGACCCAATTGACCTTTGTTGCTCATTTACGAACTTGACCTCACTTTTTACGTCTTAAGCAATCTATAAAAATTTCACCTTGATATCTCATTTAGATTTGAGTAATCGTGATGACAGACGGACAGACAGACAACATACAGACGACAGACAGACGAAAGGCAGACGACAGACAGACGAAAGGCAGACGACAGACAGACGAAAGGCAGACGACAGACAGACGAAAAGCAGACGACAGACAGACGACAAACAGACGAAATACAGACGACAGACAGACGACAGACAGACGACAGACAGACGACAGACAGACGACAGACAGACGACAGACAGACGACAGGCATACGACAGGTAGACGACAGACAACCGGAATTGGACAAATTAAGTAATTTTATGAGCACCTACACCAAAATTTTGTTCATAGTATCAATATTTTTAAGCGTTACAAACTTGGGACTAAACATAAACATAATATACTATGTATATTTCATATACATGGTATAAAAATCATAATAATTTCTTTTTGTTATGGGATCACGGTTAAATTAGGAACTATAGTTCAGTAATAAGTAGAATAGTCACTAAGATCATTACAATACTGTTCTGTATACTCATAAGACATAATATTTTGAACAGATTTGATTAACATATAACTTAGTTATAAATTTATTAATTTACAATATGATAGATATTTCATACCAAACTATTAGTACTTCTATTATGAGAAAATAACATCTATTGTTTTATATCTAGTACAGAGAAAACAGTCAGATATTTAGTTTAAGGTAGTACTATCGGTAATAGACTTTGCATTCAGAATTTAATGAAATTTGGCATAGTTGTCCATTATAATATCTTAATTAATCAGTTAAGTTTTTAGGGGCCTTCAGGGGCCTTAGGGGCCCCTAAAAATTTAACTAATTAATTAAGATATTATAATGGACCACTATGCCAAATTTCATTAAATTCTGAATGCAAAGTCTATTACCGACAGTAATACCTTAAGTTAAAAAAATGTAACGGAGAAATTGAAAATTTGGTTATAGGTGTAGACGAAAGGATGTAAAATAATAATTATAAGAGCCCTGTATGATTGAGTGCAGAAAAATTTTAAAAACTTACATAAAAGAATCAGTATATCAAATAAATTCAAAAGAGTAACAGATTTAGCTTTTATACAAAATTTGAACCTGACATAATTATGCACATTTTTGTTTCTAGCATCAAAATTGTAGGCGAAAACAACTGACTGAATTAATTGTTAAAATACCATGTAAAGACAGAGTTAAGAGAGAAAGATAGCTACTCTTCCGCATAAAGTAATAAGAGTATCTTTCTTTTCACTTCCTCAGAAGATATAGTATATGCTAGTTTCTAACCTAATTTGTACCCTCACGGATAAACTGTGATGTTAACAAAAATAATAATTTTTTACATGTACACTTTTTACAAGATAGGTCCTACCGAACTAAGATCCAATTGAACTATGTTCCTCATTAACGAACTCGACTTCAGCACGGTATAAAAATTTGAGCTTGATATCTCTTTTCGCTTAGAATTATCGTGTTGACAGACAGACATGCAGAAAACCGGAAATGGACTAATTAGGCGATTTTTTTAAAAACCTACATCAACATTTGGTTCGTAGTATCAATATTTTTAGGCGTTACAAACTAGGAACTAAACTTAGTATACCTTGATATATTTTATATGTACATGGTATAAAAATCATCAAATTTTTACTTGATGATTTAAGTATAAGTTTATAAAGAACCAGCAATTGACTGAAAAATTTCAATAATACAAAAATGTACAAATTATGTGACCTATAACTTTCTCTTAATGAAAGCATACTTTTGATTTATTGAAATAAAATTGATTTTTCGATGTTAAAAACAGATTTCTCGAAATTATCGAACAAATTCTCTGAGGAATTAAACCAATTTTGTATAACCCAAAAAACATTTTTTTACGATTTCCTTAAAGACAATCTAAATGTTTTTCGGGCATAAAAAACAATTTCTGCTATTCCCAAGTTGATGACAATAAAAATCAATAGCTATCAATATTTATTTACCTTTTTGATAAAAAAAAAACAATGAATAAATAATGAAAATCCAATTAATAAAATATTTATTCGATCCAAAAGTAAACACAAAAAATTTGTCATTCCATTTATGAAATAAACATTCATATATGTTACAATATTTCACATAATTTATGCGTTACAAAGACCTACATATATTTGTGTTTCTGGTTTCACAAGCATGCAGAGGGGATGGAAAGATACAGAAAAAAAAGGTCGGATATAAACACATACACATGCATATCGATAATAAATATATGTATACATATATCTCATACGTATTCATTCAAGATATTCGAAATAATAATATATAAGAATTATCTATTATCCATTTCAACGTTGTGTGTTTCGATGTGTTTTCGAAGAGAGTTATTACATACAATCCGAAAATATGTGTGAGTAAGTAAGTACAAAAAAATAAAACCTTATATACATTTGGAGATAATATCGACACAACCGGCAGGCAACCAGCCAGTGTATGATATGTACTGAGCTTGTACAAAGAGTTCATAAAACAGCGAATAAGCGAATATTTTTAACACGAAGTATCCTTACGAAGTATCCTACCGTACGTCCTTAAATGAGCTGGCGGAACAAATGAATGTAAACCTGGTATGGGTACCGGGACACAGGTACATTCCAGGAAATTGCGAAGAGGACGAGCTTCCCAGAAATGGCACAATGTATAACCCCCAATAAATATCAGGGAGTTCCATTTGCGAATTTCAAGTTGCTTCTCAAAGAGGATATCTTAAAAAGGACCAATCTTAGATGGAGGGAGGAATGTACTTGTGGTACCAAAAGACAGATATGGTCTGAGTACAATCGCAGGCGTTCCGAAGATCTTATATCACTTCCAAGGGCCTCTGTTCGCAAAATTGTTGCGGCTATTACAGGACACTGGTTGGGCGGCAGGCATACTGAACGCCTGGGCCTGGCAGTGTATCACGACTACTGCAGCAGCAGTGGTGAGGAAGAGGAGACAATGTCTCATCTTCTCTGTGTCTGTCCAGCTCTTGTCATGAGGAGATGGACTAACTTGAGCCAGCCTCTCTTTGTAAATCTTCGTAATCGTGTTGAAAACCCTCTAAATATGAAAATTCTCAGCTTGTACTATACTAGCAATGTTAAAAAACTGATAATAATAAAAATCATAGCACAAATTAATTCTGTCTTTTCTTCTGTTATAGGTAAGTTTAACAACACTGCAGCTTTTATGTTTTGGTCGGGTAGCTCCAAGCTTAATTGATAAAAGGTAAGTCTCATGATTTATTATTTTAATATAATAGTAAAACTAAACTATGTTTCAATTTTGTGGTTATTATATACATATATAATATGTAAACTTATTTGAAAATATAAAATTTCAAAAATTATACGCTTGTTTATTTTTTTATTAATCTCGTCTCCTTCGAGAAGCTTTTCAAAATGGATCCGAGACGAAGTACCATGAAGTACAGTTTTGATAATTGTTATGTCCGTTTTAAAATTTGAATTTTAGTATTCGAAATTTTGAATTTCTCTCACTATTACTATATTCTCGATTCGGTATTATTGAAACTTTTCATATCTATGTGTGTAAACGTATGTAATACAGAGAGATACTTTTGTGCGCCGCGACGCGCCGGTCTTACAACACTCCGAATATATTTACTATCTACACCGATATGAGAACCGAGAATGATTCTGCTGTTTAGTATATCGGACAGTCATTGTACTGTTACGACTATATAAATATGCTGTGTATATGATGTATGATGCTACGCTACGATGCTATACGATCTAGTTATGGGTAGTGATGATCAGCTCGAAAAGATACGGCTTCCTCTATAATGTTATAACACACACTATAATTTATACTCTACGACTCTTGTAGTAAATAGTTTTAAGTCTTGCGTATCTACACTATCTACACTGAATAAATAGTGATTAGTTAAGTGCTTTCATAATTCTTGTTTTTAAGTGCTAATCTAAAAAAAAAAAAAAAAATTAAGTGATTTTTGGAGGAATACTTTGAAGCAACCATACAGCTTTTTTGTTTTTAATTTTTTCTTTTTTGCTAAAAAGTGCAATGTTTTTGTGAAAAGGAATATATCAGTGATATTTTTTAGTGAAAAATCAAGTATTTAGTGTGAAGCTTTTTATAAAACATTGGTGAATATTGGAATTACCTTTATTGATAAAAATTGCTGAATTTATTGTTTTCTCGGAATTTATAATATTTCTGGAATACATTATAAAATACTCACTAACATATTATTATGAAATTTTTCATTTTTTTTTAAATTTTCAATTCCATAAAACTTCTAATAAAAACGCGAATAGCTTCCTTGCGTCTTCAGCTCATAAATTGCGTACATAAATTATGAACTAGCTTTTTCTTGAATTAAGGTTTGGCTATTAACAAAAACTTTGGCTATATTTGACCAAATTTTTTAGATATCATTGTGATTTTTTCGCCGAATCCATAATTTTTGAGCTTAATATACAGGGTAGGTAGCTAAGCAATCAAAAAATAACTTTCACAAATGTTGCAAAGATTGATTGGGGACATCAAATTTAAATTTTAGATGAAACTTCTTCTTAGTATCCCAAAATTGTTTATAAATAAAAAACTTCAATCATTTTCGTATGCTTTTTTCACCAGTTTTGAACAAACTTACTTCTCGAGATTTCGAGATAAAAAATTTGAAAATATTCATTTTTTGTATCGTCCTAGTCTGTACATTTCAAGTTGAATACTTTTGTAGCATAAATGAAGAATATAGTCTCAAAAAAATACTTTTCAAGTGTCAAGAAAGACTTCAATTTTTTTTATTTTTTATCCAACTTTAAAAACTAATGTTTGGTCGAAAAAAAAGTTAAGGTTATTTGTAGCAAGTAGACACAAATCCGATTGAACTTGTACCCAAAAATTCATGAGGTTAAATTACGTAAAAGAAACTCAGGAAACTCAAGAAACTCAGGGTAAATTCAGGATAATATCTACTATTGACCATTGTAAAGCTACTCGCTCCAACATTATAGTTGGTTTAATATTTTATATGGGTTTTAAAATCAGGTCACGTTTTATTATATCACGTAAATCATGTGTAAATAAATTCCAATTTTTTATGCCTAAACTCAATGCTAAAAAAAATTATATTGTAATTTTAAAAATGCTGAAATGTTTAATCAGTGACCTTTTATTTATACGTTGCGAGAAAAAACAAATGTGTATGAATAGATTTTATCTATGCCTGTGAGATAAAAACTACCTTTCTCATTCATATTGAGTGCGAAAAATAGTTTATGGCCGCACACTCCTTTTTATTACCATACTCATTTTGGACAAATCAAATAAGCTAAAAAAGGAGTCAAATTAGTCAAATTGCTGTCAAAATATAAACAAGCTTTTTTAAACTTTTTTTTAAACGTAACTTTTGTTACAAGTACAATTTACAAAATTTAAAAATCCCAGGCAAATTTTTGTGGTACGGAATTCAAAGCTTTCACTTGAAACATACATGCAACGTATAATTAATAATACTCTCCATTAAATTACGTTTTTCTTAAAAGCATTTTGGAGATCGCCGCCCATTTGCGCACTTTAAACATAGCTAAGAACACTCTCCGTTAAAATAACTTTCAAACGGAACCAAAAAGACTTAAAATCTGTTCATCCGTTTAGGCGCCACGATGCCACAGGCAGACAGACACACACAAATACCGGTCAAAACAAGTTATTATAGTACCTAACTTTTTGAATGTCTCTTTTTCTCAATAACTAATGAAAAATTTTAAATTATCGTTTATTTTCACATGTTAGACGCGTAGATAAAGTTTTGTACGATTTATGCGTGTAATTATTAAGGAAATTCTGAGGTTGCCTAACTCGTGCTACTTGTTGTGGAAATTTCGCATACGTACGTCAATATCCACTTGTTTCGTAAATAATTATTTTGGATGCGATTGGATACAAGGTTTAACAATTTTGAAAATTAAATAAGGAAGATAAGCTTGTTTTCCTAATTTTATGCTTCATAACAGCAAATTTTAAAAATTTTATAGTTTAAAAGGCAACATTTACGCTTATTTAATTCTTTCGTAAAAACGCTTTATTTTCTTTCTGGGTAGCTGAGATATTTATAAAAAAAGAATGAAAAATGTCAGAACTCAAATTCATCTTATACTTGTACCCAATTTAAAACAATGATTAAAGATTTATATGATCTTGCGTCAAATGCTTAAATTTGGATACTTAACAAAATTACGGTGAAATAAAGCAATATCGCATTTTTTGAGATGAACCAAGACTTTTGGAATACAGTGTATACCTATATTAATTTTCAATAATTACCTGCTTTGCAAAGGAAGATAATGAAATAATTTGCCTAAGTGTAACGTTATACTTGCCAAAGTTAGCGCAATATTCCCTTATTTATGTTATGGGTGACAAAGTAGGCATTATTGTCTTATTATTTCTGTTAAAGGGTAATTTTTTAGGCTATGGGTGACAAAAGAATCGAATTTATAGTATGTAAATAACACGTAATAATATGTAAATGTCATGGGGTGAACATTTCAGTTTTAAATCATTGCATATTGTAGGGAGAATATGTTTGATAGTATTTTGATGAGGTCTTTAATTATGTCAACGATAAAGTATGATGTACTTTACAGTCCAAATTTTAGTATCTACGTAATACATGCATTTACTTAAATTAATACTTTTGTAGGCTCTTGAACGAAGATAATCTTTTTATGTAAGTTATGACCGTACGTTGTTAACATATAAGTTATGATCCTACCCTGTGTTAATTTTAGGGGAAAACAGGCACCAATGTATTTTAATTAAATGTCTAAACATGATTTTCATGTAACAAGTAACTCTTTAATTAACCATTACATGCCCGAAAAATTTTATGTCTTCCATCAAGATAACATACTAACAGTAGTTGGTTTTCTCTCTTACACATGTATTTCAACTAAGTGTTTAGTTTTATTTTAAGGAATATTATCCAGTTATAAGTTTCTTAATATCAAATATTTTATGCTCACTTGCACGACTTTATCGTTCAAAAGATAATTTAGTTAATTCCAATCTAAATTATAGTTCAAGAAATAATCGTAATAACCTATCCTTCATAGGACTATAATACGATTTTTAAATGCATAGTATCCAATTTACACTTCTGTTGCAAATCTGAAGTAAAATTTTTCTGTCGTTAATTATCTTAAAAATTTTATGTTTATTGCAAACATTATAAACAGAAAGAGCTTTCATTTAAAATCGATGACGCTTAGGCTTAGAAAATATGGGCTTGTAAATACTGTCTTTAAGATTCCAAAACTTGATGCATGATGTATTTTTTGTGCGTAGTGAAAGTAGTTAGTTTTGGCATGCCGCGCAAGGATAACGCTCCCGCTCCACAGCGCCATTATTGGTAGTATTTTCGCCCCACAGGCACTAAATAGTATATTACACATCTAGGGAGTAGATGTCAACAATGTTTCCAGATCTCGTGTTCATTGTCATCAGAGACGAAGTCGGGGGTTAAAACCATTAAATCTGTGGCTTCTCGTTGTATGTATTCTATTTTTCGTGCGGCTGTAACGAAGAAGTGATATGTCTCAGACCTCATCATCACTCAAAGGTGACAAGCATGAGATCTGAGACTTCTTTACTTGTTTCCGTTGTATGTATATTATTTTGCGTGTCGCTCCAAGGAGTAAATGATACTTTTATTTCGTGTACCTTCCTTTAAGTAAATATTTCCGCCCCGTTGGCACTGACTAGTATATTACACTCCCACGTCTTATGTTTGACATATTATTTGAAGTTAGTCACTTATTCAGGTAGAGACAGTTAAGCTCATAATATTTTGCTAAAAAGTTACTAAAAATTTTTATAATTGCGATCAGCCGAAAGTTAGTGCTTTTATGCGATTTGTATGTTAAATATCAAATAACAACTGAATTTTTGATATATCGATCAACATAACACTTGAATTCTCGATTGACTTTTATTGTTATTTGAAACCTTCCTCAATAATAATACGTAAAATTATATCACAATAAAGACAGTTTGTAAATGAATAAACCTTAGATTTGATTTGATAAATGAAATAGATTTATTCACCTGGAAAATTAAATCATTATAAAACAACTTTTCTATAACTTTGCTTTCGATGTATTTAATCATGTACTAAAATCGTTAATATACTTTTACAACATTTTGGTGAAAATAGAAAATATAGTATGTTCTAAAACAGAAAAGTAATTTCAAAATTTTTGCTTCCATCTAAAATCCCAAATAATTAATTTCCAGAAAGAGTTCTACCCATTTTAACCATGAAATTTCAAATTCGGTGTTTTTCCTCTCTTTTCTATATCTTAATTTAATGCAAAAATTATGAAAGACAATAAAATGTTTCATTTAAAATCAGTTTTCGAAAACTGAAATATTACTTTTACTTAATTTTCGCTACTTTTATACATTTCCAGCCGCGCTTTTCGGTTCAAATGAGCTAAAGTTCGGTATGTAACATCTTTTACTAGACAGATCAATTTTAGAAAAGTGAGGGCTAATTTTAACAGTTTTGGGACGATTACTAAGGGAAAAAACTTTTTTCGGTGTTTTTAAAGCTGTTGATTTCAGTACAGCTTCTTCAAATTGAACTAGTCAGTCACCAAATAAAGTGCTTGTGAACTTTGATCCAGCGTAAATTTTTTATACATCTCGGATCGATGAGAACTGTTTAGATTTCATTCATGATGGTGTTGATCAATCCTACCAAATTTGATCGGATTATTATTTGTGTTTCAAAATAATAAATACATTGTACATTAAAATTAATTATGATACGCGTTACGCTTCACGTAAAGTATTAATAAATTTCTCTGTAGGTATACATTTCATGAAATTTATTATAGTAATTATTCATTAACTAATAAAACTATAACTAAACTAAACACTACGTAAGCATCAAATTTACATTGATTTACCAATATTAAATTGCTTTCGATATAATAGTTTTCAGTTCGCATAAATAATTACCAGCAATATGTGAAGAATTTACAGAAGGTTTGGAAAAATACGGGCTGTTATTCTAAATAAAATACTTTGGGCTTATCTACTAGAAAAGTTTACGTTTTGCCTTCTATTGACTAAATTTGAAAAGAATGACTTTTGAAGAAGCAGTAATGATGCATTTTTTTCTGCTCATTTCTGGTTGTAAAATGTCTTTATTAAAGTTCAGAGAATCTTCTACCTATCTCAGTTTCTCTTATAGTAATGTGAGAGGTAGACAAAAAATTTTGTTTCTCTGTCTTACTCGTATTTTTGGTTGCCACGGGTTAGATTGCCACTGTCTTACTTGTATTTTAGAAACAAAAGTCTGAGGGACTTCTCTGAACCATGTTTGCCCATGCCTGAGTTAGAAACTAGTATTAATTATGCCAAAAATAATGTATTAAAATTGAACTGACTTATTACATATTGAGTCGATACATAATTCCACTTTCAAAATATTTAAAACTTGCGGTAGAACTTTTTGATTTATTAATTTATTTATTATATATTTTAAAATGATTTAAATTCTTTATTTTTTATACACACAGACATATTAATTTGTATCGGATTTTCCAATTAGTTTTATTCATTAAAAATAATTTTTTTAATTGCCTCTATAAAATATTTGCATGTATCTACCAATTATCAACCAAGCAATGCATGGAATTATGAATTATGTTTATAATTTCAGTTTATAATAACAACGTTATTATTAATTGAAATATCTCATATTTATTATTAATTAATTATCTTTTAATTATAATGCGATATAGTTCATTTACAAACTGGAATATATATATCTCACATGGATTGCGGAGTCACTTGATTTACAAAAACATGCGCTATTTTAACAATTTGCATAATATGAAAGGTGTAAGGGAAAGAGACCTAAATTGACCTATACTGGTTTTTTTGCAAAATTTTCTTTTTAACACCTTTTTATTACCTTGGTATATGTATCTATGTATCTATGTATCTATGTATCTATGTATCTATGTATCCATGTATCTATGTAACGGAATCTTTGAACATGATTTTCACCCATTTCGGAACGTCGGATTTAATGGAAACTTCGCACACTTATCAAGGAGCAATTACAACACATTAATTCGTTAGCTTATTTAATTATCCTCATTAGAATCTTAAAGATTAACGATTATTTAATAAATATTTGATGGTGGAAGGGCAGATAACTTTCCATTATATTAATCAATAATAGTTTATAGAACTGATAGACACGCTTTTATTGCTAGCTGAATTGAAAAGTAGTAAATAAAAAATAGTTAACAAAAAAAATGAAAAAAATAGCTTTTGTAACTAGTTGAACTAAAAATTAGAAAATACTTTCTATAAGTTAAAAGAAAATGAAATTGACTGATTAAACAAAAATCATTTTATTGTAAACAAGTGAAAACAAACAATTGACTGAATTAATTGTTGAAATACCATGCATAGTCAGTTTTGATTTCTTTATCACATAACACATACATACATGTGACACATACATAACTGATATTCAAGTATGATACATACTATAAAATTTTCGCCTAATGGCGCTCTCACGGGTAAACAGTGATGTTTACGAAAAAAAATTTCAAGCAAAAGTTGTTTATTTTTTGATAAGGAACATTTTTTACATTTAAACTTTTGTTCTATCTCTAACGGTTTACAAGATGGATCCTACGGACTAAAGACCCAATTGACCCATGATGCTCATTTACGAACTCGACCTCACTTTTTACGTCCTGAGTACGCTGTAAAAATTTCAGCTCGATATCTTTTTTCTTTTTTGAGTTATCGTGTTCACAGACGGACGGACAACCGGAAATGGACTAATTAGGTGATTCTATGAACATCTATAGCAAAATTTTGTGAACATCTATATTTTTAAGCGTTACAAACCTAGGACTAAACTTAGTATACCTTGCATATTACATATATGCATGGTATAAAAAGAGTGGTAAAACCTACTTTTAACAAAATCATGACTGACAAATCTTTCTAATTTAGTAATTAGGGACTTAATTACAGTGTTGTGCAGATAATTAATCATTTAAAACTATAAAAATAATTTAATTAAGTAGAAACACAGCAAAAAGCATTGAAAACTACAATAATTGTTTAAAAAAAACAATAACATATATAAAGTTTTTGTTTATCATCACTGGTGAAAAAAGGGAACAATTTCTAACAATGTGTGTATAAAGTTAAGAAAAAAAAAATTATATATAGGAAAGGAAAAACTTATTGAAAAGTTTTATGTCTCTTCTTCCACCAATTGTTCACGGTATAATGCAACAAGAAACAAAAATTTATATTTGCTTCTTTTTTTTCGACACGTTCTACATTCCTACACCCCTCGTGTATGACGTTACAATTTTGCTTCTTTTTCCTAGTGAAGATGAAAACTTTATATCTTTTTCTTAACATTGGCTTGCCGCTGTGGTATGCTGACAACAAATAACTCGCTTTTGAAATACTATTTGGTTTATACGCTTGTAATTCTTTTCATTTTTTATTTGTTTTCAAAAAAAAAGACGAATTCACTCAGTCGTTATTTTAACTAAAAAAGTTATTGGAATTATGTGAAGTCAAAATATTTTTTTTTGAGGAAAATTCTTGAAATCACATATCACATGTCACTGTTTTGTTAGTAGCTCTTGAATTGGAAAATTTTTAATTAATAGCTAAATATCGGAGTAGTTATATTATTATTTTTAAATGATATATTCTGTGAATTAGTTATTAATAAAATAAAAGGACAAAAATTAAAACTCCGAAGTAACACTCTAAAAAAAATCCGTAATGCAGGATCCGCGTTAGTTAAACGAATTCCCTCAGAGATACTACATTTTTCTAAAAATCGAATATTGCATTTTTAAATTTTGAGGAATTTGTAAAACTGATTAAAAAAAACCAAAATAATACCTTTAACAGATTATGTAATTTTCTAAAATATAAAAAGGTGTTCCATCCGGTACTTGATTATAATCTTTGTTTATGTTATGTTTGTACAAAATTATTAACACTAAAGTTTTCGACTAACCTAAATTATAACTTCCAGTAATAAATATAACATAATATATATACTACAGACTAGTGCTATAGTTGTAGTATATACCTACGTACTTTTATAGAGCACTATGACTATACTATATACGCTACAAGCTTTTATACTTTGTTATTTGTTGGTGTAAGTGTAGATGTACATATATGGGTGGGAGTGATAGGTGGCTTTAAGTATGACATATCTTTCGTTATCTACAAAACACAACTATTATTATCAAACATATTATGTGTTCTGTTTACAATGAATGTTGTAATTGGCCGGAAGACCTCTTTTCGGTCCGGTGGAAAACTGATAGCAACACCATAGCCATTTCAAACTATTTCCTTGTTTTCATACTTTTACGCGATTCTATAATTGTCGGGGTTTTAGTTTTTTGAAAGGTGATGTCATAGTTATATGTCGCTTTATGTTATCTAGAGGACGCCGTACATAATTAAACGTAACAGTACATAGACTATAACCAGCGGGCGATTAAGACGCTTATAACGATACCTCATTTGTCAAATTACGATAAGTAGTTTAGAAACTAGGTCCGAACCGATGAACATACGTACATATTAAAACACATAACCTTCGTCATTGTATAGTCGGGGAAAAAATGGCGGTTTAGATAAATTGTCATATAAACTTTCATCCTCTATTTCACTTCTTTAGGGGATGAATTTCAAAATATTCTTGTTTAAATGATACTTACAGTATAAAATCAATTTGTTCTCGAAATTTCAAACTTCTATCATAAGTTATTTAGGCCAGTAGTTGATATATCAGCCGGGACATTGTCTTTTATCCGCTATGAAAGCTTTCTAATTTTAAATAATATAAAAAAGAAACATTAAAAAGAATCATCAAAACCTAAGCTGTTGTTGAGAACTTCCAAAGACTGCCTCTTTTATATAACAACTAGCTGTGAACTACCCGCTTTGCTGGGCAACATCCCCACTTGCACCCCTCTCTCCACATTTCCTTGCGTGGGATAACAGTTTTGTAATGTACACGTCATGCTCTTTTATTTGATACCCCACTTAGGTATATTTGTAAATATTCGATAATTCCTTCCCACTTTCTCGCTACACCTTTCTACCCTCCGAAGGTTAAAAGTAAATAAAAACAATAGATCTTTGAAGCTGGTTGTATATCGTGTCAATATTTGAGCTTAATCGATGCACAACTTTTTTAGTTTTTTAAGCATATCCCTTTCAACCCCTATTTCAACCCCTTACTCTACTATAATATGGATGTATTATACATAAAAACCTTCCTCTTGAATCACTCTATCTAATAAAAAAAACCGCATCAAAATCCGTTGCGTAGTTTCAAAGATTTAAGTATACAAAAGGACATAGGGACATAGGGACAGAGAAAGCGACTTTGTTTTATACTATGTATTGATGTATTGATTGATGCGACTATAAGCTTGACTGCATTGTAAACATGCCATTCATCATATATTTACTTCATACACTCGTACATGATGTGAAAGTGTATACGTATGTTTTGATGTTGATGTTATAGTTCTTAATGATGAGGAATCAACTTTGAAATAATATTTTGTAGTTGTAGCAGATGTGTGAAAAACATTTGAACACAAATGAAAAATACAAATATATACCCTAACACAAACAGAAAAAAAAATTTTTAGTTCAGTTCAGTTTTAATTAAAAATATTTTGTTTCTACATAGCACAGACACTAGAGATTACAAGCTCACTGAAAATTTGGTTATATGTAGTTTATACGATGTTAAATAATAAGTTTAATAAATCATGTTGGGAAGATTTGGAAAAATTAATCGAAAAGTGTGCTTTAACTAAGAAAAAGTTTTATATAAAAGTTGTAGCTGATGTATTTCTACATGTTTTCGTTTTTTGTTCGACTAGCATCAAAGTAGGCTACCACGTACTAATTTTTCTCATGTCATTATATAACCTGTTATGCGTGGAACCCCAAATTAAAAAAGTTTTTCAAGGATAACTAGAAAACCCTATATTCAATCGAAAAAAGTATGATATTGCTATAAATCTGACCCTTAATTGCTTTTTATTTCTATAAGTATCCTACTTACCGAGCTATGACCATTAATTGAGTTTATTTTCGCCATAGCTCTTTCAATTATTTAACTACTCACGTCTAATACAGCTCATTTTGATTACGATTTTACAATTTATACAATAGGCTCATGAGCTTTTACCATATTATATTTCAGTTTTCCTTTCTTGAAACGTGAAATAATATGATTTGAGTTGTCATACAGTGTTGTCAACTTATTAGTTTTACCACTAAAACTAGTGGTTTTTTCTACCATTTTTCTACCTTTAGCGGGAAAATAATTTAATATTTTAATCATTTCTGGCAATATTATTGCTCTCTAGTTGTTTTTTAGTGGCTTTCTATCGCCTGTTTAGTGGGACTTAGAGTTGAAAGTTGGCAACACTGTTGTCATATTTCGGAAACTTTTGTTTTTTACACAATCGAAAAGTTATTGAATTTGTTTGTTATTTTATAAGCGTTATTCGCTTTTTCGATTGAAATATCAGTTTATATATTAGCATAAGCTGATGTGATAAAACGAATTAAAAAACGAAAATGAATAAAATGTCTTCAGATAACTATTCATTTTCCTAATTTTTCTCGCCACTCACAAACCGGGTAATTGAAATTATTATTCTGTATCCTGTCATGTTACCTATCACAAAATTTCATTTTCTTCTCAAAATTTTTGAACTGAACAAGAATATTTTACTTTATTTTCTGAACTATATTTTCTATAATTTTGAATGACTCTTTTCTTTTTAAAGTTTAATTTTGTTTTATGTTATTTTATTGCTTAATATATTTCTGAATTAAAAGTACCCGGAAACGTTTATAAAGTAATATTATTTGTTATTACTGATGCAAGAAATATTTGTTCTCGAATGAGCTTAGTTTCTATAAAAATTTCAATAAGAATCCCGGACGTTTTTATGCGTTTCCCAGTAAATTTCGCCTTTTTTTTTGAAACTTTAGTAAAATATTTACATTTTTTTTTTATATTTGCACTGAATTCCATTATAGAAAAAAGATTTCGGGCGTAAGTTGTTGGTATTTTCATTGTATTTAGTTTTGTAATTTAAAGTTTTGGCCTATCTCTAATTATTTGTCAATCTTATTTGTAAATCTATCTTTTTTGTCGAGATATGTGCAAATAATTAAAAAACTATTACGGATAGAGATAAATTTTTAGGGAAATGGAACTATTGCTTTTGTACTGATGATGGAATTTTGAAAAAATTTCTTCAAATATTAATGGATCCTACCTTCAAAATATATATTTAAATTTTAAGAATGGTCATTTTTGAAGGTAGGATTGATTTTCAAAATTCCATCATCAGTGCAAAAGCAGTAGCTTCATTTCCTTCGCTAAATTTAGCAAAATAAATAAATAACTGAAGCTTAAAATGGGCTGAATCCGTAGAATTTATGAATTTAAGCAATTTTATAAGCACAGGTCATGGATCTATGGAACCTACCCGTATTTAATGAAAATTAAATACCAGAGAAATTGATAAAGAAACTTATATGTCACATATATCGATTAACGTAATTCGGTTGGTTTTGGTGTCACCCAGTTTCCCATAGTATAGTATATTTCATTACATTCTACCAATCTACCAATTTACATAAATCTGTTTGTTTGCCCATAAATCAATTTATACAACAAAACCCTTTATTCTATCTAGAACATGATAATGAAACAACATCAACATTTGGTTTTAATATTATGGCTGATTTAAGTGTGGGATATTAAATCACACGAAAATTAATTTTACTATCAAAATAATGTGGCAAAAAAACCCGTTAAAAATTATATTTTGTTCGCATTTCTATCTAATGTCATTTTTTTATACCTTCTTAGAAATTCCTAAAATATAGACACAATCACGCTTCCACAAAATTTCTCTTTAAGAATTTATGATATACTAGTAAACATTTTCACTTGTCTATTCGTAAAGTGAGAATTCTTCAAATGATAAAAAAAATTTAGTCCGATCCCCTATTTAGTAAAATCTTCAGAGGTATCAATTTTCCTCAAAATTTCCATAACATTCTACAATATTCCGCTTTCTTCGTACTTTTCAATTTTCAATGAATTTTTTTCTAATAAATACAGAATATTCTGTAATATTTTCTTAGTCAAGAGTGTCATTTGTATTCCAAAATTTCCTCTGTAAAAGAGAATCGTGAAAAAAAATTTTGTATCCATTTCCACACTACCATTGAGGTAGGATACATCAGCGCGTTTTTTTTTACGTGGTATCCCCTATAGGCCTAATCCACGATCTTTTCCTTCTGTTTAAGTGCATCCGGTTACATTTAAACAGAAGAAAAAGATAGATAATTATCCAATTTGTCATGACCGGAACATGACAAATTGGATAACATTCTCGCATTTCCTAATAAAAAAAATCACAATCCCTAAATAGTGTCAGCCTTAATGCGGCATCACTTAATATAATTACAGGACAGGTATTCCTAAAATGTCAGAAAGAGATAAAAAAAAACATAAATATCTCTGGAAAAAAATTCAATTATTTTAAAAAGAAAAGGAATAAATAAAAATTGCTTAATTTACAATAACCTTTATGCATAAATATTTCTGAAGGTCCATTTGAATTAACCATATCAACCTAGTTATAAGTAGACTTACCCCAGAATGAAACCAATCCAAAATATCACAGGCTATAACACAGGCGAAAAATCCATGTAATCAAAATCATTTTTTCCGTACATTATCTGTCTAGATATACCTAACTCACTTTAAGTGATGACTGCGCTTTTTTGCATGTCCCGTCTCAACGTCATCATGAGTTGATACAATCCCCTATCGAGGCGCTTAGCTTGAAGACAGACATAACGAGAAAAAATTGATTTTTGACTACACAATTTGTCATAGTGTTATAACACATGCAACAAATCGAACGAGTTTTTCCTGAGAAACATCATACTAACCTTAGTTAGTCAACGTCGCTTCTCAGAATTTAGGGCAGACCGAATTTACAAATTTAAAATAATATATTTAAAAAAGAAAATAAAAAAAATTTAAAAAGAAAAATTAGGCAATTTTTCAACCCAGTTATAAGTAGACTTACCCCAGAATGAAACCAATCCAAAATATCACAGGCTATAACACAGGCGAAAAATCCATGTAATCAAAATCATTTTTTCCGTACATTATCTGTCTAGATATACCTAACTCACTTTAAGTGATGACTGCGCTTTTTTGCATGTCCCGTCTCAACGTCATCATGAGTTGATACAATCCCCTATCGAGGCGCTTAGCTTGAAGACAGACATAACGAGAAAAAATTGATTTTTGAATACACAATTTGTCATAGTGTTATAACACATGCAACAAATCGAACGAGTTTTTCCTGAGAAACATCATACTAACCTTAGTTAGTCAACGTCGCTTCTCAGGATATAGGGCAGACCGATTTTACAAATTTAAATTAATGAACTGATATTTAGAGTAAAATAAATTGAAAAAAACCAAAAATATCTCTGGGCAAAAAAAGTTAAAAATTGCTTAATTTGCAATAATATTTATGCATAAACAATTAGAGAAAGTTCTAGGATAGGATATGATAAAAAAAGATAATTCTAGGATAGGATATGAATTTTACAAAACACAAACACAGAATTATACAAATGACAATGTCGGAGATGAAAAAGCATAAATATCTCTGGAAAAAAATTCAATTATTTAAAAAAGAAAAGGAATAAATAAAAATTGCTTAATTTACAATAACCTTTATGCATAAATATTTCTGAAGATCCATTTGAGTTAACCATATCAACCTAGTTATAAGTAGACTTATCCCAGAATGAAACCAATCCAAAATATCACAGGCTATAACACAGGCGAAAAATCCATGTAATCAAAATCATTTTTTCCGTACATTATCTGTCTAGATATACCTAACTCACTTTAAGTGATGACTGCGCTTTTTTGCATGTCCCGTCTCAACGTCATCATGAGTTGATACAATCCCCTATCGAGGCGCTTAGCTTGAAGACAGACATAACGAGAAAAAATTGATTTTTGACTACACAATTTGTCATAGTGTTATAACACATGCAACAAATCGAACGAGTTTTTCCTGAGAAACATCATACTAACCTTAGTTAGTCAACGTCGCTTCTCAGAATTTAGGGCAGACCGAATTTACAAATTTAAAATAATATATTAAAAAAAAAAAATAAAAAAAATTTAAAAAGAAAAATTAGGCAATTTTTCAACCCAGTTATAAGTAGACTTACCCCAGAATGAAACCAATCCAAAATATCACAGGCTATAACACAGGCGAAAAATCCATGTAATCAAAATCATTTTTTCCGTACATTATCTGTCTAGATATACCTAACTCACTTTAAGTGATGACTGCGCTTTTTTGCATGTCCCGTCTCAACGTCATCATGAGTTGATACAATCCCCTATCGAGGCGCTTAGCTTGAAGACAGACATAACGAGAAAAAATTGATTTTTGAATACACAATTTGTCATAGTGTTATAACACATGCAACAAATCGAACGAGTTTTTCCTGAGAAACATCATACTAACCTTAGTTAGTCAACGTCGCTTCTCAGGATATAGGGCAGACCGATTTTACAAATTTAAATTAATGAACTGATATTTAGAGTAAAATAAATTGAAAAAAACCAAAAATATCTCTGGGCATAAAAGTTAAAAATTGCTTAATTTGCAATAATATTTATGCATAAACAATTAAAGATGGCTCATTTAATCTTAATTTACCTTTATTAACATAAACTTACTTAGAAACAAACCCGAAAATGAAATTTAAGATTTGGAATTCAAATGAAGGAAATAGATAAATGTCAAATAAATAAGCTATTCAGTGAATAGTAAAACACACACTCAAATTAATTATATTACTAAGAATAAATTATCACATGAGATTTAGAGAAAAAATAAAAATTTTACTTACCTGGATTTTGAACTGCATACCTGTCTAAGAGGAGTAGGACTCGCTATACTCTCTGCCACACGACTTGATGCTTGTTACAATTTAAACGGCCATAATCGGTGGTAAAACTGGACCAACCTAATGAATAAATATATTTTAGTGATAAATAATTAAAAATAATTTTATTATTAGTGTATGTACAAATATCAGCCAATTGATTCTCTGTAGGTATATGTTCAATTTTTAAATTATCTTTTTTTAATTCTGTTCGAATGAAATGGTATTTAATGCCAATATGTTTACTTCTTTTACTTTCCCAATTCTTAACTTATTGAATACTTGATTGATTATCCTCAAAAATTACTGGTTTAACGATAATATTAAAATATTCATTTTACAAACCGCAGCTAGCTAATGCGACAATATTCTGTTTTTTAGATTTTCAAAATATATTATTTCCAAATAATTGAAGGGCGTACATGCGTCAACGATAATAGTAGAGAAATAAAAAACAATATGGTAATGCGATAGTTTAAATGATTTCCTATGATTTAAGACAAGAAAAATAACCTGTTATCGAACTATTTTCATTGAATTTTAAGTTTAAAAAATTGACTAAAAGTAAGATTTAATATGGGACTAAATGGAAAATATAAATACGATATTTTTCTAAAATTATATCGATACCAATACTTTTTTTTTACAAGCTTTTACCAGGTAATAATTATTTAAACTTTTAATAGAATTTCAACAAAATTTCTATTAATTTAAAATTCTTTAAAATTTACATACTGTTTCCCTATGAACGCACGTAGCAAAACAGGTTCACGCATGTACGTGAACTTAAATAACATTTCATTCGATCAGAATTTAAAAAAAATTGATTATACACCTACAAAAAATGAACTGGCTGATATTTGTACCAAAGGTTTATCAAATCAAAAATTTCACAAATTTGCTAAGTCCATAGGAATCTGTTTTGTTTTAATTGAGCGGAGTGTTGAAATCAATTGAATACAAATTTAGTTTTATTTATTATTTTGATAGAATTTTTTTCGATATTTAGTAACGGAGTTGTTGATTAAAACAATAATATTAAAACATTTCATTAATATTATGAATGTTCAAATGATTGTAGAGTTATTTAGTTATTCATTTAAGGACGTACATTCATGAGACTTGTAAGTAGATAAATAAAAATAATTATGATGATAAAAAAGTTTAAATGATTTTGAATGATTTAAGAAAGAAAAAATATACAATTATATAAATTAATCGAAACGTAATTAATGTTAAATTTTAAATTAAAAAAGTGACAAAAATTAATCTTTAACATAGGTTTAAATGGAAAATATAAATCGATATGTCTCAAAAATTATACCGATAACTATACTTGAAACTTATCAGTTAGTAATTATTAAAAATTTTAATAAAATTTCACAAAAAAATTTCAAAATTATTTCAAATTTAAATACTGTTTCCATATAAACGTACATAGCAAAACAGGTTGATGAATGAACGTTCTTAAATAAAAATTATAATTATTAATATTAAAACTGTGCTTCTTGAGAATAAACGCAGGTTCGAAAAATTTTGAAATCAAATAAAAAAAAAACTTGTAGTCATACACTAATTATAAAAAAAATAATTCTAGAATATGATTTCAATTGGAAAAAAATTAACAAGTGATTCAAACATAACTTTTTTTAATTAATGTTAAAAGCTTTGTGTAAAAAAATATTTGGACAAAATATGAAACAAATTATTTCTAATATAGAATTTTACAAAATACAAAAAAAGAATTAGAAAAATTACAAAACAAATGTAAATTAAAACAAAAAACTTACTCAGAAACAAATTCGAAAATGAAATTTGACATTTGTAAGTCAAATGAAGGTGAAACACAAAGCACAAATGTAACCAACTGTCCACTATGAACGATGAAACACTACTGACCTAATGAATAAGTTTGATTGACCACACCCGCGGTAAAGCGCGGAAATTCAAATTAATGAAATTAATTTGAATAAATCATAACATGAAGTGCAGAGAAAAAATTTAAAATTTTTACTAGTCCGAGCCTCGAACCATAGAGCTTCTACTTCTCAAATTGTAGTCGCACTTGCTTAACACCAAGCCATAACACATCTTATATGATAATACAATATTAACATACATTATCGGTGATAAACTGTACAAACCCAATGAAAAACTTTGAGTGACTAACACCCGTAGGATTGTACCACAAAGTCAAAGTATATAGGAAAAAAAAATTTTTTACTTGAGCAGGTTTCGAACCCACGAACAATTATTACAAGTCGGACTCGCTATACACTCTGCCACATGGACATATATATGTCCACACAATTTAAACAGTCATTATGGGTGGTAAAATTAGATTAACCTAATGAATAAATAAAGTTGTCCCAATAATAAATGCGTAGTCAAATTAATTTAATTGATTTGCAAAAAATCATATTAAAAATTCATAAAAAAAAATTAAAGTTTATACTTAATCCGGATTTGAGTGAGATTCCTTCCAAACCGATACACATTAAGCCATTCGGATACTGTGTACTATTGACTATTCATAGACTATTTATTAAGAATTTTTGTCTATTATAAAATGTTCTATTACAAATATCAGGTTTTTCCTCGGTTTTACTACATTTATGTTGTAGTAAAACCGTCTCTTGTATGAAAAGTTTTCTTACAGATTTCACATGATTAATAATTTTTTTTCCACTGTAAATGATTAATAAAATGATTATCATTACATGTGATGAGTGTTTATGTGACTTAGATGTGTTGTAATTGTTGCGATTTTAACGAAATCAAGTATATATTAATAATAGACACAGATAAAAACTTTTAATCGTTTTCCTTAAAATGTGGTTTGATAAAACAGTTCCTACGATTCTGAAAAAAACCATACTTACTCAAAGAGTTGTTTTTGAAATTATAAATAGTAAAATAGGAAAATGAATCTAATTTCGCCTTAAACCTTGGTTATGCTGATGGGCACCAGAACCTTAGTGCTACTAATTCATTATTACTTTAGTTAGTACATTTGCAATAAAATTGGCTCCAGGTCTATGACTATAATCTAATCAGTAAAGGATTCGAATTATAAAATTCATTTGAACCACTCTGCGTGAAAGCAATTTGTATCAATAAAATAATTTCATAAAAAATATTAAAACACTATTTTTGTTTTAAAATGAAAATAATTTAATATATCGAATATTTAGAGAATCAACAATCATCAATTTACGAAAAAAAAAGTACAATATGAAACATGATAACAAAACAGGAGTCTATTAAAAACAAAAATAAATATATTATTATTTAAAAACAAATAAAAATAATAAATTAAAATATTGTTTATGAATATAGATGGCGTATTAAGCACTCGACATATTATTTCAATAAAATATTTATTTATAATAAATATTTATTTTTAATTGAGAATTTTATTGTTTTTTTTAAAAATATTTGTGGTGAATTTTGTTTATTACTACTAATACTAATTATCTATTTTGGGAATAATAATATTATTATAATCCTAATTATTAATTTAAAATAAATAATTAATTAATAATTACAATAAATAATTATAATAATAATTCTTATGAAAAGTGTGTTGTGTACAGTTTAATTAAAATATAATAATATAAAATAAAAGTTCACGTGTGTACCAATATTGTTTTTAAATTTATACACAAAAAAAAAAAAAAAAAAAAATAAATAAATAAAAAAGTTTAATTAAATAATTATATTTGTTGTAATTAAAAATATTTTTGAGTGTTTATTGTGTGGCATGTGCAGCTTGTGTCGTGCTTTTTGTAATTTTTTGTGCTTATTGTGAAATTAAAAACGAAAGTTTAAATTTTTGTGCAAAAGTATGTAAGTCAATTTTTGAATTTGTTCATTTTATTATTACTTTTTTTACAAATGCAATTCTTGATGAAATTACTTGGAAAACCATTTTTTTTCTTATAAAATTGTAATAATATTCATCTGTTGAACATCTCATTTATCAAACAAACCGTGGATATTTGCTTTAACTATTATTCAAACAAAAGAGCAAACTAATTATTTTCTAATTGCCACTTTTCCGTTACTAATTGGAAGTTTAAAGTCGCTTTTCTCTGCTAGAACGAAAAAGACAGCAAATATTTTTGATTATTGAAAAATTATACGCGAATAAAATAGTTGCCCTGAAATGTCAAGTAGTTGAAAAAAAAAATCAAAACTAACATGTCATGTTGATTTTGTAAGAAATTAAATCGTAAAATACTAGTTTTTCAAAAAATTGCACTTGTAAACTATTACTGTAAGTGTCATGATCATCATCGAAAATTGTATTTTAATTCCAAGCAGTACAGGATTCTGGGATTTTTATAAATAGAATCTTTACTTGGAATATCTATAAATATTTTTGTACTAAAAAATTACGAACTGAATTCCGACAGATGAAAAAGTTATAACTCCTGACAATTTTGTTAAATAATTAATACAATTTTCGATATGATATAAATTAATATTTCTTTATAAATATGTTGAACAATTTTTTTCGTAAATGATTGTCAAAATAAAACTTGATTATCAAGAAAAAAAATTTTTTCTACTAAACTTATGGTAAACAATTTATCGAAAGTTTTGTTGTTTAAATTGACTTAACCACTTAGTTTTTGTTTTGCCCCGTGGGAGATTCGTATAAAATAAACCATAAATGTCTACGTGAGGGGTTTGAAAATATCCTCATAAAGTTTTATTAAATTATCTTCGAATATTTATTTTTTCAATAAAATGGTGGTTTATTATTTTCCGGATGATAAAATTTTCATTGTATTTTGTGAAAATATCGTTGTGAAAAAAATTGTTCAAAATTAGAAATAAAATTTATTATTTATAAATTTATTAACAAATCGAATTTTCATGTACAATAAACAATTAGTGACAATAATGAATGAGCAAAGTCTAGGTCAAAAAAAGGTGTGAGTGTAAATTAATTGCATATTTTTTATTAAAAATTTGCATATTCGAGCAGGTATCTAATATGTTTATTTTATGCAATAATATAATTAATTGTATATTTATATAATCATGTTGAATAAATGACAAAGCCCATGCTACTATATTTGTCAAAAAATTTATTTATATACCACTAGTTCGATTTACATCTAGGCATATAAATATCACGATTATGACGTTGACCCCCACTCTCTGCAGGTACAAAACAGAATGTATATTATATAGCTTAAAAGATATCAAAGCCACGATACAAGTCACTTTTGTAATTTTATATAACATTTATAATACCTCTTACTTAGATGCGTTGTTTATCGCATGTACTCTGCCATACTCGTGATTGTTATATGCCTAGATGTAAATCGAACTAGTGGTAAACGCCAGTCAAATTCTACATGAAAATCGAAAAACGCGATGTAAAGCTGCTTTTTTGGTATACGATTTGGACTCTTTAGGAGACTGTCGAGGCGGGGGTAGTAAACATTCTACCTCGGTCGAGGCCGAGGCGAAGATAGGGTAATGTGAACCAAAACCTTGCCTCGTCTCGTACCTCGTGAAACACCAAAAAATAAACTCGTACTTAGTGTTTAGTTCAAAGGGTCGGGATTCACATTCCTGCTATCGATTTGGCACACAATTTGTAAGTCAAAATTGCCTCAAAATCTTATTTACGAGACGGAAGTCAGTCAATCATCAGGAATTGAATGACGCTTTAAACAATGAGTTGTAAATTGGAATTATCGTTTACATTAGCTTTCAATAGTAATATATAAGTGTTTTTCTAGGACAAGTGTATTTAGAACAGGATTACTTATCGTGTCCTATATAACATATTATACCTTGGGTAGGTACATTGATCTCTAGAAACTTAACACTAAATTAAATCTTTCTTTTGGTTCTGTATTTCGCTATTGATATAAAATGTGGGTTTGGGAAGAGCATTTGTATATAATATGTTAGTAACCACAATTTATTGTACGATATTTGGGTAAAATACCTTAGCTTAATGAATGCTCATATAATATCTCACACTAACTGATTAACACTATACTGATACGATACGATACGATATATATTATTAAAACCAAAACTATTTTGGGGTTGATTTGAACACGTTGAACATGACATTGTTATGTTTAATAATAATATATACACGTATACGAACAAATATCAACACGTACATGTCACTTATACAACGTGTTCTGTTATTGACTGCAGAAACCTAGCTTCACAAAATAAGCACATCAAGAGCAACAAAAAAACTCTTTTCCAAATTTGGAACTGAGGCCTAATTTGGGAGATACGGGTATGGCAAAAATTGATACATTTGTTCTTTTACTCGCTATCATTCGAAAACCAGTAGATAATGATAATCAGTAGATATTAGTTAGTTTCACTTAATAATGAAATGGATTTTTTTTTAAAAGTATAAAATTTTTTAATTGGAATTGGTCAAACTGTTCCACTTTTTATATTTTTATTCTATTATTGTGACAAAATAATAATAACTAAAAACATTGAATAGTTCCTCGGATACGATTCCAGGAACTAGTTCCTTTTCGCTCTGGAAATGTTCCAGTTTCCATCCTTAACTTTTCTGGAGCTACCAACCTCTACCACCCTGTAGATATATAATATACATACTAATAACAACAATCTTAAATGCATTATGGGAAATGTGAAGTGAATTATTGCCTTGCAGCTCCAACAACATTGCTCCTGTAATTATAGTAGATGGAAACGCGACGGCAATAGCGACAGTTTAAATATGATGTTAGTTGACAGGCTAAAGTAATGTGCTAGCTTACATATTACTAAGTGTATTAAGTGTAATATCACTAATAATACAAGAGATATTTAAATTTAATGCATTACATAAACCTTAAATATTTATTATACTTCGATAGTGAAGGTAAAGGCTATACTTTGATATTGAACATCTTTGAGGAATATTTCCTATTTAGCAGAATTCTTGAGTCAAGTATAAATCTTCTGAAAGCCTTGTTAACCTAATGATAATAACCAAATTTATACTTGTGAAATTACTCAATTGCCAACATTTCGTCAGCCTTGCCCTTATATAGAAGGGTAGACCGGAGCTAAATGAGCAGGTTTTGATGATAAAAGTTGTAGATATTAATTGACATCATATTTATTTGAAACATATATCGATAGATAGCCAATCTCTTCCAAAAAAAAGTTTTTTTTAGACTAATTCCGATATTTCTTATAGTTTTGGAGACAACTAGCTTTAAGTGACGATGGTCGTAGTTGCTCAACTTACCACACTAGTAGGATAAATTGGTAGAGATTTAATAGAGATTTGTCCACCAAGACCAAAAAAGGCTAATTTGAGCAATAACCGAAGAAAATTTCAGCTGTTATAAAGGCATTCCAAAAAGTTTCAAAAAATGTAAAATGTGTTAGACATGTGAAATGTTCCTCATTCCATTCAAACCGTCTAAAATTGTTTGGGTAAATCTGTGGTAAACGTAAGATCTGTGGACATCTGAATAAGTTCGGTCATAATTTGGTCTAAAAAATATGGTAATATTATAAATGATGAATATCATTGTATATAAAAGTATCCATAACTCTGTTTATAATAAGCAGTCATACTTGAACAACATAGCAACACAATTTCTCATCATTCTAGTACAAGAATAACAACATACATTCACATTGAGTACTAGAGTGCTGCATTAGACTTTAGGTAATTAAGGTTATACGTACAGTACAGTTAGATAGATAGATATATACGTATATAGTTAGAATATGTTATTGGGTTTGTGTTATCAATTGAGGGCAAATTTGAGGTTATCACTGCACTTGACATCTGCTAGGCGTTTATTCATACACTTTCAACTAACAAATGGGAATTCATGATGACGTTCTGTTAGTTATGAAGATGTTAGGTTGGTTGGGTTGTTGCTTTGTGATTGTTTGAGTAACTCTTCATGTCATTCAATGATACGATGATGATGGCACTAACTCTGGTCTGGTACACTACACCAAGTAGTTTGTTTCAAAATGTTACATATTCTACAAGATAGGTATGTAGTGTAGTAGTCGTGTCATTTTAGCATTTCATAGAGAATTTTTTGGTACCTCAACCTATCGAGCCAGTTTTTTTTTTTTTAAATGATCAGGAAGGTCCGTATATCGAAATCTACATCTAACTTTTTGCCGCTAAAATAGCTTTGGTTTTTGCTATGGGCCAAATAGGCCAATCATTAGAATCCATTTATGAGGTGATTTTTGAAAATTTTAAAATCTTGAAAATATGGGTCGGAAACGTATACTCAGGGGTTTTCGGGGCCTCTAATCACTATTCCGAAATCAGAATTTCGATATAATCTCCCTCTCATGGAAAATTTACCTCGCTGGTCCAAAATTGCAATATTCTGTAAGTATTCAACAAAATGGATCAAAAAAGTATACTCAGGGGTTTTTGAGGTCACTGATCACGATTCCGAAGTTAGAATGAAGATGTACCCCAATCTTCTGGGGTTATTCGCCCTCGCTGGGCGAATAACGGGTAATAATAATAATAACGGGTAATAATACGACAAAATGGGCCAAAACGGTATACTCGGGGGTTTTGGGGTGACTGATTACGATTCCGAAGTTATAATAACCCCCTTCACGGTGTTTTTCGCTGTTTGTTGACCTAACACTGCAATAGGGGAGGGGAGGAGTATATCGAAATTCTGACTTTAAAAACCCCCAAATGTACGTTTCTGGCCTATTTTGTTGCATATTTTCAAGGTTTTGGAATCACCTATTATAATAATGGGCTTTTTTGGCCCATAGCAATGGCCAAACTTTCTAGCGGTAAGATGTTAGATGTAGATTTTGATACATGGACCTTCCTGAACATTAAAAAAAAAGCTTGCCCGATAGGTTGAGGTACATAAAAATGATTCATTTTACCCTGTTTTGATCTAAAATGATTCGTCTATAGGTAGGTATTTACATCTTTGTTTTGTAGATCTATCTTTATCATATGTCAGCGATATCTTTGATAAGATATTATTTATGTTCGTTTTAATGATGATTTAATTTATATCATTATATTATTAATTATAATTATGGCTCTTATTAATTACTTTTATTATCGTTTTGCTTATCAATAGATGAATATATCAACTTGATATATAGTATACCTTAATCAAATTCAGTAAAACGTATCATAAAGATGAAATATCTTAAATAATATCCATGATTTTTGTATACCGGATGTTCACGGAAGCAGTAGCAATAAACGATTTTAGTAAATATTAAAAATTACATTTTTGGATTAGGACTAAAGCTAAAAAAAATTATAAAATTACACTCAGTTAGTTGGTACTCTAAGCAATTTATTAATGATTATTAGTTTTCCAAATTCTGGCGACATTCGACCGAAAGCTTTCCATATACAGTGATCCGGGATCGTTTTTTCATTTTTAAAATCCTTAACTTCCACGGGCGTAGAATTTTGGCACCATATATAAGCAAAATCGCTGATTACGTTAAGATTTTGCGTAAACTATCTGAAGTTTTGGGAGCTATCTATCGCAAAAAAGGAGAAACTTTGTACGACGGTTAGACCAAATCAGCCGTTTTCGAATTTAATTGTATTTGATATGCTATTGAGAGACATCAAATAAATTTCTTAAGAATGTGCATAAAATTATATAAACTAACTTTTACAAAAAAGCAATTGGTTTTTAATTTCGTTTTGTATATAGATACTAAATTTCGACCATAAAAATTAGACACTTAAATTATTTTGTTTCACTAATTATATTTGTGTTCTCTGTCCAGATTAGTAAGAATAAGGAAAGAGATAACACATGTATAATTAGTACCTTCTGGATAATTGTGTGTTTTTAATGGCAAATTAATAATGCAAACTTATTGCATATCCCTCGGTTATGACGCCGTACTAATTGTCAATGTTAACTCTACGTCAAGATTGATATCAAATGTCTCACACATATCTCGTAATTGCCTGCACAATTAATAAACCTGTTGCAATACAAGGTGAAACAAAAACAACACCTCTTGGACTTTTGTACTAAATTCGTCCTCTCAAATCTTTTCGAATGTTTTTTTTTTTTCAATACTAAAAGACAATGATTTTATTGACAACAAAATTATGAGCTTGTATAAACATGAAATTTGTTTTTACACATTCCAATGTATATTATTAAAAATATAGTTTTATGTAACCTTATGACTTCTCCTTAAAAAGACGCCTTAGACTAGCTAAAAACCCTGTATAAGTATATTTGCTGTAGCATAAAGCGTGAACATTGAAAAGCTTGAGTCAATTTAAACGCCTGCATTATTAAGAAAGGGTTTAAGATAGTTGAAACAAGTAAACAAAAAGACGTTTAATTTATAACGGTCAATTTGAGTGTGAGGACCAAAACTCATGTCTTATCATCAACTACACCAACCGACAGCCAGTTAGAATATTTGTGTGTAAACTAACGCTTAGCGCCTGGAATAAGAGATATCAACTAAAATAGTAATAAACGTTCAAATTTTAATTCGATTTGATCCAATGCGATAGAATTCTACATACATTAATTATTCTCTACATGATGTGTTGCTTGGTGATGTTTCTAACGTTACACGTATGTCATTTAAGTCAGACGCTTCACGTATGAATTCGACACATTCAATCACATACAAACACTATGATTCTGAATGTAATTGATTTTTAATATGTATCGTAACTGTCGTCAGTCATGTTATCTGATATATTCGATTTATTGAAAATGTGAAATTCTTATTTTGTTATAGAATTTTTTCCATTTCAATTTATATGACATAAATATAGGAACGATTTAAAAATAAAATAGCATCGATTACTTTTTTCTTTTAATGAGATATAAAGCGTATTGTTATCCGAAAGTTTGTTCATTTTTCGCCAACAAATTGATTTACATGGATATGATTGACATTAAAACGTTATTGAAGACGAGAAAATTGTACCATTTTTTGAAAGAAAAAAAAAAAATTAATATAGCACTTTTTACTGGTTTTTTAAATTTTTTTGTTTTAATGTCAAATGATACTTATGTTAGGCCCGTCATTAAAATCAAAGACCATTTTATATCCCCCAGTTTTTTATATTCATTGCAAAGAACACATAAATTCGCTTAGACTACACAGCTACTGTGCGCGTGGAAATTATTTATAATATTACTTTTTTAATTAATTTATCTGTTTTTAATTTAAAAGATAAAACTTTTTTATACAATACTAAATAACATATCAAAATACTTTCTCTATATCCTTTTCAATAATTTTGACATAGAATTAATTATATTATTTTATTTCCTATAAAACAATTAAAAATATTTTAAGTAAGAAGTAGAAACAGAAAAGTAGGTAGGAAAAAACATGAGAGGAAAGAGGACTTTTTATAAAATAAATTCAAAAGAGAAGAATAATAGAACTATTTAATTAGTAACTGCCGCAGGTAACTTATAGTACAAGTAAAACCAACTCTCTACTGTACAGTGCTACCGTACGTATCTTTATGAATGTATTATATCTAACTAATTATATACAATGAAAATTATTTTTCTTTGTTTTCTTTGTTTGATGTATAGATAATTGTATATGGGTGCCTTCATTTGTAGGTATATATACTAAATGTATGTTTTATCACAGTGCTAGAATTTTAAAAATTATTTTGTATTAATTATAGTAATTTTATTCTTATTTCAACATTTTTACGGCATGCAAAAATAACTTTCACTTTTAGGGAGAGAGAAACATTATTTAAAATTTTTTTCCGTAGTTACACAACGCAGAGTTTCTGAGATATCGCCATATTTATCTCAAAAACTATTCGACCAGTCAACAAATGCACCCGATTTTTGTACTTTTTGGGTCAAAATAACCTTATATACTAAGTTTTATCGAAATTGGAGATAACAAAAATTTTTCGATTTTTTGCAATTTTTTTAAGGGGTTCAAAAAAAATCGAAAAAATCGAAAAAATCGAGAAAAATTTTTGGAAGCCAATTTTGATAAAACTCAGTATATAAGGTAATTTTGACCCAAAAAACACAAAAATCGCGTTTATATCATGATTGGATGCGAAATTTCGGAGAAAATCGCGATTCGAATGCGATTTTGGTTGATATTTCCGGTACTAAGCATTCAATCGTAAAATAAACACGATTTTTGTACTTTTTGGGTCAAAATTACCTTATAAACTGAGTTTGATCGAAATTGGAGATAACAAAAATTTTTCGATTTTTTGCAATTTTTTTAAGGGGTACCCCTTCAAAAAAAATCGAAAAAATCGAGAAAAATTTTTGGAAGCCAATTTTGATAAAACTCAGTATATAAGGTAATTTTGACCCAAAAAACACAAAAATCGCGTTTATATTATGATTGGATGCGAAATTTCGGAGAAAATCGCGATTCGAATGCGATTTTGGTTGATATTTCCGGTATTAAGCATTAAATCGTAAAATAAAAACGATTTTTGTACTTTTTTGGTCAAAATTACCTTATAAACTGAGTTTGATCGAAATTGGAGACAAAAAAAATTTTTCGAGTTTTAGAATTTTTTTTAAGGGGTACAATAAAAATCGGGAAAAAATTTTTTGTTTTGAAATTTGATGAAACTAAATAGTTGCGGTAATTTTGATTCAAAAAGTATAAAAATCACGTTAATTTAATGATTGGACCTATAGAAAGTTACAATGCCTGCGATTAATTTGGGCAAAACTTCATTTTCAAAAAATTAAAATCAATAAAATTGTGAACAAAAGGGAGAATTGTGAACAGAAGGGAGTCGGGGCTATACCGTGATAGTCTCTGTTAAAAAGGACAAAATTGCCCAACAAAGGAGGCGGGTATCTGCTAGTTAATTATATAATTAACAATTTACTGAGTGGGTTGTTATTTTTGATTATTTTTAACGTTATAAATCTAATTAATGGCCAAATCCATAGACGCGAACTATTTTTTACACAATAACACTACATACAATTGAATCATTTTCTCGGGCTGAAAGAAAGCTTTTTTTATATTGTTAGTTTGTATAAAGACGAAGTCGTAGCTAGCTCTAGCATGAGCTTTACATATACAATTGTGTTGATAAAAGCTGTGTGTTGTGTTAGAAGCTGTGTATAGAAAAACTTGCATAGTCATTACATATCTATTATTACTATTCTTCCATATCTTTTTATATACTTGTCTAACATATAAATTTATATAATTTTTTATCTTTATTTAATTTTTAGTTTTCTATTATCATATGTAAAAACACATTTTTGTTTTATAACTGTCAATATTTTTTCAAATGAATTATGATAATATTCTTTTCCTTTAATTATCATTATTCGTTAGTTAATTAAATAATAATTAGGTCAGAACAAATTTAAATGTACTGTGGGAAATGAAATTTTTGCCCCCTGAAAGATATATTTACAAATAAGGATTCAAATCACTTTCTGCATCCCAAATAAGAGTTACATTTAAATATACGCAAACTTTTCTTGTATTTATAAAAAAAAATTCGTATGTCATTGAATTTTGTAATATAAAAACAATTATGCTTAATTTTATTCTTGCCTCCAGAACTAGATATTTAATGCATTTAATGAATTTTTGAAAAAAATTATATCATGGTTCAACGTCGCGTAATGCTAGCTTATGAAGTTTATTTTGCCCCTAGTACTAGACATTTAATGAAAAAAATTATCTATAATTCAATTTTTATGTACTGAAAATATTTCACCCTCTGTTCGGAGAATAATTACATAGTTTATTTATTTTGACTTTTAGTAATAAAAATAAATGATCGATGATTATTGACAGAATAAATATTAAACAACATGTGTTAAAATAATTAAGGGAAACAAAAATTATTAGGGATTTAGAGATGTGACGTTATGATGGCTGGATAACTAGCTTGGTGTTAATATCTGATCATATATACAATAAATTAAAGAATAAAGATACACAAACGTTCAAAAAAATTACAAAAATACGACCTGCTGAATATTAAGGATGTATGAGCATGGTAGTGGGGGCACAAATTTAAAAATAGATATTTTCAATTTTGATGATAAATTTATATTATTACTTGACGATATAAGACGAAAAGTAAGAATAAAATTTTTCAATATCTGGCTTAATTTTCAAAATATCGAAAATTGAAAATTTTGTTTAATTATTTAGCTTTCGATATTTCGAAAACCAAGACACATATCGAAAAATTTTATTCTTATTTTTCGTCTACATTCATGAAGTTATAACAAAATTCATCATGAAAGTTGAAAATAAGATAAAATTAATAATTTCAAGCTTTAATCTACCCTGCTCTTACATCCCTTATATGGACGGTGACACTTAGTTTTTTTCTTTTCTAATTCATTGCTAATATGTTTACTTTCTATTAAAAAGTTTTTTTTCGACTTCCAAAATATGTCGTTTTTTGAGATTCCTCCATAAGAGCCAATGTATTTTATATCGATTTTTAATGACTTTTTTCTTAAAAATTTGCACGGATACCTAAGCTGAAATTTTAACCACATATTCTTTGAGTAAAAGACTACTTACAAACTTTTGAGCCTTTAAATCAAACATTGTTGTCGTGCTCATACATCTTTAAGCATACATGGGACTAGCATTAATCTACAAAGTGGATCATTATAATCTATAATGACTAATAACTCGTTTTGTAGATAATCAATAAAAAAATAACATCAAAATTGTAGAGTTTGATGGGAGACATCATGTTCTGACATCAGATTGGACTTAGTTCTTTGGATTGCTATATTAGCCAGTTAGGATTCTAAACGGTAAGAGATAGAATAAATTTTAAAAAAGTTGATCCTCATAAAAAAATAACTTATTTCAACCAAATCATTTTTTCGAAAAACGTCAGCTTTGTCAGGAAATGCGACTTAAAAATATGTCATTCTTGCATTTAATCGAAATAAAATACGCTTCAAGATTGTCGATAATTGTAGGTCCAAGTTATAAACACAGGCGGATACCAGGAAAACATGCCAAGGACCCCTGGGTATCCATCATCAAAGGTTGACTGCAATTTTGTGAACCATAGCAGATTTAATATAAATTCGATGTACGTACACACACACAGGTGATATATAATAAAAATATCCACTAGGGATTACATAATCAACTGTTATTATTCCCTGATCAAATTGAATTAGGTAGTTTATTTTTGCACCAATAGTATGTAGCTTGGTTGGTTCTCTGCTCTTTAGTGATGATGAATAAATATTTTTATATTATCACAAGTTGTTATCGTATTTTTTACACACACACACACACACACACACACACACACACACACACACACACACACACACCCACACAGATACACTATGTATAAATAGTCAACAGGCATCGGTATTTTTTGTTACGAAAATTTGATTATTAATTATTTTATGGATTAACATTATTTATACATTTTTTATACTAATAAAGCATACAGTAGTTTTGTGATTATTTTTAAAAGCTTTACAATTGATTTCTCAAATACTTGATATTCTAATTTTCGGAATCTTCGAAATCGCCTAGCATAATTTTATACCTTTGCAAAGTAATTTGACTAATACGGACTGATCAGAGGCCTTGCATTTTTCTCTGAGATATGTGGATATTATATTCTTATTTTTATATATTCGTATATAAGAATAAGTATATAAAAGAAGGTTGCATATCAGAAAAATTTTTCTAATTTTATTAAGTAACTTCATTCCTGCAATTCCAACAACACTCGAAAAATAAAATTATATTTTTTAAAATTTCTTTAAGTTTCTGCTCACCTTGCCAAGTTAAGTTTACAAGATTCTGTTCACCTTGCCATGTGAGTACCTACGCCCTGTCACGGGGCCTTGCAAAAGTTTTTTTATATTAATGCTTATTTGTTTTAAGTAAAAACTATCTAAGCGTTTGATCAGGTATTATTAAGCAAAATAAATTTTTGTTGAAGGGTTCATTCGGCATTGTTCGACATTCGATCAGAGGCCTAATGAGCCAATGATTTTGTGAATTCATTGAAATGAACATGATCGCAAGCAAAAGCTTTATGCACGCCCATGACTTCTTTATCCACGCCCATGAGATGAGAACTTCTAATGTCCTTTTTGCGGGAGATGCATCATGAGAAATATTAAATTTAATTTCCTTTTTTTCACATTTTAGAAGTTAAAAATTTGCTGATATACGTGTGATAACGCTTTATTAACGTACTTCTACGATTGCGTAGCTCATGCTACGCATTCATTTTGCATACGTACATTAATAAAGTTCTTTTTACACTTATATCATAAATAGCTAGCTACTATAGATGTAGTAAATATATGGTAGAAACGCAATGAAATAATGAAGTATATCAGTTTATATGTGTTATATGTATATACTTTGCATTTATTTGCGCTCCCACCATATTTATTAAATAGATTTATTTCAATTCTTTAACAAAGTTATGTCTTATTTTGTTGTGAAAACTGCTAATATTTTATTCTAAAAATAATCAAGTTGAATTTCAATATAAGCTTAAAAGCTCTGTGTACTTGTATTCCTTGGTAGTATTTATATTTTTTTGTATTTGATACATATAGAGCTTTTGTATGTATGTACAATGCATTATGTTAAAACCATAAATATGTAAATTTTCATTTGGTTCAAAAAAAAAAAAAAAATAATAATAAAAAAAAAAATTGTTCTAATAAAAATTTATATTAATGAACAATGCAATGCATACAATATGGATTATAGAATCGTTTGCTGTCAAAAGCATACGTTTGTCTAATAACTCTTTTTTTTCGAGTGTTCATGTACCAGAATATTAATTTACTTTAGCAGAATATGAAGCTAAAATATTTTGAAAATTATGGAAACGTACTAGTCGAAAATTCGATTTTATTAAACTTTTCAACATTTTTTAGGGGCATTTTTGGACAATTTTTTCAATCTGAAACCATAAGATTTCGGGGGTATGATTTCGTGACTAACACACTCACGAAACTTCGTGAGGGGCTTCATTTCAGTGTAACCTACAACATTTTTACTAACGAAAACTTTGGAAATTGGGGTGTTAGCATAATAAAACATATAGTTGTTAAACTGACATGTTTAAGGTGTAGGTCTGAGAAAATTGCTCATGAAATATGTAGGCCAGTACAAAAATGTGGGGCCGTTTGGGGTGACCTCCACCCCCAACATGCCGGGAAAACGGAAATTTTATTTTCAAAAAAATTAGGACACCGCACCAAAAACCAACGAAATGAGCAGAGATAAATGATGGAGGTAAATGAAGTGAAATTGTATAACGCAATAGTCTTTGTAGTTATAATTGCAGTTGCCCATCGAAGCAGGTGGGTTAACTGCTAGTACAGTTTGATGTTTAACATATTATTATTTAAATCAAACCAAGGCCTTCATTTTAAAAATTGCAAATATTTTGAATTTTTTAAATTTATTGTAGCATTCGTTCATTAATTAATAATATTTTTATTATCTATCTTGTATAATGTAAAATGTATTATGTTAAATGAACATGATGTTTATGTTATCATCATGTTAAAAATATTACAAGTATTCATGTTTTCAGCTAGGAGGCGTCCGTCACTGAATTGATGCAGTAAACAGCTTTATTTCAAAAACATTGTATTGTTATAATGCTAGCATATTTATCGTGGAAAATTATTCAGAATCATCAGAGGATAAGACAAATTTTAAATTTTACATACATAACATCCGCTTAAGGTTACACTTTGATCCACCAAGTAAATAATGGGTAGGTCTTTGGAATCAAATAAAACATGAATGTAGAATATCACATGATATAATTTTACCGCAATCGGGGATAGAATGAAAGAGAAATGTAATTTTTTAATCTCGTTTGTTTTAAACACCACTAATTATATTGCGAATTATTTTTATATGTAGATCTATGGCAACACGATTACATGCCTCTTCCGTTGGTTTTCGTACCATGTTTTTTAAATCATGAAGGATCCTTTGCCATACTGTGTCAAAATTTCTAGTTTTTCACCCCCAAACTAAAAAAAAGGGGTGCTATAAGTTTGACCGCTATGTGCGTGTGAACTGATTTTGATTTTTTTTTTTTTTGGTCTCGTTTGAAAGATAATTTAATGGAGAGTGTTCTTAGTAAGGTTTCAAAATTGCAAAATTGACGATGATGTTCAAAATCGGTTCAATTTGGAAAATGCTTTAAGAAAAAAGGTAATTTAATGGAGAGTCTTTATAGGTATGTCTAAAGTGCGAGTTTCGGGTTCCGTATCCGAAAAAATGTGTTTTTTATATTTTGTAAATTCCACTTGTCTAAGCACTCGATTTGATAATGCTCCCAAAATGTTTTTTTCCACAAAATTCCAGTCTATATTATAGATAATAAGACTTTTTCGTCTATAAGTATTATCTCACGCACTTAGAGCTTTTTTAAGTTGACCAGTTTCACGAACTACGTAGCTGATGATATATTTACAAAAAGCTAGTTAGTATTAGAGATATGTACTATACCATACAACATTCGACCGTAAACCACTAATTATTACATTTTAAACTGATTAAAATTTATAAATACCCAACCACACATACATACATACGAATTTCATAATTTCTATTTGGTTGCACGATTATCATCATCAGAGAGTACAGTTTTGTGTATAAGTGCTATAGCATACCATACCATATCATATATATACATAATTGTACAGATATGATAAAACAACCCTTATAAATATGGTATACATTTTAAATTATGTAAATTTGAAATTCAAATTAACGAAAAATATCAACAATATTTAAATTTCCATAAAATTATCATAAAATGTTTGTAATATGATTTGGATTTTTAGTTTTTATTTAGGTAGTTATTCGAATTTATAAAGTGCCTTAAAACATATTTGAAATGTTAATAAATACCTAATTTAAATGTATTTAGCAAAATGAATGATTGATTGATTGATTGCATCGACCATGGATCGTGAGAATGTTAATAAATAATTGTAATTTTTATTAGGAATAATTAATGATTGCTTAATTGACTTTCTGACTGTATTGAACATGGTTTTGTGGTTTTTTCGTTTACCGGTTCGATGTGTAATGAATCGAGTATTTTTCTTCAACTTTTCTAAGCATCCGGATTACTGCAATTCTTTATTAGGTACATTGACGTAGCTGTAATGGGTTCAATTTCTTATACGGTATGTTCTAATGGCATTTCTGGAAACAAAAATAGTTGTATGCCCGAAACCGGGTAACCAAGGTGAAATCCCTAATTAAAAATGTATGTGCATACTTACGATCATTAAATTATCTTTTTCTTTATAGCCTTCTTCAAACTGAACCAGTTTTGACGTACTCTTCGTTAGTGGTTAGGGTACAAAATCGTAAACTCGCACTGGAAACATGACTAAGAACATTCACCATTAAATAACCTTTCAAGAAAAAAATCAAAAAAACTTTTCAGTCGGTTTTGGGAAATATTTTTTATTTCGTATCTTTTAGTGATTTTACTTGGGACTACTGTAGCTTAGATTGCTCTTTTTGACTATAAAAGTTATTTTCAACTTCTAGCATTCGTAACGACGTATAGTCAAGAAGGTTATCGCTTTGATTGGACTCACTATTAAATTCTCAGCCGTCACTCTTTTATTATCCATTTTTTATTTATTTTTTCAATATTCAAAAAGAAAAAATAATGCATAATTGGTTGCTAAATGATTAAATAATATATGAAACAAAACAAGTCATTTGATAAAATACTGTTGATAATTGTTATATTTTTAACAGATTAAAAATTTTTAACCAAACAGATTTTAAACAGAAATTTACATTTAAGTATTTAAAATTTGCATGAAAATTTCATTAACTACACTCATCATTAAGGGTGTAGAATGGGGGTAGTATTCCATCACTAAGGGAGTAAGGAAACATTGGGGTATACTTTTTGTATACAAATGATCATTATTCTCTGAAAAATGCGTTGAATGTGAGACTAGCCAGATCAATAACTTCTATAAACCGTATAATGTATTTTCTCTGTTTCACCCGCGAGTATAGGAAATTGTCTTACAGACTCCAATATGACGAATACCAATAATCCCACATACTTCCATTTACAGGGTAGATCATTTCTATCTATTATGGTTAATAGCTCGTTTTGTAGTTAACCAATCCAAAAATAACTTACACAAAAGTTATAGAGTTTGGAGGAAGACATCATGTTCTGACATTAGATTGGACCTAGCTTTCCGGGTTACTTTAACAGTCAATTTAGATCCTAAAAGGTAAGTGGTGGATTAACACTTTAAATGAGAAAGTTGATCCTTATTAAGAAACTAACATTGTTTTCGAAAATCGTTAGCTTTTGAGAAAACCTGCCATTATTGCATGTAATCGAAAGAATACACCCTAGCTCCAGAAAAAGGCGTTTGCCAAAAGTTGTTAAGGGTAATAGAGGACATTCATCAGTGTCCATGACTTCGATCTACAAATGTTCTTGAAAGTTTACCTCAAAAGTAATTTACATGCAACCTTTATTGACCTAATATCTTTTGGTTAAATAATCATTGTTTACTTATTTTTAACGCATTGTGCCCGAAAGATCACGATTTTCCAAAAATGTTAATTAAATAAAAATCTTTAGTTGTTTTATCATCAACTTTCTTATTTAACGTGGTCTGTCTTTTACCTTTTAGAATCAAAATTGACTAACCCGGCAAACGAGGTCTAATCTGATATCAGAACATAAGGTGCTGTAAAGTTTTAATATTAATTTTCCGGAGAACTCAATAATATACGATCAAGAAATTAATAATATAAATACAGAAAAGTTTGTGAGAAAACATATACAGTTTTCCGTATTTGTTTTTGTTTTTTTGGTGTTGTTTGCATGAAAAACGATTTACTAGAGTTTTTCTGGTTGTTGGTTTGACATTTGTATATTGCATGAAGAAGCAGTCATTGTTATTAAACAAAATTGTAGACAGAAATTAATTAACATTTGAAAATTGAAAATTGTCTCACAAATACGAATAAATAACATTTGTTGAAAATATAACTTTAGTAAATAAATTTTCGTTGGTTGTGTCTTATTTATGTAAACCAAATTTGATTTTGTAAAACTGTGTTTTGTATATTTTATGTACAATGTTACAGTGGTGAATGAATTTTAATATACCTTGTTGGCAATCGAATTTTTACTTGTTCGATTGCCAACGATTGTTTGAAGTGTTCGATGGTTTGATGTCAATAGATACCCTACCTGAAAAAATGTTTGTGTTTTGGAAAAAATCACACAAAAATTACTATATTTTGGCTAGCAGTCTTATTGTACCTACTAGCAGATACCCACCCACTTTACTGGACTATTTCTCCTTTTTAAAACAAAAACTATCAAATTAGCCCACAATTATCCTCCCTTTTGTTCACAATTTTATGGATTTAATTTTTTCGGTGGGAACTTTTTGTAAAATGAGGTTTTGCCCATGATACTTTGCTAACATTGTAACTTTCTGTAGGTCCAATCATTAAATTAACCTGATTTTTATACTTTTTGGATCAAAATTACCCCATCCACCGAGTTTCATCAAATTCCAAAATAAAATTTTTTTCCGATTTTTTCGATTTTTTCAAAGGGGTATCCCTTAAAAAAATTGCAAAAAATCGAAAAATTTTTGTTATCTTCAATTTCGAAAAAACTTAGTATATAAGGTAATTTTGACCCAAAAAGTACAAAAATCGGGTGCATTTGTTGACTGGTCGAATAGTTTTCGATATACGGACCAAAATCGATCCAAATATGGCGATATCTCAGAAAATCTGCATCCAATCATTAAATTAACCTGATTTTTATAATTTTTGGAACAAAATTACCCCCATCCACCGAGTTTCATCAAATTCTAAAATAAAATTTTTTTTCTGATTTTTTCGATTTTTTCAAAGGGGTATCCCTTAAAAAAATTCCAAAAAATCGAAAAATTTTTGTTATCTCCAATTTGGATAAAACTTAGTATATAAGGTAATTTTGACCCAAAAAGTACAAAAATCGGGTGCATTTGTTGACTGGTCGAATAGTTTTCGAGATACGGACCAAAATCGATCCAAATATGGCGATATCTCAGAAAATCTGCATCCAATCATTAAATTAACCTGATTTTTATAATTTTTGAATCAAAATTAACCCATCCACCGAGTTTCATCAAATTCTAAAATAAAATTTTTTTTTTTGATTTTTTCGATTTTTTCAAAGGTACCCCTTAAAAAAATTTCAAAAAATCGAAAAATTTTTAAATCTCCAATTTCGATAAAACTCAGTATATAATGTTATTTTGATCCAAAAAGTACAAATTCATTGCTAAGGCGTAGAATTTATTTTGCGACATGTTTTTTTTCCAGCCTGGTATATAAATCGTATTATTTGGGTATCTTAAGTTAATTTGCATAGATATATCTACCGTTGTTTCATACATTTGTTGATATTTATACAGAATGTTTCAAAAACGATATAGTCCGCGAGACAGCACCATTTTTTGTTCAATAATCCATACATACTTTCAACTTCATAGTTGCTTTCTTCTGGTGAGTCTACCAAACTTCTCTACGACCTCTTTCGAAGTGTTGCTTTTTCAAATGAGCATGGTAACGTCATATTTACGCTATCGGTAACGTCATATTTACACTTTGACCACTTGATAACATTGACCCCTTTGCCCTTCATATACGCCACGTTTTCTTTTTTTCGATGATGAGTCTCCTGGTTTAATAAAGTGTATTCCTCTCATGGAGACACGAAGATTTTTCAGACTCTTTGCTTTACTGACGCTTTGTATTAGTACCGTTATAGAATTATAATGATATACATACTCGTACAAGCGTGCTCGTATAAAATCAAAAGTACCAAAGATTGTAGTAACATTAATTTACAAATAAACATTTTAAGTAATCCAATTAAAATAATTTAATTAAAACATTGCAATGCATGTATTATATTATTTGTATCTGTTGCTACGTTTGATGCATACATACAACACATATTATAGCTATTTTAAATACAATTTTGATTATATTCCTTGTTATTCTTGCAGAATAGTGTAGGAACTACATCATTTAACCTTGGACGTTTGTTTTCTGGCGCTGATTTATATTAAACCCGACACAAAATGTTCATATGAGTGTATATAACCAAATCAAAATCATGTATGCTGAAGTTTTTTTTTCCTTTAGCCGTAGTTTCCGGAAAATCCAACATAGTTTATCTCATTAGAGAATAGTTTAAGTTATAATTGTGTTATTTGTTATTATTGATGGTGTTGTTTGGCGAAACAACTAGTTGTATACCTAACTATATCATCAAAAATGGTTGCAAAGTATTCTGGTTTAGAAATTTGTTGGAACCGATTTTTTGTCATTTTTTAAAGGTTAGACCCTTAAGAATACGTCCTTAAACGAATTTTTCAAAATTCGAATTTTTTCGGGGATACGATGGATTTACTGGTAACGAAGTTCGAAGAATCACTTTGCACTATAAGCTTTTAATGCTTTAAAACATGACAAAACAGCTCGGTTAGCAGAAATAATTTTGTATCACTACAAGGGCTGAACTGAACCTTGGATTTAAAAAAAATCAATATTGAGTTTTTTTTTTTTAAATTCAGACGAAACCAACATCTTTACGAATTTAGAATTTTTCAACTCTTTTTGTTTTGAATAACCACAAAGGCTGGAATCTTGTCAGCCAAGGTGCTGTGTTTTTTTTTTGTAACCTCTATTTTACCGACCTGTAATTCGAAGAATTGAATTTTTGTTTTCTTACAATCTTTTTATTATATTTTGAATGTGTAAATAAATATCATATGAAAAAATGGCTACAATTATGGCTATAATCTTAGCTTTAAAAATGGCTACAATTTATGCTTCGAGACCAGAATATCCCCTTACTATTCTCTGATATATTTCATAATAAAGGATTAATAACTACAGCATTTTATACGTTTCAATCAATCGTAAATAAATATTTCAACTCCATACGTAAATATTTGATGAAATATTCATTCATACAAATTAATTTTATTAACTTGAAATGAAATCATTAGTTTGAAATAATTTTCGAAATTTTCAGCAACTTCATTCTCAATAATAGTTTGCTACTAAATTAATTAGTTGAAAATTTACAGAAATTTAATTGATTTTACTCTTTATAAGTATGGTTCGTTCAATTCAATTAAAATACAGCAATTTTCATTTCCAACTTTAGATTATAAAACTATCATATGTACAGTGATATTCCAAATCGATGGTATTACTGAATGTTAATGTATTATAGTTTTAAAGTTGAAGGAGATTATCATTTGCTACTTACAGCTTAAAATTAATGAGTTGCTTTCTTTCATTGGACGTTGCTATCCAAAAAAAAAGTCACATTAATAAATATAGATTTATGATCAGATATTACGGAAATTAAAAGATTATGCAAATAAAACATTGCAGATTGCTGTAGCATGTATCTTATGCGGACTTCTTTTATATACGTCAGGCATGGGATCGAAAAATTTATGAATTGTATGGAAAAAATGCTCTGCTTTATCTCAACGCCAACCTCGAAAACGATATAACTAATATTGAGTTATGGCTAATTGATTGTATCAAATAAAATTCAATATTTGTTCGTCTCCGTCAAAATATTTAATATTCAATAATTAAAACAAAAAAAAAAAAAAAATTAAATAAATAGAAATTTTAACAAAATACATAATAAACTAGCTATTGAGGGGCTATTCAATGCCACAATGAAGTTTTAAAACATTCACTATTAATTTTTTAGAATTATTTGAAATAATTATTAGAATATTGTTATAATGTTCTATGAATTTGTTGTTCCAAACTTGATGAGTTACCTTAAATAATTCAAATTATTAAACTATCACCATCCATATTTTATTAATTGTAAAACTCACCGTATTCACATTAATTTTATACATCCATATATCGCGATATACCTCTAGAGGAGTTAAAATTTAATTATGCATAGGTATATTGTACATGTATGTAATATACCAGGTGTACCATTTTTAACAAACCAGCTGAAAATATACCAAAAAGATCGTTTTGGAAAATAAGACGCAGAGGTACAGAGAGGTGCTTTAAATTACAAAGCTTGATTTAAAAAAAATTTCCTTCTAGAAACATTTTCTAAACTTGAGTAGATTACTAAGAAATTGATTTTCAAAACAAGTACTCATTGGAACCCAAGGGGATATTGATGGGGCATGTCCAGTTGGGCAATCTCAGTTGAGACATGGGTGGGAACCTATTGAGATAGACCAATGTAAAAAATCTGGACTCGATATTGGTTTTGTTTATTAATATAAACCTATATTAATAAACCTTATTTGGGGTATTAATATAAACCTATGGCTCATCTCAAAGAATTCGCACAAAATGTTAGTGCAGAGACACTAATATCCTAAAGTGAATTTTTGCATTGGGCTTCCAATGAAATTCCACTTTGGAAAAATAGGTATAATGATTATTTTCGTTTATATTGTTTAAAATTGAACACCTCGTATTTTACAGTTGTCTGCTGTTGTAACAGCTTGGCTGTTGTAAAAGCATTTAATAAAGTTTAGTAATTTATTGATTTCAAAGTTACATAATAAATTGTAAACAGTATCTACAATAAACGATGATATTGTTTACAAGCCCAATATCTATCTATACAGCAATCTACCTATATGTGTTTGCCTATCCAAAACTAAATATCTATACACCTATACTAATAACTATTACCAAACTATACATTAATTGTAATTTGTCAATAGAAAATTAAATTTTATTGAGTTCAAACTGAAAGGTTTTGAAAAGTATTTGATAGGGGAAATTGTAGTACCTAGAATCAAAATTTATATAAATATGTGTGTTTTAAGGCCAATGATAATTGTCTTCGTATTCTCTACACTAAATTTTTTATTTATTCCTCTCGACATTCTTGCATGGTTTTATATCCTGTATATATTTAATATATATCAAAGTATATTGTCTTCAGTCCCAAGTTTGCAACGCTTAAAAATATTGATGCTACGAAACAAATTTTGATATAAGTGTTTATAAAATCACTTAAAGAATCAATTACCGGCGGTGGTATTTTTTAATTTTTTGATTTCATTTACTGAGCTTATTGCCGATAATTGTTAAATAAAACTTTCTATAAATAAAGTAAATAAAACTTGAACAAAGGATGTTCTGATGATAAAACGAATTATGCGATGTAATATCTTATAAGGAGAAAATTTATAATAAAAACTGAACTGACAGAAACTTATATTTTTGTATGGTATATAACGCAACATTATTCGTTAATTGTAATTGCAATTTTCCTGTTCAACAAATGTATTTTAAAATCAAAAACTTTTTTAAAACACGTACATCAAACCTGAAATAGTTCAATCACGTACAAACTGACTGACTCATCTGCTGTTGTATAATCACGATTTGAAATGGACCATAGTGTAACGTTATAAAAGTTGTAAATAATTTTTTTTTTAAATGGTAGGATAAAATATTGTACACCATGTTCCAATTCTAGTTATGGAAATAAATTTGGTTAGGATATAAAGTAACAAATTTTGCTTTTACGTATAATTTTTTACAAGTTTGCTATTGTATTTTATTTTTTTAAATAACTAAACGTAAATTTTGAGGAGGTAACGTAAAATTCAAAAAGATGCAACATTTAGTAAGATAAAGGAAAGTACTGTACCGTTTATCTAAAGTAGTAGTGAAAAAAAATCCTCTTCATCCCAAAATCCATTCAAGCCAAACGCAGTTACTGTTCATGGTAAAGAATGCATAATAGATAGAAAAGGAGTCGAAAAAGTTATTCAATTCATGGTATATTTTGGTCATGTTCCATGGACCACAAACTTTAGACTAAACTTAAAATACCCGTCAAAAAATAACGCACATATTGTAAGACTAGTCCCGGAATAGTAGCAAAATTTGGAACGAGGTATTAAATAGTGGTCTTGACTTACAAGGTACCTGAAAAGTGTTTTCTGAATTCTTACTGGTAAGAGAAAGAGGAAAACTTTTAATTGGAAAGTTGTTCCTCATAAAATAACCAACAACTTTTGTTCGAAACATATTTCTCATAACTTAAAAGTATTCGATATTCTATGCATTATGTATAAAGAAAGAAAGTAAGTGGACGTAATAAAATAGACTTCACAAAAGTTATTTTGTCTATACTTCTTAAACACTCCATAAATTAGAAATAATCATCACTAATGCACACAAAAATAACTTTCAAGTAAAAAAAATTTTCATTTGCTAATCTTTTGCTATATAGAATAAAAGTTTTTTGTTATTTAATTAAAAATTCTGAAAGTTAATTAATTTATTGCTTGAAAATAATGTTTCCAAAAAACTAAAAAAAACTAAATAAAAATTCTAATTATTTTAATTTCCAAACTATATTATACGTGTAATATAGGTAGTGTAGAGATATCTACCTTTTAGTTTGAAAATTAAATTAGAAACTTTTGAATTTAATACATAAATATTATTATATTGCATTCATGAAAATACTCGCTTGATGTTTTACCATTTCAAAACTAAAAACTGTCATGGAAACAAAATTACGATAATACAAAAATATTTAGAAACTTTAAATAGTTAGTTTATTATATACTTCATTAAAAACTATCCTTTACCTATTGTGTATAATCATTTACTTGGCTAGTCCATTAAATGCAGAATGGGCGTAGGAGTCCTTCCAACTGAAATGAGACTGTTCGAGAGAGAGTCTTTAAATTTGAATTCATGCATGTATATATTATACATGCGCATACAATTTCTTCTTATGCGCAAATAGAGAAATAATCTAAATAATTCAATTCATTTTAAAACAATCTCATCATATTTCTATCACAAGTTTTTTTTATTTTACTGAGTACGACTTATATTAATAAACTAACGAAAGTACATGAACAAGCTTGAAAATTTCCGAGCGTGAGCAAAATGTTCATAACATGAGTCCTAAGGAGTAAATTATCTTCAATTTCTTTAGTTTATTAAAGAATATAATTAGTTTTTGAATTTTTATTTTAAAACACGTCTAATATATCACGTAGTCATAATGAAAATTATATATTATTAATAATGAATAATTTCTAAAAACCACTTTTACTCGTTAAAATCGGTTTCTCTTTCATGCGAAATTATTATTACATTTCAATGTATGAAAACAAACGGCATGCTTTTATTAGCATACAATACACAGACACATACATACATATATCACTAAAAAGCCTTTATTACAAAGAGTTTTTAGGCCAAGTTGAAATGTATATTTACTTTGAATATAAATTATGTTTAATTTAAACTTTCACATTTATACAAGGTCGTAACACAATACAACCTTTATAAAAGGCGCTACTTGCGTTTCACTTTAATTGCTTATTTTTTGTGACTAATCTTTTCTATATAATTCGAAAAAAGATGTACACAGAAAATTTAGTACAAGAAAGAATATAACATATCATATTAATGAATGCATACCGATTGAAAGGGCAACAATCTTGTAAAGAAGTCTTTTGAAAAGTTCTCTCACAAAGTTCTTTTAATTTCTAAGAGAACAATTCCATTTTTTAAATTTATGTCTTAAAACGGTTCATTTTTCGTTAGCGTAAATGTATATCCGGCTCGAAGGACCAAATTTGTTCATATTACATAAAGTGATGAATAGTACAGACATTCAGATAAAAAACGAATAATTGCTTATTTTTTGTGACTAATCTTTTCTATATAATTCGAAAAAAGATGTTCACAGAAAATTTAGTACAAGAAAGAATATAACATGTCATATTAATGAATGCATAGCGATTGAAAGGGTAACAATCTTGTAAAGAAGTCTTTTGAGAAGTTCTCTCACAAAGTTCTTTTAATTTCTAAGAGAATATTTCAATTTTTTAAATTTATGTCTTAAAACGGTTCATTTTTCGTTAGCGTAAATGTATATCCGGTTCGAAGGACCAAATTTGTACATATTACACAAAGTGGCGAATAGTACAGACATTCAGATGAAAATCGAATATACGCTCAAATTCGATAAAATAGTGAACAAACGATAAATGACTTAATATATTACACAACAAGCGAGATTTATATTTTATAAAGATCTCGCTGTAGCTAGTTCTCGGTGTTAAGCAGTCCTTGTTGCTACACGTATTGTCTATAATTATTCTATATATTCGTTCATAGTATTATGAGTCACTGATTTCAAAATAATTAAATTACTTATTTCACATTTAAAATGAAATATCAATTTAAAGATTATTTATAATAAGAGCATTAACTACAAAATAGTGTAGGGTAGAGTAAAATGATATGGAAGTACCGAGTGATAGTAATTAAAGTAAACGATATTTTCCAATAAATTTATAAAGATAGAGAGTAGAGCCTATAATGATGTCAAGAGTGGTACTGCAAAATAAGTAAAAAGTAAAACGGAGTATACTTCTTGATGTGTGGAACGGTCAAAGTCGCTGCTTCAATTGTGTTTAAAAAGTATCCATTTTATCCTTAACTCCTTATTACGCCGGTGACGAGAGATTTTCTCACTCCTTCAAATATTTCGCCCGTTAAATATTAGTACAAATTTGACTAAGGCAAGAACTTCAGAACACAATTGAAATTTTCAAAATTTAAAAACCTTCGACACATTTATCGGGTTTGGAAACCTAAACTCGCATTTGAAACATATCTAAGAACACTCTCCATTCAATTGCGTTTTTCGTTAGAACCTTTTCCAAACTGAGCCGATTTGATCGCCAATTTTTAGTTTTTTTTGGGTACGACACAGGGACACTATCCATTAAATTACTTTTGAAACGAAACAAAACAATCAAGATCGGATCATCCGTTTAGGCGCTACGATGCCAGAGACAGACAGACACACACACACATAGCGGTCAAACTTATAATATCCCTTGTTTTAATCAAGAGTTTCATGAATTTTAAAGTACAATTTATAAGCTCATGTTGGATTTAAGGTCTCTGATTTGTTCAGAATTGAATTATCAGCAGTATTATGATAAATTAACTTCATCCTGTACACATTCAATTATTTTATTAATTAAGACAATAATTAAATTTTAATATAACATTAAAAGTAAATTATTAGTTTTAATGCGTGTTTCATATTACTTATTGATAAGTTAAAATGGTTCTTTCATATGTGTTGCGTATTTGCTTTTAAAATATTTCATGTTAATGTAAGTTTGACACAATATGATTGATTATTTTTGAAATAAGGGTTTGTTACTTATGTCAAAATATTTTATTAGTTCAGGAAAGATTTATATTCAACTTTCAAGTAAATTATTTTTTACGAATCTTTCTTACAAACATTGTCCTTGTAACATTATTGTTGTAAAACAAGTGAAATTTAGAAAATTTAAAAAACCCCTGACAAATGCGATTTATTCCTTGTAAACCAATTTTTAGCTATAAAATGTTCTCAATCAAGCCGGTTCCCAAACTAAGCTATAAAATCTTCTCAATCAAGTGGGTTCGATCGTTTAGGGGATAAGATGCCACTGAGAAACACACAGACGCACAGATAAATACTTTAAACTTATAACACTCCTTCTTAAATCAATATCAAAGTGATATGATGGTCAAAGACATCAGATATATGAAAAGGATACTTAGAGAGCTATCATTTTTTTGGAAATATTTTAATTGAAATTGAAATATTTGAGCTGACTTTGTTCTTTTGAATTATTGTAATGTGATAGAGTCATCAACACTGTCTATGCATGGTATTTCAACAATTAACTCAGTCAATTGTTTGTTTTCACTTGTTTTAATTCTAAGTACAGCAAACGAACAAAAAACAGAAAGAAAAGTGTGTGAAAAGAGAGTGATAATATAATTTTTTTTTTCAAATATATAGGTAAATGAAAATTCTTGATATCTTGAGTTAATGAACTCATTCAATTGAATTTATAGGTATGATAGATATACAAATGAAAATATTATTGTTTAATATCCGTTTTAATATCCGTTTAAATAAGATGGCTGAATGGTTCTGCTTGCTCTCCTTATTGCCGTTGTGCTTCGAACAGTGTACTTAAACTAAATACCCTATTGTATTTTGTATGTATGGTTTTCATTACATTTTGAAGATATTGCTTGTGTGTAAAAATTATACTTGTGGCAAAATGTTTTTTAAACTTACATGAACTTAAAAATATCAAAATCCTTGAAGCTGGTTGTATATCTTTATTTAAGCTTAATCAGTGCACAAATTTTTAAGTTTTTGAAGCACATCCTTTTCAACCGTTATTGCATGTATTATATTATGTATGTATTATACATAAAAATTCCTCTTGAGCCACTCTATCTAAAATTCCTCTAGAGTCACTAGAAAAAACCGCATCAAAATCCGTTACATAGTTTTTAAAGATCGAAGCATATAGGTACTAGGGACTTGTTTTTACCCCGACTATACTATGTCGAGGGTTATGTGTTTGACCAGTATGTATGTATGTTCATCTGTTCCTTCCTAGCTTCTAAAATACTTATCATAATGTGACAAATGAGGTATCGTTAACGCCCGCTAAATACAGTTTATTAAATTGAATGTAACGTCACATTAAATTGAATTTGGTGCCCTCTAGAGGTACTAAAGTTATGATCGAAAAAGAAATTTCAATTTAATAATAGCGTGTTAGGTATCAAATAAAAAGGCTTAATTATCAATTTTCAAATATATATATATGTTGTTATATTTTCCGACGAAATTCCGACGAGTTCAAAAATTAAAACCCCGACTACTACGAAATCACACTCTTCAAGTATGAAAACAAGAAAATATTTTCATTTCTAATTGTTATGATAAGTAAGTGTCATAACAGTCGTTTGACTTCTTTTCTGTTCTCTGAAAACTGTTTAATGTTAGAAGTCCCAATACTGTAATTACGATTTTACTTTGAAAATATTTTCTTGTTTTCATACTTTTAAAACCGTGATTCTGTAGCCGTCGGAGATTTAGTTTTTGATATTTATCATACCATGATTTATATAGATGGTTACCATAAAATTGAAATTATTTTTGTTAAAAATCCTACAGTATACCGCTGAATACGGCACGTTCCGGAAATAAAAACTATGCACGTACACGGTAACGTGTTAAATACTCAATCTGTATATTTTGCTCAGCTATGTATACAAATTTAAATGTTTGTAGATAGATAGAGTAGGTAAGTAATATTAAACCATATAAAAGGTTTTATACTAACAAATAAACCTTTATTATTACAATATAATGATAGCGCTTGTGGTTATACATATATTGTATATAATACGGTATATACGATGTTAACTAAATGTACAGAAAATTTCATTAATTGTCAAAGGGATACACAATTATGACGATAATAATTATATATTTCATTATAAATTTTAAATGAAGCAAGGTTCATTATTTTTTGAGATAAAAATATGATAACAAAGATTATGAATATAAAAAACCTCAAATTTTGAAGAAAATGAAGAAAAACAATTAAGCGTAAATATCAAAAAAATACATAAAAGAATAGCTATGAAAAATATAATTAAATCATGCATATAAAATATATCAAGGTAGACTAAGTTTAGTCCCAAGTTTGTAACGCTTAAAAATATTGGTGCTATGAACAAAATTTTGGTATAGGTGTTCATAAAATCACCTAATTAATCCATTCCCGGTTGTCTGTCTGTCCTCACTATAACTCAAAAACAAAAAAAGAGATATCAAGTTGAAAATTTTACAGTGTGCTCAGGAATAAGAAAAAGCACCTGGGTGTGAACAATAAAAATCGGGATAGTTAGCAATATTTTCGAAAAATTAAACACATCCAAATATCAAATCGATAGAGTAAAGAGTATATTCTCTTCTATTACCTTGTACACTTGGACTTTAACCTTGTTTTTTTTTTTTTTTATCTCTAACCAAGACTATGTAGGTAAGATAAAGATATTGAAATCTATTTTTTTTAATACATACGAAAATCAATATCTATTAAACTAAAAATTTGCACAAGTTTCTTAACGCTCTTTAAAATATAGATTTATCAGTGAAACTCACAACGCCCTGTATTTACGCACAACGTACGTATATTATTTTCATTGTATTATTTTCCATTTTTTTCTATCCAAACATTTATTGTTTTCTTTTATTATTATACCAATTTATTTCAATGGATTTTTTTTTATTGTAATTTATGTGATGCTTGTCGTAAATAAACTTGAATTTGTTTGTTTGTATTTTTTGTACATTTATACGTTTTTTAAGAATTTGTATACCTGTTATAAAGTTAAAGTTATAACTTGTTGTTGCTACAGAAGAAAAATAATCAAAATTAGAAAAAATATAACCTTGAAATAAGAAACAATTCGGAGTTTTGTTTATCGAAAAACTTGTCATTTGAGATAGAGAGACTATTATAAACTAACATAATTAAGCTATTATCTAGGTAGCGTCTTTTATATTTTATTACAGTTATTTGATACTTCTGTATTTTAGTTGAGGAGCTTTGACTACTTTTTATATCTTTATCATAGATTACAGAGTGTCTTGGAATTACAGGAACTATGAATCCATTACATAATTCTAATAAGAAAAGTCCTTTCTTGTTTTTCGATATGACATATCGAGTTTCGTTAATTATCGTTTTCAATTTTAAGAATTTCTCGACCAACATTAAAAAATTCAATTTTAAACATAAATTTCTCTGGAAAATTAAACTTATCTTAAAATGATCAGATGATGAATTAGATTTCATTTTATTTCATATAACTTAACTAATGATAAAAAGTTTTTCTTCTAATATAAGCTGAGAACTTCTTGAAATTAACAACCCTTTACAAATACATACAAATTTTATTTCACTCTGGGCTTACGGTCTATGTAAAATTTCCAAAGAACAAGTATTTCCTGTGGAGTATATGAAAATAACTGTGTTTTACATGTACGGAATGGGCATAAATTATTATTTATGTTGTCGATCACAAATACAAATATATTTATCATTTACGGGTACATAAATTATATAAACTCTACATAAACATAATAGATAATACAGATATGATTATTAAAACATTCAAATGAAGAGCATAAATCAGAAAAAAACCATGAGCAGCAGTGTTCCATCACTACGATCATATTTTCCTTCCAGAGATGGTTTTGACTATTGGATACTATTTTTCATATTTTGATTTTTGTCTTATGATGCTTTTCCATACTTAATATTTTTACTAAAAGAGTAGGAAAGGGAAAGAAAAAAAATAGTGAAAAAAGTTTACCACTACATTGAGCAAACCAATAATTTTCGTCGTTATAACCGATTGTTGTTATAATAAGCGTATATTTTTATATTAAAGTAAAATAATGTGTATACATATATGAGCACATCGGTCGTCATATATACACTTTATGACCGACGTGTAATCTATGTTTTTTAGGTTAATAGTTTTACGATGCGTTTAGTTTAACTAAAAAAGTATGTATGTACATGTGGAAATATTCAATACATCGTCACCACAGTCGATACCTTCATGTATATGTTTCTATAAGTTCATATTCGGGCCGTTACATTTTCGTTATTTTAATTGGTTCGACATTTAACCAATTTTGACTCAATGCAACCTTTTTTTCCCCGGCTTTCTCCGTCCCAAATAAGCCGAAATTCGTTTACTAGACAGAATGATATTTCAAAACGGTGGTTAACTTTAGGTGGTTAAAACCACTTTTTCGAAGGTTTAAAGCTTTGCTCATCAGCATAGCCTCTTTAACTTGAGCAAGTGGATTGGAAATTTGTATGGAGGCTAAGTTAATGTTAGGGAAGTATCTTATAGATGTTAAAGTTTCCTTCAAAAAAGTATCTACGGAAGAGACAAAGTGAGCTTTCGGTCTTATTTGATATTTATCAGACATCTCTCGTTTATCGTGTTCTTGGAACCAGCACCTGCACTCTTCTTTTTTGACCTTCAATACAGTGCATAAGTTTATATTCCCAGAGAAAATATTTCTAAAAATTATAAATTAACAATCAAATTTACAAATAACCGAACAATAACATAAGCCCAATAGAGTATTATCAGTCGATCATATGTAAACCAAATTGAACCGAATTGAGTCAGCCATCAGTTAAGTACTGATGATGATGATGAAACAATATTATATGAAATAAATTAAGGGTAAAGTAAATAAATAAATATATACCGTCCATATCTGGATGAATGATTATATTACGGGAAACTGGGCGGTGTTTACATAGCCTCAATGTTGTTTTTGTGGCTGGTGTTGTGTATTGTTGTCTATCTAGTCTGTGTAGATGAGTATGCTTGTATATGTTGGTGTGACGCACAGAGGATATGATTTGAATTTTAATCCAGCAAAATAATAATCAGTGCTTATGTGTAATTAACTAGCGTACAAATTATTTTTTTGAAGCTAATTGTAAAAATCTCGTTTCAAACTGTGTTCAACAAAAATATCTGCGTTTATAATTAAAACAAAGCTACTTATTTTAATCCATTTGCTGCTTGGATCAAATATTAATCATGAATGGTGGTGACAGTGTCGTAATAATTCTGTTTTGCGTAGGGAGGTTAAGAATTTTGCCCAGGAGAGAACTTTATACAACGATCACAAAAATGAGAACAGAATCTAATTTTGTGAAGTATAGCTCTCAAGCGGGAAATCTTTGGAAGAATTTGCAACCTACGGAAGCTTGCAGCTAAGGAATTGAAAACTAAACTCAAACTTTTTTGCAGCAAACGATACTTTTCCATCCTTAATAGCATAGTGTGCGAATCTTTCTTTCCGTTCTTGATATGACTCATACGCGGCCTGGCCCTTAAAAAAACTGTGAAAGCACAAATTAGCCTTTCCATATTAGTTTTACCTAATTTGTTTTTTTAAATTGCTTATGACTTTTTTCTTTTTTTCTACTATCGATTTCAAATATAAAGAACACGTGGGGGTCATCCCTAACACGTGGGGGTCATCCCTAACACGTGGGGGCAGCCCTACGTGCCTAGCTGGGACTGATTCTTTCAAAAAGTCTTCATATTAAATAATTAGTACTTTTCTCTGACTTTCGAACCGAAATATGTTAATTAAAACTTTTGATAATTAATCTCTGAAAATTGAATAATTTGTAATTCTTACTTTCTATTTTGAGATTTTAAGAATGTTTTATCTCTTCTTATTTGATGTAGGTCTACGTGACAAAGCTCTTAGCTCAATGAGTTTTTGTCAAATGCCTTCATATAAGGTGATCAAATTGGAAATTTGTAATTAAAACAAAACGGTATGAGATAACATTATTATTAGTTTTATCGTGACATTGTGTCTTTATGGAATTTTAAGTTGCTAAAATGCCTCTTTGCGTTTCATTTATACTTTCATATCGAAAACCTCAACAAACTATTAATTTTTTTTGATGCAAAAATGAATTATGATCAATCTTCTTACCTTAAAACCGGGATTTTTACCATCAATTTTTTGCATGATATAATGGATCTCCTTGAACACAAAAATTTCAGCCTTTAAAGTAAGAAATGTTCTTATGAAGAAAAAATTTCGCTTGTTCTTTAAAACTATAAACATTTATTGCTTGAACCATACTGTGTATTCAAATAAACAAAGGAATGCACAAAAAAAAAAAAAAATTAAAATGTGAAATTAGCAGTATTTACTGCGTAAAGGCATATTTTTTGTTTTTAATAATGATAAAAGGAAGATAAAATTAAAATTTATATTAAATCTTATAAGAGTATTATTTTCACAAATAAACAAAAAAACAATTAAGAAAATTAATTTTCTAATTAAATTGTTTGCGTTTTATCTTTTTTACGTGTCAGTCACTCAGTCAGTCATATGGTACCAGAACAATGCTGTAGTAAATCTAAAGCTACTCCACTGGGTTTGTACCAAAAATACATTCACCGGAGCTACTCAATTAATTTATATGGCTTTTTATGTAATATATAAAATATATAGGCATACAATAAATTTGTGAGTTTGTGAGCTGTATATAGGCTGCGTATGTAAAATTACTACGTAATTTCTGGTGAATATATCGACACGATTTCAAGTTTAACCTCTGTTTAACCTCTGTTCGTCAAATACATACATCTATAACAGAGACCACCCACATAACAAATAAATTTTATGGCGTGGGTAGAGTCGGTTACTTCTTTCTTATCTAGGCGACGACAGTGTGGTCAATTTAGTGCCGCATTACTTATAATTGATCTGACTGCCGCTGCCTGAATTCGAATCCGCAACCTAAGCGATTTAAACGACAAAAAATTTTACAACTTCGAGATCTAACTGCTAACATTATTCTGAGCCTGTGAAAAGAAAAAGCCAAATCTTTCGACAGTTACATTCATGCTGGAAATACCTTAAATCATTTATCTATCGATATACATGAAATGAATGTTTGTATGTTTGTCCTAAATGGGGTCGTGAACCATTGATCAGATTGTGTTGAACCCTTAGTTATCGGGAAAGGCTGACTATGAATAAAAAACACTTCTCTGTACAACACCCAATGAACATCAAATATCACGAAATAAACGCACTCAATTCCTGATAATACATTGATTATTCATTTAATTTTGATGAACACCTTTGGGATTATTCGTTGTGAATGCGATCAGTATGTATATTTTCATGTTTTTTATATTATACAGAATGTTCGATTTACATCTAGGCATATAAATAACACTAGTATGACAGAGTACATGCGTTAACCAATGCATTTAAGTAAGAGGTATTATAGGTGTTATATGAAATTGAAAAAGTGACTTGTATCGTGGCTTATCTGTTGTAGTTCATCTATTCAACTTAGAAACTCCCACTCTCCAAGCGCCTTACAACTATCTCAAAGCATATCGAAGCTTCAAACATGTATTTAATACCTCTCACTTAGATGCATTGTTTAATGCTTGTATTCTGTCATACACGTGATATTTATATATCTAGATGTAAATCGAACATTCTGTATAGTGTGTACGTACACTTCTAAGTTGCAAGCTTGCTTTTGTAATATGTTATATATGGGGTTCTGTTTTTTCAAGTGGATAATATTTAATTAATCTGTATATTCTTGTATGTTTTATACTTACTTTTGGGTACAAAACAACTTATTATCCCTTTTTTCCTCTCGAATAAAATAATTGTTTTCTATATGAATGTGATCTATGTTGTATTTATATATACAACCGCCCATTTTATTTTATGAAACGGATGGTTGAACAACAACTTCTTAAAGTAAGTATTTATCACTTACAACGAAGAAATGGAAAAAGCCTGACGATAATCTCGGGATTTCTCTTGAAAATGTTCAAGCTACAGGTATTCGTTAGAAAGACAAAACATGTATAATGTAACGAATGCAGAAAAGGACTTTCATAAAATTCATTATCACTCAAATTTTTTGTGTTATTGAGTGTAGTAACTGTATATATCTAAACTCCAGATGTGTTTCTATTGGCACACGTCAAATATATCTTCAATGCACACACAGAGTTTCTAAATGTATTTTTAACACCATAGAATCAAAATAACAAAAATTGAAAATTATGATTATGGTAGGGAAGCTTGTGACAGAAATTTTCGCACTATAAGAGCAAGGTTAAGAACACATTTTATTGATAGTCCTGGCCCAATACATGAGTAAGCAATTGGTCTTTCAGGCTGTATACGTTCAGGGTGCAGCTGTAGGGCCCATAATGTCTTCCCACGTGTTTACGAATTGCAAAAATAATTTTAAAATGTAAAAGTTTACCAAAGTTGAGCTTGTAGTTTGAATTTCTCGTATACAGAATCCAAATTTACTCAATGGACCCGAAACTATAATAATAATTTCCATTTGTAGCATTTACATAAAGTACGGTAACTAAAATTACCACATTTTAAATGGTTCTTGTATTTTGACTATGTAATCTTTGAATAACTGTCTATAGAAGTAACTTTTTGTATAGATTTCAATCAGTTCGAATATAATTTTTTAATACTCTGTCATAAAAATTGAAAATCCTATTATTCAAAAAATAATGTATTACTATTGAAAAATATATTACAAAGATTAAATTTCATTTTCAATAAAATATTGAAAGTTAATATCACAGTTAGAAAATAGAACGAGTGTTTACTGTCATGGTAAGGATATTGTTTTATATTGCTTATGGATCATACGATAAGACGTGCGAATAGGACGTGATGAATGGGTGCTATAAATTTGACCGCTATGTATGTGTGTTTGTATGTTTGTCTGTTTCATTTTGATCCATAAATTAAAGATTTCTGTAAAAAAAGTAAATGTCAAACAATTCATACCCATCTTTTCTGATATATTAAATGAATTATGACTATTTTACATTTAAAAAAATTGTGTATATATTTTACCTAGCGAACCAGGCGTGTTTCAAGCTCGTGCTATACAAATATTTATTTAAAACATGTTCAACAACAAAGACAAGACACGACAAATACACCTCAACTAACAATTAGTTAATATTAACAATAATATTAGTATGATGATTAAATCAAGTGAACAATACATCATGGTCATTTAATCGATAATAATTATTATTAATATTAGTGAATATTCGTAAGTACATATATATATATATATATATATATATATATATATATATATATATATATATATATATATATATATATATATATATATATACATATGTATAGTTAGTTGTAGAACATAATGTATTTATGTTTGATTGCAATTATGTTTGTACATGTATGGTTTAATAAACTTTTTGTTTTATTCATGAGTATAATTAACTAACTGCTGCTTACTATAAGTAAGTTAATTAATTTTAATTAGTTTAATTCAATAATTACATAGGCTTGGAACTGTAAAACTGTACAGCAATTTTAAATTCTTAAATCTTATACATTTTTGCGAGCTGAAACTGGGTAACATAAAGAAAAACTTAACTTAACTTTTTTAATATTCTAAGGTAGTCATAGTGTTCGACGAATTCCCTACTTTGTTTTCTCAGGACGATAGCTTCAGTTTTGAAGTTATCATGCTCACTTGAAAACGCAACACTTTTGAAAAAAATCGTTTGACAAACTCGCCTAAAAGAAGCCACTTAGGACGTTTCAAGTACGATCAACAAACAAAAGGTTGGTGTCCTGGAAACTACTTAAATACAACTTAAACTAAAAATTGCAAAATATTTTTTTTATCTAGAATTTCACAAGAATCGAATACATTCAATGACTGGTCGAATAGTTTTTGAGATACGGACTAAAATCGATAAAAATGTTGCGATATCTCAGAAACTCTACATCCAATTATTAAATCAACCTGATTTTTATACTTTTTGAATCAAAATTATCCACCGAGTTTCATCAAATTTCAAAACAACAAGTGAAAACAAACAATTGACTGAGTTAATTGTTGAAATACCATGTATAGGCAGTGTTGATAACTCTGTCACATTTCACATACATACATATCTGACATATTTAACTGATATTCTCATATAATGCGCAAGTGTTGATGCGCAATCGTTTGTTTTTTTGACGTCACGTAAATAACAAAAGATACTCACTTTGATATTAATACATACTATAAAATTTGTACCTAATTAACGCCCTCGTGGGTAAACAGTGATGTTTACAAAAAAATGTTTCAAACAAAAGTTGTTTATTTTTTTGTAAGGAACATTTTTTACATTTAAACTTTTATTCTATCTCTAACGGTTTACAAGATGGGTACTACGGACCCATGACCTAATTGACCCATGTTACTCATTTACGAACTTGACCTCACTTTTTACGTCCTAAGCACGCTGTAAAAATTTCAGCTTGATATCTCTTTTCGTTTTTGAGTAATCGTGACCACAGACGGACGGACGGACGGACGGACGGCCGGACAGCCGGACGGACGGACGGACAACCGGAAATGGATTAATTAGGTGATTTTATGAACACCTATACCAATTTTTTTTTTGTAGCATCAATATTTTTAGGCGTTACAAACTTGGGACTAAACTTATAATACTATGTATATTTCATATATACATGGTATAAAAATTTGTTTGCGTTTTTCTCGATTTTTTTCAAAGGGGTACTGATGCAATGACTGACGATGATTATTGTCTTTACCCTAAATCAATTAATAATTTCATTCTGTTTCCCTAGTGAGTGGTTTATATTCGTTTCATGCCTTATAATTTATGTAAATTGATTCACGTAATAATTATAATATCCGGCATATTTGTTTACGCATACATTATAATACATATATATTATATGTAAAGGAAAGTCGCTTGGGTCGGCCTACTGATAGTTTTTCCTTAATAGTTTTTCTATGAAAAAATTAAAATATATTCAGCTATTTATAAGTGTTTTATATTCAGCATATTCAGCTATTTAAAACCCCATAATTTTTTTTGTAAGTGGTTTAAATGCATTTAAATAAACTCTGACTCTTCTAAATAACTGACTTCAAAAGTAGGCATACTTAAAGCTGATTTTTACCCATATTTGACTGCAGAAAATGAAAAGACGTGAACAATAAAAAATGGAAAATAGACTGATAAACCCATTACCTCTTTGTGTTCCTCAGTCGGGTAAAAATCATAATGACCACTTTCATTATGGTTTTAATATCAGTGTTAAAGAAAGTAATTATAGGTGTATAATTTTTATGAAATTATTTTTTCAATTTATATAGGTAATGAATATAAATTTTTGTAACTTCTTTTGTTTTGTAACTTGTCCAAAATGAAGAATAAAATATTTCGATATCTGACTTAGTTTTCGAAATATCATTTTCAAATTGTTAATTCGTAAGCATGTTTTAGATCATTCTGTAAAATGTTTGATTAGATCCGGTATTAATTATCAATAATATGCCTTGATAGGTATTAATATTATATTATGTATACGCAAGTTAATTCATTATTAATATTAAATAAAATGGCGTTATTTATTTGCTTTAAGTGTGTTTAAAATGGTGGATCATTATTTACCAAGGTTACTCCTTATTTCTACTTCAGATTTTAAATGCAGGGTTTTTAATAGAAAATTTTGAATTGTCAGATTTCAATTTTGTATAATTAAATTTTAATTGAAATGCATCATTAGGAATTTTTTGAAATAAATCGAACATTCATTCATGAGAATGTTTGAAAATTTGAACTATTTGAAAATTATAAATGAGTTGTAGGAATCAAATTTTTACACAATTTATTAGCTTTTTTCAATAGAAATGCTATTTCTGGAGATATTTTAGCCATGCCCTGAAATATAAAATTAGAAATTTTTTTGTTAAAACCAATAAAATGTTGATATTTTGGAAAACGATTTTTTTTTTTTTTTTAATTTTATTTATTTTGTAAAAGGTAAGAAAATTTGTTTACTTTTGCGCAGCTCTTCTGTTACGAACTGTTTTTTTCATGATTATTTTCTTGTGATAATTAAGATTTTAATCGCTTTTAAAACGTTCATTAAAATGCTGTAAAAATAGTATTTATTTTCGTTCTTCGTCTTTACATTCAATTCTTTGGTCTAGTATTGGTACAATATTGGTCTTTTAAAACATTTGTATACATGGTTTTCAAAAAGTATTGGAACAGCGATTGTCCATTTTAAAAAAAATTTATCTAATGGAATGAAAATTTAACCCTTCTTCTCGTTCTTCCCCTGACTTGGGGAGAGCGATCAACTTTTAAATCTTAACTGGAAACACGTAGTTTTTAATCTAAAGTAGAAATAATAGTTCATTTACTTAAAATTATCATGAAAATAAACTAATCGTAAGACGTCGCTTCTGTGAGAAGTGGGGGGGGGGTTGTGGTTGGTATCTTTGGTATCCCTTATGGGAACAACCGAGAATGAATACAGATTCATATCGTCTATATAAAATCAAAATACTTTATTCGAAACGTGACTTCGATAATGAATAACTTTGGAAAAATTCATTTATATTCATGATTCTGTGGAATTATATTTTAAATCGAGCGTGAGTTAAATACTCATGACGGAGATGCTGGAGGGTTAAGATTTTAAAATTTTCCTCTATCCCAGCTCAGAGGATGAATGTGGTATTTGATTTATGTTTCATGACAAAGATTTTTTTTGTAATATTGGACATTCCTCGTTTTTCAAAACATACTTTTTGAAAACTTTGTTCATCTATAATAGGATGGTGTTAGATAGAATCGATTAAATTCTATATATCTACCTATCTCTGGTCTAGATATAAAATAGAATTTTATTGTTTGCCGTTTTATTCGATCGTTTGTTTGTTTGTCTGTTGTAATAGAATATTACGTAAACAAATAAATAACCTAAAAAAAAGAAGGTAAAATCGATTTATAAATATACTAGCTTGATACCCACCCGCTTCGCTGGGTTTCAAAGTAAAAGTTTCTAAAAAGACCACCGCGTTGTAGCCTTCACATTTTCTCCTTCTCATAACACTCGAAATAATGATATAATGGGAGAGATTGTTTTCCACAGGTAAAATATAACATGTACGGTTTTCTATTTTTTTTCAATGTAAAATAGTCATAATTCTTTAAGTATATCAGAAAAGATGACCATGAATGGTTTGACATTTACAGAAATCTGTAATTTTTGTTAATGTCAGATTCGATTTAATTTTTTTTAAATATATATCTGTATAAATTATAGCTCATGTGTTATTATGATGTATGAGCTATATTATTGTTAAGTTTTATTCAAATACATTCATTAGTTTTTACGTGAAAGCGTAACAAACAAACAAAGAAATAAACAAGCAAACAAACAATCTTACTTTCACATTTATAATATATAGGGATATATGTGTGTCATTTATACAAACAGTTTGTTTATCTAAAACACATACAAAATACGTTGTTAGAAAAATTTGTAAATTTACTTAAACAGTTTGGAAAAAAAATGCAAAAATTATATTACAACTAGCTTGATCCGCACCGAATTCCGCCGTGCGTTACCTGTGGCTAAAAACAGACTAGAAAAATAATATACAAGTGTTATACCATGTATGTATTAAATATATCGAGGTATAATAATTTTAGTCCCAAGTTTGTACCGCTTAAAAATATTGACGCAACGAACAAAATTTTGGTTGTTCATAAAATCACGTAATTTGTCCTTTCGTTTGAAAGCATGTAAAGTCTGTTTTTGGGCTTTTGAACTTAAATAGCATGTATAGCATGTCGCAAATTGATCAAATGATAGTTCAAGAGGGTTTGCCCAATTACTGAGTTTGTTCATGTTTTTCCACTTGACTACGCGAGCTACTTACACACTTTTTTTTAAATAAATGTTTGACTAGTTGATTATTTTTGTCCGATTTTCCGAGCAATAACAACTGTGATTTATAAATTCAGGCCAACTCTTTGGAATGATATATAATTCATAGTTAATGCCTGTTTTTCTTGTGAGACTTCCTGTAAAATCTATACGTTTATGTTAATGTACTTAAATATCGGTTTCTAAACAATACCGTGTTTCTATGTTTCTACGTTACAATTTTCATTTATATTTCATTCTCAGTTAGTAACAACAAACGTTTGTTAAATAAATAGTTTTCCTGTAACACATAACACTATTCCTGCTAGATAGATACAAATGTTTATTTAGATGATACGATCAAATTCAAATTACTACAAGTAAAATGAAAATTATGTATTGGCACTTGGCAACGATTATATTTAGTTCGAATTATTAAGCCAAGTTCACACTTACCAGAGTAATTTTTGAATATCGTCGCTTGGGATTGTTTAACAAAGCTCGAATGCAATAGGATAATCTCGTTTTACTGAGATCTCATCTCAAGGTCATTGCTAAAATACAAGCAAAACTATGAAAATAGATTTCACACTCACAATATATACAGCGCAGAATATTTGTGCGAGTCTTGAAATTGACGGAAGGTCACCTAGAAGTTAGTTAAAAATCAGTTCCACAAAAATATTGCCAAAAGCTAATTAATAAAAATGTGGTTCAAAAAAACAATTTTCATTTCTTCACTTGTTTCAAATTATGATGTACTAGCTGTGAACTACCCGCTTTGCTGGGCAACATCCCCACTTGCACCCCTCCCTCCACATTTCCTGGCGTGGGATAACAGTTTTGTAATGTACACGTTATGCTCTTTTATTTGATACCCCACTTAGGTATATTTGTAAATATTCGATAATTCCTTCCCACTTTCTCGCTACACCTTTCTACCCTCCGAAGGTTAAAAGTAGATAAAAACAATAGATCTTTGAAGCTGGTTGTATATCGTGTCAATATTTGAGCTTATTCGATGCACAACTTTTTTAGTTTTTGAAGCATATCCCTTTCAACCCCTATTTCAACCCCTTACTCTACTATAATATGGATGTATTATACATAAAAACCTTTCTCTTGAATCACTCTATCTGTTAAAAAAAACCGCATCAAAATTCGTTGCGTAGTTTCAAAGATTTAAGCGTACAAAAGGACATAGGGACAGAAAAAGCGACTTTGTTTTATACTATGTAGTGATACCTTATTACGAAAATTTCTAAAAACTGTGTCTTAAAAACTGGAATGTCGAGTTGCTAAAACCGTGCATACAATGTCAATATGTTACATTGATAACGTTCTAAAAACATTTAGGTAATTAAAACCTCTTTCAATATTTAATAATCCTTCGAAATCATTTAAATACATTTCAGAAATGGTGTTACTATTTAGTTCCATGTTTTACCACCAGTGGTGGTAGATGTATAATAGTGTTTGGTGGTAAGTTTGTTGCGTTGTTTGTTTGCTGTATTTGTGTATTGATATCGTTATTGTTATTTGGATGGTTCGATAAATATTTTACATCCGTTACACATAGAAATCTCATTATAGGGATATGTAGCAAAAATAAATACATGATGGTAACAATAAAGGTGAAAAAATAGTTAAAAATGATTTTTATGGCTAGTTGACGAATCCATTTGGTTTTTATACCATGTTAATTTTATATCATGTAGGAAATATATCAAGTTATACTAAGTTTAGTCACACGTTTGTAAGGGTGCCCATTAAATCACCTAATTTGACGATTTCCGGTTGTCCCCCCGAAGGGGCAGTATTAATTACATATTTTAAGAACACCTATAGCAAAATTTTGTTTATAGCATCAATATTTCTAAGTGTTACAAACTTGTGACTAAACTTCGTGTACCTTGATATATATTTCATTTAAACAGAGCATAATTATGGTATGAATATTAAAATAATATAGTAAACTCAATCTAGTGTTACACGAAAAAGAAAATGTATTGCTAAATTAAAAAAGTACTCGTTTTAAATTTCGGAGAACTAGAATAACTGAGTTGATACTAATATTTGTTTCATCAATAAAAAGCTTGAATATTCTGAAAATGAAGGATATCTTTTAAATCTATTAGTTAGAAGTTCAAAGCTAATGTACTTCTTGCTCAAAGAAATTTTATATGTCAAAGTATATCTATCAAATGTTGTACATTAAAGAACTAACAACACAAATTCGTTGAATACGCGAGTAAAAGGAAATGTATATCAATATTTTTTACAACTCTACGAAAAAGAAGAAAAATACTCTTCCCACCTGCCATTAATTCGAATAATTTTTACCTGTCGTTTAGAAAAAAAAAAAGTTTTTTTAAGTACTTCTCCGAAAATGTTAGTACTTGTATAGTTCTTATCTCTACGGTTTTACAATATGTTTCTTCGAAGGAATTCTGACTAGTGAAGTAGTATCCAGTAGATCAAAATATCATGCTTCAATTTACAAACTTTTGATTGAAAAATAATCTTGATTTAACAAAAAACACAGTTTTTATACTCTGTATATGTGAAATATATGAAGGTATACTAAGTTTAGTTTTAAGTTGGTAGAGCTTAGAAATATTGATGCTATAAACAAAATTTTGCTATGAGGGTTCATAAAATCATTTAATTAGTCCATTTCCTGGGATTTCCAGGGTGTAAAAAGGTGAAATTGAGTTCGTATTGGGTCCATAGGACCTATCTTGTAAGCAGTTAGAGATAGAACAAAAGTTCAAATGTTCCTTAAAAAAATAAACAATTTGTGTATGAAACATTTTTCCTCATCATCACTGTTTACCCGTGAGGGCGCAAATTAGGACAAAAATATGGTGTCTATTTTCTTCAAAATTCTTAAAGATAGAGAGTTGAATATTTGCAGGTAGCTTCAACTTAGTCGTCTTCTGAAACATTCTCGGAAAACGTAAAAAAAATTTTAGAAAATACTTGAGAATATTTTCGAAATTTTCGAAAACCAAATAAATAGCAATTAGACGTGTAGGCTGAGAAGTATTCCAGTGTCCCGTGAAAAAGATTGAGTCAATACTACTTTATAAGTGCGCATTGTCATAATATATTCTCATTTGAATTCTCTTTCTATTTATTCCGACCCAACTTGCACTATTTCATTCCATTTAAATTAATTCATTTGTATAAATTCTATATTCTCATACATAACCATAGATTTAGCTCTCTCGAAGCTGTCTTTGTTATAATAATAACAAACATACTACGATGTGTTAGAAATGTATCGGAACAGCAAAATATTTTTGCAAAGTTTAATTAGTTTTAGAAAATATACTCAAAAGAATATAATTTCATTTTGTACAGAGCCAACTTTGTTATTTAGAAATTTTATCTGACTAATATGTGACTTTTTATTTCCATATTCGCCATGGGAAGTGATTCTAGCGCTGTCTGGTGGTAGAAAATAGAAGCTGTCTATGACAAGTCAAATTTCAACAGAAATAAAAAATAAATCACATCACATAGTTTAAATAATTTTTTTTTTTATTAACTTCATTATCAAAATATAAATAAACAATTCATTCATAGCCATGCATAAATTTGACTTGTCATAGATATATTCTATTTTCTACCACTAGATAGCACTAGAATCAGTTCCCATGGCAAATAAGAATAAATTGAATTTAATATTCAATTTCTACCGAATTATGTGATCACTCAAAAAAATGTTGCGAACAAGTATTGTTAAATTTTTAGGAGGGACAAGTTTAAAATTTTACAATTTTCCGCAACCTCCTTTCAGTTAAAAGTTAATGACCTTGAAAGTTAAGAGAAAGTTTAAGGTTAAAACTTCCTTAACTCTACAAATTTTATTTAAAAAAAACCATTATTTCCAAGTTATTTTATTGTAGTGTAACTTTTCTGAACACCCTGTACAGATAAACCAATCAATTTGTATTATTTTAAATGGTAATTTGTTTTGTTTATTTGTTTACATTTAGATTAATTGTTGATTTGAATTTGTTGTTGCAGAATATTGTTTATTTAAATGATGAAGGTTTTATGTTATTTTACTGTAGGTATTAATAATTATGTAAACTCTAAAATTGATGAATAATTACAGATTGGGACCGTTGTTGTTTGTAAAGACAAGGATTCTTATGTAAATCCAAGTAATTTTGTTATTATCATGAAAGTATTCCTAAATATAGAAAATTATTAAGTAATTTCATCATTCACTAGCTTGATACCCACCCGCTTCACTGGGCTTAAAAGTAAAAAGCAACGCATTATAGACTTTATAATTTGTAGCTCATGTGTTATTCTGATGTATGAGCTATATTGCTGTACAGTTTCATTAAAAACCATTCGGTAGTTTTGACGTGAAAACGTAACAAACAAACAAACAAACATCTTTACTTTCACATTTATAATATATAGGGATTTAACTCGCGTCGATTTACGTGCCGTTTACATTCCAATAAATATACCAATTTGTTTACATTTTGACTCTACCTACTTTGATAATGAACCTTAATAGTTTTCTTTACAAATGCTTTTATTTGTCTAAGAAGATTTATATTTGAAAACCGTAAAATCTTTCTAGAGCTTTGCTCGGTATTTTTTTAGTTAAAAAGGTATATTTTATCACTAATATTAAATTTCACATACAGTTTAAAACTCACATATTATTTTTAACCCACGAACAACAAAAAAAGGGGTGTTATAGTTTTGACCGCTATGTGTGTGTGTCTGTCTGTGGCATCGTAGCAAAGAACACTCTCATGCCTTTTTGTAATTTAATACGACAAAAGTGTAATTTATTCAATTCACGAAAAAAAAAAAATGTACAAAATTTTCTTGAATGCTTCTTTCTAGGTATTTTGTTCCTTCCTAATTTTAATCCTCCCTTTCTTCACTTATCTCTACTATTTCAGATACTGTATCATGATCGGAAATGGAAAATCATATTAATTTAAGGCACGAATTCTTTGCAGAGATTGGGCGAAAAGAGAACAATCTCTATCTTACTTTGGCTTTTTTTTTTTACTGAACTGTTTATATAATGAGACTGGTCAAATATTTGTGTAACAATGGTCACACAAATGTCCAATAAAAGCAAACCATAATTTAATATATTGTTTTGTCTCCAGTATAATATAGACAAACTTTAGATGTACGCAATAAAACCGCAAAACCGAATTGTATACACCTGACTGTTTACTTATATTCATGGGTTTAATATAACAAATAATATCCTCTTAATATTATGACATTGTATTTACTTAAACATAGAGAAATATTTAGACTATACAGAATGTTCGATTTACATCTAGGTATATAAATATCACGAGTATGACAGAGTACATACGTTAAGCAATGCATTGAAGTAAGAGGTATTATAGGTGTTATATGAAATTGAAAAAGTGACTTGTATCGTGGCTTATTTGTTTTAGTTCATTTATTCAACTAAGAAATTCCCACTCTCTAAGCCTTTTACAACTATCGCAACGCATATCGAAGCTTCAACACATATGTATAATACCTCTCACTTAGATGCATTGATTAACGCATGTATTCTATCATACTCCAGATATTTAGCCTAGATGTAAATCGAACATTATTTATTCCTTGGCAGGGGCTGTAATATCCAAACACGATTTCATTATGTTGACTCTATGATTGTCCACGAACATTAAACCCAATTAAAGTACCCAATAAATTATAAAAGTTTTTTTCAAATTTTTTATTGAAATCAGTTTAGAAAAATTTTCTTCGTACACTTTATCAGTAAAGTAGTAAAAACATTCACTAGAAAGGGTTTGTTTTCAGATAAAACCTTACATGAGGTAAGAAGTAATGGGAAATAGCATTCGAGTATATACATATATTTGTAGTTAGTGACCCTTACTAAAAACGTATATACATAGTTGGTGGTTTTATATATTATTATCCCCTAAAATGTAAGACGAATCTTAACATTTATCCAGAATAACCCATTATCAAGGTTGCTTGTGCTTTCAGGCGCAAAAGGATTATTTATATAAAATTTTGAAAATGTACAGATAGAGTGGACTCTTAAAAATATTACTAATAAATATGTTCAAATAAAATGAAAATATGCGATTTAAGCCTAAGATAAAGCGCCATGAATGAAAATAATGTAAACCATACATGTTAGGCTCAACTGATTTCTTCATTAAATGAAAAGATAAAAGATACCTACTTCATTTGACATTTTAATTTACTGTGCTATATTTTTTCTTTACTTCCAAGCTAGGTTTTGAATTTACGGCTTTTTCAATTGAATTTACGGCTAAATAAAAATAAAATAAATTAGTCAAAGCTATATGAACCCCAAACAAGGAAAGGTACAATGATCGGTTGAATGACTCATCAACCTAGGTATTGCTTTCAGAAAGCAACACAAGGCTTAAATAGCTAAAGAATAACATAAACATGACTAGAATCACTGCCATTATAGCAAGCAGTAGTCGAAGCAGTGGTTATAGCAATGGTCGAAACAGCCAGAAAAGTATTCGTCGATTTTTTTTTTTTGGAAAAATATGTTTTGAGGGCCAATCAGTAAAGGTAACCTATAACATAACAGAAAGGATAAGTAAATGAAATGAAAATAAAATCAAAATGATGATGTGGGGTGATACCTGTTCTGTTCTGTATATATATATGATGACATAGGTTTATAAATATTTGTGTTATATAAATATGTCAAATATTTTCTTTTCTATATATGACTATAATATTTTCATAGTCATATTATATATGTGTGCCATATCAATATTATCCTTCCCTTCTTGTTGAAGGGAACATTTCTAGAACCCTTCATAATGATTTTACTGACATAGTTATTTGTCTTGAATAAGTGGGTTAGAAATTTATATCTTCTGCTAACTTAAAACCTGAAATTAAGAAATGATAACACAAAGGAGACTTTGCAAAGTAAAAAGGTAATAGTTGAGATAAACACAAATCTTTGAGTTTTGTTTTTAAAAACTTTTAAAGAAACGGAACCTTTCTCTGAGAGAAGTACGGTCAATTAAAAGCTTTATGGCAGAATTTAATTTTTAAAAATAGTTAGAAATCCAAATATCCAAGTTTAATTTTCAATGTCTTTCTTTCTCATTCAATCTGTTTTGTTTTTTATTTATACCTTTCAAACTGAAAATATATTCACGATAATATTCTAACTGAATACTGATCAAGAATGTTGGTGTTCCGTACCAAACCAAACAAAATTGATTTAAATAGAGTTAAATTCACGTTTCGTTCAAAGCATTTTATGAGTTTATAGTAGTACTCCTAGCGTCATAAATAATCTAAGAAAGAAATAATTGCGTGGACGTGATAAAATTTTATGTGAAGTACAAGCAGAGGAATGACGATCAAGCTTATAGAATAATTATTAAGTCCAGTTTTTGGATCAAATGCGTCTTTACCAAGTTAATTTCTTATTGCAATCCAATTCATTGTATCCTCTGGCCATTTTTCTTCTACGTTTTTAGTATTAACAGAAATTTTAGTTTTGAAAGTGTATTTTAGAATTTAATAGCCATGCAAATATGGAACTTAAAGCCAAATTTTCGAATGATAAATTGTTAATTTACCGATATCGGAAATTGTAGTTGTATTTGTAAGTACTAACATACTAAGATTTATTGGACGACAAACAGCTTGCTACTAATTAGATTGAACTGATAACATTTTAGTTTAATTATCCGTGCATATTTCCCCTAACTCCCATACATGATTTTTTTTAACATCAAAAACGACTCACTCAATATATATTCACTTTCATGGTTGATCGACTCGTTTCCTATACATGTTTGCCAATCTGAAAGCATATAAAAAATCCTCCTGTCATTTTTTTTTGTAGTTCCTGTAGTGGTAGTGAATATTACAAAAACAAAATTTATGTATTTTGTATCTTTTTTACGTAATTTTATGTATAAATTCGTGACTTATCACAATCGTAACATATTGCCGAAAATTCGTAGAAGAAAATATAATAATTTATTTTAAATTATGCCTGATTGTATTACAAAATTGAAAAAATATTGAAAAATGCTAGTTTTGGATCGGGTTTAGAATAGATTTATGTTCTTCACGATAAAATAATAATAATAATAATAAAACTAGTAAAAAAATTTTTTTCGTAGCTGCGTAAATTAAGTGAATTTCCACTTTAATAAATAATTTAAAATATACTTGTCACTCGGAAATCTTTAAGACATCCTGCGTGTGAAGAAGTGATGACAATGACTCCAACAAGCGCTGGGTCTTTAGTTTAATTAATTAACGAATGCGTACACAGCTGCAAGTTACTTAGTCACATTTAGACCGCTGCCATTGAATTGGGCGTCAAGCCGATACTCAATGAGAGTCACGCCTATACTGGTTGGCGATACATACAATACGCCTGTCTGGTGGATTGCCCTCTAATATTACTAATGTGTCTTACCATGATACTGACAATCAGTCAAATGTGGCTTTACTTCAGTGATCGGACGTGAATCGGTGTTTTCAATTTGATAAATCTGCGAAACTACTTTTACTTCCAAAAATTATATCGTTCGCGCAAAAACAATAACTCATTTTCCAGGAATAGGAAATTCTGAAAATATAAAATAGATAGCAAGTACAAAAATTCTGTTATAAAAAGAAATTATATATTTATATCAATGTCTACCCACTCGCAGCTCCTAGCTAAAGTAAGAAAATTTTTGCTGTGGTTATTCAAAAAAAATATTATTGCTCATGATATATTTATGTTATTTATGTAAATAAAATTCTAAAATTCCTTTAACGCTACATTTTTTTTAATCAAGTTTAAAAATATACACTTTTATAAAAGGTTTCGTAGAATACATACACTTTTATAATAGAAGATGTTTTGTATTTACGGTACCTTAAAGGTAGTTGACGAAAAATAATCTCCCAAACACAAATAAAATTCCCAAAACTTAATAACTAGTGAACATATTAAGCATATAATAATATAATAGTTTTGAAGCCAAAAATGGAAATTTGTCAATTTACCAATAGATGAAAATGTTTAACTTATTGATCAATTAACAAATATATTGATTTCGAGGCATGAGGGTAGGCTTTACAAAACAATCATATCTGTTGTCAGCCGAATCTGTTATCAGTATTTTTGACATTTCAATACAAATTGTAGTTTTCGCCCTAGGGCGCTTTACTCCGTTTTCTCTGATGTTTCTTGCTGATACAAAACGTTTTTTTTTTTTTTTTCAAGCATGAATGCACTAAAATACTACCTACGTATATAAAATACTATCTATATATATGCAGATTAAAGAAGAAAAAGTGGTTTTCTCAATGAGCCTGAAGAAGCAGTAAATCTTACTAAAAAATAAAGTAAAACCTCTAATAAATAATGTCATCATATTTTGAACAAACAATTTTCGTACAGAATCAAATACACAAACGGGTTCCACAACAATCTAGTATTTTCTTTTATGAAATATGAGTGAAATCAGTATTTTAGGTTGAAGGTTAAGTTAGATACGTGCTTTAACTTTAAATAAAAGCTATCATCCATATACATATAATATATATACAGGTTGTTCTACTATTAGCGCAGAATTATTACCTCCTGAAAAAACTGAGAAAAAAAGAAGAAAACTTTCCTTACCAAATTTGGATCTGAGCCTTAATTGACGAGATAATTATCCTACTATTATGATTATCAATTAATAATAAATACATCCTCAATTTGAAATTTTACACTTTTTATATTTATAAAACAAACAGCCTATATATTTATCACCCTTTTCTAAACTATCACATCGAATGAATGTATCTGAACATGTAACAAATTGTTTTCTCAATGTTTGTTACTTAGAATTGTATTCTATATATAAACATCTACCTACCTATTTCATATACCTTTTCAACATCATAACTACCAATCATGTTGATGATCATATCACTACTACTTTATCATCCACCTCAACCGTCTAAAAGGCTTTCTAACTGTGAAGTTTGTTAGCGAATTCATGAACAGAAAGTATAGCTCCTGTACCTGGTTCCTGTACACTGATACTTGTTCAAAAGAAAATATGTAATATGCGTTTTCCATTGAAGCGTACAGTTTCACTCTCATATGGTAAGGGGTATAATGTATTGAGCTAACAAAAGCTATTCAAAGTATCATGTTTGTAGAACTTTGACTTATATGAAGTAAAAATAAAAATATGGTACTGATATTTATTTACCTCATCTCCATCGCGAGTTGAAAAGTTACACCATTTCACTTGCTACTCATCGAGCGACTTTAATTGAGATTTCCCGGATCTAGTCGAGACTCATCATGCTATTTAGATAGAAAAGTGGCTTATTGTGATGCGATGTTATAAACGACGCTTGTTATATATATTTCATTGAAGAAAATTCGTTATACATCTGCAGATCATACGTTACAAATCGTGTATCTTTGTGAATTAAATGTGAATAATAGAGGAATAGAAAAGTGTATCTAACACAAACGTTTGTGTTTGTGAAAGTGTAAAAGGGTTTCTGAATAAATATCTATTTGGGTACCATCATATCTTATCGTAAGATAAGTAAAGTGTTTTTATCTTAAGTATTCATTTTGTGAATAAGAAAATATTTTTGTATTTGCTGTTAAAGTATAGTTTTAACTACTTTATAAGTAGTTAGTTAATTGGATTATTTGAATTTCTTTTTTGATTACGATCCTTGAACGGACGATATAACTACAGATTTTCATTTTAAGTATCTCAATATTTGATCTAGTTTGTGGTCTACGAATTAGATATTCATCAGATATCATGATTTTCTGATCTTAGCGTCAAATAGTGAAGATAATACCATATATACTATATATTATAGATACTATATACTAATGTGCTATAAATACTATGACCCAGCTTAGTGGTCGATCGCAAAAAACAATTATTTGCTGAAAAATTTGTAGTTTCATTAAAAAAAAAATTCCTCATGAAAATGAGCCGATATTTTAAAAAAATCATTCTGTATTATATGCTTAAGGTGTAGATGATTCAACCATAGACCAAGAGTGAGTTTAAAGATATTAAAATAATATTAGGTATAATATACTAAAGTTATTAAAATATTATTTTAAAATGGTTAATACTTCACATAACTGTAGGCAAGCAGACGGCAGATACTCCTTCTACTTAGTTTTAAAATCATAAAATCTGTAACGTTCATTTTATAGAAATTAATACTTAATTTTATAAAAATGATGGGAAAATATAATGTGTTTTATAATATAACTAACTCAATCCAAGTTTATATAAAAATATTTTAATTTAAACTTCCAAAAAAAGGGCTTTAAATGTTTTCAAGAAGTTTTATTAAAAAATATTAACGAAATTCATTACGTCCCGACAGGGAAATTTTCTATCTAAATATGTTAAACCAATACAGCAACGATTCGGTGATAGTAATTCATTAATACGGAAGACAAACACCCGTATTTGTAGAGCCTTGTAATTTACCAAAGATCGTATAAATTATAAAGCGACCAATAATAATTAATTCCTAATTCCTAATACATTATTCTAACTGATGTCGCTACAATATTCTGTTTATGTCTTCAGTTTTAGTAAGACGGATAGAGAGTTCGTAAATATCCAATTTTGCACTATTTATTAAATCAAAATATGAAATTAAAATATAGCATAGAAAAATAAAAAACACGTTTACTTAAAAATACGTTTTAAAATTACATTATACTTTTGAAAAGTAACATCTCGACTATTAATTACTTATAAATTACATTTGCAATTTAACTAGAGTATTTTTCGCTATTATTTCGCTCCAAATACCCGCCATTTTTCCGGATTTTTAATCACATCTCGGGACACTTGGGTTTTTACAGCGAAAATAGCAATATCTTAACTGTCCAAATCCATCGAGCCGTTTGATAAGAGGTAATAAAGAAACACGTGTATGTACATACATACAAACATACAAGATACGCGCGAAAACATAACCACTCCTTGACAGACGGGTAAAAATGGTAGAGGACTTTTCGCTTTAAATTTTGGAGCAATGTTAGAATCAACAATCATGTTTTTTCTTCTCGACTATCATGCATGCTTTTATTCTTGAACATGAACATATTAATAGAAACTCGAAAAGATAAAAACTCAAACTTATAAAATTCCTAATCCCAAAAATGTTCAAGGCATAAGAAATAAATTAATGTTATTAAATATTTCACAAACTCTCTGTTCAGTTGAGTTGCATTTTGAATGAATTGAATCTAATCATGAGAAATAATAGCTCAGTTTAGGTACAGGTATATCTGTTTCAACATGTTTAATTACATGAATATATAACGATGTAAACTTGTTTTTATTACATTGTAAAGACGATACTCAATTATACATTGGGCTTTACCATGGAAATAATGAATATTGTGTTAGATTCGATATGTTTTAGTATTATTGGAATGGTGACCAATCAAATTGTTATTGATGCAATACCTTTATTTACGTAATTTATTAGTATAATGCCGATAAAAAATATCTATAAATATCGTGTTGTCATTGTGAGATCAGATCGTCTCCTGTAACCAGGATGTCAACGTCGGTTAGTTTATACTATTTTGATTGGAACTCTACATAAAAATAATTCTTCACTGTTCAGGTGCTCATCGGTAACCAATTTAGGACTCTTTCACTAAAATCCTTTCACGCAAGCACTTTCACCATAAATATTTTTATGGAGAACTATTTTTGCGCAATTACGATTAAGACTAGGCTGTCTAAGTCGTAATTGCAAAGCTGCTCATCAGATCCAATCAGAATATTAGACATAATATAAAAATTCAATATGCTAGTGACTTTAATTTCTATTTTTGTCTTTTTTCGACATTTTTTTTTTCATTATTATTTTCCTTTTTATTATTATTTTCATATTATTCGTTAAATAAAAAAATAATGAAATATTTTCGGGACATGTCAATTTTATGTAAATTAATATACTTTTTCCAAGAAATTCGTTCCAAAGAATGTACGTTTAAGGAGGGTGACTTGCCAGTAACAGAAAAAAGTAGATAATGAAAATATAAAACAAATGAAATTATTTTCACAAATCTTTTACTTGTTTTGTGATATCTATCTACTTCGAATAAGTATGCCGGCCTTGATATTTTTTCTTTAGAAACCTAATATCCCGGATAAGGAATTTAAATTCATTTAAAGGAGGTTTAACCTATTTTAATTGATATGTATAAGTTACGTATTCCGCAAACAATTAAGATTAGAAATATTTGTATTACGTTAACATAATTGTGTACATACCAAATAATAAAACAGACTGAACTCAACCGCATAAGGGTCAGTTCTCTGCTTCTATGATTATGTAATAGTTATTTAAGAATTCTCAACGGTTTTAGTTGTTATGTGCAAAAAGGGTCTTTCACACACAACCACGTTAAACAACATTCCATTTATTATTTTTGTTGGTGTGGTTGGAGAGGAGTGTGAGTGAATTGTGATAATGTACATAATGATATGCTATTTTTGTTAGAAGGTAAATTAAGGTAGAATGAAGAAATCATTTAATTCGCGAATATACTCACGTACTGATTGTTTAATAATATCCTTGTAAAATTTGTTGTTGAAAGGCATATATATTCATTCTGTCCTCTCGTTGAGTTAAATCTTTAAGCTCTGCAGTTCTCGCACAAAGTTATACTTATAGATATAGACTAGCTGTACGCAACTACACTTCGCTGTGGGACATTATGGTTGCATAGAAATGGATTAGAAGTATCTAGTTAATTTTTTGAAATTTTACCAACCCCCTATAAAAGAGTTCGTAACTTTTAAACGACTGAACTGATAATATAATTGGATACCTCCCACATCTAAGTGTCTCTGTATTTTTAAGTATTCGCTATCCAATTAAATCAATTTACAATCAATTATTGTTTTATGATAGTCCCCTCTTTATTCTAAAGTAACACCTACTAATTTAATGAATTTGATAGGTCAGTGAATTCATATATTTCTATTTTTAGCATAGCCACATCCCGAATCAAGCCTCAGATCGAAATTTGATAAAGAGCTTTTCCATTTGTCTTCATAAGCTTAATTTACTAGTATAATTTTCTGCTATCAATAACAGAACACCCTGTATAATATATACATTAAACATAAAATTTAACCGTTGATTTTCTATTCGCTACAACTATGAATTTAGTAATTAAGTCGCCGTGTTACTGCAGCTACATATACGTAGAGAATTTTTGAAAATATAAACCTGCATTAATCATTACAATTCTATGAATAAAATGTAAGTCATTCTACCATTTCAGTATCGTCTGGTGATTCTATAATAGAATACAAGCTTGTTTGGCGTTTGAGTAACTTGACGAACTACGTTTCAGAAACTTAAATAGTGACAGCACAATAGGTACAAACATTGTAACGTCACATACGACTGATGCTAGAAGCATAATTATAATGTCTAGAACAACGTCCTGGCTAGGGTATTAAAAAATATCTCTGCATTGTATAATATATTAAAGTTTATATCTCACGGAGATCTGATTTTTACAGTCGTTTTTGATTCTTGATAAAACATGTACGCATGATCCTGCACTTCATAATAAACCACTGATAAGAAATTCGATTGTGTTAAGTCAGAAAATTTCACAGCTTTCTATGAATTTTGAGATTATGCAAAAATACTTTACAATCTGTCAATTTGTATTTTTTGCCCAAAAGCTATGTTTTTTCATTCAAAAAAAAAAAAATGAAATGAGCTCCGATAGACACTAATCAAATTTTGTTTGGCAGAGAATAGCTGTTTGAAATTTGAGTAAAATATTCCCTTTTCTTTGAAGACCAGTGTATTTTGTTGTTGAATTTGTTATATGTTTCGCACTTAACAAATAGCAAACATTTTGTATAAACATTAACCATGAACAAGTATTTATAGCCATATGGAATATAAATAATTAATAAAATAGTTGGCAATGAAGTGGACAAAGTATGAACCTGATGTTAATTTAAAATGAATCCATCTCATACCATAGAAATATATTATATTGTATGGTATATCGTATGACATATAGCTTCAATTCCAACTCGAAAGTATATTGTACTAGATTGATACCCGCCTGCTTCATTGGTCTTAAAAGTAAAAACCACCACCAGTTTTCAATTTTGTTAAATGTAAAAGAATCATAATTCATTGAGTATATCAAAATAATTGGCCATGATTTGTTTGACATTTACAATCTTAAATTTTTTACAGAATTATTTAATTTATGGTTCAAAATGATGGTCGTAAATCTGCTCCATCTATAATCATCATTTTGAACCATAAATTAAAGATTTCAGTAAAATTTTTAAAATGGTAAATGTCGAATTAAATTTTTTTTTTTTTAATATAACTTTATAAATTATAGTTCATGTGTTATTCTGATATATCAGCTATATTGCCGTACAGTTTCATTAAAACCATTCGCTAGTTTTAGCGTGAAAGCGAAACAAACAAACAAACAAACATACTGACTTTCATATTTATAACATATAGAGATGTAGTTGAATATGAACGTGCTGGAAATTCTTGCATATTAATAATGGACATAAAAAAGGGGTCGTTGAATAAACTGTACGTTACTAATAAAGGTGCAGGCAGGTATGGTAGGCTATATGTAATAAATATGAAGAAGATTGTATGTATCATATGGTGGCGGAAAACCTTTTTAACAGATGAAAAGTGTACGTGTGTATATTTTCTTTATGATCTTAGTTCCTATAAAGATACGTTTACAATCATCATTATCAAAATACTTTTACAGGAAGCATAATGACAGATATTACATTGCATTAGAATACCATTAATCTGGTTTAGTAACGTGCCCTAAGAATTAAACAAAGCCCCTAAGAATTTAGATTCAAAATATGCATTTCACACACTTAGTCTCTTTTAATTGAAGAACTGCTGTATTCCCCCATGAAAGACTGAAAGGTACCTTGAGGTTTCTTACAACGGGTCAATCGTACGCATTGTTCCTGAAACATGTGAAGCTATCTGCAATGTGCTAAAAGAAATATATCTTAGTACTCTTTGCTTTTTACAATCCAAAGTCTTCTACGACTTGGTTCCTTTTTCGCATTGTCATGATGATTACAAAATCTACCCCTTATCTACATGCACTATAAATACAAAATAAAATACCAAAACGGCGTGACCACTGCTAACCATATGCCTGGGTAGGTTTGCCGACCCACTCACACATACGGTCAGGTTTCTTCATCTGTGCCTGCGCAGGTAGTAAGAATCGAATTTCATTCATTCTCCGATTACCTGGACAAGGTGCGACACCTGCAGAGGTATACCTTCAGTGAACGGCATACACGCTCCGGTTTACCTGTACAAGTGACCTGTTCCGGTATACCCTAACGTGTATTCCCAGCCTTTCCAAACTATTTAACAGCAATCCCGTTGTAAATGAGACTTTACATGAGAAATATACCTAGTTAGAAAATATTTTTAAAAGCATTAAATTATGTGGTAATTCTCACCACATTTAATTTACATTTTAGTTACTCGTTGGTCGTCCGTCGGCGTCGGTAGATACAAAACCATATAAAATTTAATGATTTCATAAATAGAATATGAAATTATATGACCAGAAAATATTCCTATATTTTTAATCTTATTATATCTGAGTAGAAGATTATACTTTTATGTTTTTTTTGTTACATATCTAAGATTTCACTTTCAAAGGAAACGTTAAAAAGATATATTAATTAAGTAATATAAGGAAATAATACGCAGTTAGCAAGCGCATTGTATATTAAATATAAAACGGATGACTTAGAAGTAGTTATGAGCCATGGGAACAAATGTTTACCTTCTCTCAAAATCTGAGCTGTATCGTTCACCTTCTCTCAAAATTGGAGCTTTTACGTTTCAAATAAAGTGGAATTCACAAATGCAGAAAAATTTATGATTGGCGTAAGCGATATAGTTTTCGAAAATACAAGAAGGAACTATATCTCTTTCGTACCGTGATACATTAAAAATATAGTGCTTCCTTTTTTTATTTAGTATTTTTTGGGAAATTTAAGCCTTTAATTTTAGAAGCCAGATACTTCTTGGATTCTTTAAAGAATTTAATTTTAAAGCTACTTTTGTTTTTATTGTATGAATTAATTGTAGTATTAGTTTAAAAAAGACAAACTTCTGATTTAGTAGTCAACCCAATATTCACGCCGTATTTTACAAAAAAAAAAAAAAAAATACGGCGAACATTATTTAAAATAAGCATCATTATTAACGTATCCCAACAGTTGCATTATTTTATTTTTTAAAGCATGCATAAATTCGTGTTCGATACAATTTCGTCTTCAATTTATATTTGAAAGTTGAATTTATTGAACAAATTAAATGGAAAAACATGAATATTATAATGAAAAATTTTCACACATGAAAGGAGTCGATTTAACATCGAAGAGACACAACATTGAAGGATACACATAGGAGAAGAAAAATCTTGGCAACAAAGAAGAAAAATGTATTCAAATTATATTCTAATGAACGCAAAACACTTTTTTCTTCAATTTTTTTTATTTATTTCGTTCGAATTTCATCTCCTTTTTTTTATACTTTCTACGTAACGGTCATTGTTTTCACCTCGAAAAATGAAATTAAAATTTTTATTATATTATTTTGCTTTGAGTTTAGACAAGAAAAAATGTATGAAAACAAAGGAAAAAAAAATTAAAAAAATCCATTCTTCCGAGGAATTTGGATTTCAAGAGACCAAATCAAATTTTTATTATTAATTCATCCTCTGATGTTTATGTTTTGAAACAAACCCTGATTTTTCCTTAAATTAGCATAATTTATTAGTTTCCTTTGGTTCAGACACAGATATAGAATTACTCCGAAGGACAAGAAATTTCTTACACCCAGTAGAAACGAAGTACCTTTCTATAAATATTATGCATTAAATATCAGGATCAATATTTTCAAATAACAGCGTTGAATTCGTCAATTAAATGAAAAATGATTATTTCAAAATAAATGATAGATTTATAAGTAAGCTATTACCTCTAAAGATCTCTAAAGGTCATATTTACCACTGCTTGTTATGCTGTAGTCCTTTTTCATTATATATAACCAATGTAGTAATAAATTATGAATAAATTTTTTTTTTACTGCTATCTATGAATCAAAAATATACATCATCATGAAATATGAAAATAGGAATAAGGTAAAATATTTTTTCCTCTTTCTTTTTAGATGTATTGAGGTGTGGAATATATTTCACGGTTTTATGTACAACGAATCTACAAAGAGAGTGTTTAGATTGAGATTATAGTTTAACTTTAGGAATATTTCCCTATTACGAATTTTGGTCAAAACTTTATTATACAAAAGCTTTCGGAGTTCCTCGGTATAGTAATAACAACTAAAGCACTTTTATATATTTAGTCCCTAATATTTAGAACATAAAATACACAACTTTGGACTGAAAAAGCCCTCAAAAAAGCACTTAATATTGAAAAATAGAAATTTTACTATTAATAATATTTGTATCAAAAAATTGTTTTGAAACTTGCCAAATATAATTATCGATTTACTACGGTATTCTATTTTCTATTACTCGGTTTATTTTCCTTTGGTACAGTTTTCCTATCAAATTTTTCAAGTTTAATTATCAAACAAAATGTCTATAATTCCAGTTTTTCAAAATTTCTTTGATTTAAATCTTGAAAAATTGTATTTTGGCAAATTTTCTATTATCAATATTGTTCACTTCACGTACCACCGTAATTTTTAACATTGTGGCAGCAGTTTACCAAGTCGGCAAATTTTTTTGACGGGCACATATGAGAAAACATTTGGCAAGAATTTTATAATATTTTGGCACTATCAACATATGTCAGACATGCATAAAATACAAAAATAAAACAATATTGCTTACTTTTTAGAAAAGGTTAATCCAACTGTTGTTTAAGCTTAAGGTATACTCGGACAAAATACAAAATACCACAATTTAACACATATAGTGACACATTTGGTATATTGCAGAGATGATCTTCTCATATTACTAGAAAAAAGGAAAAATGGTTTGAGAATAAACACGAGGGGATAAAAAAAAACTGGGCATAAGGATATAGAAAACCTTTCCACATCGATTATTCTTTATGTTGTGTTAAAAACTAACTGTTGAAAAAAAAAAACGTATTAAAGACAAATATAATATGAACACAAACAGCGTCAGCGAATGTATGATGGCATTTAATATGAGTGTTGTATGTTTTGCAGGTTAGAAGTGATAATGTATTACATCACAGAAGAGAAACGACATCATTGTGACTCCATCCAACCATTCACAAAACTCTTATAAAGCTGTGCTTACAATATGCACCAATTTTTTTGTTAAAATGTTAAAGCTTAAATGTGTGGATGTATTTCTCCACCAAGGTATTTTTTAATAAGTCTCCAAACTTAGAAGATATACTTTTCTGAGCCTAGGTCTCGCATATTCGTCGAAAAAACCGACTCGAGAAATAATATTAAAATTTAATTTTGTTCATTATGTAATTTGTATATCATAACTGCAATAAAATTGCCTATAAATATAAAGAAAGTAAATTACTCACTTATATAGTCTTTCTCTAGTCTGCTTTTAGCCACGGGTAACACACTGGGGAATTTCTCACGGATTAAGTTAATTTATATTTTCTGAAATAAACAAAAGTTTGTGGCGATTTTGCAGGTAGCAAAAGAGTTGAAATGAGGACGCGATCTTATAATATGACAGTTATTCATATTTCATAAAAGCTCACATCATGAGTAGCAAAACAAGATTGGAATATGACAAGGTCAACAAACAGTAACCGTTATCAATATTATTTACTATTGAATCTTTCACAAGTAGCCATGATTGTAATATATTGTATAAGCTATTTGCGATAAGAACTCCCATACTGTCGGTTGGTTGAACTGTGGAAAACGCGGAAAATTTTCACGTTTACTTACAAGTTTCAATGCTTCTCAATCGTGCACCCTTCTTTACATCTATCCTTTCCAAGATTTTTGTTACCAAATTTATTTATTCAAACTGACATGGGTGATATCATAGGACAATGTTATGATTGGAGAGTGAGTGACGCCACGGGAGCGTTGGGAATAAAAGCTATGTTAAATATGCATTAAATACACTATGTTAAACATTGTTAGTCTAAAGCGTTACCAAAGGATACAAAAATTCTCATCGTTTATGTCACCGTTTGATTTGATAGTATTCTCGAAACAATCTAATAGTACTTTATTTAGCTTTCATAATCGATGCCTTATTGACATCCTTTTGGGACAATGGATATATATTACATGTAATAATTATTGTAACAAATTTTACAACATTTGACCTTAAGAAAGATAGTAACTATAAATCTACAGTAGTTGCTTAACATTGTTAAACACCATTGTAGACTGTAATCATTTTGATAGTTGTAACTAATGTTACTTGTACGTATAATGTTACATACAAAGATAGATATAGATACATATAGATATAGATAGATATATTTATATACGTATTTATCTCAGATCGTTTACTTCCTTTTAACACTAAAAAGGGAAAATCACAATCTAATTGAACATACACAACATACACATGGTAGACGAAAGTTTAGTACCTAGAAACAAAATTTACATTTCTGTATTTAAGGCCATGCATTAAAATATCTTAGTGGAAAGTGTCTCTGTTTACGGTACTTACATATAAATCAAATACATGCTTTTTAGGCAAAAAATGAGTTATTTTTGGTTTTACAATACCACGCAACAACAAAAATATATAATATATTGCGTGCAAGTGATGCTTATAAATTTGATAATATAGATATCGCTCTTCAATCATCAATACTCTGTTCATCAAATGATGGATCTTCGATGAGCTCATAATTAAATGAAAATTTCGTTTTTATATCATTGGCAACCTTATATTTTTATAGTGTTATTATAAAGTAACTAAGATTGTCTAAATATTTTAGATAGTTTTTTAACACACTGTCTAGATTTTTTGACATAGAAATATCCAGTTGAAAAGATTAAGCTATATGATTCATCATATTTTCAGCCAATTTTGAACGATAAAATAATAATAAAAAAACCCGGTGACCTAGGAATTTTTTGTGATTTTTGGAAACTTTGTTAATCAAAAAATGTATTTATAAAGTTTTATTGAAATCCCTAGGATTATTTAATCCTTGCTTATCTCCTTGAAATACACTATAGGTATTCACCACCCTAAATGTCTAACAACAGCTTCCACTGGTATTTGGAATGAAAATATTTTTCTTTTTTAACAAAACAAAATGTATTCTTATTTTATTAGCAAACAAAACTCCATTTACCATGCCTGCATTTTTATAAAATCTTCTCTTTTCAATACAAATTCTGTCTAGTAAATGGCGATATTTGTATAGAAATTACAGAATGATTCAAGGCACACTGTGCCAAGGTACTTTATCTTACCCTGTTATACAGTGTAGTGGATTCTTATATGTTATCATATCTTTTATCTATTCTATTCCAACAAACAGCTTAACTACACTAAACAAGTGAAAATAAACAATTGATTGATTTAATTGTTAAAATATCATGTATACACAATGCCGAATACCCGACCTTGCATTGTTTCATAAATAAGATAAGTTTAGAAAACAAAACATTTTTGTCAAATAAAATATTGACCAAATTTTCAACTTTCTATGTTTAACTTTGGAAAAATGGAATCTTGTATTCTATAGCCTAATTTGCTAATTCCTAGCCTTTTTTATAGCATAATTTGCACGCTCACGAGTAAACAAAGATCTAAACGGTTCCGGATCCAAAGAAACTTACTTTTTAAGTCCTGATTATGCTATTTTCACCTCGATATATCTTTTCGTTTATAAGTTATGGTATTTCGAGATAACAGACGGATAGATAAACGGAAATGGGCTAATTATGTGTGATCAAAATTTCGTGTGATCAAAATTTCTAAGGGTTACAAACTTGGGACTAAAATTGGTATACCTTAATATAAATTTCGTATTTGCAGGGTATAAACATTCATATATATGTGTGTATGCATTGTGTGGAGTGATGCTTTATGTGTTACCCAAAACAAAACAAAACAACCTCATTTTCGAACACAAAACAACTACTCAAAATTTATGTGTTGTAATTCAATTTTTGAATATTGTATTTATCCAATTTTTTGAATTTATTTTAGTTCGTTTTGTTTTTTTGAAAAAACAAAAAAGATTGCTATTAAACATTCTTATCAGATAATTAATACTAGCTAAAAGAAAATGTTTGCTGGAACTTCAAATGCAGCCAATAAGGAAGGCAGTTAAGAATTTCTTTGGGAATCTGTTTTTGGCGTAATATAAAATGTACTTAAATTTATGTTGGAAAAAATCCACAATCTTAGGTTTTTACTTCGTTCTAAAAGTGTACAAAGTGAAGTTTTTCTGAAGAGATATTGATGTACAAACTAACGTTTGTATTGCATTCAAATGAGTATCAGTGCCATTATTCAATACACCAGGTAGTAACTTATACGAATACTCAATTTAACTATAAGTCGATGCGAATGTATTAATTTCATAGCTCATTTCACCTCCAACAAGAACACATAATCTTTTCAGTGGAGTAAGTGATTCAAACAAGTTATCATTCGACGATTAATTGAAGACTAGTTCAAGATGATTTTTTATTTCTGCCTCTTTTATATTTGATTCTGTGATTGCACTATTAATACCCTAGCTTTAACCAATCAGAATGATCAGTCGATGTTTTGATCAATCAGTGTCGATGAACGGCTGATTTAGGAATTTTTTCCTAGAAAGACAAGAAATTTTATTATGATATTGATTTCCGCCTATGTTGACTATATTTGAATCACTTATTAAATATCTCAGGTAGATAATGGTAAATAGCTGAATAAAAAACTTTAAAGAATTTGTAATGCAATAAATTATTATTTTCTATATTTAAATCAGAGAAAAAAAAACTGGGTAATTTTATTTTCTCCAATTGTAAATGTTGAAGTAAAGTAAATAATAAAACTGAAATGAGAAAACTTTATCCACAAAACTAAACTAAATAAAATTGAATAAAAAGAATTAAATATTTTTTAAGTATATTTCTACATGAGTGAATTGACTTATTAATTTTAACTAAGTAAGTTTTATAATAAATATAAAATATATAATATAAATATTTTTATTTAGATTAAATTTTTTTTATAAAATAAAATAATATGATAATAAATTAAAGTTTGTATAATATACTAACCGACTGTCTACGAATCAAACCGTGATTTTAATCAAATTAAAAATAGCAATTACAGGTATTCGTTGAGTCTCAGACAGTAAATCTGGGGCCAGAGGTAGTAAATTTAGAAACTGATTATTGTATGGTATATTTTGGAAATAGTTAGGGAGATGAGACAAAAATACATCGATGGCGTCCAACACATGATCCAATTAAATGTTGAACGCAAGGGACCATTTAGGAGTTTCTGTGGCATACTCAATAAATCCATACCAATTTGAGTCTAGATGTGGCTGTTTAATGTAAAAACAGGCATCCAACTACAGTTTTCTTAAGTGGAATCTTAATTACCACCATAATTGGAATTTATTTGGGTAACACAATGCAAATGTGCATGATAGTAATGTCAGTTTGTTTGAAGTGAGGCTGAAGTGAGTCAGAAAAGACATTGGAATAACCCAACGTTTAAATTATCATTGTAATGATATTTTCTCACATTCAGATTTACCTAGGAGGACATTCAGCCAACTCAATGCTAAAATCGTTACTATTTTATCAGTTTTTGGGACATTTCTGGTAATAATTCTACATTGAATTAATTTAAAATATTATTATTTTAGCTACATAAAGGCCAATAATGTAATGCTTAGCACGCTAGACTCGCATTGTAAAGGCCATCATTATCACAGTATTATGAGTATAAACAGCAATTTAGAAGGAAAGCTAGTGGAGTGAAGATATAAAATCCAAGGATTTATTTTACGATCTTGTTAAGTACTGATTGGGATTGTTCGATCTGGCACTTCAAGGCTGAAGCAAAAGGACGAAGCATATTCCCATTTTACGATCTAAAATCCCTAACCCAAAAATAAAAATATTTATTATACAAACAAAATGAATTAAATAATATATTAAACACCCGGTGTAAACGGTTTCAACTTTCATCTTTTGATATTTATTTATCAACTATAATTATTCACATTGCTTACGGTTATCGTTATACCAATAATAATATTCCAAGTAATGTCAAAGTTTGCATAAATAATTAAAAACTTATACCATAACTCAACTGTAATTCTATACGTATTTTATGAATATTATTTATTTCAACTTGTCAACTTTTACTATAGTAGACCAGTCATCTAAAACCAAAAACCGATCTGGATCTAGAACACACTTGGAAATTTACAGGAGAGTTAATACTTCATGCAATCATAAAAAGTAAATAATTAAAAAATCAAAAACCTGACTGCGTTAAACAAACTCAGAAAAAGATAGAAGCAGGCCAAATAGCTCCCAGTCGGGGCCTATTTAAATCTAGACCATCTCAAATATTCCCAATAATGGGCCCCGATAGTTAAAGTCGCTACGTAAACTACTGGACTTGTATCCTTCTTTCCAGATTCTATTTAACGCTGCCGGGTTATTGATTTTTAAAATTATTTATACTTTTAAGGGCCCGGGTTCTTAAAGCAACCCGAAGAACTACCTCCAATCTGATTTAAGAACATCTAGTCCCTCAAAAATATCTACAATTTTAAAACAACTCTTTGAGTTGTCAATTAACTATTTCGAAAGCTGAATTTTTCTGAATCCAGTTGTACCTTCTTCACATTTAAAATATTAATTCTCTGAAATTATAGACAATAAAAAAAAATTGGATTCACTGAGGAAAAACCATTTAAGTTTTCTTTATATAGGATTTATTTGTTTTACACAATTTGGAGATAGTTTTAATGGAAAAATATAATTTTTTTCCAGTTGCAATCCATTAAAAGATATTCTTTTTGTCTTTTGGAAAATAGCCAAAGAAAAATTTAAATTATAGGGAAAATTTTATATGTTGCCAATATATATATTTTTTATAATAACAATTTTTTTGAATTAAACTATTCGAAGACAAATTATAGAAAAAAAAACCATGTAAATAATGTACATTATTTTGGTTGGTCATTATACTTAATGTTTTTTCTTTATTAGATGAAATTAATTAGCTGTTTTTATTAATTAATATTTTTATAAAATGTGGAGATACTTAAAATCAAAATATATATGCTGCTGTTGTAAAATACTTACCACAAAACTGCTGACAATGTATTCAGTATTTTTGTTTCTGTTAGTGTCAGCAAATAAAAAGATTATAATATATTAGTATATGTGTTAGTCATTTATATATTTTTGTATATCATATTACCTTTTATACTAAGCTGTTCAAAAACTGAGATATTACATAACAAAAAAGTCTCAATCCTACAGGGAAATAATTTATTCTTTAAATAAAACAGTGCCCCCAACTTATAGTATCTATGTCAGTAAAAGGAATTTTACTGGCAATGTTGATAAGAAACTAAATAAATAAATAATAAATCATAGAGTAAAATTATAATTTAATTTCAGAAAAATGAAAACCAACCTGAGCTGCTAAGGAGATTTTCATTTGAATTTTTTGAATATATCCTACAAAGCTCGCTGATGAGTAGAACTTTTTCAAATGATACAAATTACCGTGCATGAATTACTGAAAGTTTACTTCGTTAACTGCTGGCAACGTAAAAAGCTCCACCGAACAATTATTATTAATATATAAATTTTTGACCACACATTCGAAAAATTTCTTGTTAGCTATCTTATTGAGCCATCATTTTATTCTGTCTGCTTTCCAAAATTTAGATGAAGAATATCTATAAAGACACCCCATCAAAAGTTTTAAAGTGCACTGATATAATTTCAATAATTTTGAAATATTTTGTAAATTGAAAGCGATATAATGTGAAAATTTGTTCACTTTTATATAATAAATCAAAACTTTTTAATTTTTTTATTTTATTTATTTGATTATTCCTTGCTAGCTTGCAAAACTTTTCCATATAAATATACTTTGAACTTGTGTCGGTTCGGTTTTGGTAACATTCAATTGTAAATATAGGAGTGCAAACAATAATAACTTACTGAAAAGTAAATAGTTGTGGCTGAGTAAGTTGATTTAAGTTCATGATTCTTTTATTGTAGTCGTTATTATCTTTTTTGCAAATAATGATTAAGTTTTATACTGATGAAGAATGATAATATAATTCAGTTAACTTTATATAGGGTGATCCATTTTAATAAATTGTGACATTTTTCATTTAAATCCTTTAAAAAAATATTTGGAACAAAATTTTTCTCATTTAAAGACGAGAAATAGCATGATTTTTATAAGCGGGTGGTTGCATAGCCAAAGAAGTGTCAACTTCATTTTTAATAATATTCTTAATCCTCGGTTAGGTTAGAGTTATGTTATATTGGCTGACCACGAAGGACACACTTATTCTATAGAGCTCATTGTGATATCATATATGTGTTTTACCTCATTTTCCGCTCATGTTTTCATTTATCAACTCCTTAATTATTTTCAGAGGCTGAGTGCACCTCCTTCATGCATATACCATGCACTAAACCAGCCCATCACAACTATTAATCAAATTAATTTTTATTGTGACGGCAGGAATCGAACCCGCTATCCTAGATGTCCTAACCAACTGAGCTACTAGGGTAGACGTAAACCCACATTCATGAAATTATAACAAAATTCATCATCAAAGTTGAAAATAAAGCACAAATAATTTCAACCTCTAATGTAAAATTGCCTTGGTGCTTGTACAACGTTAAATCACAATATATTTGTTTTCTGCATTAGTATTATGTTCAGCAAATCGAGAACAAACACCATATGAATATAAATATGAGTACAGAGAAATTATGTTTTTTATTATTTACAATTTTTTGTGCTGGGACAACAGTTTTATAATTGCTCGTATGATGCTGGTCTGCTGGTTGATGGTTGTATGATGTGCGGGTTATACAAATGTTTTAACAGACAAGTAATAACAGACAAAGCTGAGGTGCGTATAATCCTTACCGGGCAAACCAACAACTACCTGATTCAATGAATTGTTATTAACAGAGAGCCATAAGGTATAAATATCTTGATATTTCGGAATCAAGAGAAAGTCAATGAATCTTTATAAAAACTGTGCGATTGCATTGGTTAAAGCTCACTTAAAGAAGTTAAGTCAAAAATTTGTGTGACCTTGGCCAGGGGGTAGGAGCCACTCCTTCATGGAGGTGGAAACATGAAAATTTCATTTACAATATTTTTTTTTTCAGTTTTCGAGATGAAAGCAATATACCACTATGAAAAAGTTAATAACAGTAATAACACAATGAAGCAATTTTTTCTGTATCCTGTTTTGTTTGTTTTGTCATCGGGATTTCAAGTAGCAAATAAAATTTTTGCATATATAAACATGTACAGAGTGGTAAAGATTTTTAACCATCTGAGCAACCAGAGCGCTGTAACATGGCGTAAAGTTACTGTATTTGAAAATAAAAAATTTGTACATTCAGAAATAATGGCATTATATTTTTTTATTAAAACAACAGTGCGGGCTCAACATAAAAATATCTATTTATATTATATGTTAGAGGTGGTTCAAACACTAAATGGTTATTTAAATTTTAATTGCGATTATAGTTGTTATATTTTAAAAATTTAAATAATATATATTTGAAATTTTAATGGTAAAAAAAAAAAAAAAAAAATTGAAAACCAAATATTAGCACTGCAGTAATATTATATAAATTTAATTCCTCTACCGATAGTATTATATGTATGTGTCACCGTAAGAATAGTTATTTTATATAGATTGTTTACAAAATATGTTACAAAACTAAATTTAATATAAATTTTTAATAAATAAATAAAAAGTAATTACTTAAATTATGTCGTTCATTTAAAAAACGAAAATAAAAAAGTAAATTTGTAAATATTCTTGTTGGTCGTTAACTTACAATCTTCCTAGATTTATTATTAATTAACGATTCTTAAATAATCCGGTGACATATACATACAAATTAAAAATTATTACGAGCTACTTCCTTGTACAAAGTATCTGAGTTACCAATAAATTTGGTGTTGGCTTTTCAATGAAAACATTCCAAATTTGCTTGTCATGGAAATTATCGGAACTGCAACAATTCTTAATTATCCGAGGAAAAATTTTTGTGGTTTAAAGTTAATTTCAAAACTTGTATATTCCTTAAAAAGATAAAAATTGTTTGTGTCTGCTACGACGCCCGTTTGGAGGTTACTCCTAAAGTGTTGTATAGTGTGTTGGGTCGGTCAGGGTATTGTCATTTTCAAACAATAGATGCTTTGTATGTTATACGTACTATGTAGCATAATTTATGTATGGTAACCAGAAAAAACCTACGATGTACATATTACATAGGTGAATAGCTATGTAATCATTCTGGGTGGGTAATTACTTCGCTGGTAATCAAGGTCTTTAATAATAATCAACTAATCAAGGTCTTTAGGTGTAGAAAGAGACGAGATACGACAGTAGAAAAGAGTCAATTGTAGAAACGAAACGATATAATTTTTCGAGACAATACAGACGGTGTGGTACTCTTGTTTCGTCTCTTTTTACGGTAACACCTATTTTGGATTACCTATCTCTAATAAAATTTTCGAATTTATGAGAGTACGAGGAGGTCATGTAGTGTACAAATCGAATTTTTTGTATGAAAGAAATAATAAAAAAAATTTTTTGATGAAAATAAATTTAAAATTAAATAAATAAAACAACAAATAATAATAATCAGTTGATCGAACTCCAATTGATTAATATTTGTAAAGTGTAATAACATAAAATTAATAAATATTTAGGGATTGAATTTAGTGCCCCCTCGTATATAAATTGATTCGCGCACACATTTTTCATTATAATAGGTAAACAAGCCTTAACCTTAAATTCCGAAATATAAAAAATTTTCCGATTTTTTCAAAGGGGTACCCCTTAAGAAAAATGCAAAAAATCGAAAAAAATTTACCGTTTCAGATTGGAATAAAACTCATGTTATAAGGTAATTTTGACCCAAAAAATTCAAAAATCGTGTTTATCTTACATTTGGATGGATAGTTTTCGAGATAATGTAAAAAATCGATACAAAATATCGATTTTCTTCGAAACTATTGGTCCAATCGCCAAATGAACATGATTTTTGATTTTTTTGGGTCAAAAATACCTTATAAACAAAGTTTTATCAAATTCCGAAACAAAAAATTTTTTTCAATTTTTTCGATTTTTTTGAAGGGGTACCCCTTAAAAAAAATGCAAAAAATCGAAAAAAATTTACCGTTTCAGATTTGAATAAAACTTATGTTAGAGGGTAATTTTGACCCAAAAAATTCAAAAATCGCGTTTATCTTACATTTGGATGGATAGTTTTCGAGATAATGTACAAAATCGATCCGAAATATGGATTTTCTTCGAAACTATTGGTTCAATCGCCAAATGAACACGATTTTTGAATTTTTTGGGTCGAAAATACCTTATAAACAAAGTTTTATCAAATTCCGATTCATTTTTTGAAGGTATCGCTAAAAAAAATGCAATATAATTTATTAATAGGCATCCAAGAGTTTCGCTTGCGAAATGCAAACAGCTCCTGCATGATGATATCTTAAAAAAGACCAATCTCGAAATGATCACTGGTTCTTCAGACGAGGCTAGAGGCTAGGAATGTTTTGAATTTTTGAAAATAGATATTAACGCTTCTTGTTAGCAAAAAATTTTCGAAAAGAACAATAAATATTCTTTGTCTACATTTACGTACCATAACTTAATTATTTTTATGAGGTTGGTACTACTACATACAATATGTATTCAAATCAGTATACAAAACGGATATAAAAACTTTTTAATTCACTCATAAAATATTATAACAAAATACTAAATGTCAAGAAGAAGGCATAAAAATAATAACATCTAATAATTCGTGATAAAAATATTAAAAAGCATAAAAATGACAAATAATTAAATTTTTGTTCATACACAAGTTATTGCAATTTTATTTAATGAACAAAACTTTTTCAAATTAACGCCTTTTTTCAGATAAACTTTACATCATCATGAGCATGGAATATTATTCTGGTTACCGTAAAACCAATAAAAATATGATTTGGAATTAACTTAAAACAAGTGAAAACAAAAAAATTGACTGAGTTAATTGTTGAAATACCATGTATAGACTGTGTTGAATACACTGTCACATTACACATACATATACATGTCACACATACGTAACTGATAATCCCATATTAATACATACTATACAATTTGAATCTAATGTGTGCCCTCGTGAGTAAACAGTGATGTTTACAAAAAATGTTTCAAACAAAAGTTGTTTATTTTTGATTAGAAACATTTTTTACATTTAAACTTTTGTTCTATCTCTAACGGTTTACAAGATGGGTCCCACGGACCCAAGACCCAATTGACTTATGTTGCTCATTTACGAACTCGACCTCACATTTTACGTCCTGAGAGCGCTGTAAAAATTTCAACTTGATATCTTTTTTCTTTTTTGAGTTATCGAGTTGACAGGCGGACGGGCAACCGGAAATGGACTAATTAGGTGATTTTTATGAATACCTATTCCAAAATTTTGTGCGTAGCATCAATATTTGTAAGCGTTACAAACTTGAGACTAAACAGGTGTTCATAAAAGAACCTAATTAGACCGTTTTGGGTTGTGTGTCCGTCTGTCTGTATATCAAGCTGAAATTTTTATAGCGTGTTCAGTACGTAAAAAGTTCAGTACGAGTTTGTAAATGAGCCCGTAGCACTCATCTTGTAAATGTTCCTTATAAAAACTTAAACAACTTTATCCACAAGGGCGCAAATTAGGTGCAAGTTTTATAGTGTGTATGGAAATAGCATTTATGAATGTGTGTCTATCTAAGAGTGGATATCTTTCTTTATTTACGTGACGTCCAAAAACAAATGATTGCTTAATCAAAACCTATGTTTGCGATTTTTCACCTTGAATCATTTTTTGAATCCGAATAAAAATAATCCCGATAAAAAACTTCATTTCGTTTTTTTTAAACAGAAAAACTGCACTAATTGAAAATAAATATTTGACGATTTTTGAATGTAAAATGATATTTTTACGACTGGATAGATGATGATGCTGATGATACCTAGTAATATTTTTGAATTAGCGTTCATTGAAAAATTGATTGTGAATTCTATAAATATAGCATAATTGAATTTTGTTTTACCTGCTACACTGTGATGGGGCTACTATCGGTTGATCAAATTGTGTTTATGCAATTTTAATTTGGAATAAACACAAACAAGGTACGAAATCGGTAATATTTCTTTTTTGACTTTTGGCTTTGGATAATGATGCATCTTTTTAAAAAGTATTTAATAAAAAAAAAAAGTAAAAACAAACAATTGACTGAGTTAATTGTTGAAATACCATGTATAGACAGTTTTGATGATGCAATCGTTTGTTTTTTGACGTCATACAAGTAAATGAAGATATCCACTAGTAGATAGCCACACATTCATAGCTGATATTCCCATATATTAACAAAATAAAATTTGCGCCCTCGTGGAGAAACAGTTACAAAAAAAATGTTTCAAACAAAAGTTGTTAATTTGTTTATAACATTTTTTATATTTAAACTTTTGTTCTATGTCCAACGATTTACAAGATGGGTACTACGGACCCAAGACCCATTTGATCTATGTTGCTCATTTACGAACTTAGCCTCACTTTTTACGTCCTGAGTGTGCTTTCCTAATGAAAGCTTCCAACGTAACTTGAATGTTTCCTTTTATACACTTCGACACAAATCATCATTACAAAAAAAAAAACAAACAAATTGAAATGAAAATTTCTCACATGTATAAATGCATGCATATCATACTAAAGTTGATCATTACTTTCCATTATTTTTCCAATTTTCTGTTTTCACTAATAGAAATTTATAGTGATATATAAATATAACGGAAATAACGGTATATTTTTGTTGATAATAAATTTATAAAATGTATACCGATGACCAAATTTTGTAAAATCATATTTTTGTTAAATCAATTTTTTTTCATTAAACAATTTTTAATATTTATTTATTGGAAGTTTTTCAACAGACAGCAATTTATTGATGATATGCTTTTACGCATCTTAATTGGATTTTTGTTTATTTTACCCTATAAACGTACAGAGATAATGAAACAAAAATTTTTTTCTTGTTTTTAAAACACAATATGCAAAAAGTTTTAATCAAATCATTATGCTTGATTATGCTCTTTAATTCAATTTTGTTATTTTATGAAATGTATAAAGTATAGTCTTTGACAGATATTTCAGGACGACTGGAAATTTCAATGGTTCGTGTTGGTCAAGTTTTTCCATTACCAAAAAATTTCGAAGCAAGCGTTTCCATTCTATGCGTTGGATGTTTGCTTAGACCCAAAAGCATTCAATTGTAAGACCTAGCCAACGGTCTTTTATTCGTATACTCCATATATGATATCAAGGAATATATAACAAGGTATACTAATTTTAGTCCCAAGTTTGTGTCGCTTAGAAACAACTTTTGTTTGAACTTTTTTTACCGGCGAAGGCGCAAAGCTGGACTAAACTTTAGTGTCCATTTTCTCCAAACCAATAAAAATTAAGAAGTTGAAAATTGTCAGGTAGCTTCAACTATATCGAATAAAAATGCTAGAAAATTTACACTAAAAGAGAGAACAACTACACTCCATGACACAAAAAATGCAGTTGTTTTATCATTCTGAGTGTTATAATTATAAAATTATATGTGAATCCTTGTAATGCTATAGTAATAACACTTAGGATGCTTTAATTTCAGCAACTTATCCTTGGTATTTGGTATATATTAAAAGTTGCTTAGCGTTGGAATATTTCCTCATTACAAATTACTTTTTAATTTCCAATAAAATGATGGTAAGAAAACTATTTAAAAATTGAAAAACTATAATTTTCACTCAAAGTTATTTTTCGATTGTTATCAGATAATATAAATATAATACCGATATATTTAAAGAAAACAAATTAATGAGAATTATTATCTCTAAGCCTAATTATATTTTCTTAACACCATTTTCAATATGCTTAGGGTATATCTATCTATACCTACTCTACTTTATAACGGATATTTATAAGGTTTTGTTGTTTATTGAGAAGGATAATATACAAATTTAAACATAGATATATACATGAAGGACTACTTAAATTTATTCGGCACGTTTACACTGTTATCGTTTTTAGAAATTTATTGAATATCAGATGTTCCCTGTCAATTGAATTTTTTAGATATTCAGAAAGTGATCATTAGGAATCACTAAGTTAAGGAATATAAATATGATCGAAGATAATAAATGAGAACTCTAGGATATGTCGAAATAAATTTCGATTTTTGCCCCAATTTCCTAGATCAGTTTTTTGTATTTTTAAAATACGTATTTTCGACTACCAAGTAGTCATCATCAGTAAGAATTAGCTAGTGAATGTTACTCTTTGCTATCTATATATGATCTAATAAAAATTGCAAAATCAAGGTTGAATTTCTAAAAATTGTTAATACGTTATAAAAGTAAAGGATTATTTATTTTTTTGATTTATTTATAGTTTTTTAATTTAGGTTTGATTTGTAATTTATTATTTTAAACGTCAAAAAATACTCGAATGGGCTTGCGCACAAGTATCACGCTCATTGGCCAGCACTAGTCAACTGATGGAAGTTGATTGGCTAGCACCACTGATACTACAATTTGACAGATACTGTGAACAGTATAAATTGTAAAAACACGAAAGTAACATTGTGCAGTCCGCCACCAAATTAGCAAAGAGTAACATTCACTAGCTAATTCTTACTGATGATGACTACTTGGTAGTCGAAAATACGTATTATAAAAATAAAAAAAAACTGAACTAGGGAAATTATCACCTTTTAACTCATGAGCGCGGGGAATTAATTGATAAAGAGATAATTATCTAGTATACGAGAGAATGGCTTATCTCGTCGAATCGAAACTTTCTACAAATATCAGCACTCACGTCCACCATTCGGTTATCTTTAGTCGTATGGTGAGAGATTTGCTCACGCATTCTACACATGCGTCAAATATTTCGCTCATTAATTACTCTTTAACTTTATAAATCATAACCTCTACATAATTTTATATAAATTTATCTTTGAATGCACTAACTAATTCAAAATAGTACGTGAATATTGAATGATGTTTGAGAGTAAATTTCATCATATTTATATCACAAGTTCTGTTAATTTTTTGAGTACGATTAATATTAATCTAACGAAAGTACACAAAAAAAAGTAACAGCCCCGAAAATTTCCGAAGTCAATATTTTTTTTGTATAAGACTTTGGCTCTCGTCTTGAGAGATTTTCTCACTCCTGTAGGGGATATCTCCAGGTGATGTTATTCCCGAATAACATCACCTGGAATGATAAAATTTTTCAACAGGTTTGAAGAAGTTATACATAAAATATATGTATATTGTGTGTAAAGACAAACAAATAACAAACAAGCACTCAAGTCAATCAAGCTTATCTGTCATGAATAATGTCTGCAGTGCTGAATGAAAAGGATGGTTTTGTATTTATAATTTAATACAATCCAACAAACAATTCAATCCTTTGCTATCCTTTGCTTGCTTATTATGTTATGTTTGTTCCATTAAAATTGTGAAATTAGTTTATAATTTATTTTAAACAAATTACTACCAATCCCATCACCCATCCTCCATTCCATAACTACATACCTTTTATTTAATAAAATATTATTAAATGATACAATCTGCAATTAAATGAAATACAAATTATTATGTTTTAATATTTAATAATAATAATAATAAATGATAATACATAATATTATTTCAATATTAATTAAATGTTTTATTATACCATGTATATATCAAATATACAAGGTATATTAAGTTTAGTCCCAAGTTTGTAACGCTTAAAAATATTAATGTAATTTCTTTTGCGATTTTCTCGATTTTATCAAAGGGGTACCCCTTAAAAAAATTGCACAAAAATTGAGAAATTTTGTTTGTGTCCAATTTCGATAAAATACAGTATATAAGGTAATTTTGATCCAAAAAGTACAAAGATTGGGTGCATTTGACGACTGACTAAATAGTTTTTGAGATACGCACACTAAAATCGATCCAAATATTGCGATATCTCAGAAACTCTGCATCCAATCATTAAATTAACGTAATTTTTATTTTTTTTGGATCAAAATGACCCCATCCACCGAGTTTCATCAAATTCCAAAAGAAAATTACGAATTTTCATACAAAATTATTATTCCGTTTTCACCACCAAAAGTACAGATTTTCATATAAACTTTCATCTCCAATTCGACCCCTCTTAAAGAATGAATTTTTATGAAGAAAGTAAAATAAATAATAGAACCAGGGCCGTCATTAGCTACCCACTAGAATTACACAACAAAGTATAGAATACGATTTTTGATCATTTTTGATTATTGCTTGGTATATAAATAAGGCGCAATAATTACTAGATCAAAAATTGGAGCAATAAAAAGGCTTTCCAAAACAAGATAAGTTTCTTATCAAAATGCATATCTGCTACGGTACCCTCAAAAATAAAAAAAAGATAAAAGAAAAAATAATATCATTATATCACACAAATTGTAAGTAAAAAAAATCATAGTAATATACAAAAGTATTCCAAAAAAAAAGGAAGCACATAAAAAAGACAAATTTTTTGTACGAAGATAAAAGAAAAATAAATTATAAGAACCAAAAAGAATTATTTTATTTGTATGCTACTGCGTAAATAATCTTTCATTTTGCTTTGTTTAAAAACATTTCGTATGCAAAAATTATATATACTTTATTTTTTTTAAGCTTATTGTGCAGTTTCATCGTGATAAACTCTGAAGTATTTTTTTTTATTGATTCTCTTAGGCCAGGAAAATTAGCTCGGAAACCATTTATCATTTCATGACGGATTTCAATCATTTGGAACCAAAAGCGATATAGATTTCAAACATGCATATCTTTGAATTTTGTTGACGTTTTAAAATTTTTGTCTTAAATTCGTTCGATTCTGGCAGTTTTTGTTTCGCAAATAATAGAATACAGCCAAGTAGTATGGATACCGGTCGTCTTTCTGAAACGTTTCAACTATCGAAAATCTCAACTCTTTTTTAACTGATTAAACACTGTCAAGTAGGGAGGGTTCCAAGGCGCACATAATTATAGTACACGAAATTTGCCAGTTTTGTACTATTTACTTGCAAAATTAGAAAAATTACACACACAAAGAATATCTTATTTTGTTACGTGACGGTTTTTGCCAGTTTGCTCACCATGGCAAGCCGCGATAAGGAACTTCGTTCCAAAAATTCCAATGATTAAGGTGTTGTACAATGATTTTTCTTATTATATTTTGTGTTAACGCATCCGTCACAAAAAATGAATATCCAGGACAAATTCCCAGAGATTTTAGTATTCATAACGCTTTCAAAGAAAAAACTAAATTTCCTGGACTAAACTACGGTTATAGTCGTTATATGATATAAACTTTTTAATCACTGAATTTTTCAACGGTTTTTTTTTTCCTGTATAATGTTGTTTGGACGAATAAATCCATTTAAATGAAGCTTTTAATTAATTTAAAAAAAAGAAAGAGGATTATTTGTTTGAAAACGCGGATTATTACTATTATATTTCAACTTTAAAGGATTATAACGTATTTAGCAACTAAAATTCCACCTATTACTATACCTATACATATATTGAGCACTTTTTCATCTTTGAGAACAAAAAATTTTTATTTTATAAAAACAAACAACTTTTCTTGGAAAGGTTTTTTTTTTCATAATATTTCGATGGAAATGTTGCGACTAAAATGTAGTTTTTCCTTTTCGCATGTAGTAGTTGAAAGATAATTTGGATCATGGAATAGCTAAGAATTACTTTCATTAAAAAAATTAATCGATTCAATTAAATAGAGTATGGTAAATCACAAGGTATAGTTTAAACCAAATTTTTTTTATTTTATGCTCCTATTGACTTTGGTTTAGGTGTCTCTTATTGGACATGGCAAAATCGAGTATAACCACGCTCCAGATTTTAAGGCATTCGAATAGCAACTAAAAATTTATCAATACTTTGAGTACCTATACAGAGTAGACCATTTGAATCGATTGTGGCTAATAACTCGTTTTGTAGTTAACCAATCAAAAGATAACTTTAAAAAAAATTGCAACAATAATCGTATCTTATATTTCCGGATTTTCGAAAAAATATTAATAATTTTAACTGAAAAATGTTGGCTTTTTCATGAGAATCAATTTTCAAATTGTGTTATTGTTATTCTATCGTTTAACTTTAAGAATCTAAATTGACTAGGTTCAATCAGACAGAGCATGATGTACCCCCCCCCCCCTTAACCTCTATAAATTTTCATTTTTGATTGGTTAGTTGCAATACGTGCTATTCGGCCTTAATAGATTAAAATGGTCCAGCCATATAAAACAGACATATAAACAACAGACATATAAAAAAATGCCAGTCAAGCTAATAATAACCATATTTGCTACAACCTACCACTTAAATGCTACCTACGACAGTATGAACCTTTTTATTTTCATGGTTCAAAGACATTACCTAAGTGATACTACTAGATGTTACACAACGTGCTACCAATCAAATTGATATTACGAATTTCAACTTCAATTTCAAAATTTAACTTAAATTTTCATGGATGTATTTTAGAGCATTTATTTATTTGTTAATTTTATTAATCGCTAGCTTGATACCAGCTCGATACACTGGGCTTAAAAGTAAAAACCACCGCTTCATAGCTTCCACCCTCTCTTGATATACCCAGTTTTCAATTTTGTTAAATGTAAAATAGTCATAATTCATTGAGTATATCAGAATGGTTGGCCATGATTTGTTTGACATTTACTGTTTTAAAATTTTTACAGAATTCTTTAATTTATAGTTCAAAATGATGATCATTGATCTGCTCCATCTATAATCATCATTTTGAACCATAAATTACAGATTTCTGATAAAATTTAAAATAGTAAATGTCATTTTGAAGTAATATTCAACGGTTTTTTCCAAATTGGAGAGTTTGGAATACATGCTTAAACTTTAACAAAAGTTGTATGATCTCTTGGAAACATCTAACAGTGGAATTTGGAAAATTACTTGTTACACACAGTAAGAAAACTTTCCAGGTTGATGTCAATGGTTAATGAATACAATATACGTTATTATCCATGCATGCAATAAATACCTATTTTTCATTTGAAAAAAATAAATACATAGAAGATAAATATACCTAGACACAGCTTTAGAAGTTGATTCACTTCGTATGTTAAAAAAAATGGACATTGTTAGTATTTTCGAGATAAATATAGGTGTCGTCTTAGGACAAGTAATGAGATAACGCAAGTTTTTAAAAATCATACTTTGTAGTTCGTTTCAATTCAATGAATTTGGAGATTTTCTTAAGCTCAAAAACTTTATCGTAGTAGTCTTATATCTAGTACTTGGGATCAAATATGAAATTTGGTAAGTACTTGCTGTTATGTTAATTTCAAATTTTAATTTGAAATTAACAATTAAATGTTAATTTCAAATTTTAATGATCACCTAACGGTCTACCTGTCTTGCCCTTTTTTTACCGCTTCACTTAACGACAAATTAAAATTTATTACACTTAGATGAATCAATCACAGATTTATTTAGAGAGTAAATAAATCCTCGAATCTCACTTGGCGGGTACTGGTTTGAAAACTGAGGCTGTGCAAATGGGACACATATGGCCTATTTTGATACACATAACGGAATGTAAGTAATACAGGGTACATAATCAATTAAGACAGACAATGAACCAAAATTTCAACCATCGTTTAAAATATTGCCATATACTAACTTTCTTTTAAGAGAACTATCTTAAAATCGAATAAATATTGTTCTGGAGATAAGATTTAAAAAATTTTTGGCATCTCTAAGTTTTAAAAACACACCTAAAAAATAAAATATTTACTTGTCAAACTTAGTGATATAACAAGTTTTTATTCAACTATATTTATTGAAATGATGAACACTTTTCTTTTAAAATGCACTAACCTTCCTTTTTCCAGGAAGCCATAGTAATCAACTTGTATTATCTATGTTGTATATATTATTCATAAAATATTAAAAGCTAAAAAATATGTAATATACTAAATTAAATTATTTCTTACATTTTAATTAAATTTTATATGCAATTTCAAATGAGTTACACTACCACTGTAAGGCTGGGCTTGGGATCTTGTTTGAAGAACCACTAGACGACTTCCAAGTAGAGGTGGTTATACAGACTCACTTTATGAAAAGCCAAATAATGAAATACAAAGCTTCTACATATTTACGATTCATATATTTTTTAATATACAATTTGTTTTTTAAATCATTGCGAATCTATAACGAATTAATTTCGGACAATATATTATTCGCCATTCGGAACGATGTGTGCGTAATTTGTTGTGTAATGTTTGCTTTCATTTAAAACCAAACATTTTCTAATTAAAGTACTTAAATCATTTAAATTAATTGCGATTAAAACTCGACTGATTGGATTACTAAACTGCCCATGTGTTAGTAGTTTTCCACATCGAAATAAACTACACGGTTTGAAATCCCAGAAATATTTCCCTTTTACTTATTTGTCCTTCAAACCAGTTTCGAGATGTGCAGAGTGGAAACGTAAAAGGGAATAGGAACTATTAATTCAATCATTATCAAAAACACGACAGGAAATTCATCCTACAGTCTACACTCTACAAGTTTGGTATTTCACTAAACAATATTTACTTGTTACAATGCTTATTTTTGCAAAAAACAAATATTTTCTATTGATTATAAAAATTGATAAAATGATGATGAATTCGAATAAAAAACTTTTAGAAAAAACGTAAAGTAAATAAAAAATTTTATTTCATATTCAGAATTATATTTTAACAACAATATAATTCCCCATCCAGAAAATCTTTTGTTATTTTTCCAATTGAACTTTATATGGATTTGAAAAAAAATAAATAATAGAAATCTCGTTTTTATACATTTTGACTTATTGACATTTTAAGTGATTTACCACCTACAACAATTTTTTTTCTCCAACATTGTTTTTTCCAAAATATATTTGTATTAAAAAGTTTGAGATGAGTAATTTATGATAAAAAAATAACTTACATTATAAATTACCTTTCTATTTGCAAGTATACTTAACGATGGATTTAGGTTAATGCTTGTGTTAATCTAGCATACGTACACATTTTATTTGATCCAAGTAAATGGAAAAACAAATATAAAAGTTGTACTCTTATATAAATGTATATAAATATTTACAAGAAAAATAAGAGTAGTAAATACCACATGACTTCCCTGTACAGATGATATTTTACATATCTCAATGCCGTTTGAATGAAAAAATGAATCTTTTATCAGGTCAGATCATTCACATTTAATAAAAAGATTTCAGAACGATTATACAATGATATATTTATTAATTTGGTAGAAATTTTGACTTATTTCACTTAACGATGTTCCAGCATGGTATTTGCAGTTTCTATGTTAAAGCAATGGTACAATTTTTTTTTCGACAGAATTTAACGAAAAATTAAATTTAAGAATTTAATAATGCTTACTAATAATTCCCAAAGTTTCAGAAATTTTGACCGTTTAAAATGGGAAATAATTATGCCAACGTCCCAATTTCGATCAATTTACGTCAAAATTAATATCTCGAAAGTGAAAATTAATTTCTAAATTATTTTTTTAGAATTGTATTGTGTAAACATTTTTTTCTACTTTTTCTTCAATATATAATAATATCATAAAAAATAGTTGGAGAGACCGGACATTTTACATGCTTTAAATGGGACATGACCCTCAAAATCGCGAACTTTGTCTTTAAATATCTCGCGATCTAAACGGTCAAAAATTATGAAATTTTAGGAATTCATAAATAAAGCTATTATAAACCCGAGAAAAAAAATTCGGCCAAATCTGTCGAAAAGTGATTTCATGCTGGTACTACCTTAAAGCGTGTGCTTTTGACAGCTAATTCCTTTCTTTATTTAGAAAGATTGCTCTCCTGTGCTGTTGATATTTGTAATTTCTTAGAGGAGTTTTTTTTTTTTTTTGCAAATTTTGTATTATATTGTTTCATCTTTTTTGTATAAAGTGGATTGAACAGACTATCATTCTTGATGTGAGCGTTGTTGCGAAATTCTCAGTTAAGCCATCCAAATTTCGGTTTATAAATTACTCATTCCTCTTTACTTTTTGTTTTGCCTTGGGAAATTCTTGTAAAATAACATTTACTGAATTACATTCAGCTACACATATTTTTTATGAAATTTTATTGATTTATAAACACGCCTGTCATAAGTTTTCTATCGATAAGTGTTAATGGCTATTTTTAATTAAGTTAATTTAAAAAATATTTCCATCTTGTTATCCAATGGATGAAGTTCGACCCTACTAGGTACAGGTACCTACGGACTCTAGTACTATAGTCAAAATGAGATTTTGACCGTGGTTTGATTGTCGAATTTATGTCTATCGACATTTCTGTGTTTCAAAGATAGTATTTTGATAAGAATGTCATTGATATAACTGCAAAGGTGTTTTTTCGTTTTTCAAAAGAGAGTGTTTTTCTCGTATTTTTCGATCATGTACATATGCGATTACCATACTTCCTTTCACAATGCACAAGTAAGTAAAAAATGGCAGAGTCATAAAATTCTTTCTAATTTAAAACTTATTTTATTGACTGTTTTAAACATTTTATTTTCTAAACTCTATTTTATTTACAATGAACTGTTCTGAGAATTAAATAGATTAAAAATATCAGTCTGAATTAAATAATTATTGAGACTTGAATAGTATGAAAGTATGAGGAACCTAGTACCTCTCCCCACCACTTTTTTAATGGGTAAAGAACATTATTTTTTCCTAGGCACATAGTGTTGCAATTTTGTAAGAAAAAATATAATTATGGAAATATTGCCAAATTTACCTACAAAAAAAAATTTAATATGTACAGCTTTCCTTATGGTAGACATGATTGTTTAAACTTTATATTAATTAATATTTGATCTTCCAAGAGATGGAATATTACTTTAGGTGGTAGAATCAACCCTATATTTACCGGTATACTAAAATATTTACACAGGAAAATTGAATTTAGAGAGATTACTCGTATTCAAATGTAATTGATAAACAATTTCACAATTGCTTTCCTCACTTTGTAACAATTTGTTTTCTTGTATTCGGATTAACAAAAGAATCTAACAAATTTAACAAATAAAATAATGCACGTATATTGTAAATTTCAACTATTATTTACAAATATCAACAGAGAATTGTTTCAAAAACTATTTATTCTACGTAAAGTATTGAATTTACATGGAATAAAAACAAAAGTAAAATCCTTTCGTTCATCGTAAGGTAGAGTATTGTACCTTTGAGCAGAGTTTATATTTACATTATTGTTATTATTGCAATACAAGTAGGTTAGGCCAGGTTAGGTAAGGTTATATTGGTATATGTCCCCTAGGCTATAGAACCCACCTTCCCGCTGATAATTTCATTTATTAATTAAATTAAATTTTTTGCGACGGCGGGAATCGAAGCCGCTACTCTAAGCATACCGCGGACGGAATTGGTTACGCCTTAACCACCTGAGATAATAGAGCGACTAGCTCCTTCAAACTATACCAAAAAATATATCATGTTTTTGACAAAACATAAACTAACAGTCTCACAGATTAGTACCTTCAGATAGTAAAAATCAGATAGATAATTAGTAGATAGATAGTAAGAAATTGAAAATTGATCCAAGGTACAATAGCCAAGTATGTAGGTATCATCGAATGTAATCTATTCTAGGTCCATACCATGTTCTAAAAAGCAAAATACATTCAGAACAAACAACCAGCACTTAATAAAACTGTTTTAAAAGAGTAAACATTAATTATAGCTTGCAAATAGAATGCTTACCGTCTAAGCGGAAATGATTTCCCATACATTATGCTATATATTATGCATATACCGAATGTGTAAAAACAATTATACAGTGCTACGGTATGCTTTGGTATGGGGGCAGACTAAACTTGTTTAATGTTTTATACGAAAATTGATTATTCTTATAATTGGCTGTAATTTTCATATAATATTCAAGTTTATTTAGTTACCTTTTACAACTGGGTTTATATTCTATTTTAATGCCATAAATATTTACATTTGCTCTTTTTAAAAATGAAGAAGACTTTCTTAGATAGTAAAACACAAAATTATTATAAATATCCCTTTAATCCTCTTTAAAGACTCACGAAAAATAGACTCACGGTCTAGAAATGTACACTTAGGAAAAAACAGACTCGAAAATTATAATAATAATTGGTTTTTTTCATTATGTAATTTGTATATCATAATTGTAATATAATTGCCGACAAATAAAAAAAAATTTAATTACTCACTATACATTATTTATCTAGCATGTTTTTAGCCACGGGTACCGCACTGCGCTAATCCATGCGCGTCGAGATAGTATTAATAATATAGAGATAAAACCGCTTATTTCCCAATTATGCGGATGAATCAAAGAGCTATACAAATATCTAACAATAATACTTAGGATTTGTTCTTATCTTAATACCATGCATATATGAAATATACATAGTATATTAAGTTTAGTCCCAAGTTTGTAACGCTTAAAAATAATGATGCTAGGAAAAAAATTTTGTCATAGGTGTTCATAAAATCACCTAATTAGTCCATTTCCGGTTGTCCGTCCGTCCGTCTGTGGACACGATAACTCAAAAACGAAAAAAGATATCGAGCGGAAATTTTTACAGCGTACTCAGGACGTAAAAAGTGAGGTCAAGTTCGTAAATGAGCATCATAGGTCAATTGGGTCTTGTAAACCGTTAGAGATAGAACAAAAGTTTAAATGTAAAAAATATTCCTTATCAAAAATTAAACAACTTCAACTTTGTTTGAAACATGTTTTCGTAAACATCACTGTTTACCCGTGAGGGCGCCAATTAGGCGGAAATTTTATAATATGTACTACTTGATTATCAGTTATGGATGTGTCACATGTTTGTATGTGTTATGTGATAAAGAAATCAACACTGACTATGCATGGTATTTCAACAATTAACTCAGTCAATTGTTTGTTTTTACTTGTTAGATACTAAATTTAATCGTAACATTCTGTATGTAGAACTTGGAGAAGTGAGCTTCATATGAACACAATTGCAATTCAATTCGATACTTCGTAATGCAACATGTGAAACGATAAATATCTACTGTTTTGTTGAATAATTTATAATAACAGCAGCCATGGCAACCACAAACGCGTCATGTTCAAACAGCGTATTTTCATTCGTTCGTCCATTGAAACATTCGTCTAGAGTGAAACAAAAATATTATCGATAGTACCGTCAAGTATATGTTCGTAGTACTTATGTAACGAATTCAAACTAAATAAACCAAAAGGTCTACTAACAAGTGAAAACAAACAATTAACTGAGTTAATTGTTGAAATACCATGTATAGACAGTGTTGATTAGTCTATCACATTACACATATATACATGTCATACATATATAACTGATATAGCCATAACATACATATATACAATGTGCGCATAATTTGCGCTCTCACGAGTAAACAGTTATGTTTATGAAAAAATGTTTCAACCAAAAGTTGTTTATTTTTTTATAAGGAATAATGAATATTTTTTTGCATTTAAACTTTTGTTCTATCTCTAACAGTTTAAAAGACAAGTCTCACGGACCCAAGACCAAATTGACCTATGTTGCTCATTTACAAACTTAACCTCAGCTTGATATCTCTTTTCGTTTTTGAGTAATCGTGATGACAGACGGACAGATAGGTGTTGATAAAAGAAAAAAAATGGCGGATCTTAAAAGTTTAAAATTTTTGTGTATATATTCTTTTAATAGTCCAAGAGAAGGTATAAGGTCCATGTTCACCCCTCAGCAAACCCGATGAGACATATTTTATATGAAATTTTATTTATTTCTAAACACGCCAATGAAAGCTTATCTATCTACACCGATCTGTCAACCAATTGAAACTGGTATCAGATGAAAGATAATTTAATTATGATAATTATGGTTTAGTCTTGCCTGAAAAAAGCCGTTAATGAAAAAAACTGATTAAAATTAATGGAATTAAATATAGCCGGAATCGACCATTAACTATTCATTCCTTGGAAAGAAGGATGGAAGGAAGTGGATCTTCACCCATTTGATAACCATATGAGACATATTTCTATTAAAGCAATGCTGCTCTACGTATGTAAGTTTAACTGGTGTTAGCTACAATTATTAATATTTATAAAATTTACACCAGCATACACACAGAACAGGTAATACTTCTCTAACAATAACTAAACTCTTAGAATCATAAATTTATATGATAATATTTATGTTTGTTTGTGTTATGTATGTGGATAAAGAAAATGCCATTTTGGAATTACAATATTTGCTTTGCTTTATAACAAACACAAAGCTTTAAAATAAACAAATTGTTATGAAATATAAACATATACAAATAATAATAATTACTGTTATTACTAGATAAAAGCTCATTGAAACCTTGATGTATAAATTTTCAACCTGCCCGGTTGTAATCCAAATTTATTATAAATGTGAAATTTAGGATGTTTGTTGGTTTGTTACGCTTTCACGAAATTCATGCAATTGTACAACAATATAGTTCATATATCAGAATAACACATGAGCTATAATTTATAAAGATATATTTTTAAAAAAATTATAAAAATTAAATTAATTCTGACATTTTGCCCCATCTACGATTTTTATTTTGAACCATAAATTTAAGATTTCTGTAAAAATATTAAACAAAAGATATTAAAAAATTATGAGCATTAATTAAATTTGCGTATTTTAATGAAAGCTCTTCTAAAAACATGCATGATTTTTTTTCAATTTGATGTTCGTGGTATAAATGTTGTACATTGGACATCAATGTCGAATGTATATCGTTATAGTAAGCAAAGAGAGATCGTTCTGTTACGATAGTTGTTTTACATATAGAGAAATTACGCTCGTTCATTGAAAGCGAACAAACAAGAATAAGTGCTAGTTTCATATGACGTCAGAAATAAACATTTGCAAATGTTAAATGAAATAACAGCCTCTTTACCAGACAGAACAGTAGTTTATAACATAGAAATAAGCCGACAAAGTAGAATAGAATCATACCATCATATTAATAATATGTAGAAGCACAACTGTGCTATACTGTTTTAGAAAGCAAACCAACCACTCCGTGGCAGATCGCCTTTTTGGGGGGAAAATGAAAACAAAAACGTATATAATAAAAGGTAAACTATATACGTAAATATATTAGAACTATTTTAACCACAAAATATACTTGATTGTTACTTTTTGGTAGCGGTGGATATTTCTTTTACAATATGAGTAGACCACCACCCTCTCCCCCTCGCCCTCCTACCATTCTAATGTAAGATTCAATCTCGTTTTTCCGAATAATAAAACTTAGAAATGGGTTAGTTTAACTAAAACTCACAGTGTGAGTTCTCCTTCCCATCTAACGTGAAAATGGGGCTTACACCTTTCCCCCTGCCCCCACATAAGCACATAAATAGATTTTTCAAAACCGATTTGCCCCCAAAAATGCTAACGTAATTAATAAATCACCTTTTAATAAACGTAAATTATTTTTTCCCTGTGCGTTTTTAACAATCACAGATTTTTCCGAGATTGAAAATTATATAATATAAATTTTCGTCGTCCTCTATTTCTCAGTGTCTTAGATATTTTTATCAATCAGACATGAATGTACCTCAAAATTATATAAATAAAATAAGTATACGTTTAAAATGTGCAAAGCTAGGTAGAACCCTCCAACCCGATTCATTGATTGATTTAATGCTTATTGGAGCAAAACTTTATTGTATTATAACATATAAACATGTGCATTGACAATATGATCCAAAATAATTCGGTGAGTTAACATTTTTACTAATTTTATTTTGGTGTAGATAGAACTATTAATGCTGTTCAATTTTTTTGCGGATTTTTCAAGCCCAATAGAAGTGTCTATGTGAAAAGTATTTTCAAAGACAATATCTCAATAAGTCACTTTTAAATAAATAAATCAATTCCAAAAATGATTGATTTATTTCTTCTTTAATTTACTTACAACTAAAAAACCAACAATTTTTATTTACAATGAAAATGTTCTAACGAGAAAAATACGATACGATAAAAATTGAAAGCATCACCAAGAAATCTTTAAAGATATTTATGCAGTTGTTATGGAACACATTATACTTGAAAGTCATGTCGCTATAATTAATATACGGGTTGGTTAGGTGTCATAAATCATCGGTGTTGTAAAAGTGTTTAATAAAGCATTAAAATTTTCTTGTTGTAACTTTTTTCAAAAATGTTACAAATTCATTTTTCAAATAATGCACTCAGTTTACCACTTAGTTTATAAGCTACCTAGTTTATTTATCTGGTGGAAAACGCTCGAATCATTAGCGAAAATATATTCGTTTAAGGAAGGGGAATAAGTGAGATCAAAAGAGGTGGAAGCTATAAAGCGGTGGTTTTTACTTTTAAGCCCAGTGGGCGAGTATCAAGCTAGTCTTAAAATAAATGTGACCTATTCACCCGTATGAAAACTTCAAATCGGTATCCCTATAAATAACAAAAATATGAGGGTGTCGTCTTAAACGCGACAAACTGTATATAAGTTTCAGTAAAGAAGTTGTAGTTTCTGCATTGAAGGTACCTAACTAAACCTCATTGGGTATGAATACGCTGCCTACCTCATCCCCAAATACTGACCATTTTTCTGAATATGATATTATTTGACATTGATATTCCCCCGAGTATAAAATTATTTATTATTTGCGAAAATATATATTTATGAAAAAAAAAAACAAACAAACAAAAATAATAACTATAATACTACTTGAATGAAATATGACAATTGGGATTTTATTTGGGCCTTAAATTTTATTTTATTTTTGTCTCGTTCATCGTGAGTAATGAATATTATTTAAAATATATCACATTTGGAATGATTTTTTGTTTATTTGAAAATATATAAATCATGTATGTGATTCTATATTTTAAAAATTTACTTCAGTTTATACTTCAGATCAAAATTTAGAACTTAGACAAGTGAAAACAAACAATTGACTGAGTTAATTGTTGAAATACCATGTATAGACAGTTTTGATTTCTTTATCACATTACACATACAAACATGTGACACATACATAACTGATAATCAAGTATAGTACATATTATAAAATTTCCGCCTAATTGGCGCCCTCACGGGTAAACAGTGATGTTTACGAAAAAATGTTGCAAACAAAAGTTGTTTAATTTTTGATAAGAAACATTTTTTACATTTAAACTTTTGTTCTATCTTTAACGGTTTACAAGATGGGTCCTACGGACCCAAGACCCAATTGACCTATGATGCTCATTTACGAACTTGACCTCACTTTTTACGTCCTGAGTACGCTGTAAAAATTTCAGCTCGATATCTTTTTTCGTTTTTGAGTTATCGTGTCCACAGACGGACGGACGGACGGACGGACCGCCGGACAACCGGAAATGGATAATTAGGTGATTTTATGAACACCAATGACAAAATTTTTTTCCTAGCATCATTATTTTCAAGCGTTACAAACTTGGGACTAAACTTAATATACTATGTATATTTCATATATACATAGTATAAAAACCGCTATCATAAAATTCCTTAAGAAATGTTCTTAACATGGTAGAGAGTAAATATTTTCGTTTTCTTCATATTTAAATTACGAACGTAAATCAGTGACTTCTTGTTTCAAGAATTTATCTTCGTTTGTAGGTTGAATTAAGGCACCCCGCTGTTGTTTTTTTTAATAACCCATTAAACGATTTCTGCAATAAAAGCCCGTAAACGTCTTAGTTCCCTTCCATAATACATAATTATTAGCCATAGTTAAATACATCGTAAGTGTATTTTGTTACTTTTCTTTGAATAATGTACGGTTGTTGACAGTTTTTTTAATAGCAAAGTTTTGCACGTATCTGCCAAAACAATAATAAAAAAGCTCACATACTCCATACACAAGACTTATATTTATATTTATATAAAATATTGAAGAACAAAAGCAATTTATGATAAAATGTAACTTTCTGCGAAGACGAAAACAATGGGTGTTAGATGTTGAGGAAATTGTGTTACGAAGTAAGTTTATGCCTTTTTGGTTTAGAAAGATATAAGATATTTAATATTATATACCATATAATCCATAAAATATAATATATACCTATTGTTTGTATTTATTTATATGAGGTACAAAGTGCACACACTTTGTATAAGAAGGAGATTGAGGACGTCAAGTAAATATTATCCCGTCAGTTTTCACATTTATGAGCATTTTGCTCACGCTCGATTAAAAATATAGTTTTTCTCATTTGGAATATGTGGTTGAGACACTATTTTAAAAATTTTTGTTCTTAAATAATTCATTTATTCAAATTCGTACTTAGTATGAGAACATTTAACGCGCGAAATATTTGACGGGAATGCAGAACGCGTGAGCTAATCAATCTTCACGGAACTGTTCGGAAGATTACCGAACGTTTGACGGTAAGGATGATCGGTTAAAAACCATCGTATAACTAATATTTCCCATTGATATTCGCAAGGTGAAATTTAAAGTATTTCGTTCTCTACAATCCTGTATAAAATTATTGGCTTATTACCCAATCTATACGTTTACATGGCTATATAAGTACACTGCATACAGCAAGTTTTTATACGTTTTTCAAAACGTTAACTCTTGTTCACTAGAACAAATTAAAAAGATTGCCATTTTCACAATCTTGTTCTATGATACGTGTGTTAAAAATGTCATTTTTAATTGCAATTATTTCATGTTAGGTAAATTATCTTTAAATTTTAACAAAGTGTGTATCAGGATATAATTACTTATTTTAAAAGATTTGAAGGTTTTTTTAAAATGTTGCTTGTATGACACAACTACCTTAAACATTGACAACTCATCGAAACGTTGAAAAATTTTTGCGTCAATTAAAGGTTTACACTGAATCCTAAGTGGCTGAAATCTTTGCAAAGGGAATTTTTGTGCAAAGGGATTGCTTTGATGAATAATTGAATTTTTAAATAAACGAATAACAATCATAATTCACAATGAACACCTGTATCTATTTATACTTCCTTAGTTTGTCGTAGCATACATAGAATAGAACACACAAACAAAACCTCTGGAGATAAATATGAACCCATCAGTGTAGCAGCACAAGTGACATTTGTGCTACCCAAGTAAACTAATAAACTGTTCGTTGGTTGGTGTTGTTCGTTCCACAAGCAAGCAGCAAGCAAGAACAGATAGATGATATCTTTGTGACGGCCGTCCGTTCGTTCTTCATTCTATGTCACATCTATACCCAGCCGTACATCTACAACGACACCGACTCCTCGGTTAGTTTTGTTGTATGCAGCAGTAACAGACCGCCCTTTCGTTCAAGATTAATGAAGTTCATCAACTAGTTTTCTTCTCACTATATGTAAGTGTGTGTATTCTTCGTCGAAAACGTATTCTAAGTATAAAACAGAGATGTAGTTCTTCTATATCCAAATAGATATTTATTTTATTTTGCATCTTATATTTACGTAAAGCTATTATTTAACTTTCTTGTTCATACCTAATCGCTTTTACCTATTTTATATTATTCAAGGAATAATTTTTTTTCATGTTGATGTATTTCAAAGCTTTAATAACTCTGAAATTCTCACAATAAGATTTTGGTGCGTTGCCAATTTCATAATATTTGTGGAAATTAATTAAAGAATTGCATTGGCTGATATGCTTTTGAAAAGATTTGATTCAAAATAAATTCAATGTATTGTAAGTTCCAAAAATTGGAATTAAGTTACATATGCTGGGTGGTTATAAAAGCAGGACTTCATCAAGTGGTACACAACGTTAACATAAACAGTTTCTTAATAAACTTATAGCCTGGGAAACTCCTTCTTCTAAATGCAGCGTGTTGAAATTTAAAAAATGATATTATCAGAATAGCTACTTAGAAAAATTGGAAATTTGGCCCATTATGTGCCAAGCACGTAACTTTGCATAACGTTATTGTATTTTCAATAATGCCACTGTTGGTAGAGTTTTTTTCTCGAGACGGGTTGATGGCACACGCAAATCTCTATCGCCAGTTTTCGTAATTTATCTTCATGAACTTTAAATCACAAAGAATTCTTGACTCTTACCATCTAAATTACGACTAATATAATGAGGAGGTTTGTGCAAAAAAAAAAAAAAAAAAAGATTTCCTGGGAAGATCACTCCCTCAAATAGCCCTAATTTCACATACAAATTTTCAATCTTCTTGGTTACTTTGGAGAGAGTTAGTTTTAGAGGTTATAGAAATGATTTACAACACATCATCCTCCCAAAATAACACTAAAAATATAGAATGTATCCTAATCATATATCATCCTAAGTGCCTAAAAATAACTATTTTCGGATAAATTTGTCTAACACAATGCAAAATTTTGAAAATTAAAAACATATTTATCTCAATTAAAATAGATGCATATCAAATCATATTATACTCTATATATATAAATATAAATCAAGGTATACTAATTTTAATACCAAGTTTGTAATGGTTAAAAATATTTTGGTATGGATGGTCATAAAATCACCTAATTAGTCCATTTTCGATTGTATAGACTAGGTTCTATTAGTCCATAAACCAAGTCTTGTGTCCGTAGGACCCATTTTTTAAACCGTTAGAGATGGAAGAAAAGTTCACAGTTAAAAAATGTTCCTTATAAAAAAATAAACAACTTTTGTTTCAAACATTTTTTCGTAAACATCATCGTTGATCTGTGAGAGCACAAATTATATAATATGTATTATATGGGAATATCAATTATGTATGTGTAATATGACAGTGTAATCAACATTGTCTTTACATGGTATTTTAGCAAATAACTCAGTCAATGGTTTATTTTCTGTTGTTTTAAACTAAAATTAAAACTTGACATATTTAATGTGAAAATGATAATGAATGATGGTCATGATTATTATTTTATTAATGTGGTTTACAAAATATTGGTGACACATGTCCTATCATTCGTATAGCAGGTACATGCATAGATAGATATTGTTATTTGTTATTATTAAATAACAAATAACACATATTGTTTATTATTACACGGCATAAAACTAGGCCCTCATTTCAAATATTTCAATCAATAATTTTATGAAAAAAATAGCTGCTATTCGAAAGGTACAAAATGAGATAGCATGATATATAGAAAACAATAAGCAAGGAAAGGCTGTTTTATCCCAACAAGTTTACGGAACCCTAAACTAGCCATTAAATTACCTTTTTCTTTAAAGCATTCTGAAGACCGTCGTCAATTTTTTAGATCTTTATGGGTTCGAAGCCTTAAACTCGCACTTGAAACATAGCTAAGAACACTCTCCTTTGAATTACCTTTCAAACAAAACCAAAAAAACCAGCAAGGATACCACAGGCAGACACACAGACAGACAGACACACACACATAGCGGTCACACTTATAACAACCTTTTTTTGTTAGTGTTTTTTGTTAGTACATTTATGGATCGTGAATCTACTTTTTGCTTTATTATCCAGCGCGATAAACTTCATAATGAGTGGTAAATCATGGAATTTGATAATGGAATAACGAAGATCTTGGGTGGACAAGAAAAACCGGCTCGAGAAATAATATAAAAGATAATTTCAAACATTCCATCGTCGAAGAATTTGTAGAATATGATAAAAAAAAAACAGTAAAAAACATTTTGCTGTCCTTATCTCCAAGCATTTTCCTCCAAAACTTCGAAATTAGTTTGATGAGGATTATGAATAGAAAGCTATGTTGTCAAAGTATAATCTAAATGAACATATTTTTCAGACATAGTTTGTAACTGTACGTCTAGCTGCGTGGTAAAAAACCAAAATTATAAAAACATATGTTACAAACAGTGTACACAAATAGGTTACAAGTGTGTTTGTTTGTTTGCTGTTGTTGTACTTGAAAATCATCAATCATTTTTTGTTGTTTACCTCGAAAAATTTCCCATAGAAGATTAATTATTATTATTAATATATATACAAATTTTTTTTGTGGTTTCTGGTGCTATTTTAAAATAAATTTCCGTATTATTGTTTTTTACATTTACAATATACAAGTTTTAACATTGTGCGGTAGACCAGAAATGAATTTGTCTATGAGAATTTTAATTTGATATATTGCTGATTTTATTTACGCAATGTGTAAAGTTACGACGGTGAGTATTTCTTAATACGTCAAACCTAACGACAAACCTACTAAAGAAGACTAAATGCTTTGTAAAGGGAAATCTGTGATAGAGAGTTTACTAAGAAAACTAACGTTTTATAAGCAGTGCACTTTGTTACCATTTTAACCCCCGAACTAAAAAAAGGAGTGTGTTATAAGTTTGACCGTTATGTGTGTGGGCTGAGTGTTTGTCTGTCTGTGGCATTTGAAAGGTAATTTAACGTAAAGTGTTCTTAGCTATGTTCCTAGTGCGAGATTAGTGTTTTGTACCCGAAAAAACTAAAAAATTCTTCAAAATCGATTCAGTTTGGAAAAGGCAAGACATAATTTTAACATATAAATAGTTACTATCGAAACGAATGGTCAAATAAACATGGCTCCATTAATTTCGAAAAGTGAAATGGTAAAATAATTAGGTAATTTAAAACAACAATTCAAAAGAACAAAATCAACTCAAATATTTCAATTTCAATTAAAATATTTCCAAAACTTTGTCCCAAAAAATGATAGCTCTATAAGTATCCTTCTCATCTCATCTGATGTGCTTGACCATCACTTTGATATTGATTTAAGAAGGAGTGTTATAAGTTTAAAGTGTTTATCTGTGCGTCTGTCTCTAAACGATTGAACCGACTCGATTGAGAACGTTTGTAGCTTAGTATCCAAAAATCAAGGAATAAATCACATTTGTGGAGGGTTTAATAAATTTTGTAAATTTCACTTGTTTACTACAGAAAAGAAAGTTAAAAAAATAAAAATACGTCGAAAAATGAACCTTGTGTGATACGTGTTTTAGTCTCCCCTATTATTATTATTGTATGATATGCATATATTTGATAATTTTTATCGTTTTAAATAACACATCCCTATTTCTATTAAAACAATCAACAATTTTGATAGTGTTTCAAATATTCATAAATAATAATTTATAACATATTAAAAATTAATGAATTTTTTAATTAAAACGATGATAAAATGAACTGTTTGTTGTGTTGGAATTCAATCCATTCAATTATTTTAAAATTTCATTGGATTGTTACAATTCCATTTATATTTTATTCATCGTCATAATTGATTTCTGCTTATTGTATACAAAAAAAAAAAATATTTTTAATGTTATCACCCTGTATTAGTCGCCCTATAAGCTCAGTTGGTTAAGGCGTTACCAATTCCGTCCGCAGTATGCTTAATAATAATAATGGGTAATGGTTGGTTTTGCGATATAGCGTGAAACATAAACTATCTGATTACGAAATAAAAGCTCTCTTTTAATCGCATTAAAAGCGTACTTTTAAAGTAACACAACTGCTGGCTTAACTAGAGCAAAAACTGACTCTATTATCTTATAAACCCTAATTTTTTTAACCGAAATCGATTTATGTTAAAAAAATTGGGTCGTTAAAAATGTTCCAATATCATCAAAACGTGATTTAGAAACTTGTCCTTTTTTAAATCTGTGCTCGAAACATTCTTCGAGAACTAACTAAATTCGTCTGGAATCGAATTCGATATTCTATAATGAAAGTGTGTTATGCATTATTCTCATGATAAAAAGAATGTGGAAGTTGGTCTTAAGAAATGATAGAATATATTTTATTTCTAAAAATAATTAGACTTATATAAACTATCTGGTAGTGTTCTTAAGATACTATTCTTAAGATTACGGTACTTATAAACCTCACATAAGAAAGTTTCTAAAGCATTATTAGATATCACTCATACTTTCCTACTTTCCAGTAAATGTCCTTGATAAAATAAAATTAAGCGCTTTGTAAGTTTTCTCAGTGAGATAAATTTTTTTCTTTATTGTTTATATAAAAAAGTTAATAATTAAGAAGATTTCTTTCCAATTCTTAGTTTCTTTTATCTCAATAAATAACGGGAAAAAAAAATGAAAAGTTGTTTAAATAAAGTTTGTAGTAAATTCATTCCTTGGATATTATTTGAATAGCTAGAAAACCCAATGTTTGTGCTATCTCACCCACATCGCATCTCCCTCAATGAATCCTAATTTAATGTAACTATGTATATTATATATTTTATATAAATTTTCTAGTCTCTTCTTTACATTTGGTGGCACATTGCGTAATCGTTACTGTCATAGCTGGTTTTTTACGGCTCATATAATTCCATACGAAAAACTTGATATAAACACAATTTATATGTCAAAAGTTTTTCAATGAAATGTTACATTCTTTACCACATATTATTTTATACTCAACATCAATTTTCTTATGTGACCATGATTTCTTGCTGGGTTCATCTTGTAAAATAGATTGGTTTGTAGGATAAAGTACCAGCATCTCGAATAATTATTTTAGTCTACAGATTAAATCAAAAAATTAGTAATTAACTTTGGTAAAATGATATTTTTCACATAGTTTTGCAGTTAAATCATTCTAAGGCAATTCTAAATATTAGTATTAGTGCTTTTATTTTGTACGTGTTGTTTTAAAGTACGTTTTAATAAGTGACGAAATTTTGTATAAGATAGCTTCATTTAAATTAATTTCTCGACAAATACAAATTCTCGTTTATTATGGCTTCAATGTTCCCAAGGTTTTTCAAGAAGGTAGCTGGACCGATTTTGTTAAAATAATGTGTGTGTATTCAAGGGGATGCGAGAATAGTTTGAGTCAGAATTCGGTTCACTACAAAATGATTTTTGAGGGATTCGCATCAAAAATGTAAAACACGTGAAATAAATGGTGGGAACGCAAATAAATTATGCATTATATTACATCTTACCATGTATTATATATTTATTTCCGCTCCCACCATAGTTATCAAGAATTGTGCATAGATATTTAAATAGTATTCTGGTATTATTTATTATTATTCAGGGGCTGTGAATAGACATTTATGAGAGCTATATGCAAATGCAGCAGACACCACCACCCAATGCTCCAGCCAAAGCTGAAGCTTGCCCAAGAGAAAGGATTGTGTGTGGGTCGGCTTAACGGGCCTAGCGGGTTGGCTAAGTATAGAGAACTCTGGTGATCTCAGAAGTATTATTTTTGGAATGTTTTTTTTAGTGCTAGTTGTTCGCGCGTTCAAGCTTTTAATACTGTTTTTAAAACAATAGAAATATTTGTAAATTTTTAATAACATAAGAAAGCTCATGATTAAGACTACTTCATTACATACGACAAACATTTTTTAACCTCTGCAAAAAAGAGTTTGTGAGTTTGCCCGCTATGTGTGTCTGTAGGTGGCATCTTAAACAGATGAACGAATTTTGATTTTGATTATTTTATTAAAAGGTAATTTAACCGATAGCTTATTTTTAGTTATGTTTCAAGAAAATTGATTCAATTTGAAAAGAGCTACATGCGAATATTTTATACCTTTTAAATTAGAAAATTCTATTGGCATTATGCTCTCAACAATAATATGTTGGAACCTCTAAGTCGATCAAATAGGATAAATGGTACAAACCATAGACGTAAAATGGTAGAGGACGGTTGATAACGAGGTCTTCATTACGGTGTCAGCCATTATCATGAATGTTTCTCTACTGAATATTTTAGGTATTTCGTATTATTTATTTCCAATTTGAATGTTGTGTATTGTCGTATTTGTAAACACTTGAACAGTTTTTTGAAGTTTAGAGATAACAATTATATATACTTTTATGGAAAAAAAAAATTGTTTATGCTCTAAAATGAGAAAACACACACACATATACTCACACCCGTAAATACGCAGTTTATTAAATATTTACGATAGAAATGTGGTGCTCGCATACAAAACCAACCGATAAAGAAAATAAAAAAACCATTCCGTCAGAGAAAGTTAAGTTTTATTACTTTTGTCATTTTCAACTTTTAGTGCGTACACATACGGTCGGTGTAAATAAACAAATTTTCAAAAACTTCTTTTCTTTTCTTTTCGTTCTTTAAAAACATATTGTGAAAAATACATAAAATTTGTGGATAAAATAATTAAGTTCGTACTACGGCTTGTATTACCTTAATGTTTTTATAAAGTTTGTGGAAAGAATTTTTTGTTGTTGTAATTTTTTTAAATTACCCACTTAAGGATAAAAAAAAAAAATACGAAATAAAAAAATCTTCTTTTTATATTTCTCAGTGGTATTTAGGTGTAAACTATTAAACAGAACAGAAAATTGTCGAGGTTTTTCTCATGTTATTTTATATTTAACAAAAGATTTTCTTTAATTTCATTGGTGCAGATTAAATATTTTGTAATAATTCGAACTAATTTAACTGCATACGAGATTTTGTCTGGTCGATTTGGTGATAGCGAATGGATTTTCTTGAAGTCAATGGAAACTAATATTCTTAAATCAAATTTTGAGGATGGAGCCTAAAAAATCACGCAATTAATTTGACAGTACCATAAATTACAGATTTCTGTAAAAGTAGTCATTTGACATTACCATAAATTACAGATTTCTGTAAAACTATTCAATATAAAATATTTCACGGCCATCTTTTCTGATATACTTCAATGAATAATTACGACTATTGTACATTTAAAAAACCATACATATATTTTACCTGTTTAAAACAATCAATACCATTATTTCGAGTGTTATAGAAAGGGGATAAGCGAGAGCAATATTTATCAATCTTTACTTTTAAACCCAACAAAGCGAGTGGGTATCACTCTAGTTTAAAATAAATAGGACCTTCAGCTTGGTTGAATTCCAAAAATAAATCAAACTGCCTTATTTACTAATATTGGTGTAGCAAACTTAAAAATGAATTCCAATAGACCAAATAACACATGCTTTATAATTGTTTTCTAGAATGTTTGCATTATTTGTTTGTTTCTGTCTACATTGCATTTATTATTAAAATAAGTAAATCATAATAAAATGTTATTAAAATATGTAATAAAACGTTGTTTTTTAATGTTATGTAAAGATATGATAGCAAACACTTGTTTGTGTTTTAAATATCTCTCTATACATTATATTATATTATTAAAATTATACGTAAAGAATACATGTTAAAGTAGTACGTATAAACGTAGCGTTAAACGTTAAGATATATTCATTACTGATAAAGCACGTTTAAATATATATATATATATATATATATATATATATATATATATATATATATATATATATATATATATATATATATATATATATATATATATATATATATATATATATATTAATTTTATATACTAAAATTTTAAATATACATAAACACTCTGACTCATACACACAAAAATGGTATCGCAGGAGCTGCGTAAGCAAAGCGAATTCCCTCAGAGCGCTTATCAAAAATATTAAAAGAGTAAAAAAAAAAAATACAAAAATATTTTTTATTTTGAAAAAATTCTGCAGACATTGTATCTTTCTAAGGTCCAATCATTAATTAAACCTGATTTTTATACTTTTTGGATCAAAATAACCCCATCCACCGAGTTTCATCAAATTCCAAAATAAATTTTTTTTTCTGATTTTTTCGATTTTTTCAAAGGGGTACCCCTTAAAAAAATTGCAAAAAATCGAAAAATTATTGTTATCTCCAATTTCGATAAAACTTAGTATATAAGGTAATTTTGGCCCAAAAATTACAAAAATCGGGTGCATTTGTTGACTGGTCGAATAGTTTTCGAGCTACGGGCCAAAATCGATCCAAATATGACGATATCTCAGAAAATCTGCATCCAATCATTAAAATAACCTGATTATTATAATTTTGGGATCAAAATTACCCCATCCACCGAGTTTCATCAAATTCCAAAATAAAATTTTTTTCCCGATTTTCGAAAAATTTTTGTAATCTCCAATTTCGATAAAACTCAGTATATAAGGTTATTTTGACTCAAAAAGTACAAATATATATATGTGTTTTACCACCTTTTCCGCTAATACTTTCATTTTTCAGCTGCTCAATTATTTCCAGAGGCTGAGTGCACTTCTTTCATGCATAAACTATGCACTACATCAGCCCATCACAACCATGTTTTAACTATCTATGGTATAAAACTTATTTCTCATTTTTAAAGAAAATCACTAAAAGGACAAAAATTTAAAATTATGAAAATAAAAGCAACATTTGATCCCACACTTAGTGAAAATATTTTTGGATAAATAAATCATTTATAAAATATAATTTAAAAGTTTTACATATCCATTAGTTATTTTTAATTAAATAATCATTTATTTTTTAGACACCAAAACATTATATTACACAAAGATATAAATAATATCTTTTATATTATATATTATATTATAGTTATGGTGTTTTAATTATATTATATATCCTTAATAAGTATAAAACCTTCTACTAAAGTATAAGCATAATATATAATTTTGTATTATACTATACTCATATATAATGTATGCATCCTCAAATTCAACTTATATTGTATTTGGTTGCACTAGCTGGTACTCGAAATTTTTAATGCGAATTCTAGGTCTGTTTTATGAGGCAGAACATTTTTTTAGGCATTAAAAAACCATTTCCTACTTTAGCATCCATTGTACCATTCTTAGTCTTTTAACTTTCATATTTTTATTAAATACATCTTATAATAATTGAAGTGAATGTAAAAAATGAATAAATAGATATACAAAATAAAGAAAAGTTGATACCTCTCAGAATATATATTATAAAATATTGCTACACAATAATTTCCTATGGTTTGTAACAAAAATTTTTCGTTACCTGCCTTAGTTTACCAAATACCGAAAACTAAATAATTAATCAATATATTGAATATTTTGAAAAATACGCCAAATATCGAAAAATTGTATTTTTTTTTTTTTTTTTTTTTTTTTTTGTGTTTAGCTGCTAAGGCTACCAACACGAGTGTCTGAAGTAAAATTGTATTCTTAATTTTCGTCTTATATCGTCAAGTTATAACATAATTCCCAATTTTTTTAATTTGTGCCTCCAATACCGTGCTCGTACAACCTTAAATGGAATAACTACGTCGTTATCTTATAATGATCGCACAAAGCAAAAACAAGCTTCTATTATATAATATTATAGATGTGTAAATATTAGATATAAAGAATAAATTTACAACAAAATATTTAGTAATTTGATTATTAAATCATGTGAATGAAATAAGTTGTCTGTTAACTTTACATATTATGTAGAGAGAGTAGTTATATAAGTACCTAAGTACACATGTTTGTTATATAATATTTATTATATGTAAAAACATTAAATATTTGTTTTTATCATGTTCTTTTAATCATAAAGAGATAAAAAGATAACGACCTCCTATTCATATTTAAGGATTTTAAGTAGCTTTTAAATTTGATGTTTTTAAACATATTATGTTTTACTAGAACATACTCTTGAATGATATTCTAAAAATTGTGCAATCAAAATACTCTCAAGAATTTTTCATTGAACATTATAGAAACTTAAATTTAAATTAGAATGTCCATTATAGTCAAGTTCCTAAAAAAAATACTGCTACAATAATAGAATATTTGTGGTAACAGATGTGCAACTGTATAGAATACTAATATATATTGAATGTATACATATACAAATTATACACACACAGCTGCATATTTATAACTTTTATTTGTATTATTTTTTCCAAGAAAATTTTTGTATTACTTTTTCTTGGTACCAACCAATTTTTTTATTATATTTAGGTTGATTGGAAACCTACAGTATTGTAAACAAGTTTTACATACATATAAACCAAATACATGCTTTGTGGTCAAATAATATGTTATTAGCTTTACAACACCACGAAACTACAAAAATATATAATATATTGTGTGCAAGTGCTATTTATAAATTTGATAATATAGATATCTCTCTTCAATCATCAAAGTTTTGTGATATATGATACAAGCCAAGTTAGGCAAGATTTACACTTTTTGAAAAGATTATAAGCAGAAGAAGTTCAACTATAAATCTCTTCAATTTGACCGTCGAATTACTGCACATCCTATATCACTTACAACACGTATTCGCCATGGTGGAAAGAGAAGAAAGGTATTCATTTTTATCATATTTTTCACCTTCCGGTAAAATTATGTGAATGTACATTCAGTCATTTCCATTTGATTGAAATAATTAGTCTGATGATGTATAAAAATATTTTTATGTTGTTACATCAAAGAAATAATATGTACACCGTCATTATACCGCCATTGCTGAACTCCGCATTGCTGAATGATATAAATAATGAATTAGTAGAAATGTTTTATTTTATACATGACAATTATATTTGATGAAAGGATTTTTGAATAAACATACATGATTGTATGATGTATCGAGTTAATCTATATACTAAATGAAAAACGAGTGGATTTAACTTTTATGGACCAGACTGGAAACTTTCCGACTCTTTGATTAGCAACAAAATTGAAAAGCAAAATTTAAATTTTGCCCTTGCGATGTCTGTCAAGCAGAATGCGACTGGATAAAAACTTAGACCTTGCAGCCAGCTCAAAGTCAACACCTTTTTTTCAGATATCTAATGCAAAATGGAACTCTGCAAAATTTGTTAGACCGAATGAGACGTCCCAAAGCTTATTTTGTTCTTGGAGGTATCAGCTACAAGATATATGCAAATCTGAATATGGGAACTGCGATAGCAACGCAACTGTCGTTAGTGACTTAATTTATTCACATAACACTTTTTTAAATTAAAAATAAAAGCGTTATATGAATAAGTTTAGCTACTGACGATGTTTTACTGACGACAACTTTCAATATTTCTTAATTATATATATTTAATATAAAATTGTTTGAGTAATCGTGGTATTTATTTCAATCAATATGTCTCAACTCGAAGTCAACAAAAATTCATCCCTTTATTTTTAAAATTTACCATTTTCCCAAAGAAAAATTAAGTTGTTTTCCAGCTAATCGACTTTCAAGTTGCGATTGTTTAAGAAATCTAAACGATGTTTTTCATAAGAATCATACATGTTTATGTGTAATTTGTGATATTTAAACAAGTGAAAACAACAACTGACTGAATTAATTATTGAAATATCATGTATTTCATCATCAATTTTTTTTATATAATGATTTAAGTTCAATTTGAGCAAACACGTTTATTTCTTTACACTAAACGAATGAAGCGCTGTGTTAACAGCCTCCAGAATGAATATTGTATGCTCATTTATCTTTGGAAAATAGACATGTACAAATTACTACTTTATTAGTTATAGTACTTACAGTTAAAGTAATATATCTGGTTTTGATTAGCATTTCCATGCGTTCGTATTATTATCTCTTCATTAATTAATTTGCAATTATCTATGTTTGTGATTCTAAAACATGACGTATTGTTTAAACATTTTGTGAGCATTCTAGAGATTAAAAATTAAAAAAATTGTGAATCGACCACATGCTTGGTGGAGCATCATCTTATTGCTTCCTGTAACACGAATATTATAGCCCTTTATTTTTAAAATTTGACCGATACATTTTGCCATTGTGACGTTTGATCGTGCTTACTCAATCTCATTCCGGATATGGCCAAGCCGTGGATCAGTAAACAAACGAAAATACGGGATGAAAGCAAAGATGGGTACATGACCAATTAATATCTGTTATTTTTACTTATTTTTATTCAAAACTAGCTGACCCGGCGATCTTCTGTATGGGAATATAGAAAAGTGTTGTTTTTTTACTTTATTAGGCAATTTTTTTAAATTTGTTCTCCGTAAAAACCATTCACGTACTTCAAGGAATATTTATTTAAAAAAATAATTAGCGCAATCGATTCAGCTGCTCTCGAGTTTTGCGCTTAGCAACACATTCAGCGATTCATTTTTATAATAAAGATTTGATTATCTACTTCACAAAAGAAGCTTTGTTCACGAAACTTTATGCAAGTAAATATAATTTTTGAAACCACTGCTGCTTAATTAAATGAACATCTTAACGATTGATGTAATTATATTTCATGTGGGTTTTGTTTCATTTGTGAACAAAATAATACAATGTAGTTAGTTTCCAAACAAAAGGGCCCTTTAACTTATTCGCTTTTCATTAACAACATACACATAAGTTAAATGAAGATTTGGTAAATAATGAATAAAGTTTAGTTGTAGCAACATTGTTTTGAAACAAATGTTTTTTTTGTTCAGTAAAATATGGTTTTGATATTTTATATGGTTTGAAATTATAATACGGATGATAAGTGCCTAAAATATGAGTGTCGAGTTGCATTGAGTACCGTAATGAAATTTGGTATTTCATTGTGATAGGAAAAATTGAACACTATAAGGATTCCACTAGAATCAAACTAAAACAAGTGAAAACAAACAATTGACTGAGTTAATTGTTGAAATACCATGCATAGTCAGTGTTGATTTCTTTATCAAATTACACATACAAACATGTGACACATACATAACTGATAATCAAGTATAGTACATATTATGTAAATGACTTTATAGTGTTCTGCATTACCGACCGACATTTAGTGTATAGTTTGTACACATATTATAAAATTTCCGCCTAATTGGCGCCCTCACGGGTAAATAGTGATGTTTACGAAAAAATGTTTCAAACAAAAGTTGTTTAATTTTTGATAAGGAACATTTTTTACATTTATTGTTCTATCTCTAACGGTTTATAAGATGGGTCCTACGGACCCAAGACCCAATTGACCTATGATGCTCATTTACGAACTTGACCTCACTTTTTACGTCCTGAGTACGCTGTAAAAATTTCAGCTCGATATCTTTTTTCGTTTTTGAGTTATCGTGACCACAGACGGACGGACGGACGGACGGACGGACAACCGGAAATGGACTAATTAGGTGATTCTATGAACACCTATGACAAAATTTTTTTCCTAGCATCATTATTTTTAAGCGTTACAAACTTGGGACTAAACTTATAATATTATGTACATATATTTCATATATACATGGTATAAATATACTTTTATTTTTGATCGCCTAGTTCCAATTTTTGTTCACGAATTCGAGAAATAAGCAATTAAATTTCAATGTAATTATTATAAAAATATTTAAACTTATTTTTGTTGTGGCTGTGATAATCGAATCTGCTACGCTATGTATACCATGTGTGTTAGTTGGTACCTTTTAATTACCAACTAAGCCAAAAAAATTGAATATAAAATTGTATAAAAGAAATTTATTTAAAAAATTCTAATTCAACAAACATACAGCAGACTTACCTTTCGCTAAATATCGGTACTTCGATTGCAATGCGACTGTCGTCAGTGGCTTAATTTATTCACATATAACACATTTTGTAAGATAAAGTAAACATGCTACATGAATAAATTTAGCTACTGACGATGACTTTGAATGTTTCTAAATTATAGTTTTTTAATAAAATTTCTTAATATACAATTTCGTTTGAGTATCGTGGTATTTATTTTAATAAATATGTATGTCTCAACTCGAATTCGGAATTTCGGAGATATTGATATTTCATATGTTTTTGTTGGTCAAAAATGGAACCAACAGAACCTACCATATGCATACTGACAGTGGAAACAGATCCTGAATTAAAAAGTATTTACTGTACGGTACACTTTAATGCAAGGTGAAACCGCTTAACCTTTGGACTATTTTATTATCAACTTGAATGTATACCTACATTATATGTTTGAATAAATTAATTATTTTAGGTTTATAAGCTATTGTGGCGTTCGTATGGAATGTGATATGAAAACTAAATGAAAATTCAAAAAACTCACAATTATTGTGTTTTTCCAATTCTCTTAAACAAGTTTTTCCTTTAGTTGTAATATTTTTATGTACAACGTCCATTCAACTAGAAATTTGTTTTCAATTTTTCTTCGTTTTTTGTTTCGAATTGTATTGAATTTTAAAAGTCAACTCAAATATTTCAATTTCAATTAAATTATTTCCAAAAATTTGGCCTAAGTATCCTTTTCATCTCATCTGATGTCCTTGACCATCACTTTGATATTGATTTAAGGAGGAGTGTTATAAGTTTAAAGTTTTTATCTGTGCGTTCGTGTCTTTCTCAATGACATCGTTGCCCCTAAACGGTCGAATGCTCAGCCTTGATTGAGAATTTTTATAGCTTAGTTTCCAAAAAACGGTTTACAAGGAATTAATTGCACTTGTCGAGGGTTTTTTAAATTTTGTTAAATTTACTTGTATGAGAATATGTTTGAACAATTGATGTCTCTGAAATATATCTTGATTTTACCCATTGTATTTAATGCTTTTTCATAACATATTTAGTCACTTCCTATCGGATCAGGAAACTGAAAACATGTGCAAACAATCTCTATTTTCCTAATAAAATATTCGTTTCGCTACCACGGAAATATTCATTTTGATTTGACTATCTCTATTTATTTAGCATATGAATTTTCATTTTGTAAAATGAAATCTTTTGTTATTATATTAACATGCTTCCGCTTTGCACATTTTCAATAATTGCATTCTGTGTGGTTTTTTTCTACAATATGTGTAATTTATTTTGGCACAATGCATTGACATGTCATATTCAAATAAAAAAAAGTTAATAATATTTGTGTGGTACATTCAATTTCCATTCGGAAATGCAGAAACTCATAATCATATATTATAACACAACAGTATAACTATAGTGCAGGAGCTGTGAGTATTCAAATATTGGTTTCATGATAAAACAATTTCAAGTCGATTTATTTTTTGTAAACCGATTTTTGGAAACTTAGTTATGAGATGTTATCAATCAAGTCGGTTCGACCGTTTAGCGGCTACGATGTCACTGAGAAACACACATACGCACAGATAAACACTTTAAACTTATAACACTTCTTCTTTAATCAATATCAAAGTGATGGTCAAGGACATTAGATGAGATGAAAAGGATACTTAGAGAGCTATCATTTTTTGGGTCAAATTTTTGGAAATATTTTATTTGAAATTGAAATATTTGAGTTGACTTTGTTCTTTTGAATTATTGTTTTGAATTACTTAATTATTTTACGATTTCACTTTTTGAAATGAATTGAGCCATGTTTATTTGGCCATTCATTTCCATAGTAATTATTTATATATTAAAATTAAATATCATGCCTTTTCCAAACTTAATCGATATAGCGTTCAATTATCTTTCAAATGAAACTAAAAAGATTAAAATCGGTTCATCCGTTTAGGGGCTACGATGCCACAGACAGACTTTTAATTTCTGTATAAAATTGCCCACATTATTGTGAATTGAATTGTGGTCACATGACGGTCATCCACCTTACATGTTTTAAATATACACGAAACCAACCTCAATATAATCACCGTCGTTTTCAGAAAGTTTTTGCTCAAATAATTCACAGGTGGTAGACTACACTGCCAGCAGGCACCTCAGCGACGCAAAGTACAGAAATCTTATTTAAAATATGAGAAAAAATTGGGTTTTTTTTTTAAAGTGCTAATTAGGTACCAAAATCAGAAAGTAGGTTCTCTATTGATTCAATTTAGTGAACACCTAATTTCTGGCTGTGTTACCTAACTAGCACCTAAAATTGGTACCTAATTTTGACATTTTTTAAATTCGATTTTCGTACTTTGCGTCGCTGGCTTAGCAAGCTGCCTATCTATCTATCTGCCCACCAACTACAATAAACATCAATACTCATTATTTAAACTAAAGATTATTTATATACTATGGTAAATATAGTATGACGTGGTATGTATGGTGTATGCTTGTGTTTAATAACATGAATGTGTAATATATTATTATCGTGATCGAAAATTCGATTGAATTGAATCGATATATCGATAATATTCAATATAACATACTATGTGAATGAAGTGTATACCATCTAATAATAATATATGTGTGTCAGAGTGTCACATGAAGGTAACTACCTACTATTCATTCTATGCGTGCAGAACCGAATTCATCGTCGCAAATATATTCGATGTTTTCGAACCTTTTGTCATTAATGTAATAAGTACCTCGCTAGAGGTTAGTAAACAAAACCTCGCTAGATCGATTTTTCGCACCCGAAACACCCTGATCTACAATTCTAATAACATTTATTTTTTCAACAACAGTGACCGTTGACAAAATATTAGCGAAAATTCGTGTTTTGTGACCTTTGACCCCGATTAACTTTTATAGCGGTACTCGGATCGATGGGAACTTTTGGAATTTTGTTAAGAAGCACAAATAGAAAGTTCATGCAAAAATCCAGCTTTCCTGGAATTTTTCCGAAGTGAAATGCTTATATTTTCTGGATTATATAACTCAAATTTCGTTACAGTACCCTAAAATGCAAGGTGACATCGTTAAGTCTCTGTGCTAATATGTTTTATTGACATACTCTATTTAGGCTCTAGTTAATACTTGCTCCACATTTCTTAAATCCCATATCAACGAATGTAATAAACTTTCGTGTTAACACTTGTCAATATGTCTAACACTAAATATTAATTTTATTGAAAAATGTTTAATGAACGTCATTTATTTTGTTGCTGGGTGTAAGAAGGGAAAAATCTATAAATTATTTCTATAAATATTTCCGATGCTTTGAAAAAGAGAACTCAACCTTGATTTTCGTTTTTTTTTTTTCTTGAAATGATCCTTTTAGTAATTTGTACCAAACATCACCCTTTAGGAGAACTGGTGGTATTGAGAAGGTCAATTTAAGTGTTTCCGAATTTAAGGGTACAATAATCCCCCAAATGGGGTTAAATAAGCTAATAGTAAACCAAAATTTAAAAACTTGGTGAAAATCGGCATCGAAGGCTTCTTTGGGTCACTGACTCCATGTAGAATGCCAGTTTAGGTTTTTCCCATAACCAAGCCCTAAAACTCACTATAAGGACATTATAGATGGTTGAAATGTTATTTTCGGTGTTGATTATGGAGAATACTTAAAACTGGTATCATATATAGACTCAGTGGCCCAAAAATCCCCTAGAATACTAAAGTTCTGTAAATTTAATGTTTTATTTGAAACTTTATCCTTTATTTTTAGGGCAAAACTTCAGTTTTCACTTTATCCAAAACTATAGAAGGTCAAAAACTTGTAGCCTTAAATGGTGAGTTTTGTTGAATTTAAGTTCATATCTAAATCATCGGATAATATTAGAGGGCTCTTAAAGGACAATTTTCGGGGAAAACTCTTATCGTTTTAAATCATAGAATCCAAAATAAAATTTTGTGTATCAGTGTGTCAGCTCCGGCGCACGACTAGAGTGAACTCCTTAAGTGTTGTATAGTGTACTGTCAGTTTCAAACAATAGATGATTTGTCTGTTGAAGGAACTATGTGGTATAATTTATATGTGGCAATTCGAAAAAACTCCTTCCATTTAGACATTCCATATCGGTGGGTAACAACTAAATTTGTAAATAATTTTTAAAAATATATAAACCTATAAAATTTACAAAAATAGTACCGACAAGCATGTCTTTAAGATATTTTAACAATTAAATCAGTTGTTTATTATCACTTGTCTTCAAATTTGAGTTCACTTCGCGTTGAAAACACAAACATATAGAGCAAAATTGAGTACATCTCTTTTTTGAAGTCGGTTAAAACTTTCTAACTTAGTATTAACACAAAATGTCATGTGAATTAACCATAAGAATAAAATATGTTTACAAAAAGTTTTATCGAAAAAGGATTAAATGAGTGTAGAATAAGAAAATCCTTAATCCAAAACATAATGATTCGAGAAAGAAGGCTAAATCATAAAAGTAATCACTCAATGTAGTATATAAATGATTACTATATAGAACACAGAAAGCTTTTAAATTATTACTATTGAACATAAATATTGTGTAGAAACACTTCCGAGCTTCCATCTATTTTATTTTATGATTGTTTTTGCTGGTTCGGATAAACTTTATGAGATCAAAGGTGATAAAAAATGAAGCCTTGCTAAGAAATATAATTGCTTATGAGGATAAAAAAAAAACGAAGAATTGTTTTTGGTGCGTGTAGTTTTATTTTTCTTAAAAAGGGTTGGGTAATTCAAGGGTTTTGAATAAAAAAACAAGAACTCGTGTTATGCAGTGTAAATATCGTTTCCAAATGAGTAATTTTTTTGTTATTATGGAATTTAAATCATAAAAATATTTTAATTTTTTGGTCAATCGTTTTTCAAAATTTTATATTAATTATTTTAAAATTTAATTAATCTTAAAAACTTTTACAAATCTATGCATTGAAAAAAATTAACAAAAGTCACCCATTTACGAATTAAATAATTAAAATCCAGGTGCCCTTTATTTTCTTTTAATTAGTTTATTACATTTTTTTAAAAATATTTTGTTATCAAAACTGTTGATAAAAAAGTACAGCAATGAAGGCTTGCTTCATTGGTAGAACTTTAATTTTCCACTACTGGCTTTTCGAACGAAAATTTACTTAATATTTCGATTGGATTTAGTTTTGTAACCAATAGGCTAAAATATCATTAACCCTGACCTAAAAAAAGGGTTATAAGTTTGACCTCTATGTGTACTAGTCTGTCTGCCTGTCTGTGGCATCGTAGCGCTTAAACGGATGAACCGATTTTGATTTTTTTGGTTCCGTTTGAAAGATAATCTAATGAAAAGTGTTCTTAGCAATGTATCAAATGCGATATTAGGGTTCCTTACCCGAAAAAAACTAAAAAATTGTCTCAACTGAGGAAAGGCTTTAAGGAAAAAGTAATTTAATGGAGAGTGTTCTTAGATATGTTTCAAGTGCGAGTTTAGGAGTCTGTACCCGAATAATTTGTCGGAGGTTTTTTTATATCGACACTGTACTGGCTTAACCATCAGTGATTTATGAAAATCTTAGTCTGAGGAACCAAGCTTAAGCTGCATGATTTATGGAAAAAAAGGTCTAAAGTATTCAAGATGATTCCCTTCTCTTTAACTTTAACACATCGTACTTAAAACATTTAATGAGTGGCAGAACCTTTGAAACATTAGATTCCTACTTGCTCTACTTTTTTTTTTTCATTTATTTACAAAATTTACTAACTATCATACACACATAGTAACAACAAATCCTAATTTCCCGAACATAAAACGTTCCAGCAATAATAATACAAATCATAATAATAACAGAAAAAATAATGCTAACCTTCGTTTTCCGTAATATTGCCTGACCTATTTTTTGTATTATGGAAAAAACCTATAAAAAACAACCTTAAAAAAATTACATATTTTTGCGATTTGAATTGAACAATAAAAGACGGGAAGGTATTTAGTTTATGACGACAGTTCATCCTGTATATGCGCGTGGATGTATGAAACGTGTGTTGTTGATTCATAATCTCCTTTGTTAACAATATCATCACATGCGATGCGATGAAGAAAAACATGTCAATAAAAAAAAATATAAACTAACCAATTTTTTTATGGTAGGAACTAATCTCAGTTTTTCACCCTATTTGCTCGTAAATTATTTTATGATGCTTTTATGGAAACGTCTTAAATTTTTTTTATGGATTATTTTAAATAATTTTATTCAGTGTAAAAAGTTAATGAGGATTCTGATGTAAAAATACAGAGTTCATGCTTTTCAGATTATGCTTCACATTTTGTGAAGATTTTTCTTGCCGATTTTAATTATTACAAAACAGCATAAATTAATTCAGTTAATAAAGATTTTGACGTTCATTTGCGTGTCTAAAGCGAATTACCTTATAATATACATATTTAGACGTATAAAAATTGAACTCAAAAATAAATATTTGTATATATTTTTATACAAACTTTACCCCCTATTTCACCTTTTTAGGGGATGAATTTCAAAAAATACTTTGTTATGTGAAATCTTCACGAAATTTCTATCATTAGCGATTTAGGCTGGGCGTATATATATCAGTCACGACATTGCCAACCCCCTCCAGATTATTTCCCCCATCTGAAATGTTTCTGATTTTAAATAAAGTACAAAAAGAATCGGATCAAAAACGGCGCTGCTATTGAGGACTCCTGAGTAAAAACATTTCGACCTTTTAAAAATTAGGTAGATACTGTTAATTTTTTCTCTCAATCAATTGTGCTAAGAGATACTTTCCATATGTTCTATTTGCAGAATATGTCTATGATAGTTTTTAGACAAAAATAACTTTTAGCTAGAAGCAAATATATTAACGAGTTATTATCATATTGCTCTACAAAACATTCTCCCAATCATGATATTAAATGCACATAATAGTCCACTCTGCTTACGCTTAGCTATTATATAAACTAATGAATTCTGACCTACCCTTTTCTCCTCCTGATACAAATAGATAGTTCTGAATAATCTGCTTTACCATTTGAATAAGTAACCATATATGCACACATTTATTAGTTAAAGGTATAAAAGCACCATAATATACACTAACATATAAACAGAATACTATGTTTAAATAAATGATGATTATTTAGGAATATATTGGGTTCGATTTAATATAATATGTCGTCTATTTTATGCAAAATGATCATTCATTTTCATCTACCGGATCTATCAACTGACAGTCAAATATTAAACACTTGAATCTGGAATAAACTACACAGGTAAAAAAATGCCAAGCTTGATAAAATCGAGTTGAGCCACTAATGGATTAGTGAAGACTGTATTTGACTGTATCTTTGCTGAACGAATGGATTTAGCGCCTTTGCTAACTCTCACTGCTTTGTTTGGCATATTTGTAAGAGAATGACGAAAGTTCAACATCAAGTATGCTAGATCGAAGCAGCTAGTTACAAAAACAAACCAAGACCACTGTGTAAGACACAAAGCAAATTTCAAGCCTGACTGAGTACAAAATAAGATGAACCTAACTTTGGATTGCTAGTTTTTCCGAAGCTTTGATAAGGCTGATAAATCAAGTTTTGCATTACCAGTAGTGCTCAAGTCAAAATTAGTAACACAAATATGGTTTATCAATTTTTGTCCAAAGTTCTGCCAAGACTAGATAAGCAAACCTTGTTTTGCCGATCTTTAACCAAGCCTCTGCCAGGGACAAATAAATTATGTCTTGGTTTACCACTCCTTGTTATAGTCTTGAATAGGAGTAATGAACCAAGTTTGTTGATAAAGATAATAGTCGTTAGAATAAAGCCATCCACCATTTTACAAGAACATTTACTGGTACAAATCTTCATCAAGACAAATCCGTTTATTAAATCCAGGGAGAATCACCTTGGGAGAATACTTGTTACTAGACACACTGGTAGTATTGGCTTTTTCAAAAGATCGCATCAGGTAAAAACTGATCATAATCCAATTAAGAAGCGGCAAACATTTTAAATGACTGATAAACTTTTTCTTTTTACTTGCATCTAGGCTTGAGTGCAGACAGGATACTCAAAATAAAAGGATTGGATATCCCAACTTAACAAATAATCTAAATATTGTATACAATTCAGACAATTTTTATTTGAATGCATTCTAATTTATTTTCAATTTTTGATACGTCTTTCCAAAAACAATATTAATGAAAAGCATTTATTTACACAAAGTCTAAAATGAACCGCATAATTAAATGTATTTATCATTTTGATTGTGTAGCCCGTTATTTTGCATATTATTTTGTTTGCTCACTCATTTTTCATTGTAAAACATAAAAATCAGATTTTAAACTCCACACTACCTCTATATACACGTACCTTTATCTCTTCTATCTATCTATATATTTTTTAAGACTGTAATATATCTTAAATACCAGATAAACAAGACCGGTAATGTACCATGGACCACACCCTAATATACCATGTGTACAGTAATAAATGCATGGCGCTTGATATAGAGGCAGATACTATAGTATCTATGTTAGCATAAATAATATTACAGTATTGAATAGGGCAATCCACCAGAAGTATTGCGGGTGTCGCCAACCAGTATGAGTCTGACGACCATCCTTCATTGACTCGCCCTCTAAAACTATTCCAACAATGCAGTACACGGTATCGGCTGTATCTGCAAAAATAATTCCAATTTTGAAAAATCCAATTAAGAACTTATTCCTCAGGGTCTAACCTTTAAAAATTTGCAAAAAAAATCGATTTCTTAAATTTCTAGACTAGAATAATGCCTTAAAAGGTAAAAGATTCGTCGAAAACAAAAAAACACCATCAAATTTTAAGGGGCAAATGTTGCGTCTATATTCCTATACGTGTATATAGATGTCAAAAATATAAATATGGCAAGTAAAGCAAGGTAATACCACAGAGCAGCACAAAGAGTGGTTAATGTTTATTTAATGAGTTTTGTTTTATCAATTATATAATTTATTAAAACCAGTATAGCTACTAGCAATGGGCATTTTATATAACAAAGGGTTTTATTTTTTTTTTTGTTCTATTTTATGTCTAATAATGAATGTAGTAAACTCATTGTAGAATGTAAAAAAAATACTGTTTATAAACCTTTTCAACAGTTGAACATACATTCATAGATTACATGACCAAAAAATATACTAGCCAGTTTATATTTTACAGTATAGTGTACAGAAAGTTCGAAGAATCTCGAAACGTGAGAAAATTTAATCAAAATAATCAAAATATATCACATAGCTCAACGGTATTATTCATTAATTATGTCACATATTTTTCAAATTTTTAGATTCTTCACTAATCTCTTCCGTGATAAATAATTCCACAGTGTGAGACTTGTTATTTCATTCCAAGCAATTTTATTATAAAAAAGTTAAAGTTTTTTTTATTTTTTTTGGTGTATCTTTCTTTACTTACATGACAAAAAAAAAACAAACGATTGCTTTACCAAAACTCTCTATACATGGTATTTCAACAATTAACTCAGTTAATGGTTTGTGTTCATTTGTTAATTGACTATGTTACAAACTCCCTGTGGTGTGTGTATTTTGCATAATAATGTATTTATAATGTGTACATAAACAATTACGATTGATTATAATCAATGAACCAATTACAGTTATCTTTTATTAAAACATACACGAAAAAAACATCAACATCAAATATTGTTTGGTTTTATCTGCAAAAATAACAAAATTTACAGTATTAAATGTAGTAAAGCAAACATTTATTTTGGAATATGATCAGTAGGCTCATTCAAAACTGAACAAATTATTTTTTAATTAAATTTTTGGATTTAATGTGAACATTTAAAAAAAAAAAAATCATTTTTTAACTTCCCAATATAAGGAAGTTCTTGTTACCGGTCCACAAATCCAAATATTTAGCATATCTTTACGTTTCATAGTCAGGACAACTTATTGACACAACGTTCACCAGCACTTTATTGATATGACACCGTTTTTTACTAACACAGTGTGTACGCATGTGTAAAATGAAAAATATTACAAGTGGAACTTTAATTCGATAACCTTCGGGTACAGAACTCTAAAAATCATTTAAGAAAATTACATAAATTAAGTTACAAATTGTATTCTTAAATTAATAAAATTTGATTGTATTTTTAACAGCTTAAATATCTTAAATTACATTTAAAATGCATTCTAGGAAACATTCAGCTAAAACTGAAGTCAAAACATAATTCCAAGTAAATCAACATCCATGCAGACATACATATTTTTCAGGAAAGCAAGTTTTATTCATCACATTCTGCAGGATTTGAATCACCTATCGCCAGCATTTGATGGTTGGTAATCCTGGTAACACTCTCTTTCCTGGTATTCTTATTTTCAAGTAAACTTTATTCAGTAAAAATATATAACTTCTAATTTACTTTTTATGATGTATTTTAAGATGACTAAAATTGCGAAAAATTGATGGGTTTTCGTTGCTAAGTGTTTTTAAAATCGCATCGTTTTCTGCCTCACCCTGTAAGTAATGTAATTGATAAAGTATCGTGATTAAATAAAATACTTTTAAGAAGAATATATTGTAGAAAAATAAAGTGATGAAATTGAAAATCTATTATCTCTTGTAGTCTATACTAAAAATGTATGAAATGTTAAATGTACCTCCATTCTACGTTTGTTCCAAATAGAATTTATACTTATTTTAATCCAAATATTCTGCACTTACAAGATTCATTGAAGATAAAATAAAATTTGTTGGCAACAATTCTACATCGATATTGTATTATTTATTATAAAAAAGTTTTTAATAATAGATAGTATTATATTATTATATTATTTTTATTTTTATAAAAAAAAAATCGTTTTTATATCACATTTCAATTTGCTAAATTACATTTCAAATGATAATAATAGTGAATTGTTGGTTTTTGTGACAAAGATGTGGATTTATTTAGAAAACATAAGAACCTATTTTACAAGAATTACAACTGAGATGAAGAGGTTTATTGGAATGTCCGGAACTGATGCTGAAAAGTGTCCTTGATTTGAACAGTGACTTTGTTTTTCCATCGATTTTTTTTACATATATCAATCTTAAATATCATCTTTTAAAAATAAACAGCTGCGTGATAAATAAAAGGACGGTTAAAAGAATTTTTCTAAAGTTTTTAAACAAAAGCGACTTTCTAGTAACCTTTTGACGCCAGAAACCCCATTTTTCTGGTATTTTAAATAGTTGTGGATGTCATTATGTCAGTATCAGTGTGAACGCCATACTATGCAGTGTATTGAGGAAATAGTAACATTAGAAATAGTTATGGCGGACGACCCAATGCAGTATGGGAGTCAAGGCCATACTGAATGGGGATACCCACAGTACTTCTGGTGGATCTCTATTCAATACTATAATATTACTTATAGTATCTACGTCTGTACCATATCAACATTGTAGTAAATGTCATGCAATTCTTACTATGTAATTGGTCGTTATTGTTTAACAATTTCAGAAAAAGTATTCTATAGAAATTCTAATTCCAAAGTCTCCCGGGAAATCACATTTGTTACCGCAAATGATGAATTATATTAATTTTTGTAAAAAATAAAAAACATATCCCGCATGCTTTTAATTAATTTAATACCAAATATTCTCACATGATAAGAGTCAGAATTCATTTTGAAAAACGCAATTTAAGAGAAAAAAAAGTAAAACACCTTCAAAATAATATATATATGTAGAGTTCTATCAAAACTAAGTGGCACTGAACAAGAGAGAGTATAGATACGAGTGCACATACATATACATCATACACTCTCTCTTGCTCGGTGCCACTTTGTTTTGATTTAACTCTATATATATATATTTCAATGATTGTATCTGCAAATAACAAACAAGAACAACAACAACAAAGTTTATTCTTATTTTGTAAATTGATCTCATGTCTTGGAAATTGTATTTTATTTCAAAACCAAAATAAATTTACATTTTGCATGAGAGTTATGTGTTATTTCTTACCATGTTTTAGAGAATTGAAAACATGAAACGTTTATTATTAGGTTTTCTTTATCAACTGCTTACAATGAATGTAATGTGGATGACGCTTTAAATATCAGAACGACCCATATGAGAACATCAGGTCTCAGAAAAGCGGTATGTAAACGAATTGTCAAAACTGGACCAAATTGATATGGGACTACACGAAAAGTACCAGCTTTCAAATAAAATCGGTTTACCCAGTCAATAGTTCTGAAGTAACTAACATGTAAAAAAATACAGGCGAATTGTTGAGAACCTTCTCCTTTTTTGAAGTCGGTTAAAAAGTCATAGTTCATTGAGTATATCAGGAAAGATGGCCATGACTTTTATTATGCTATAATATCTATTCACCAGAAGTATTGTGGATATCGCCAACCAGTATAGTTTCGACATCCATACTGGTTTGACTCGTCTACCATAATTATTGCTAATGTAACCATTACCTCAATACAGTAATTGAGGTAACTTTGAGTGTGCATTTTAGTGTTCACACAGATAGTGATACAGTGGTCAAATTTAACTGCTTATTTAGCGGAATCAATTCTACATGAAACCCCGTCAATATAATTAACACTTTAATTTTTAAAATTTAATTTGAATGGCAATTATTTTTTCAATGATATTTTGCTAAGTAGACATTTAAAAAGTGACACATCCATTGAATTACAATTTACATTCATTGTTAACACATTTTTAAATTTTAATAAAACTAAACACGTGTGCTTAACACATCCTAACCAATTCTTTACATCATCACATCGAGGTAAGAAACTAGAAAATAAGATATATTCTAAAATAAATACTAACTACATTGTTTTGTAACTCGCTAGCTAGCAATGCTTGAATAGCTAGCTAGAAGTTTAGTTTAGTAGTAAGTACATGTACTATTTATTGTTTCTTGTATAGTTTGTTTACTATTTGTTTGTAGATAAGAAAACAATACTATACGTAACATTTGAATAAAGTAACGAAGACTATTAGCTGAGCTTTATCATTTCAATTACGTTTATAATTATATTTTTGTTATTATTCAAAAACAATTTTAACAAGTGACAACAAACAATTGACTGAGTTTATTGTTGAAATACCATGTAAAGACAATGTTGATTATGGAATCGTTGGCGATTTTCGATTTTCTCAGAAACTATGCATCAAATCGATACATAAACGCGATTTTTGTTTTTTTTTTGGGTCAAAATTACCTTACTTACAGAGTTTTATCGAAATCGGATACAATAATTTCTTCCCGATTTTTTCGATTTTTTCCAAGGGGTACCCCTTGAAAAAATTGCAAAAAATCGAAAATTTTTTTATGGCTTCGATATCGATAAAACTCACTATATAAGATAATTTTGACCCAAAAAGTAAAAAAATCGGGTTTGTTTAATGATTGGATCCATAGCTTTTGAGATATAAACCAAAATTTGACCCAAATAACGATTTTCTCCGAAATTATGCATCTAATCGATCCATAAACCCGATTTTTGTATTTTTTGGGTCAAAATTACCTTATTAACATAGTTTTATCGAAATTGGAAACAAAAACTTTTTCCCGATTTTTTCTAAGGGGTACTTCTTAAGAAAATTGCTAAAAATCGAAACCCAGTTCACCTACCTTACGCAACTTGACGTCACTTGTACGTATTAACGACGTTATGAAAATTGCCGCTCCATATCTTTTTTCGTTTCTAAAACAGACAAAATTTTGTTGGTATCATCATTATTTTTAAGCGTTACAAACTTTTATAGTTTTTTGTAGAACGCGTAAGCAAATCTCTCATTGCCACACCTAAAGATTACCGAACGGTTGACGCGAGTGCTGGCGGGTTCAAATTAATATGCGAATGTATGCGAAAGAAAATCTTTTCTAAAAACATACTAAACATAAAACTTTTTGTTTTCCAGAAAACTTAAGATTTGACATTGCTAAATGGTGACGTTTTCATACGATTAAGAGATATAGAGGTAAAAAAGCATATAGACGTAAAATAAACAACTAAAATTTAAATTGAAATAATTATAAAGTTTTACAAATGATATGCGGGTGGACTTATAACTCTTGGAAAAACGAAATTATTCCATACTAGCATGATACCCACCCGCTTCGCTGGGTTTAAAAGTAAAAATTGATAAAGACCACCGTGTTATACCCGTTTAGGCATGATAGAGCAAAACTCCCAGCAAAAACCATAAAAAAAATCATTAACTCAATTCAGTTTTCTGCCTACTTCCTACCCCCTAAGTATGATGACGTGATCATTTTGATCTTATATCCGTTTTTAGGTAACCATCTATTACCTTACTAAATTTCATCAAAATCTGTTCAACCGTTTAGACGTGAAAGAGCAAAAGTCCCAACAAAAACGACTAAAAATCACTAACTCAATTTAGTTATCTGCCTACTACCTACCCCCTAAGAACCATGGCGTGATTACTTATAGCCTATGACCATTTCTAGGTTATCATCTATCACCATACCAAATTTCATCAAAATCCGTTCAGCCGTTTAGGCGTGAAAGAGTAACAGACAGACAGACAGACAGACAGAGTTACTTTCGCATTTATAATATTAGTATGGATATATACATACTTTTTACACAGACCCCTAAAATAATGTAATATTTATTTTGTAATAATTAACAATACCAGACGTGTATGTTCCCCATGGAATGACGAAGAATACATTTATATTTTATATGAAAAAAGGATTTTTTCCTATTTGTGCAAAACCATACGTTTTCATTTATGTACATGGTTAGACCTGCATTTCAATGAAGTAAAAGGAAAAAAAGGACTATTATTATATAGGTTTGTTTTAGAGGGATGTTTTTTTAAATATTATACAGGGGATGTTCTTTCGGTTTTATTTTCTTGTAAATAAAGTTGTTTTGTTAATTTTTACCGTCATTATTTTTTAAGAGATGGTTTTTGTCTCAATGACGACACTTGGAATGGATATTTTTATTGCTATGAAAAAAAAAAATAACATTTTTATATTGAAAATGTCGAGAGAATATTTTGTTTCGGATCATTAAACGTAATTTGAGTGTTCGTAAGATTTTATTGTGGCTTTTTTTTTTATTATTATGTTGGCTGTTTTGCTTTTATTTAAAATGAGTCGTTAAAAATTTCCTAAGCATATTGTCACAGAATTATAGTTATTTTACCAAATGACGTTTTCTATTTGTAATTAAAGCTCATTTAGTACACATTATCGTGGTTCTTATTAAACAGTTACGTGGTGTCTATTCCTACTAAATAATCTATCTGTATTTTGATCTGGATAGGAGTCAACTTTAAGGTTTTGAATGGACAATCGTGTTTTATTACTTTGAGAACATTTTTTTAAACATATTAAACAAAAAACGTAGAAAAATGCAGAAAAAAATCAAAAGTTTATAGAAAAAAGTTTCGCGTGTGACAGATGCGGAGAAAATTCAGAAGAAACATCGATCCACTTTCTCTGTTACTGCCCGGCGCTCATATAGCAGCGAAGGAAATGGTTAGGTCCGGCCATAGTCGAATCAGAAGAAATTAGGAAACTCAGCGCTAGGCAAATCCTGGGTTTCAGTACATCAGTTGGTTATAATAGCCACTGGTAGCGGGGATAGAGTACAAGGGTCTATTTGGCTAGGTGCTCTGAACCATTGCTTCGAGGGCCGATGCTCGAGCATGGCCCGCTAAACTCCATTCCCATATCCATACCCAATTTGATTTGATAAGAAAAATCTTTACTGTGGCTGATTTATTTCTTCTTGGGTATCAAGCTTTTCCAATCGAAGCTCAATATAGTATCACATTGATAAGACAAAAACCAAGTCCTTATGAATTTAGATCAAGACCAAGAAAAAACTGTGCATGACCGAAATCTAAAAAAAATCGTAAAATCGTTTCATGATAGTTTTGAGTTGCGTTTTCAGACAATATTTTTTTATCACTTATGTAATAATATTGCCAGTATTTTTAAATAATGATATTATTAATTCATTGATACAGGCAATATTTTTACATAAATGATGAAATCATTAATAAAATAAACAAATTTAATCAGAGATCTTTTTGGACGTGATAACAAATTTTAAATGTTTAATATAATGAATGAACTCAAGTTGGACTTAATGAAAAACTGTTATCATTACTTGTTATAATAATTATTATACTTGCAGCAGTAATTAAACTGACTAAACTATTTCTCACGTAGACACAAAGATATTTGCTAACAAACTTGAATGTGTACATCTTCTTTAAAATTAAACTGCACTTGCATTGCATCCAAGAACCTTCTAGTTAGTGCCCATATTTATTAAAGTAAAGATGGCGGTATACGTCAAACATATTATACATGCTACAGTTCTGCAAGTACATATATGTTATTATATAACACAATGTTTATATTACATCATGATGGTATGATCATTATTATACTAGATTTATAGACCTTAAGCTCATCAAGCGAACTTTTCATGATGATTGTTTCCTTTCGTGCGGTGGATTGATAAAGTTAAGTAAAGAAAATGGGATCATAACCGTGGTTTGAGTCTCAAACTTATGAATATCCTTTTTCTACACTTCGATTCTCGTATTTCCAACACTTTTTCATATTAAGAAAAAAAAAACTTTAAAAAAAAAACCGACTTCAAAAAATAAAACTATTTTATAAAAAATTAATATGCACTAAACAGCAACATTGTTGTTTTCGGAGTCGTTTTCAGCCAAGGAAACAACTGTGGCAGAACAGTTTGCTATATTAACTTGGCTGACACCGACTCCAAAAATAACAATAATTGTAACTACATTACATTATCGTTTAGTGCATATTAATTTGTTTTGAAATAGTTTTTCTTTTGAAGTCGGTTATTTTTTTGTTAAAAGTTTTTTTATGTTGTATTTTTTAGTGAATCTGAAGTACACTAACTAATTTGTCACTAAAAAAAGAATCATCGAAATCGGTTGGGCTGATATTGAGTTATTCGTATATTTATCGCGGACATAGTTAATGCAAATTTAAGGCTTGTAAGGTTTTCTCATGGAAGCCATCGTCAAAACTAGAGCAAAGAATCGATTCACTCTATCGAAAGTGCTCAGGTAACAAACATAAAAAATTACAGTTTAATTGAGAACCTCCTCCGTTTTTGTTTGGAGTCGGTTTAAAAAAAGCACAAAAGCACGAAAATCAGAAAAGTTGAATTCAATTTTGCTCTCGGTTATTAATTTTATTTTACTTTATTACCGAGCTTACATTTATCAACTTTATGCAATCTGCGGACCAAATAAGTTTCATATTCATTTTAAAATTTCACTTCATTATGGGTTTACGGTCTATTTGCTGTACGATAACGTTGGGAAACTAGAATGTAAATATAAAACTATATTCTATCCTGGATATCAGTTAGTTTATTTTATTATTGAATGTGATGGTCGGTGTATTATTATCTTATCAATGAAGGTAAATACATAAAGGATTTATCACGCAGGATCTGTAGAAACTGAATGAATTCCCAATTATAGAATCATTAAATGGTCTCATTTTCTTCTAAAAGTAAGTTATAGTCATTTTTGTGTAAGTAACTATCACATTTAAGCCCTAAATTCCCAATCTGTATCTTGAAGAGTTTGTCAAGGCATTCTTGGATCAATCTGTAAAAAAACAATCAGTAATTTTCCTAGTACAGTAAAAATTAAAAAGTCCTTAAAATTTTCGAATTTTGGAACTTTCTATATGTCCAATCATTAAAAAAAGCTGATTTTTATACTTTTTGGATCAAAATTACCCCATCCACTGAGTTTCATCAAATTCCAAAACGAAATTTTTTTTTGCGATTTTCTCGATTTTATCAAAGGGGCACGTACTCCTTAAAAAAATTGCAAAAAATCGAAGCAAATGATTTGTCTCCAATTTCGATAAAACTCAGTATAAAAGGTAATTTTGACCCAAAAAGTACAAAAATCGGGGGCATTTGTTGACTCGTCAAATAGTTTTTGAGCTACGGACTAAAATCGATCCAAATATTGCGATATCTCGGAAACTCTGCATCCAATCATTAAATTAACCCGATTTTTTTACTTTTTGGATCAAAATTACCCCATCCACCGAGTTTCATCAAATTCCAAAACAAAAATTTTTTTTACGTTTTTCTCGATTTTATCAAAGGGGTACCCCTTAAAAAAATTGCAAAAAATCGAAAAAATTTTTTTGTCTCCAATTTCGATAAAACTTAGTATATAAGGTAATTTTGACCTAAAAAGTACAAAAATCGGGTTCATTTGTTAACTGGTCAAATAGTTTTTGAGCTACGGAGTAAAATCGATCCAAATATTGCGATATCTCAGAAATTCTATATAGCCATAGAAAAACGTAATGAATTTCGAAAAAAGTTTTCGTCATGTCAAGTTCTTTTAAAATTTGTAGATGATGGTTAGGGTAGAATATATTTGCTGTCCACGAAGGACACACTTTGGCTATAGAGCTCATTGTGATATCATATATGTGTTTTACCACCTTTCCGCTGATAATTTCCTTTATCAGCTCCTCAATTTCAGTGCACCTCCTTCATGCATATACCATTTACTGGTCCAGTCCATCACAACTTCTGATTAAATTAATTTTTTGCGCCGGCGGTAATCGAACCCGCTACCCTAAGCATACCACGGAAGGAATTGGTTTCGCCTTAACCAACTGAGCTAATAGGGCGACGATCTTGAAATTAGCCAATAAAATGATTTTTTCTTAAAAGTATTAAATGGATCGTTTAAGTCGTTTCAACTTGATCACACTGTACATAATTTACTTAAGTATCGGAAAAATTTAATTGATGAGCATGATTATTTATGTTTAAATTTTAAATACACCGTTCTTAATTTTATGAATACATTAAATAATTTAAAACAATTAATATTAATAAATCAATAAGCCAATAGAATAGATATAGATATTAATAGATACATAAAATATAGTTTATAGATATTTTACATGGGATATAAATGATATTATTAATTTTATATTGAGGTTTATCGCATTTATTGAACCTTAAAATAACAATATGGATAAATAGATTTATAATATATAAATAACTAGATTGATACCCGCCCGCTTCACTGGCCTTATAAGTAAAAACCACATCTTTATATCCTCCACCCTCTCTTGATATACACAGTTTTCAATATTGTTAAATGTAAAATATTCGTAATTCATTGAGTATATTAAAATAGTTGGTCATGATTTATTTGACATTTACTATTTTTAATTTTTACAGAATTCTTTAATTTATGGTTCAAAATGATGATCATAGATGGAGAACATATAAATTAAAGATTTTTGTAAAAATTTAAAAATGGTAAATGTCAAATTGAATTGAATTTTTTTATTCTTTTTTAAATAATTATTATATCTTTATAAATTGTAGTTTATGTGTTATTCTGATATATCAGCTATATTGCTGTACAGTTTCATTAAAAACCATTCGCTAGCTTTAGCATGAAAACGTAGCAAACAAACGAACATGCTTACTTTCACATTTATAATATATAGGGATAAGGATAATTTATAGATACAATCTGAATCATTTCTCAACTAGATTCCATTTTGCATATAATACATATAGGTTAGACAGCGACAAATATATCAATATATTCTGAGATTATTACATTTTGGATGCTGTTCGTTGCCTCTAGACTCAGACTATAGACTATAATACAAATAGAATGCTTAAGAATTAATGAAGGAAATGAAACAATAATACAAAAGGATTCATTTACCACATAACTAATATATTTTCAATGTTTTACTAACGCATTCAAACAGATACAGAATGAATCATGAAAATATATTAAAGTGTTCTAAAATTAACACAAGATTGAGTTCGCATAATACAAAAGGGCTCTTCGGTTATCCTGTACATATCTATAAATAAATATATGCTTTTGAATTATTAAATAATTTACCCTAAATATAGTAAGAGTATTATCTAATGTTTTAGAAAGTTGTATCTTGGAAATATCTTTGTGGTAACATTATGTATGGAGCGAATTATATAAATTATTGATAGCAATTTATTATATCTGTATCTGTTACGAATAAAAATCTGGTATAAACGCCACATAACTTCCATGTACGTGTAACGGAGTATATGTTACTAACCAAAGCTTTCGGATTTCTAATATTGTAATTCTAATATGAAACTTATTTCTAAGTTTGTTGATCTGGATTTCATGTACAAGTCCTGGTATTCTCAACGTTGTTTTAAAATACAAGATTCGATATGTTAAAGAGGATAAATATTTGTTCTTTAGACTAAGTTTAAATTTGTAAATATTTGTTTCATAAGTTGATTCCATTGAAAGACGTCTCTGTGAAAGTGAATACATAAAAATGCAATTACCAAAACATGATTCTAGGTGCCATTTTTCGACTATTCATACAGACAGAACAATAGCTATAAATTGTGTTTTTATATTATTGCGTACACGGAGGTTATATTAATGTATATCTAGATGTGCTTTTAAGAGATAATACAAAAGACTTAAATAATAAGGATAAAAGATTTATCTTCTCTTTTAAAGTCATATTCATTGATGAAAATATTACTATCTATTGTATATTTTTTTTAAATGTTAAATAAAAGAAATATCGGAAACAAAAAACGAAAATGAACCAATAAATAATTATTCTATATTAAGGATTTTATTCAGTTTAAGGAATTACTTGAAGTGAAAATAAATTTTTTTTTCTTAGAAAATTGAAAGAACAAGCTCTGGATTGAAATTGACTATGATCCTCCACTAGCGAATTAAAAAAAAATTCTCTCAATCCAATTATACAGGTGGATTGAGACTACTCTTTTAGTTTCCTCCATTTCATTTCGAAAACGGAATGGAAAATAATTTAAACTCGGTTTTAATCAACTAACTAAACGACCATAAACAGTTTACTTTACCCAGGAAAACTTCACTATTACGGGAAAATCAACTTCTCCTGTAAAATATATAAAAGGGACAGGAAAAAGCAGCTGATTCTCCTTTAAAGACTTTCTAAGTTTACGAGATTCTGCATTATTTTTGGTTTAATATTCTCGTTTTTACAACCAATGATTTTATCTGCCATCCATCGAAAAAATTTGCTTAAGGCGAAAAACATATTTTTTGCCGAACATATTTATTTCCTCGACTGAAGAAAATTTGTATCTGCTTTTTTATATTCTTGAGGCAATAAAGTCATTTTTCTGTATTCTGGTAATGAAATATTTTCAGGCACTTCTGTGTGTATGTTTTTGCTACAGTATTGGCTCCATACTAATTAAGTTTTAACATCAAAAGCAGTAGTAAATAATTTTCTATTCATGGTACACTTTTCATGGAACCACCCATTGGTCACACAAAAATGATTTGTCATTTACAACATATGACAGTGTCGTTTATATTTCAACGTGTTTCATCAAGCTCGTGCTACATTAACAGAATTTTGTTATGCTTTAAAAAAGTTAAATGCTTGTATCAGCATGCCCTCTTCCAGTCCTTTTTGTAAAATAAACGGAAATATTTTTTCTACTACTAACATAATTCAATAAACATAGTTTCAATGAAAACAAAAAGAGGGAATGGTGAGCTACGAGCTAGTATTTTATGTATGTTCAGGAATGAAGTGCAGAACTAAAGCTCCATTCATTTCACCACATACCAAGTATATGAAAAAAATGTGTATAAATTAATTTATGTACATTTTTAGCTTTCTATTCTCATTTTTTCGGAAAATTATGATAGAAAGGTATTGTTAACGAGTTCTGAGAAAAGCTTTATTTTTAAAAAATTATGTATTTCACATTTCAAAAATGTGTTGTTCGAAAATGTTATTCTAGCACGTTGTTAGTTCTAGGATTAACCTGTCAGCTGTTCGGTAATCGTTAGCCGCGTGATGCGAGACTTCCCCTCGCGTTCTGCACACACGTCAAATTGTTCGCATGTTAAATAATCTCGGGCTTTTTATTATTTAATATCGTTCAAAGTTGGCTGAAAAAATGATGAATCTATTCTATATCCAAAAATCTACAGAGTGTGATAAAAAACTATCTAAAATATTTTCACAATCTTGTAGTTTATAATAATACCATTAAAATATAAGGTTGTCGATGATATAAAAACAAAATTGTAATTTAATTATGAATTCATCGAAGATCCATCATTTGATGAACAGAGACGACTGTACTTAAAGTATTGATGATTGAAAAGCGATATCTATATTATCAAATGTATAAGCATCACTTGCACACAATATATTATATATTTTTGTAGTTGCGTGGTATTGTAATACTAAAAATAACTCATTACTTGACTATGTAGCGTGCAAGAAACCAAAACAATTTGATCATTTTATAAGATGATACATTATAAACATATTCAAGTTGTAACAGATTGATAATAATTGGAAGCTTTTGTGGCACCATTTCCAATTTTTTTTCTCATTCCATCCTTGTTAAATATTTTTTTATATTTAACTTTTGTGATGATGATAATACTTGCCCTATGCTTGCGTTTTATACTGCAACCGTTCGTTCTCATTTTAAACGTCATCCGTTGAGTTGAGTTAGATATTATATATATTTTCATCGAGTCCGACCAACACAACATGATATCAGAAGACATATCCAACGAACTGATCTAACCGACCAACAACGTTCCATTGGTGGTTGATTAAAAAACAGAATGTATATAATAAATCTAGGGAAAAAAAAAGCGGAATTTATTTTTTAAAATTTTTAGAGAGACCATCTATTTGCTAGAACGTTCATTTAACAGACATTTTATATGAAAGTATTTTTCTTTACATACCGGATGATTATTATGTGTTCAACTTTTTTAGAAAATAATATCTGAGAGCTTTTAATGTTAGGGATGTAGGAGCAGGGTAGCAACTCAAATATTATATCTTGAACATTTCTTAGCACCCATAAACTAACTACGTGTTTCAAAAGTCGCAAAAGCTAAACCTGAATGCATAAAATATCAACATTTAATATTTCATTTGGTGTTTGATCTGCTTTTGTTTACTGCAATAATGTGCACCGGAAAATGGGTTTAACAAGCTCAAAAACCCTCTTGGAAATATTATTCACCATTTGGTCTTTTTCTTTAAGTGAGCTTGGTTTTTTGTTGAGTAAAAAATTTGTATTAAAAAATTGTTTTCCAAAAATTGATCTAAAGGAATTAAACACGTTTTTATTGAATTCGACTATTTTTCAATAAAACTGGAACGTCATAAATGCGTCACAAGTAACATGTATCACATTTTGTAAATCGTAGCGCTAAAGAAATTATGTTACATAGAATATATGTGGATCGTTATTTCCTAAATATATTTTTAAAATTACTATTTGAAGCTATGTTCAACTTCTATTTTATTTTATGTAGTTTTTGAAGTAATTTAATTTTTGTAGCCATGGTACGTTTTAATAAATTAGATTTACGATATATTCCAAATCAAAAGCGTATGTGATCAAGACCAAAAAATACAGAAATTATATAGGGTGAACAAATTTTATACATTTTTATTTTGAAATAAAAGCAATAGGATATTTTTGCAATAGGACTATAACCATTATTAGTGGAATAAACAGAGGTTTTTACTTTAAAAAAAACTCAGGGAAGCAATAACTTTGGAGAATATCTGAACATGCCAAGAAAAACATACCTACTTAAAAATATAAACAAGAACTAAAATAACTCATCCTTCCGTTTAATTTTCTAGTAAACTTTTCGCATAGGAAAATTTATCCTCTACACTGAAAAAAAATTCTTAATACCGATCGAGATGAGGTTGTATCAACCTCAGCGCGAGGTGTGGCGAATGGTCCCACGTAATAAGTGTATAATAAGTGGTGAAGTTGACACAAACGCATGAGAGTTGTTTGTATGAAAGTAATGTACTGTTAACATATTTCAAATGTTGTTGTTTTGAAATGCAACATTGTTTTAAACAATCTTTTTTTGATTGGCTTAAACGACTTTACACTAAAATCAATCTCATTCATAGAAGTAGGTAATGATTTTGTTTATTTGACATCAGTGATTTTGTATCATATTTTAAATTCAATCCCATTCTATTGTACCGAAATAAAAATATTTAGCTGTACTTGTTCCAATCGATAGGAAATTGTTTGGAAGTATTTTTACTTTATTTCAATATGAAACGGCCAACTTCGGGATGAGAAAATAAGTTGTAGAAAATATTATTACACCCCTGAACATTCTAACAAGAAAATGCGATCAGTAATAAACTGCAGAAAAAAGTACCCGGTTATTGAACATATGAATAATGTGAAAAAATCACATAGATGTTATATTGATTAGAAACTAATGGATGACCTACATAGTCAAGTGTTCAATATTTTTATGTTAACTAACTATTCTGGAAAGTTCAATTTTCTTGAGACAAGCTTTAAGAAAAAACTTAATTCATTTTGAACATGGAATAAAAACCTTTTATTGATGATAAGACATACATCTTGTATTTTATTACCTTTTAATAATACCAAATAATACGAAATAATACCTTTATTATTCATTAATTATTAAATAATACGATTTAAATTTGATACCAAAAGCTTAACAGATACCGAACACAACACAAAACTAATAACAGATATCTACATTTAGAATCGTGTTTCTATTTCTGTTTAATATCTTATACAACTATCACTAGTATCAAATATATAGAGGTGATTTTTTAAATATTGTGCAAATTTCGAAAAGAGAATGGAAAATCAAAAAACACGGAAACATGTATCAGCTCTTTTTAAAGGGGAATGAAAATATAGTATTTAACCTTTTTATATGAGAACGTAATGAATTACAAACAGGTCAAAGGGGACAACTTTATTTTTAAGTAGTATGTATTTTTTGGTGAATTACTCTCGTGGAGACTAAGTTAAATTCTTTTGACTGTCTACGAGGGTCATACTTCGACTCTAAAACTTCTTGAGATACCATCTTCCTACTTCTCAAATTCCTTTGAGAAATTGAGTGCACCTTTTTATGCATACATCATTCACTACACCGGGCATGGTGCACCACGTACGGAATTGCGTGGTGGATACGCTTTAACCAACTAAGCCAATAAGGTTGTCACAATGAAAGAAATTTATTTTAGAAAATATTTTTTCAGACCTTCATTTTGGAAGAATCGATTCAAAACGATTTCCCAACGAAGTTTTGCTTGGCCGAGACGTTACCTGTTATCAAAATACTGTAGTTTTATTTTTCCTAAATTTGAACTGATACCTTTTTCGAAACATAATGTTGGAAACTGTTTTAAAATCGTCCTGTATAGATAATAAAGGTTAAATCCAAGGATTAGTTTCAAACCTTACTTTGAAGGCGTATTATTATTATCGATGAAAATAATATATGATTGGTGGTAATTCTAGCATATACAGGGTTTTAAATTTATTGAACATCTACTTATCAAAGTTTTTATTTCATGTAATATTTAATCTTACTAAGTAGATCTGAAATCTGGGTGTAAATTGTAAATAGATATTATAAAATTTACAAGCAACTTCTTATTAAACGATCTTTTAAAGAATGTAATCAATGTATGTAGATGGTAATTTTGTTTACACGAAAATAGTCGAGTCCAAATTTCCAAATTGATTCAGTTTTTATTGAACTAACATGTAAATATAAAATAGATTTTCCAAACAATTACGTTTTTAAATACATTTTTATATTGATCACATCTCATCATGTCACTCTGATAATAATAATTGATTAGATGTCAACAATGATCTATTACGTGTCTAACTAATGACAATGGATTGTTTTTGTACGCTGCTGTTTTTATTATCTAATTTTGTTTATGATATTAGCGAATTGCCGAAGGAAATGGAGCTATTGCTTTTGTATCTAATGATGATGAAATTTTGAAAAATTCCTTCAAATGTTCGTCGATCCTACCTAATAGTTGTCATAAATGACCGATAAACAATAGAGAAAAAAAAGTATTTTTGTATATTTTGGTCAGTTTTAAGGAGAAATTGCTCTTGTTATTTTTCTCTAAAAATATTCGATTTTAAGATAAATGTGTTTTTTTGATATGTGAGGGAAGTCGTTTAGCTAACGCAGCTCCTGCTGTACAAATTTTTTGACATTATAAAGGTTCTACCATTTAAAACGCAGGAAAGTAACCTAGTTTTTTTTTTCAACATCTATATGTCATTTTGTATGTTAAAAGTTTACTATTTCTACTCAGAGCACAATAATGGCAAAGTTTGTCCACCGCTGCCATAAAGTATACAAAAGAAAATTTGTTCTTATTTAAAACATTTAATTCTTCGATTTTATTAAAATAGTTTTTGGCTTTTTCAATGGGTACGTGTTTATGATAAATTCCAGTGTATTCCCGCTCCAGATATTTAAAAAAGAAAAATCTATAAATAATAATTTGTAATAGAATATTTTGAAATAAAAAGGAAGCAACGTTAGCGTTTGGTGAATTCATTCCACTTGATAATCTTAACATTGGATACTAGATTGATACCCGCCCGCTTCACTGGGCTTACAAGTAAAAACCACCGCTTTATAGCCTCCATCCTCTCTTAATGTACACAGTTTTTAATTTTGTTAAATTGAAAATAGTAATAATTCATTGAGTATATCAGAAAAGTTGGCCATGAATTTTACATTTGACATATACTATTTTAAACTTTTTACAGAATTCTTAATTTTTTGGTTCAAAATGATGGTCATAGATCTGATCCATCTATAATCATCATTTTGAAACATATATGGATGGAGAAGATTAAATTAAAGATTTTTGTAAAAATTTAAAAAATGGTAAATGTCAAATTTAATTTAATTTTTTTTAAATATATCTTTATAAATTGTTGTTCATGTGATATTCTGTATATATCAGCTATATTGCTGTACAGTTTCGTTAAAAACCATTCGCTAATTTTAACGTGAAAGCGTAACAAACAAACATGCTTACTTTCACATTTATAATATATAAGGATATGAAAGGTAAGCAAGTAGTGAACTAAAAAAGTCAATATGTGTTGAACATAAAATAAATGTCTCTGTTGGATTTAAAAAGGTATTTACCAGTTTTATATATCAGAATGACTTCTTCAAATGTTTATATATTTGTAGTGTACATATGCAAGAAACAAAATATTTTGTGTATCTTTACTTTATACAACATTGCAATGCAATGCAGCACTGTTCTACACTATCAATGGTCTATATAAATATAACATTTAAATCTCATGTGAATCAATTTTCCATTTCAGTACGTTTTTATGTTAGTGCATGCAAAAATCACGTATGCTTGTGTTGCATTATTAATATTATATTTGCAAAATATTTGTTTATGTTATTCACAACGAAAAAATTTATTTGCATGCCAGGTTTAAAAAATTCATTTCAATAAATTTTTAAGAGTTTTACTTTTCTCAGATCAAGATAACAACTAAACTCTTACAGAACTTATTGTTTAAAGTGATTGTAAACCTCCAGTATTTTAAAATTTTTGGTTTATTACAAATTACATACTACATATAAACGAAATACATGCTTTATAGTCAAGCAAATAGTTAACTTTGCTTATAAATTTGACAATATAGATAATACTCTTCAATCATCAATACTCTAACTATTGTCGTCTCTGTTCATCAAATGATGGATCTTCGATAAACTCATAATTATATTAAAATTTTGTTTTTATATCATCGGCAAGCTTATATTTTTCTGGTATTATTATAAACTACAATATTCTCTAAATATTTTAGATAGTTTTTTAACACACTCTCTAGATTTTTTGATATAGAAATATCCAATTGAAAAGGATAACCTATATGATTCGTCGTATTTTCAACAAACTTTGAAAGATAAAATAATAATAAAAAGCCCGATGACCTAGGAATTTTTGTGATTTTTGGAAATGTTTTCACTAGCGGCCCAGAATATGGTTTTACACACGAGAAATAGTTACTCTTATAATATAGAATTATTAAAAAAGAGAAAGGACAGTGTCATGTTTCTTTTTAAAGACTAATTCAAGCAACAGGAGAAGATTAAATGAACAGATTTAATGTCATTTAAAACGTTATGAAAATTCGCAAAAATTAAAATAGATTAAGGTAAAACCAAAGCTACTTACTCAAATAAATTAAATGTTTGATGCATTTATTCAAACAAATTGTGTTTTAGAGAATATTGTATTGAAAGAAAATGTAGCCATTGGTTTCGTAACGCTGAATGGGATTTTTTTGTTTTATTAAAAATAAAAAGCCATTGAATAATTTATAACAACATAACCATTATATTTATTCTAGCTGTTACCTGCCCGTTCCCCCTTCAAATTAGGAAGAGGGTCATTTTCTATATATGTTTTGCCCGAATATAAAGCACCGTATTCAGAGTATCCCTGAAAGTTTCACTATGCTCTATCACGTATATTGCATGGCAAGAAGAAATAAAATTTCTAAATATCTTTTAAATATTAAGTGGGAAAAATCTTTTTTATACAGTGTCTCGCATTTAAGATGAAGACATCCTCAACTTTTCGTTATTTAGAGGAATATTGATTTGAAATTTGGCACTGCAGTCATACAGGAAGATGGGTCACATTTTGTAAGACACTTCACCGAAATCAGAATTTAAACTTAGCCTATTACAAATTGACAAATTGGGGATTCGTAATATTTTCCCTTACGTCTCAGATTTGTTTAATTTTTCTTTCCATAGTACACTAGTTATAAAATTAAAAAGTAATAATTCTGAGTAAAGACCAAAATAATGCAAAAAATAAAAAAAACATATTTGGTCATGAAAATCGGTATAAACAATTTTTTTTACCAATTTATCTGACCATCTCTGACGGTAAGCACAATATCAAGAATCGGCTCTATTTGTCAACTTCTTGTAAACTGAATTTAAAGTTATGATTTCAGTTTAGCATCTTAAAAATGTGACCCATGTATGAAAAAACTTAAAATCGATATTCCTATAAATAACGAAAATATGTGGGTGTCTTTACCTTAAATGCGAAAGCACCTACGAGAAATAATATAAGGAAATGTTGTAAAATTAACCAATGATGCTATATATTTTCAGAACATTCGTTTAGTTTACCCAGCTTCTGCGTTGTGACTTTTCTGTATACTAAAGCAAATAGTCGTGATGTTTTGTACATACAACTTTTAAAAAATATCTTCTTGAAATAAATAAATCCTTGCTGTAGTAAATATATTTAAAACGCCATTATTATTATTATTATTATTGTAAAATGTTTAAATATACTCAAGAGATTAATAATAACAAACACAACGTAAGGTAAGGTTTGGTTTAGGACAGGTAGATGTGGAAATGAACAATACACTGTAGACTGTTTGTGTGATTATCACATAGACAGACGGAGTGACAAAGCTTAGGTGTAGTAACGAATAGTAGCTCTCTGGCTTTACCAAAGCTTGGAATATCAATATGAAAAACTTATGTGCGAATAAATGAATATATTTCATTATAAATGTTTCGAAAATATAGTATACAATATGAAGGAGATACCTAGACATCCGTTGATATATTACATTGGTTTAAAAAAGTATTATGTATTTCAAATATTAATTTGTGTATTTTTTCAATATTTTTTTTTAATTTACTCGACTTTTATTTCTTGCCCTGTAATTCTTGACAAAGTAAGTTTTAATTCACGCTTAATTGGAATAAGTTTGAAATGAATAACACTAAAACAATTTTCTGCGATTTGTTAGCTAGTTGCGAATGTAAAATTAGGTTACGCGAAATCTGCATCAATTAAGCAAATTTCACTTTCAGATTTACAAAAGTACATTCAATTGGCGATGTTGTTTGAGCTGATGTTGAAATCTACATTCTTGCAAATTAAAAAAATTAACAATTTGAAAACGGTATAAGCCAAATATCCTTCAATTTTTCCAAATTTTTTGTTTATCACTTTAAACTAAAGAAAAAAAAAAACATTCAAAAAAGTGACATGAATTGTATTTTTAAATAAATTTTAAATTGTATTTTTAGTTTTAAATTAATCGTAAGTAAGCTTTAAATTAATCGGATCTAATAACTTGCAAATTCTGTTGTGAGCTGACCTGTTGTCAGATGAAAAGAGTATCAATAGAGAGAGAACAATCAGTAGAAGCACTTTAGACTAAAATTAAGAAAAAAACATTTGAAAACAAACAATTGACTGAGTTAATTCTTAAAATACCATGTTTTGAGTTATCGTGTAGACAGGCAACCGAAAATGAACTAATTAGATGATTCTATGAACACCTAAACCAAAATTGTTTTCGTGTAATCAATATTTTTAAGCGTTACAAAATTGGGACTAAACTTAATATACCATGTGTATTTAGTACATACATGGTATAAAAATCACACTGAAAGTCACCATGTTGCTCGTACTTTTATAATTGACTTATCACACAAGGTTTAAGATCCAAGATACTTTCTACCCAGCTCGAATGAATCATTCTGTGCATTAGAATCTAATATATAAAATTCACGTGTCACAGTTTTCGTTGCCATACTCCTCCGAAACGGCTTGACCGATTTTGATGAAATTTTGTGTGCATATTGGGTAGGCCTGAGAATCGGCCAACATCTATTTTTCATCCCCCTAAATGTTAGGGGTAGTCCACCCCTAAATTTTTTTTTTTATTTTTTAGACAAAATTTTTAATTTCTCTTTTTTTATGATACAACATACAAAAATACATACAATCCTCAATTTTCACCCTTCTACGATCAACCCTTATTTTTTAATAGCCATTTTAGTAATTTAATCATTTTTCCTCTCCGGTCGAAAACTGATCAATCGTCATTTAATTAGTTATCCCCGCCAGATGTCTACAGGTGTCACTTCTGACCCAGTAAACAGCAAGGAGTAGGGATGAAAACGAAGCCGGTCCCCTTTCTTTCTTACTCCCTACACAGTTGTCGGCCATCATTATTGCTTATGCATCATTAAGAACGCATATACCACATTCTTACATACATACAATATACACATTCTAACATACATACATACTTACAATAAGTAAGCTATTTTTTGTCTACACTAGAAATTACTAGGAAATTATTTATATGGCAAAACAACGTTTGCCGGGTCAGCTAGTATTTATATATAATACAATATTTCAAAGCATCATAGTTTACAATAAAATGAGAATTCACGTAACTATACATTGGTATCAACTATGAATGACATAAATTGCAGCACTTCTTCGATATACAGCATATCTAAAGGTATATCATATACTTTAAGTGGGTGTATTGACAATCACCACCTATTACCGAAGGGGCTTTGCAATCTAACATGAATAGAGCAATACTACCAAGGTGTAATATAATCATAAAATGTACACAGTGTCATAATAAATAATGAAAGAATGCCGTAACTTCCTTCCATTTTTTCAGTGAGATCCTTCAGTTATGGAGCTCGATCTAATTCTAAAATATCTTGGTTGGCCCCACTTAACAAAATCTTTATTTCTATTTCATGGTCAATTAGACAACCTTCGGCCTGACTCAAACATGAACAACGTGAGCAAATTGTCTTTCTTACTTAAAAAGTATTTTATTTCAAGGATTCTAAATATATCGATTCTACGAAAAAACTAGTGAATGCAAATAATTAATTGAGTTAATTGTTAAAATACTCTGTAGAGAAAATATTGAATATCAGTGCTCATTTTGTTTTATGTATATTAATCTCTTTCATTTATAGTTTTGGAAAAGTTGCACCCTCACTGGTAAACAGTTAACCAATGGACCATTGTTCCCCATTTACGAACATAACCCCACATTTTACGTCATGAGCACGGTATAAGAATTTCAGCTTGTTATCTCTTTTCATTTTTATAGCAACTATGAACAAATGTATCAATAGACTTTAGAGATATTGTTTCCTGAATGATATTGTATTTTTAAATTTATGGTGCAACAATGAGCGTTGATATTTCATTGAAACGACAGCACACATTTATTATTATTGAACTCAATTCACTCTTTCCTTCCTCCTAGACAGACTCAGAATCAACTACCTACGTTTCTAGACATTTCAATAATCTTATTCATTTCTATATGTTTGAATCAGCGCTTAAAATGTACAATCGATACCAACGATACCAACGATACCAACTCATTTTCTTGTTTGTAGTACCTATCTTCGTTATCATAGCGTAATGTTTGATATTATTTTCTGTCATATGCAGAATCTTCTATTTACATCTAGGCATATAAATATCAGGAGTATGACAGAATAAATGCGTTAAGCAATGCATCTAAGTGAGAGGTATTATATACATGTATTGAAGCTTTAATATGCGTTGAGATAGTTGTAAGACGCTTGGAGAGTGGAAGTTTCTTAGTTGATTAGATTAACTACAAGAGATAAGCCACGATACAAGCCACTTTTGCAATTTCATATAACACCTATAAAACCTCTTACTTAGATACAATGCTTAACGCATGTACTCTGTCATACTCGTGATATTTATATGCCTAGATGTAAATCGAATATTCTGTATAACATTTTAAATGCATATTTATTACGCTAGTAAAATCTTTAACCAAAAATTAACTGAAATCCAAAACGCGATGTAAAGCTGCTTTTTTGGTGTGCTATTTGGACCCTTAGGGAAGTGTGAAACACTGTTGTCTCCGAATTACTCACCTTGGCTCAAATTGGCATAATATATTACTACATATATTTGAAATTTTTATGATTAGGTAGTTTTACTGTCAGCTTAAAAGTGTGTTGCTGATATTCATTCATTTAGAGAAATAAGTTTGGTCCCATAGCGTATGGTGGAGAAAACCTTTTATCTGTGTTTAAAAGCTTTCAATTCATTCAAATTCACTGCCTCACAGTTACATTCAATGTAGATTGTAGACCTTTGTTTATATTGACATTTATTTTATTTAAACTTTTCCTGTACAAAGAGTTGCAAAAAGGATTCTGTAAGTTTTTTTTTCCGTATTTCGATTCCAACTCTTTTCAAACGTAATATTAAAAACTATGAGTAAGAACGATTAAATATATAGAAAGATATCAAGCTGAGATTTTCAAGCCGTGCTCAGGACGTAAATTTTTATATTTTTATTATATTATTACGTACTCAGTACGTAAAAAGTGAGGTCGTGTTTGTAAATGCGCAACATGGGTCAATTGGGTATTGTGTCTGTAGTACCCATCTTGTAAACCGTTAGAGATAGAACGAAAGTTTAAACACAAAAAATGTTTCTAATGAGAAAAGAAACAAATTTTGTCTGAAACTTTTTTTCGTGAATATCATTGTATACCCGTCAGATCGCAAATTAGGCACAAATTATATAATATGTATTGGGAATATCAGTTATGTGTGTGTCATATGTATGTATGTGTATCTATCTAAGAGTGGCTATCTTTCTTTACTTACATGACGTAAACAACAGTGTCTATACATGGTTTTTCAACAATTAGCTCAGTCTATTCTTTGTTTTCACTTGTTTTATTACAAAATAAATGAAATGGTTTGGCTATGTAATTACAGTGTTGTAAAAAGATGGCAATGTATCGTGGATCATCTTTCAGCGTTTTAAAGAAATACGTGACAGCTACAATATTTTAATGAAACATTTATGTACTAGAGAACAGCTCTTTAAATCTGAGCTAATAGGTGTAAGTTTCATACTTGCATACCTGTTTAAATTTTGTATATAAGTGTAAAAATAAAAAATAAAAAGTTGAATTTATTCGTAGGTACGTATTCACGTAACTCGAACGTAACGAAGTATATTGTATATAAAAAACTTGAGAATAACAACATTAATTTTTTCGAATCGACATCAGCTCTCCAGTTTTATAATACAACTTTTTTAATGGGAAAATGTAATGAAGTTTAAAAAGCATTTTTTAAAATGTTACCGCATTTACTTATGTAATATATACCAAATGGCTCGAATTAATTGTTAACATGTCAGCACTCGCGTCATCGGTTCAGTAATCTTATAAGTCGTGATTTGAGAGTCACGATTTCTAAAATATGCGTCAAAAATTTCGCGCGTTAAGTTTCTTTAACTTTGTAAGTATAACCTTTTCATAATTTTATATAAATTTATTTGAATGCGCTAACCAATAAAACATTGATTACGCGATTATTGGATAATGTTTGAGAGTGAAAATATTAGAGCAGAGCACGACTCATATTAAACTAAGTACACGAACAGGCCCGAAAATTACCGATTTTTTTTTTGCTTGCATCTCTACTTTCGTGATAAGAGAAATTCTCACAATTCCTGATAGCTCAAAAATATATAAAATTATATAAGTTTCAAACACATATGCCATTTGAAAAACAAAAGTTATTTTTGTTTTAAATCAAGCGTGATCAAAATTCTCATAACGAGTTAACAATCGTTACCTAAAAAATAAATTTAAAACTTAAAAATTTCATTTATAAAATGATTGAGCCATAGTGTTATTAAATACGATGCAGAAAGTTGAATGTAGACGTATAAATGTCTCCTACAGTAATTTAATTATATTATTTAATAGTCTGAAGTCGATAAAAAAATTCGTCAAGTACGTGCTTCACTGCATAAAATGGGGTGCGGGTGCGTAAAATATTTTATGTATTAATAATGTATTCAAAACAAGTAATGCTTTATTTTTAAGATTAGTTATTTATTAAGATTTATATAATAAAGAAATTCATTACATAATAAATTCTTTTAAATTATACACTTTATATTACTTATTTACTAAATAATAAATTATATCTGGAGCTTTTTATGTTTTTATATCATGTATAAAAAAATATATCATAGTATAATAAGTTTAGTCCCAAGTTCGTAACGCTTAAAAATATTGATACTACGAACAAAATTTTGGTATAGCTGTTCATAAAATCACCTAATTAGTCCATGTCCGGTTGTCTGAGTGTCCGTCTGTCCGATTATCAGGCTGTGTACATGATAACCCAAAAATGAAATAAAATATCAAACTGAAATTTTTATAGCGTGTTCAAGGCATAAAAAGTGATATCGAGTTCGTAAATCAGCAACATAGCTCAATTGGGTTTTCTTGTAAACCGTTAGAGATAGAACAAAACTTTAAAGGTTAAAATGTTCCTTATTAAAAAATAAACAACTTTTGCTTGAAACATTTTTTTTAAAAACCTCACTGTTTACAAACGAAGGCGCAAATTAGGTGCAAATTAAATATTATATATTATATGGGAATATCAGTTATGAATGTGTGACTATCTAAGAGTGGATATCTTCCTGCACTTAAGTGACGTCAAAATACAAACGATTGCGTCATCAACACTGTCTATACATGGTATTTCAACGATTAAGTCAGTCAATTGTTTGTTTTCACTTGTTAAAATAAAGATTGTAATCTTTTATTGTGCTTATGTTGAACCTAGAGACCTGCAGAAAAATTAATAATTAGTTTAATTTAAAGTAGCGCAATAAATAACAAGGTTTAATTAGAAAAATGCAAGGTATTACAACTATGAGTACCTAAGATGATTCGATTTACAATTTATAGTTATAGCTCGATACCCACCCGCTTAGCTAGGCTTAAAACTAAAAACCACGGCGTTATAGCCTCTTTCTCTCTTACTCTCACTTATCCCCCTTTCGTAATATTCGAAATAGGGGTAGCGATTGTGTTACACGGGTAAAATATATGTACAGCTTCCAATTTTAATTTTTTTTTTTAAATGTTATATAGTATTGATTTATTGAGTGTATCAGAACAGGTGGCTATGAATTGTATCTCGTTCATCATTTTTTTTTACAGAAATCTTTAATTTCACAGGCTCTACTCGACCTATATTTTCATAAAAAATTAACAAAAATCATTTCTGTTCTTCATTAAAAAGGTCTATTATGTTGAAGCAATAAAAACATGCAGCACAGAATATTTTTCTTTCCTAAAGATTCTTGTATGAAGCCTAATTTTGATTTTCTAAGTAAAATTCTACGTTCAATAACTTATAATCTCTATTTTAAATTAATATACCTAATAAATATACTTTTCTAAAAAAAAAAACGTATATAAACATTTATACACAAATGGGAAATAAAACAACAAAATAGCCATGGTAGGCATAATAAAAAACTGTGTCACGTATATAACTTCAAATAATAAATTACTGGTATTAAAAGATAATTCAAACACAAATTGTAATGAAAAACTTTGCATGCAGCTTGTCCGCCTTGCTTGCTTGCTACGATTCTACCAGCGTAGAGCTAACTAAATTCATATGACAACATCCAACCTTAAATGTATACGTAATAAAATAATTCTGAGCGTTGGAGGTTCGAAAGCTTAAGGAATTACTTAAAGAAGCAAAATTAAAACCTATTAACATTATTTTATTTTACTTTATAATATCTGTATATATAAAAATAAATTGCTGTGCGTTAGTCTCGCTAAAACTCAAAAACGGCTGGACCGATTTTCAAAATTTTTTTTTGTTTTGTTCACTATAGTTCAGGGATGGTTTAGAAAAAAAAATAAACAGAGCTGATATTAGAGTCATCGTAGAGTTACTCACAGGGCATGATAACCTGAACAAGTTCCAACATCAGATTGGAAAAGACTATCTCCCGCGTGTGACAGATGCGGAGAAAATTCAGAAGAAACATCGATCCACTTTCTCTGTTACTGCCCTGCGCTCATACAGCAGCGAAGGAAATGGTTTGGTTCGGCCATTGTCGAACCACAAGAAATTAAGAAACTCAGCGCTAGGCAAATCCTGGGTTTCAGTACTACATTTGGTTTATAATAGCCACTGAAAAGCATAGCGGGGATAGAGTGCAAGGGTCTATTTGGCGATGCTAGAGCATGGTCCGCTAACTTCCATACCCATACCCCATATATGGAATTTGCCAATCACATTATTTTTCATAAACATTGGTTTGGCTGTTGATTTAGGGGCTTGCTCCAGGACTGCCAGATGGAATAATTGGATAGAAAAAGGGAATAATTTTGTAATTCTCTATATTCAGCTTGTATGTTATAAAATTAAAAAACAAACACTTGAACTTAAAAAAAAAAAATTTAATTTTATAGCTACTTTTAGTTTTTACTGTATGAAATAATTGTTGTATTAGTTTAAAAAAGACATACTTACTTCTGATTTAGTAGCCAACCCATTATGTGAGTACTTTACGATTGCTTTGATTAGGATATTTATTATGACATAACATAAAAATTGCATTGAACTTATTTTAAATTAACTCTGTTTTCTTTAATTTCTGATTCAATTTTTTTAAATGATAAAACATTATTTTTTGACAAAAATACAAATTTACAGTTATAAAAAGATTTTGGTATTTTCTCAAAATTCATGACAACCTGAATCGATTGAAAAAGTTTTAATTTCCTAGGTAACCAGCAAACATATATTGTGCGATAAGGAACATAGTTTTTGAAATAATTTATTGTGAAACATAAGAAACACAACGACAAGCTTTGTAAGATTTATAAGCTAGAAGGAAATTTTGCTAGACTAAAATCATTGGCACAAAACTAATAGAAACATTTTCTTTTAAAAAAAATTGCCTATGAAAGAAAACGAAATTGATGAAAGATAAAGACGAAATGATGAAATGAAAGGAATGGAGGTATACATTTATTACAATACAGAGGAATAATAATAATAATAAAAACCACATGAACGACTCTAAGTAAAAATCTATTGAAAGCCATTTATATACCTACATAATACTGAACTGATATAAACTCAAATACAAATACAATACACTAATGAAGAATAAAGATTATTGTATCCGTTATGTATGTACAAGAAAGTATTCCTTATATTATCTTATATATATAGGAGACTTTCTATAGATATAGATAGATAGTCACTCATCACGATATCTCTGGAACTATAAGACCTAGAGACTTGAAATTTGGCAGGAATATTCCTTTTGCCAAGTAGAGGTCAGCTAAGAACGGATTTTACGAAATTCCACCCACAAGGGGGGTTGCGGGGGTGTTCATGAATAAAAAATTCATATTTTGCAATTATGGCTTTTAATAGTTCAAAACTTGGTCAGAATGTTTTAAATTACATTTAGAAGATTTTTTTAACCTTCGGAGGGTAGAAAGGTGTAGCGAGAAAGTGGGAAGGAATTATCGAATATTTACAAATATACTTAAGTGGGATATCAAATAAAAGAGCATGACGTGTACATTACAAAACTGTTATCCAACGCAAGGAAATGTGGAGGGAGGGGTGCAAGTGGGGATGTTGCCCAGCAAAGCGGGCGGGTAACAGCTAGTTATTTTATGTAGGCAAAATCTATTACAAACTGCACAGTAGTACAGTTATAGTACAGTCCATGCATGTAACCTTCGGCTTACATACATTTGATAATGGTATTGGTTATATCTGATCTTTAATGTAATAAGGTATGAGAGCTTCTTCGGTGGTACGGCAGTTTCTTTTAAAAAATGTATTATAAAATACTAGCAGAGATCCACTCGTTTCGATGTTTAATTTCAAGCTAAAAAACCAAATATCAACACATTATATATAACCTTCACTTCCTTTTCCTTCACTTATCCGACTTTTTGTTTATAATTTTTTAGTGCTGAAACTCTTTTCTTGATTAAAAATACTCGGTTATTCCTTACTAGCTATGAACAACCCGCTTTGCTGGGCAATTTCAATTTAAAATACAAAGATCATTTATCATTTATCCTCTTTTGGTGCGGAACCTTACTTTTTGGGAAAAAACCCTAACTGAAACGTCCCACGCTTCGTTGTAGGATATTGTGGTTGACTAGAAAGGAGAAATTTATTTAAGTAAATTTTATGAAATTTGATAAACCCTCGATAAAAGAGTTTAAACAATTACCCGCCCATCGCTGGGAACCGCATAATATCCATCACCTCCTTCGCGCTCCCTTGCCCCTCCCCCTTTTATAAACCAACCCCTAAACGAGGCTTCAAAATCAAATTCGCTTATTTTCGCTATATCTATACGTCCATAAAGCTCATACTGTACACGCCACGTAGCAAATTTCGAGTTTCACTAGTGAATTCGGAGAAAATGAGCTGTAAGTGTAGGACAAGCAGTCGCAAGAATAAACCTGTAAGGTTTTTTTTTAATTAATGGCGGAATCGTAAGACAAATAACGTTTCAATGTATCCAGATATTTAATAATATGGGCATTTGTGTCTCACCGTACTCTAGCTAATTATAGAGGTAACAATAGAAATAGAAGTAAAGATTCATCCATTTTATTTCAAAAATTATTTTTTCAATTTTGTTCTTATTAAGAAGTTAAAAAGCTTCGAAATAAAAAGATTACATTAAAAAGATGACATCAGTTAGAATGTATAAATGTTACTTTATATCAAAAATTGAGAATTTGGATTATTAAGGATGTATGAGCATGACAACAATGTTTGATTTAAAGGCTCAAAATTTGTTTGTATTTAGGCTTTTACTCAAAGAATATGTGATTAAAATTTCAGCCTAGGTAACCGTGCAAATTTTTAAGAAAAAAGTCATTAAAAATCGATATAAAATACATTGGCTCTTATGGAGGAATCTCAAAAAACGACATATTTTGGAAGTTTTTGATAATTTTCATTTGGAATGAATGAAAACAAATTAAAAAAAAAACTTTTTAATAGAAAGTAAACATATTAGCAATGAATTAGAAAAGAAAAAAACTAAGTGTCGCCGTCCATATAAGGGATGTAAGAGCAGGGTAGATTAAGGGTTGAAATTATTTTTATCTTATTTTCAACTTTGATGATGAATTTTGTTATAACTTCATGAATGTATACGAAAAATAAGAATAAAATTTTTCGATATGTGTCTTGGTTTTCTAAATATCGAAAGCTAAATAATTAAACAAAATTTTCAATTTTCGATATTTTGAAAATTAAGCCAGATATCGAAAAATTTTATTCTTACTTTTCGTCTTATATCGTCAAGTAATAATATAAATTTATCATCAAAATTGAAAAAATCTATTTTTAAATTTGTGCCCCACTACCATGCTCATACATCCTTAAATCCCCTGTAACTTAGAAATTTGTCGTCAGTGTAAATATTGATCACCAAAATCCCATTCTCATATTAAAATTTCGTATATTTTCCATGGAAATCAAATACCAATATTGCGAAATATTTTCTGGATTTTTCTGAATACTACACGAACTGCCTGTATAGATTGTTTTACATGAGCTAAAATTTATAGCTTTATCTAGATTGTTTATTTTCAGCCAAGAAGACAACTTATTTCAATGTTTGGTGTAATATATATTTTAAATTATGTATAACATAATGACTTGTTTTTCGTTTTTCCGGTTTCATTACACAATGGAATTTCAATTATTTTACATTTGTAACTTATTTATATAGAAATTTAGTAGCAACGTAACCCAGCTATATCTAGGCTTCATTCAAGTATTGTTCTTTGTATCAGAAGGTGTTACACAAAATGTGGCAATATTACTATTTTGATAATATTAGCATTATTCCATATCGTTAGAACTCATTGAAAGCCTTGATTTCCTCAACAACGTTCTTAAGCCTGCACAGTTTTTTTAACCGACTTCAAACAAAACAGGAGAAGGTTATCAATTCGTCTGTATTTTTTTTTAATGTGTGTTAACTCAGAACTTTCGACTGGGTGAACTGATTTTGATGATTCTTTATCTATTTGAAAGCTGGTACTTCCCGTGTGGTCACATTTCATTTTGGTCCAGTTCTGACAACGGCATCCGTGAGAAAACTAGAAAAGCTTAAAATTGGTATTAGGTATGCACGATAAGAGGACGAATAACTCAATATCACGAAAACTGATTTCGATGATTCTTTTTTTAGTGACAAATTAGCTAGTGTACTTTAGATTCGCGGGGTAAAATCTCAAATGATTCTTCATCTATTTGAAAGCTGATGCTTCCCTTTTGGTTCCATTTCATTTTTGGCCTAGTTCTGATAACGGCATTCATGAGAAAACCATAAAAGTCTTAAATTTGCATTAAGTATGCATGACAAGAGGACGAATAACTCAATATCTCGCCAACCGATTTCGACGTTTCTTTTTTTCGTGAAAAATTAGTAAGTGTACTTCAGATTCACTAAAAATCACAAAATAAAAATAAAAAACTAAAAGAAAACCAACTTCAAAAGAAAAACTTTTGCACTAAAAAGCACAAATTAATATGCACTAAAAAGTAAAAAAATAACGATAATATAATGTAGTTAAAATAATTGTTATTTTTAGAGTCGGTGTCCATTCCATTACCAAACATTTTAGATTAACTGGATATTTTGTAATATGACATTGCTTAGCAATAAAATTGCTTTTCTTGTTTTACAACTGCATTTTGTAATTTTACAATTATTTTTATAGTGTATGACAATAATAAGCACAATAAAAATATAAATATCCTTGAAAAAAAATACAAACAAAAAATCCATTATTTCACAAATTGTATTAGCGATATAAAACATTATATTAATATTTTGTTAAGTATTAAAATGTAAATCAAATATGTATTTGAAAAATAAAATATAAAACATATCAGAAAAACATTTTGTTTTATAATATCAAAAGCATATTTAGATCTAATATAATATATTTGATATAAATCACATATTTATATATACCTATATTATATACAGTGTGATTCATTTTGAGTGTAATCATCCTTGTATTTTATCCCTATCTCTATATATTATAAATGTGAAAGTAAGGATGTTTGTTTGTTTCTTTGTTTGTTTGTTACACTTTTAAGCAAAACAAAGCGAATGGTTTTTAATGAAACTGTACAGCAATATAGCTCATATATCAAAACCACATGAGCTGTAGATTAAAAAGAAATAGATACTAAAAAAAAAATTTTATACCATGCATATATGTAATATGCAAGGTATACTAAGTTTAGTCCCAAGTTTGTAACGCTTAAAAATATTCATGCCACGCACAAAATTTTGCTATAGGTGTTCATAGAATCACCTAATTAGTCCATTTCCGGTTGTCCGTCCGTCCGTCCGTCTGTAGACACGATAACTCAAAAACGAAAAAAGATATCGAACTGAAATTTTTACAGCGTACCCAGGACGTAAAAAGTGAGGTCGAGTTCGTAAATGAGCATCATAGGTCAATTGGGTCTTGGGTCCGTAGGATCCATCTTGTAAACCGTTAGAGATAGAACAAAAGTTTAAATGTAAAAAATGTTCCTTATCAAAAAATAAACAACTTTTGCTTGAAACATTTTTTCGGAAACATCACTGTTTACTCGTGAGGGCGCCAATTAGGCGGAAATTTTATAGTATGTACCATACTTGAATATCAATTATGTATGTGTCATATGTTTGTATGTGTTATGTGATAAAGAAATCAACACTGACTATGCATGGTATTTCAACAATTAATTCAGTCAATTGTTTGTTTTCACTTGTTTTTTAAATAAATTTAATCTGATATATACTATTTTTAATTTTCACAGAAATCTTTAATTTATGGGTCAAAATGATGATAAATTAAATATTTCTGTAAAAATTTAAAATAGTAATTGTCACAATTCATATGGCTACCTTTTATAATATACTCAATGAACTATCACAACTTTACAATTTAAAAAATTTGAAAACACTGCATATCTTTTAGCTGCGTAAAACAATCCCTTCAAGTGTTATGGAATGTTGATAAGTGAGATCAAAAGAGGTGGAGGCTATAAAGCGGTGGTTTTTACTTTTTTAGCCAAGTGAAGCGGACAGGTATCAAGCTAGTGTTTTTATAATTTTGCGATGTAATTTGAGTAATAGGAGACCATGAAATGTTACCTCTAGCTCAACTAATAGACCATTTATTACGTCTCGCTCAAATGTTAAATATTTACAAAAAAAATTTGGGTGCTTACATTCAAACTATGACATACTGTATATTATATGTAATGGATATATTTTATATGTAATTTTATTTGAAAATGATTTTCTTCCCTCTTAATACATTTTCCAATAAAATCTGTTGGATGGTTGGATATTATGGGATATGTATAGATGTGACCTAAACGTTTCATACTATATAAATTTAATAATAAAAATGATTTTTTAATAAATTTATATATAGGGTGTCAAAGGGTGATTTCAACTAGAGAAGATTGTTTTTATAAAACATACACAAAGTTTTTCGGACTATTCGTTTCTTTCACTTTACAGTGATATTCCTTTTTTTGATCTTTTTCTTTTGCAACGTGAAAAACTGCGAACATTCACTTGTGTTTTATAGCTTTCATTTTCTTCGTCTGGATCTATTTTTTTAAATTAGCTAGCGAAACATTAATTCGATTTTAGCTTATAAAAGAATGGAAGTAATCTTATACAGGACGACTATTAAAGCTATGAATTTAAAATAAGCAAACATTACGCTGTCAGCTATAAACTATCCTTATAAAATGCTTTAAAGTCATATCTTTTATGATCCAATAACTAAATGGCATTCGTTTAGTTAACGATTTACAATATAATAAATATAATTCTTTATTACTGTATATAAAACTCATATACATTTTTCTTAACCTCCTTGTACGAATAAATGGATATATTAGAAAAGCGACACAATTAGTTAGTAGCTGAAATTTGTATTTTGAGAATTTGTATATGTGTATTCGTACTTCTTTGGACATGGCTTAAGAGTTCATAAAAGATTCATTCAAGATTCATAAAAGAAACAACCCTAACTTAACTAGGAAAACATGAAAACCCTTTAGTTTTTTATACCCTGTATGTATGAAATATATATGAAGGTATACTTAGTTTAGTTCCAAGTTTTTAACCAAATGAAAAGGCGGGTTTTTTTTTTACCTTCAAACAATAAAATAAGTTTTTCTAGCCATGCCAAAAGTGTACTTTTAGCCTGATATGGAAGTGTTGTGATGTCCACAGCAAGTTATTTTTATGAAAATAACTTTTATACGTCCATATTTTGCTCGGTTGGTTGAATTTTTAATGTACATTTTATTTTCTTAGCTTTTCCACTTACAATTTTTCTTTTTTAGTTTTTATAATATATAAAATACTCTATACGTATGTACTTGTAATGTAGTTTTCTAAAAATTTTATGAGAAATATTATAGTCATAAAAAAACACGACAATCTTTATAATGCGATCTCATTTTTATTTGAACCTTCAATAAATTGAACGTTAAAAGTGATGGAGCCTATTGACATCGAATTACTTATTTTATCCTATCGAAATGAAGGTTTTTAATTAATTTGAATAATTGAAAGTCACTTTTGAATAGCCAATTTATTTAATTTGATTTTAAATTGCATGGATCCACAACTGAAACATTTTAAAACTTCTCTTGATTGTGTTTCTTGAAAATAACGAAATTGAACCAAAATGATATTAAATTTTTTAATACTTCTTTCTCATAAATAAATTTACAAAATTGTTACGTAAGTTTTTCTGTTTTCTTTGTTTGTTTATATAATGTTTATAATAATAAACATATAAAAATACAGTGAATTTTAAAAGAGATACAGTCGAAACCACCAACGTAAAATACTCACATAAACTTTTTACATTACTATTTATTCTAAAAAGTAACGCCCTAACCACAAAACAATTTGAATATAATACTTTTTAGTGTATACCAACCACAACGCCTTCTTAACCACTATAATAATACCTAGTATCATAAAATCTTATGTTGGTATTATACACATTTTATATACATACAAAATGATTGAAAGTTCTCTTAACACAGTAAGCTTGTTGGCAGAAAAAGAGTATTATCTTACATCGAATGATTAATCCAGGTATTGTACTTCGATCAGCGAACGCAGCATGGTCAATAATCCAAAAAATACTAATATTAAATACAAATTTTTCGGATATTCGCACCATGCATAAGTCTTACTTCAAGAGTTTTCATGGTAATGTCCCACTTCTTTATAAATCTAATTAAATCATGGACATAATAAATCTATGGATTGAAGAGATTGTATGAAGTGGTTTTATGTGGCATATACGTGAAACTCGAACGATAAGTTTAATCGAAGAAAATGATTCAATCGAAAAATATTAGTTTCAAAGACACACGTCTTATACGAGTACTGAATTCGATCGTTCGATGTTTTCAGATTTAATTAAAACCAAGTCCGAATCATAACTGGCAAACATTAGATAAACACTTTAAATTAAAAAGTTATTTTTTGTCAGCAAAAATTCGCTATTTGGCGATAAATCCTTCATTGAATTTGAAAAAAATGGTCATAGATAAAAACCACTTTTATTTTTACGAAAAATGGTTAGATTCCGCAGAAACATGAAATGACAATTTTGATACAAAAAAAAACAATTTTGGGTAAAACAATTCAGTGCGTTTTTACCTAGACTGTACCGTTTGCGAAAAAATGCAGTAAAGTGAGCTTTTCATTGATCCTAAAAACCTAGGTCAAGTTTAATGCCTGCTTAAGATGTGCGCCTATATACCCAACATTTTTTGTCAACTTAATAAGATAAGACAATGACAAAAGTAAAGATAAGACATCGAGATAACTCAGATATCCATTTAATAACGAAATATTTGCTTCATACAAATTTTAATTTTTAGATATTAATGAATAATATTCTTGTATGGAAGTCGTAACTACAAATGCCTGGTAAAAAGTCTTTGAAAAAATATTCCGTGGGACATAAAACACTTTTGAATGAATAAAACTGATAACCTTAAGAAAAAGATTTTGATAATATAAATAAGGCATTCTGTATACACAAAAAATTACTTGAATTCATTTGATACGAGATAAAATTTACTCAAATATTCTAATGTTTTAAACAGAAAATGTAAAAAGAAAATATATACGCATTTTTTTTCTTGTATGTATTCCATGTATCTCTATATAAAAACAAAGTTAGATTATGTCATTTTCATTTCAATCAGGTAAAGTTTTACGTATATATATATATATTACATATTTATTTATTTATTTTCAATTGATGTATATACACATTTTTGTTAACGATAAAAATTAAAATTCGCCAATTAATTTGTTGTCTAGTACAAATATAACATGTTTAATTTATTAAGTATATAATTCTAATTTGAACTTTTGCTTTCTATGCTACCCTCCTATCAGCTATGAACTTAACGGCCAAGATTAAATTCAAGATCTTTCTGAGATGCTTCTTTCGAATAGAAAACTTTGACTTTTTTCCAAAATCGTTTTCATGAATAAATATTCAGACCAGATCTATCGACAATTTGAACTTGTTTTCTTATTGTTTCGATAATGTGTTTTTATGTTTTCCTTAACTCGACAACACTCGTGTCAATCGTTCGGTAAATTTTAATCACGTGATGATAGATCTTCTCACACTTTCTACAAATGCGTCAATTATTTTGCGCGTTAAATATTTTTTAACTTTGTAAATCATTACCTCTACATAATTTGATATAACCTGTTTTAATTTGATATTATAAATATTAGAGCAGAGAAATAATTTAAAAAATTTAATTCATTTACAGAGTACAACTTATATTTAACCAACAAAAGTGCACGAATAGGGCCGAAAATTTCCGAAATTAATATTTTGTTGTTTATACCTTTACTCTCGTGAGAAGAGAAATTCTCACAATTTCTCACAGGAGTTGGAAAAAATATCTTTTTAAGAAGTATAGATAGGTTGAAAAATCTGAAAAATGCATAATTGCTAAAAAGATAAAATTATTCAAAGGCGATAGACAAAGTTTCAACCAGATTTATCATTTGCGAAAAATGCTCATGACGCGAGTACTGAAGGGTTAAGTAGTATGTTTTTCTAACTAGGCATATTAAAGTCTAACGAATTACAGTTTTACTATGTCTATTGACATGTTACATATAAATATATTTCCAATTTTCTTACTTCATTTTCCTTTATCATAATTTATATAAGACATATAACCTACCTATAACGTCGTGATATATATATTTAGTGCTTTTTTCCAATTTCCATTTATTTTTGTGACACGTTTTTCATTATTTGTAACCGGCATTCATGTCTTGATTTTCAATGACTTTCTAATCAAGTGTATGCTGCTGCTTTGCTCTTCCTTCATTTTGTTGTTGTTGTTGTTGTTTTTTTATACCATGTATATATGAAGTATACATAGTATATTAAGTTTAGTCCCAAGTTTGTAACGCTTAAAAATAATGATGCTAGGAAAAAAATTTTGGTATAGGTGTTCATAAAATCACCTAATTAGTCCATTTCCGGATGTCCGTCCGTCCGTCCGTCTGTGGACACGATAACTCAAAAACGAAAAAAGATATCGAGCTGAAATTTTTACAGCGTACTCAGGACATAAACCGAAAATCTTGTAAACCGTTAGAGATAGAACAAAAATGTTCCTTATCAAAAATTAAACAACTTTTGTTTGAAACATTTTTTCGTAAACATCACTGTTTACCCGTGAGGGCGCAAATTAGGCGGAAATAATAATATGTACTATACTTGATTGTCAGTTATATATGTGTCACATATTTGTATGTGTAATGTGATAAAGAAATCAACACTGACTATGCATGGTATTTCAACAATTAACTCAGTCAATTGTTTGTTTTCACTTGTTTTTTTCTACAATAACAAAATTGTTATTTTGTTGTTTTTACATTTACTTCTGCATTTGTTTGTATAAAATCTATATAGAAAAAAAAAATTGATGTCATTCAATTCACGCCTGTCTTGGGATTCTGTTTGAACAAAAAAAACTAGATAAAAGAACTAATATTTTGATACAAAATAAATGGAATATGAATCGAGTTTATATATTTATTACTCCTATTTATCTCAGAAAGCAAACAACTGTAGTTTTCTCAAAACAGAATTTTTTATGTATTTATGAATATTTTTCTTATAGAAAATTGAAAAATCACTTATTCAAATTTGTGATTAAAATTAACCTAGGTCTAATAGGTTTCCAGTATGTGTAATCCTGGTTACGGAATTCATCACATAAGTGATAAGTAGCGAAAAACTGACAACACATCTGAAAATAGTGACCCAAAATTAGTGGGTTTCAAAAAAAATTCCAATTAGATTGAATCAAATTTGCCTGTATTATCAAAAAATCGAATTTATTAACTTCATGACGTCATCAAAATCAAAAATATTTAATTTTGCTCTATCACATCCGAAGTTTATCCAATTTTGATAAACCAAGTATGCAATCCTATTAAATTTGGGTCATACTTTTCAAATTTATGTTCAAAATTAACCTAGCTCTAAGTGGTTTCAAGAATGTGGAGTCCTGGTTCCGGAATTAAGCACATAAATAATAGCTAGCGAAAAACAGTCATCACAGCTGATAAAAATGACCCAAAATTAGTGGGTTCAAAAAAATTCCAATAAAATCGGATCAAATTAATGAGTGCCTTTTACATAATGCTTCACTAAGATTTTGTTTTACGTATAAAACATATTTTTTGTTTTGTGACTCTCTTTCTTATGCGCCGGTGGTGGGTGCCTCTTTTGCCACGCCCTAGTTACGACGACCTGCAAAGGGGGTATTAAAATTGAAGTTGTGCAGCGAAGTGGGTTGTTAACAACTAGCATAACAGCAAGCATATATAATTGCGACATATTCCATTAAAAACATACATCAAATAATCAAAGAGATTCTATTACATCATATTGAGTGAATCGGTGGTGATACCGACCACAAAAACAGTTTTATTTTTGAATATTTTAGTAAATAAACAAACGCCAATAGGATATAAATATTACGATCAACATTATCAAATAACAAATAAACAAACAAAATAAACGAAAATAAACAAGGAACAGAATGAGGAAAATAGTAGTTTTAAAAAAAATAAACCAAACATATCTGTTTAGTTTTACATAAACATGAGAAAAAGAGTTTTTTTTTTACATTTTGTATTTCTATAGTAAATAATATATATAAACTACCTCTTCGGTTTTTTGCCTTTATATTTTTGTGAGAATCGTCGTAGTACATGTTCTTCAATAAATAACGACTATTACACCATATCTCACATAGAAAAGCACATACAGACGTTTTCGCCGGGAAAAATTTTGGAGACAATTTCTTTGCACAGTCCCTCTCAAAACCCTTACCCAACTGGAAATTTTTTGTGTATTACATCAGATACAGTAACAATAGTTTACGTTTCTTTACATACGTATTTAATGACTAGCAAGAGAAAAAAATGTTCAAAGAGTTTCCAATCAAGATATTACAAAAGACGTAGAAACGAAACTGATATAATACTTCTACTATTAAGATTTTAGCACTGGAATGTGTTTTCAGGTATATCCCCATCATGGTGGTTTAAAATCAGTCATTGGGATATCACAACAGACATCACCAACCGGGTTCCAACTGTTCAAGCACAATATCGCGCTTCTCATTTTTATTATCCTTACAGGTTCCCATCCATGTCCCAACTATTCAAGCCCAGTTAAGAGTCCTTTACTTTTACCTTGAATATTTCCAACATTTATTTCCCACCCAGATTTCAACTGGGCTAGCCTCATGTCAAACTATTCAATTGGACATTGAATATTCGATAAAAGTTCTCATCTGGGTCCCAACTCAGATCCTAATTTGATCCTTTTTTAGGGACGTTTTTTTGAATAAGAATATGTAAAAAAATCAATTTTGGAATTTTTTCGCTGCAAATGCACCGCATATGCTAGTCTAACAGTGTTTTGCCTTTCAGTTGTATATTTTGTTTTTTTGAATTGTTTTTTTTATGCAAATTTGATCTAAGTATATGGGCTTTATTTTACCAAATATTTACTGAGCAAGGTAATTATAGTTTGGTTTAACAAGTAAGAACAATTTGAATGCTTAGGTTGTCTAATATTTCAAACCAACCATGTGAAAGGATCAACCATTAATCGATTAGGTTTGAGTGATTTTACCTATGGAAATATCATCGATGCTTCTGACAATGGGGCAGAATTTATGCCATCATAGTTTCATAAACTCATTTACTAAAAACCGTTTTAATTTTTGGATTAAGAAATTACATATTAATCTAAAATAAATTTAGTTTTACTCTAAGTACAATCTTTAGTTATGAAATCGAATCTAGCATTGACCCAAGTAAAACAATAATATTGCCATAATAATATGTTATTTCAAAGTAATATTATCGGATCGGCAAATGCTCCTCTTGCTTGTCATAGTAACACACATTGACGGATAGGTTTTTGTTTGAGATAAGCGCTGGTGAGATATCTATTTAATTTTTAAGTATCTGAAGATATAATTTTCATTTTTAAGGTTATTAAGAGTGCTTTTGTAAACGGTGGTAGTAAACTATTCGATTCCCCTGAAAACAGGAAAATGGTGGGAAACCATCTTGTTGTTTCTCTATCTAATTTATCCATTCTACTTTCATACTCTATTCAGAAAAGACTTCCGACGAATCCACTAACGAATCCCCATTGTGATAACTGGAAAAAATAATTTTAAAAGTAAAGTAAAAGATAACTAAATCATGTTTCATTGCCTAATCAATTTTCGCAAGCTTGCGGGCAATAATGGCCGAACTTCCACGTCAGAAAATTAGCTCCATAAACCATTGCTTATATTACAAAAAAGAGGTTCAGATAAAACCCCCTCACCCCTTGCTTCGATAATAATTTGTATATTTTATACATATTTTCTTCTTGCACTTTAAAAACAATAAGAATTATATTTTAATGCAAAAACGTGTGGAATGCTAATGTTTTGTATTTATTTAATTTTTTTTTCTTTTCCTTTTAATAAAAATTTTCTTTTTGTCTTGTCTTCTATTGTTAACCATTTTCCGTTTCATTTATTCAATGATTTGTGTTTGGTTATAAAATTTGTGTGTTCTTTTGTGAATTAATTATTGTTTATATAATTTCATTGCCGTTGGGTTTATTTGGCTAAACGCCCCGTTTTTTTCTTGGCACATATAAATTAAAATTAAAAAAAAAATACATAAATGAAAGCCATTGTGAGCTAAATATGATAATTCATTTTTATTTCTTAAAATTAAAAATATTTTCATTTATTTTTTTATGTTCGAGATTATAATGAAAATTTATGAATTTTTTTCTTTTTATAAAATAAATTAAGATGTTTGTTTATCTTTGGTTGCCGCTAATCTTTCTGAAACTATATTTCAATTTATACGATTCATAAAAAATTAATGTTTTAATTAAATTCTGTTCCAAGGCCAAGTATTATTCGATTTAGTTTATTATGAAACTTTTTTACGAAAATATAATAGCTAACTGTTACTCGTCTACTTGCTTCCAATTTGGAAATTTTAATAACAGGGTGGATACAAGTAGACGCACACATTTAAAGTAAGAATGATTTACTACACATGGTAAGAAATGCATGGCGTTTACTACAATGCTGGTATGGTATACAGACCAATACTCTTAAAGGCCTAAAATTTAATACAGAAAGTAGCCTCAAAGTTATTGAGGCGTATTTTATATGAGGCAAGAGATGTAGATACTTATAAATCAAAGATAAGATTCAAAATATTTTCAAACGTTATTGTCGAGTACTTTTTGCTGTCTTTGTCTCTAATTAAAAGATCTAAGACAAGGTTTCATTTAAAGATGACTTGATCTGATAGAAAATTTTAGGATTCCAGCACACTTTCCAACTTCCTAAAATAACACTATTGATTTTGAAGTTTATATTTTCGATTTTCGTAAATATAATATTATTAATATAAATATATGTACCCGAACCATCGAATAAGGGCGAAGAAAAATGACTGACGTTAATTTTATAACTTTGCATCATATATTACTTCCCACAATGTTTTCATTAACAAATTTTTTTTTTTCAAAAATTTAATTTGCTATGATAAATATTTGTTTTATTTAAAAAAAAAAGAAGAAGAAGGAAAAATGATTACCACAACCTCCGTATTACATCTATATACACACGCTTGATTGATTTTTGGTTCTTGGTTTCGCAGAAAACGACAGGGTTCTTTTTTATAAATTCGTTGTTTTTTTAGAGTTGTATGAAAAATCTACGCTTTTTTACAACAACTTGCCTGCATATTATTTCCATTTTTACTAGAAAAGTTGCTGGAATTTTTTACTTTACTGGAAGACAAAATTTGAAATTTCCTTATATAAAATTCTGACTAGGGTACTATATATAAAAAATTTTGATTGTGAAATCTTAGCTTAGAAATCTTGAAGCGTAGAAAAGTTGAAGCCCACTCAGAATAAATGAATATCGATGAAAAGTTAAAAGCAGCTTTGCCATCACGTTTTTGCTTTTTATTTGTAGGGTAAAACTTTTCATAAGCAGAGCAAAATAAGGGTGAAAAATAAAAAGATTTTCCAATTTTATCCGCAGTTTTTTTCAATTTACTCAATAACTATGTATTTTTGAGAAAAAATAATAGCCATTCCAAAGTTTCCAAAGTAGTATTGGGATGGGTAATATTCCACTACGTTGCGTTGGTGAAGGAGTCCATGATTTCCAGACGCGATATTATTCTATACATAGAGGTAAAAAACTGAAATGAAACAAAAAGAAAACTTTTTTTTCTGATTCTTTTTGGCTTTGTTTACGTCCAAAATAATGATGAATGGAAATTTTGATGATGTTGTTGTTGATTACTGACGAAACGAAAAGTATATAATATGGAACGTAACGCAATGCCTGCCTGCAGCATAAGCAGCACAGTAACCATAGTTAGTCAGCATAGCCAGCATTACATATTGATGTAGTTTGGAATTTGTGACATTGATAAATGAATTATGTTGGTAAAGAATCTTATAAAGTACAGATAGATAGACATGAGACTTTAATATTAAACATATTTGTTAGCTATAAAAAATATTTTTTTTCATTACATTATTAACTACACTGTGTACGTTTTTACGTGCTGAAATGCGTATCTGTGGGCGTACGACGAGTTTTATACTGGGTGTCACAGACTATTTGTACACTCACTTTAAAATTCAAAAAGCTATTTGTGTGAATGTGACCAAAAAAATCATGTGAGATCGATTGAACATGTTTACAGCTTTTGACAATGGTCACAAGTGACGTTTTCAAGATTTGTTCTCTGAGAAGAGATGCTCAGCTTTTTCCAGACCTCTCTGTCCATTGATATCTTCCTCGAATCGTTCTACCCAACAGTTCTGGGACACTCTCTTCTCTTTTTTCCCGTTGTTCCTTCCCACTTAGTTGTCTCAAGTGTCCATCTTTTACCTGTCCATCTTTCTATATGTCCTGCCCACCGCCACTTCTGTTCACTCTTTACTTTTGTACGCTCCTTTCCATTGCTTTCTCTCATGTAACTATTTTAGATTTAATTTTGGTGGTATACGCTCACGTTTGGTATCCGAATGTGAGAGTAGGTAGAACACAGGTGTTGAAGAAGATATTCTTCGGGTCGAAGACGATATTCTTAGAATATTTCCCTTTCAGGACTTCGTGCAGGTACCAAAACTGTTTCCAACTTATGTTAATACGACGTGTTCTTCATTTTTATTTTCGAATAGTATTTGTTTACCCAAGTGCCTACTGTAAGTGCCTACAGAAACTATAGGTACTCCATATTCTACAGTACTTTTAATTTTGATATTTTTTGTAAATAGTATAATTTGATGGTACTAACGGTTCGCAACGAGCAAATTAAAAAATTTATTTTCCGCGTTATCGCATATTATTTACAATTACAAATAAAAAGCTATTTATTTAAAATATAATACAATGTAATTATTTTTTATTAATATTTTAATTCACTACCTGACTGGTAACAAAAAAAGGTTCAATTTAAACAACAAAATAAATATTTATATGACTAAATAAATATTATAAAATTCACAGTTTTCATGGTAAGTGGATCATGGAAAAAGTGTCATCATAAATTCATGAAAATATTTAATTTTTGTGTGGATGAAACACACAAAAAAAATGGCACATTTGTTTTGTCATGTGAAAATATTAATCTAAAATTAATACTTAAAAAAATAAATGGTATTATTTCATTATATATCATTCCATTATTTAAATATCAATACAGTCATGGGAAAAAGTTTGGCAACCTTAAAACACTATCAAATAAATCTCTTTACGACAATACTCCTCATGCATGCCTCTAAGGGGAGACAAAGTACGTTTTTTTTTAAAAAATGGAACGGGGGATCGAATCATGACTCAAAGATGAATACAACGGATTTTGATAAAATCTTTAATTTTTTTCACGCAATTTTTTGCACACAAACGATTTTTTCGTGACTTTATGTTGAGAAATGGCATTTCTACGTTATTTATTAGCTTTGAGCACAATCAGATGTACCTACGTGTGTTTTTGTTGCATTTCATGTAACAAAAAACGATTGAATGACTCTATTTAATACATACTCCAAGAAAAAAAGTTGTCACAAATTTCAAATTCCTTTATTCTCCTTGAAAAATTTTCATATGAACTGTGAGTCGACTTCTTATTCCATTAAAAAAGGGCACTTCGCTGCTTTCTGCCTGAGTGTCATTGTCGTGTTTACTGTATTATATAGTCTTCTGAAATTCAAAAGATTTAACTTTTTATCTTGAACCTTGTGAAAATAATTTGAGGGTTGCCTAACTTTTTCCTACTACTGTATTACTGTGGAAATCAACCATTATTATGGTTGACATGACACCGAAAATCTTTTAGATATTTATTTATTTTATTTTGAATTAAATGTTGTTGTTTTTTTGTTAAACATTTTTTAATTCGTTGAGAGCAGGGCCGAATCTTTCACTACGTGTATAAATGATAAAATTAGTTTGTAAAATTTTATATAAATAATATATTGAAAGGATATACTTCGACTTTGAATTAGGTTCTGCACGTAACGGAGTAACAATATCATCGGATTAAGATAGATAATTACTTCTATTATATCGAAAACTTAATTTTTTTGTCAAAAAAAAAAAATATTTAGCAATTTCAACAATTTTTCAAATAAAGCAATTTGTACAGTTTCTGTAAAATCAGCCTGTATATCTTAGTTTAAAAATGCCGTAAAGATTGAACATAAAAAAGTAAGTTTTGTACAGACTATCATAAAAAATTATGATATTCTCAAATTATATATCAACTACCTACTAAAAATATGAATATTATTTTCAAACAAGACAAAAATTTAAAATAAAACCAAGTGAAAACAAACAATTGACTGAGTTAATTGTTTAAATACCATGCATAAATAGTGTCGATTACATTATCACATTACACAAACATACATAACTGATATCCCCATATAATACATACGATACAATTCACGCCTAATTTGCGCCCTCACGAGTAAACAGTGATGTTTATGAAAAAATGTTTCAAACAAAAGTTGGTTAATTTTTTATAAGTAATATTTTTTACATTTAAACCTTTGTTCTATCTCTAACGATTTACAAGATGGGTCCTATGGGTCCCAAGACCCAATTGACCTATGTTGTTCATTTACGAACTCGACCTCACTTTTTACGTCCTTAGTACGCTGTAAAAATTTCAGCTTCAGACGGACAGATGGACATACATCCGAAAATGGACTAGTTAGGTGATTTTATGAACACCTATACCAAAATTTTATTCATAGTATCAATATATATCGCGTTACATACTTGGGACTAAACTTAGTATACCTTGGTATACATGGTATAAAAATCTATACATGTTTAATTCTATTGTATACATGAGATAATTTGTGCTATAAAAGCTTATTAGCTTGCTATGAGATAATATAAATAAAGCATAATTATCTATCAAAATAACTGTAGGCGATAGCTATAGGCTCTATCTGTTCCAACTAATAATCAACATTGTTAGATAACAATAAAAGCTAATAATAATATGAAATTAACCTTATTTTATAACAAGAGTTTATTAACCTCATGTATGCAAATGGATATATTCGCTCCGAGCGTGAATTTCGTTTCCATGACAACGATACACTACTTTAATTATAGAATTAATGGATGCATATATAATTGTGTGGATTGCATTGAAAACTTACATTTAAAATTTAATATTCTTGTTTCACAAATTTAAATAAATAATTACGATAATTAACATTTGAAAAATAATATTTGTACAATTTGATTTCTTATTTTCACAATTTTTAATGCATTAAGTTTAATTAATTAGTGTTTTTCAATCATTTTAATTTGACAGTTTCTATATCATTAACATGTAAATAATTGCAAATTAGTCATAACAGCCCACTTTATCTCCAAAATTTTTCACTTAAAGCGCTGGCATCGATTTTATTATCCCTACCATGACTACGCACACAACGAATAGTGCACAGAGTTTTATGCATTATATAGTGCAGAGAGTGTTAGTACCTACAGAATGCATGCGTTATTTCTACTCATTCCTGTTTCCTGTTTTTGAGCTTTAAGGATGTATGAACACGGATGTAGTTGGGGTACAAATTTACACAAATAATTATTTTCATTTTTGATGATAAATTATATTACAACTAAACGATAGGACGAAAAGTAAGAATAAATCTACTCTGCTCTTACATCCCTTATATGGAGTCACTTGGATTTTTTTTCTATATCATTGCTTATATGTTTACTTTCTATCAAAAAGTTTTGTTTCTACTTGTTTTCATTCAATCCAAGTGAAAATCATCAAAAACTTTCAAAACATGTTTTTTTGAGGGTTCCTTCATAAGAGCCAATGTATTTTATATCGATTTTCAATGATTTTTTTCTTAAAAATTTGCATGAATACCCATACTGACATTTTAACCACATCAGTTAGTTTTTGCTTTAAACGTCAAATTTTACGTAACAGAAATTAATCATTTATGAGAAATGAGGTACGATTTAGGCAACGATACACAATTGGCTACTGTCCTCTATTTCTACGTATTACCTAATTAATAAAGTTTGCAGCATTCGCTACTCAACTAACAATGTATAACTTAATACAAGCTTGATACCCGCCCGTTTCACTGGGCTTAAAAGTAAAAAAACACCGCTATATATCCTCCACCTCTCTTGATGTACACAGTTTTCAATTTTGTTAAATGTAAAATAGTCATATTTCATTGAGTATATCAGAAAAGTTATCCATGAATGGTTTGACATTTACTATTTTAAATTTTTACAGAATACTTTAATTTATGGTTCAAAAATGATGATTATAGATTTGCTCCATCTATAATCATCATTTTGAACCATAAATTACAGATTTCTTTAAAAATTTAAAATAGTAAATGTCAGATTAAATTTAATTTTTTTAATATATCTTTATAAATTATATCTCATGTGTTATTCTGAAGTATGAGCTATATTGCTGTACAGTTTCATTAAATATAATTCGCTAGTATTAAAGTGAAACCGTAACAAACAAACAAACATTCTTACTTTCGAATTTATAATATATAGAGATAGAAATTTTAAAAGATATTCTACTCAATAATGAATGATATTGGAGTATTTAAGTGCCTGTATAATATAACTTAATATAACATTCTTTGATTGTAATATAGGACATATCTGTCTCTAGTAAGTATATCTAATTTTATGTTGGTAATATAAAACTTCTTTACAAGTTGGTGACGGCATCTTTTATACTTTTTACATTTGATGTTGAAGATTACACAAGGCCAATGTGAAACGTAATATATTGTTATTTATATTTAATATGAGGCATGTAATAAGCTAAAACTTTCATAATGTAAATTTTTACAATATGTTCAAGGACTATATGTTTACAAAAAAAATCACTGCCTTAGAAGTTTTCGTATACATCCTGGTTAGAAAATTATAAAGTATGTATTATGTGAGAATATTAGTTATGAGCGTGTGACTCCACAGTCGCGGCTGTCTTAGAGTGACTACTACTAACGGCACATAAAAAATTGCGTTATCAACACTGTCTATAGATGGTATTTGAATAATTAACTCAGTCAAATGTTTATTTTCACTTGTTACTTTTCAAATGCATATTTACTGAAAAACAAATGACGCCACTTATAAAACGACTTCGTCTTTGTTTAATTAGGAGTAATAAACGTTCATATTTTACGCTTTTCTAAAAATGCTTTGTCAGTACGATGATAATTCTGCATCTGACATGATGAAAAAAAGTTAGTAACCATCCCAATTTTTACTATCTGTACCATAAAATTATTTTAAAAACTGATGATCAATCAAACCTCAAAACATAATTGAAACAACAATTGATAATTATAAATTATTTTACAGTTGACTCATCGTTTCACCATGTTTTGTGGTTTGATTGATCATCAATTTTTAAAAATATATATAATGAATTGTTTTAAAATTGATATTGTTTTTTGATATTGTATTAAAAATTCAATTTACTAAGTAAATTTATCTAATATCATTTATCTAAATTTGTACATTATAGAAAATAATGTTAGTACCGAATTAGAAGTTTAAGAAATACAACATTTAAACTTTCTGATTCATACATGCCCCATAATCAATCTGTTAACGATTGTCTATTTGCAGCGTACATAGTATGTGGAATAGTATAGATAACTAAATCAATTGCGCTATCTGTGTCATGAAATATGAGAATAAATTAAGCAGTACATGTAAATACAAATTTTTAGATCAAACGTCATTTAAGACAGTTCTATACACCTTTTTCAATGGCGTGAAATAATTATTTGATTGGCGTGAAACTTATTAATTTTTTTTAAGACTCCTCTTAAAAATTCATTGGTGGAAAAAAATATTTATAAAGAAAATCGGTTTTCGAGATAAGAATGTTTAAAGTTACAATTGAATTTCAAGCACTGCGATTACACCTTTTACTCTATCGACTTGAAATTTGGATATGTTATAGATAGTATCGATTAGTATTTTACTTGTCCTGTAGTCCACACGACTAACTTCCCAGAGGGGGAAGACATTAACAAAAAGGTCTTGTTAGCCTTCGTAGATTATTCTGCGAACATGTACTGCAGTTTATGCTGGAACGATCATCAACTTCAAAAAAAATGATGTGTCTAATCCACTTTTCAGATTCTGTTTATTCAGTTTTTCCAGTCTTTTTATTACCATTAAAAAACGGCTCAACGAATTCAGCTCAAAACTCTCAGTTCTTAAATAAGCGATTACGCGTCGAATAAGCTCAGTCACGTGTTAATGTCATTACTGGTTCGCGAGATAATCGAGGCGAAAGAATCCGAACGAACATTTAAACATACCTACAAACGTCAACACACAAACATCACTTTGAAAAGGTTTGATTCGAATATTGCGGCCTTAAAACCGAGGAAATATGTAAAACTGGAAATTTTCAAAATCGGTCCCATTACATTAACTTCCTCTGGAAAGTTAAAAATTGTTTTATGTAACAGTTTTCAACTAGAAAATTAAATGTACGTAAGAGCAAGCATCAATTAGACTGAAAATTAAAACCTCGAATAGTTGAAGATGAAGCTCATTTCAAAAAAATAATACAAACTATACACAATGTGACAGTCTGATTGACATTCAGTTTCCTGTTCATTTTGTAAATGTCAGTCAAGTCAGCTGAAATGGCGAAACAAATTACGGAAGATTGAGTAAAACATAGTACCCCTAAATCAAACTTGAAAACGAAGAAAAAAAAGTAATTAGAATTACACTTTTTTAAAATAACATTTATCTTATGTGACATCAACAATCTCTACGGATGACATTATTTTAACAAGTGTGAAATGTTGAAATACGAGAAAGAAAAAAATGTACATACATAGAAAAAACAACAACAGCAATACTACGGAAGCCTGAATGGTTCACTTGTGACTTGTGGCATTATGGAACCGATCCTTTTTGAAGATGTCAGTCGATGATGATTATCTTTTAATTAGACACTACCGAAACTGTCTGGAATTATCAATAATTATAGGTCCGGATTTAATAATAATATGATAATGTTTATAATTTGTCTTATGTAGTTAGTTCAAAATTTTCTTAAGTATTATTTAAAAAATATAATGCTATATAATTGTTTATGTTTTTCTTTTGTATCTGTATATTTCTAATTTCTAACGTTTAAAAGTATTATTTAAGTAACCTTTAAGTGTTTATTATGACGTTATAATTAGAAATTTGCACATGACAAACAAAATACCGACATCTTCAAAGGGGTTCGTTTCCATAATACCACAAATCACAAGTGCATTTGTAAAAAGTAAACTTGTGACTTTTTTAAAAGTTGGTTTTATACTTGTGGGCAGTACACATTTAAAAAATAAGCTAGTGTAGCGCCAGTTTCTCATAAATTGATAGTGGACCATTCAGGCTTCCGTACAATACATATGGCAACAGCATAAAGTGAAAATGAGAGATATATGTGTGGAAAAAAAATCATACATCCCTGCTTTTTTTTTGTTTCGTTTTGTTTTGCATTACGAAAATATTGTAAACAATTCTCATGTGATAATAAATATTACATGCAAATTCACAATGTTACACGTCATCACAATATTGTGAGGAAACAGAGTACACATGCGAGTAAAAAATCTGTATCAATCGGAATAGCGCTTTTCATTTACAAAATGATCCTTTATTGTTTCGGACTGTTTTCAATCAAGTAACGACATATCTTATATGTTCTATCCTTGTCAAAAAGCGCTGCTTGAAAAATATAAAATATATTTAACTTTCTTAGGTGAAATAGTTTTTTGACAAGTGTCCGAAACAAAAGCAAATCGATGAAAAGGTCTATTTGTGGGTTATAAGTTTGACCGCTATGTGTGTGTATTTGTCTGTGTGTGCTATCGTAGTGCCTAAAAGGATGAACCGATTTTAGTTTTTTTGGTTTTATTTGAAAGGTAATTTAACGGAAAGTGTTCTTAGCTATGTGCGAGCTTAGAGTTTTGTACCCGAAAAAACTAAAAAATTGACGATAATCTTCAAATTACTTTGGTAATGAATGTTCAGTTAAACATCGCTCAATTCATTTCGAAAATTGAATTGGTAAAATAATTAGCAAATTCAAAACAATAATTCAAAAGAACAAAGTCAACTCAAATATTTAAATTTCAATTAAATTATTTCCAAAAATTTGTCCCAAAAAATGATAGCTCTCTAAGTATCCTTTTCATCTCATCTGATGTCCTTGACTATCACTTGAATTTTGATTTATGAAGGAGTGCTATAAGTTTAAAGTGTTTTTCAGTACGTCTGTGTGTTTCTCAGTGGAGTAAAGCTTAACCCCATATTTCAGTTTCTCGGAAAATATGGAGTTAAGCTTTGTTTACCCTCTAGATCAAAAGTTATATAGCGTCGCGTGGTGCTTTTTCCCAGGGGGGGGGTGAGAGCTACCATTCTAGAGGATGAAAAAATATATGTTGAAAATAGCAACGGAAATCGATAGAGTGATGAAATTCAGGTTTTCAAGGTTTTTATTATTACTTTTAAAAGTGTGAGATGCACCTTTTCTTAGGGTCTTATCTACTTACCGTCTAAGTTTCAGGTCAATCGGAGCTGTAGAAAAGAATTTATAGGCTTACCCGTCGTTCACTGCAGTATAAACATTAGTAAAACTGTAAATCTCTTTAGAAAATCATTTTTTGTCCGAATTCAATTTGAAATAGATGCCAAAAACTGATAGTTTTATTAATGCTCGATTATTTTGAGGCAGTCAGAGTACTATTAGGTACATTACATCTATACGAAAGAAAATAATATCTGACGTCATCATTGCACAATATATGTGGTTTGCAACAATCAGTGATGTGAATCTAAGTAGCTGAATGTCCGTACGTCGTCAATCTGTCCGTTAGTACTCGTACTCGTACTAGTATAGTATTGTTGGCAATACTCACCACACATGAATTGTTTGATAGCTTTAAAATATATCATCAATTTTTACATTAACACGAAAATATCCTCTATATATTACAAATGTGAAAGTAAGGATGTTTGTTTGTTTGTTTTTTTTTTTTGTTTTTGCTTTCACGCAAAACTAGCGAATAGTTTTTATGGAATATCTGAATAGCACATGAGCTATAAATTAAAAAGATATAGATACTAAGAAAAAAATTTTTTAAATTTTAAACTGACATTTACGATTTTTATTTTTTACAGAAATCTTTAATTTATGGTTCAAAATGATGATCACAGAGGGAACATTTTTAATAAAAAAAAGTTTTTCATGCTTACCTACATTTAAAAACTATAAACATAATATACACGATAAGAAATGTATAACGTTTACTACAATGCTGGAATAGTATAGAGACAGATACTTTAGTATTTATGTTAGTACAAGTAATATTAGAGTATTGATTAGGGTTATCTACCAGAAGTATTGTCATATCGCCAACCAATATGGGCCCGACGCCTATACTGTATTGACTCGTCCGCCATAATTGCGAATGTTACTATACCCCCAATGGTCAAATCAGTATGGCGTTTACATCGATACTGACATAGTGATGTCCTCAAAATTTCCTACCGAATAAATTAGTTGACCTGAGTGCCAAACTCGGATAGTGGAAAGGTCTCTGATTCCTTACTTAAATTAGTGTAGACCATTTTATTTTTTTAAGTTTTCGTTATACTTTACGGTTTTCAACTTTAGAATCCTTGAATGAAAGTAACATATATAAAATATCCAATTTTAGTATAAAATAAAGCTATAACTTAAATATTTAAATTTCCCATAAAGTATCAAATTTTAATTTTGTACATTCGGTGATATCACTTATATATATATTTTCACAGAAGAGAAGTGAATAGTAGTAACACTAAAGTCAATGGTTGACTGCATTCATATATCGACCGACGTTTAACCGACCCACGTTATATGAAATGAATGTATTCAGTCATCCAGGACAGAGCCAACATTATTTCACAGTGGAACAACTATCTTCACTTCAAGCTCTAGCTAAATATACTAACTATAAAAAAACATGCCGAGTGAAATGTTCTTGTGGGCCAAATCCCAATATTATACATAGTATCAAAAAGTATACAGAACGTCTTTTTTATATAAAAATTTAAATAACCTTATTTTTACGTATCCTCTTTGATCAACTTTTAAGTTTGTGTTTTGTGTGGTAAAAAATTGTATCATTTTCGAAATTCCATTTTTTTACCCCGTATGTTGGAAATATATATCAAGGTATATTAAATTTAGTCCCAAGTTTGTAACGCTTACAAATATTCATGCCACAATGAGTTTGAGTTCGTAAAAGAGCAACATAGATCACTTGGGCCTTGGATCCAAGAGATTGAACAATTTTTCTAATATAAAAATTAGTAACTTTTGTTTGAAACACTTTTTCGTAAACATCACTTTTTTCGTGAGGGCACAAATTAGAGCAAAACTTTAGTATATATTTTCTCTAGATTATTAAAGAAAGAGAGTTGACAATGTGTTGGAAGCTTCATCTGGTGAGTTTTATGGAAAAATTTCTAAAAACAAAAAACAAAATATCTAGAAAAAACCTTAGAAAGCACGGATATTTAACACTGTCTATATACAGAGTATTTCAACAATAAACTCAGTAAATTTTTTATTTTCATTTGTTAAAGTCTTATCTAATGTCGCCACAATTTGTGGTGCTCTCTTTTCCTTTTTCGTGAAAATTTTAAAGAAAAACTGCCCAAGTAAAATTTGAACTGTTAAACATCAAAAATAAAAATTTCCATGATAAATTATCATATTGTCTCTCACGCTATAGACTAAACGCTACATAGAATAATTGACATACATGCGGTTTGTTAAAGCTCCCTATAGATTATTTTTACGAAATTGATATTTCAATCGAATTTTTAGCTTTGTAAACTCTGCTACTACTGGAATATTGTGCCTAGTAACACAGGATCAGATATTTTACATATATGCAGTTGCATATTGTCTTATGATGGCGTTATACAGTTACAGCTTATGGCAAGTAAGTGTGTTATTTGAAAATGTATTTTATCGATGCAGATGCAATGTAGAACTTACTGGTAATAGTGGTATAATAATGGTATTTTATGTTAATAATATGTGTGGTTTTATAAAATAAATTTTATACTATACTTACACTATCTTACTAGTTAGATCCGGTAAAATCCGTCATTGAGCTTGGAAAATTTTAGCAGAAACTCGTTCTGTGCCTTGACATTTTTCTCTAAGCCCTCCAGCTTTCGAATAAAAGTACATAAAATTTGAAAAACACGCTCATAAAATTTGAAAAATCCGAAAAATCTTTCCGCGAAGTTGCGTTGTGGAAAATGTGGAAAAGTTTCTGTTATTTGACTTAATTCCGAGTCGATTGGTGTAAATCTCATATTTCTAGCATGTACAGAAGAGAAAATCGTTATTTTTTGGGTAGTTGCTTGGGTTATTCTTTATAATTAACAATTAAGCACTTAAAATGCAATTAGGGCAAATTTTTTTGCGGGATGTAAATGAGTAAGCTTTAGACTACAAACAAAAATTTTATACTTATTAAATATTTGATGTTTTCATACCCGTTTTAAGGGATGAAAATCGTTAAAATCGCATTGCGCAAGAGAAAAATGTCTCACAACACTTTTTGTTTTCAAGCCTAATGATAATAAAAAATATTTCCGAAGCAATTCGGTCAATATTATTTATTTGTTTAAACAATATTCTATTGGTTCACTTTTACTTTCAGGAGCATTTTTTAAACGGGATCCTGCAAAAATTTTCCATGCGAAAAATATTAATGCTCGATGACGAATTTTACCGGGTCTAAGTATATACTGTAAACTGTATTAGTAGTATTTACCAAGTTGAGACAGGCTGATTATTATCCGTCGACTTCTTCAATATAATTTAGTACTTCTATTGGAAAGTTATTTTAAAATATATTACTTACTTCATTCAACCAACAACCATTTAAATATACAGTTATAGTGAAATGTTATTAAAATAGTTAAATGCTTTATTGAGATCGATTGTTTAAAACTATTTTATATTAAACGATCCATATCCCATCTAAAGGGTCCTAAGAAAAGACATGAACACCTTTGTTTTTAAACTGAAAGTGTCATTAAGTAGAATGCTACGGTAAAATCTTTGTTGCGCTTACAATCGTATAGTTACGGAGAAATCGAGTTTTAAGTCTAAGTCAGATAGTCTACCATATATCTACTGATAGCTGTGAACTACCCGCTTTGCTGGGCAACATCCCCACTTGCACCCCTCCCTCCACATTTCCTTGCGTGGGATAACAGTTTTGTAATGTACACGTCATGCTCTTTTATTTGATACCCCACTTAGGTATATTTGTAAATATTCGATAATTCCTTCCCACTTTCTCGCTACACCTTTCTACCCACCGAAGGTTAAAAGTAGATAAAAACAATAGATCTTTGAAGCTGGTTGTATATCGTGTCAATATTTGAGCTTAATCGATGCACAACTTTTTTATTTTTTGAAGCATATCCCTTTCAACCCCTATTTCAACCCCTTACTCTACTATAATATGGATGTATTATACATAAAAACCTTCCTCTTGAATCACTCTATCTATTAAAAAAAAAAACCGCATCAAAATCCGTTGCGTAGTTTCAAAGATTTAAACGTACAAAGGGACATAGGGACAGAAAAAGCGACATTGTTTTATAATATGTAGTGATTACATAGGCAATTATTCTACAGGGTCTTTTAACAATTTAAAATTAATGTCTTACAATACAATTATCTGTAATTAGACCTAGCAATTTTGTTCAAATATGTTCAAAGATTATTCACGAATTTTGTTTTTTTCGTATTTCACAATGTAAAGTAAACTAGTGAAAACCTTAAATTGGATATATCTCAGTTCAATGTCTGTCTGCCTTAGCATGTTCTTCCCCTGTACCCTTCTTTTATAATACCGGATGTCATGTATATAATACCGGAAGTTTATGTTTTTTTGCTTAATATGGAGTCCTAAGAATTCTAAATGATTCTGACGGTTTTTTTTTATGTCCAAAAAAATTTATATAATGGACATATCCATGAGTATAAAATACTAAAAAGTCTGCAACTGTCGACCCACGAATAGATTATAATAGTTTTCTGCAAAAATTATAATCGAAATCTAAAAATGTATGTTATAAAAATAACAGCTTATGTTTGAACTCTCTTTACTATGATCATCCGTTTATTAAATCTTATAAAATTTTATTGGTATTTTTACGAATATTCATTGGTTTAAATGAAGCGTTTAATTTAGAATTGAATGAGAAATACTTGAACGACGCATACCTTGAATTATTGCATTCATTACATTTAATAACAGCTCTCATGGTGTTCTTAAGGTCTTTTATTTAAAAAACGATGTAATCCCATTAATATGGAAATAAAATTTAGTGAGTGGTTCTTTTTCCAAGAATAAGGAAAAAGTATGTATAAACCTATGTTTACAAGATGAATTTTCGAATTTTGGTTTTTTTGTGTAGTTAGATAACCACTCCATCGCAAATAGGTCACTTGAATTATCTCAGCTTCGCTTCGACTTTTTTGTATGCCGCAATTTACCTGCTCTTATGGATGCATGTTATTATTTTGTTGATCTCGATTTACCGTGTCATTCAATTTACGTTTACTGTGTTGCTTTATTTATTAGTAATTAATTTAAATGTTTCTATTTATATAATTAAATATTTGCTGTTAAAAAGATTAATATTTGCCGTTAAAAAAGAGTATATTTTTCATTAAATTTATCCAACTCAAAGATTTTTGTTTATATGTCAGGTTTACCGGGCAAAAATTTTTCTAACAAGAAAAAGTTGTGCTTTTTCTTTTACTAAGATAAAGATAGAGATTACGATAGGTTAAGGCAAAAGTCAAAAAAGGAGCAAGCAGTTTTCCAGTGAAAATTTGTAAGTCCAAAATGACGTTACGTGGAAACAAGAAAAAAAAAAGCTCAAAAAGGTATTTTTAAGCGTAAAAATACCTTCACTATATTTTTCCCCGAAATTTGGTATTGAGTTTATAATAGAATATGCTTAGCAAACTTTTGTAGCATCATTGACAAAGTTTTTTTGTTTATATTTGAACTTATTTTTGTAATTTTATCTCTAATAGTTTTAATTCAATTACTTGATATCCTGTGTTTATTTTCAGACACATAACAACAACAAACTATTAACGTTAAGATGATTGAAACTTGGACTTTAAAAACGATCAGTCAATAATATTGTACGGTTTATCTTAGCCTTAGTACAGGATACTATTTAAACAAAGTCTTCCATCTTCTTCTTGTATCTATTGTAACTATGCAGTCATAAATTACATAAAATACATACATGGGATATGTTCTTTTTATATCCTAAGGTGCTAGCACGATAATAGTTTTTACAGTGTAATCAGCTATTTGGCAGTAAATAATCTACATTCATATAAGCTAAATACCACTGACTCACTGATTCCTCTCGAGATAATTATGCACCTGATTGACTCTACTGCGAAAGCTGAGCGGACTTTAACTAAATTAAAATTGATCAAAAACTTTTTAGGTAGTTCAATGGGACAAGGTAGACTCAATAATTTATCGATACTTTCCATCGAAAATGAAAAAGCGCACACGATTAGCTTCAATTAAATGCTAAATGAATTTGCTACTGTAAAATCTAGAAAAAAGAGGTTTTAGACATAAGTTTTTACGTACGTTTTCACGTAAATAAATGTTTTGAAAGCGCTTGTAAAACATTGCGAGTATATCATGACTATCTGACTGTTTCTAGATTAGTGAGGCCTCCAAAATTTGTTTGACCCCGGGGTTCGGACACTGTAGATACCAAAACTATTTTGCTGAAAGCAGTGTCTTAACTCTTTCTTAAAAAAACTCTAGTAAATATAAAATATTGCAATTATGACATTACCAAAAGTGCATAGGTTTGTCAATATTACAAATACCGCTTCGATGGATTATTTAAGGATGTATGAGCATGACAATAATGTTTGATTAAAAGGCTCAAAATTTGTTTGTAGGTAGTCTTTTACTCAAAGAATATGTGGTTAAAATTTCAGCTTAGGTATCCGTGCAAATTTTTAAGAAAAAAGTCATTAAAAATCGATATAAAATACATAGGCTCTTATGGAGGAATCTCAAAAAACGACATATTTTGGAAGTTTTTAATAATTTTCATTTGGAATGAATGAAAACAAATTTAAAAAAAACTTTTTAATAGAAAGTAAACATATTAGCAATGAATTAGAAAAGAAAAAAACTAAGTGTCACCGTCCATATAAGGGATGTAAGAGCAGGGTAGATTAAGGGTTGAAATTATTTGTATCTTATTTTCAACTTTGATGATGAATTTTGTTATAACTTCATGAATGTAGACGAAAAATAAGAATAAATTTTTCGATATGTGTCTTGGTTTTCGAAATATCGAAAGCTAAATAATTAAACAAAATTTTCAATTTTCGATATTTTGAAAATTAAGCCAGATATCGAAAAATTTTATTCTTACTTTTCGTCTTATATCGTCAAGTAATAATATAAATTTATCATCAAAATTGAAAATATCTTTTTTTCAATTTGTGCCCCCACTACCATGCTCATACATCCTTAACTCTTTCTTAAAAAACAGATTTAGAAAACAAAATACTAATAAGTAAATAATTTTTTTAATAATCTGTGATGATTTTTATTCGAAAGTCCCTGTTGCACAAAGCTTTTATACTTACACTTAGTGTTATACACTAATGCAAAAAAGAACAATCGTATAAATACATATTGCTGCAGTAGTAAAACTTCATTCTAGTAGACATCAATCTATTAAAAAAAAACACGACATATACGTACGTGTAGGAATATTATCGAATATCGATTCTATCTATCACTCCACTATAATAACGTTCAACTACTTAGTCAATATTTGTTTTAAATGTTCTTCTTTCTATACTATCTTTACCTATTGTGTGTACTTTGTACGAGATGCTTTTGTATGTGAGTTACACATCCAGGAAAACACTCTAAATAAACAAATATGATCATTATATAACTAAGTCTTTGCAGTTTATGACGCAAAAGCAGAAAATTTTCCAGACAACTCCTACACTTTCTGCTAGCAGAGATTTTTAACTTACGATTATGGTGTCACGGTGCCATTTGGTTTGATAATCTGATGATTATCGTGGCCATAAGTTGAAATGCTTGATAATTTATTATATCCTGTACATATGAAATGTATCAGAGTGCATTAATTTTAGTACCAAGTAACTAGTTAACATTTCGAAATTTTTCTTCCACACATTCCAAAAAATATACACAAAATCAGTAGTAACATATACCTGTCAACTTTTATGGTTGAAAAATTGAGTTCTTAGTGTGTCTTAGGTTATCAATTGAGTTCTTAATGTTCTATATCTAAAATGAATAATATTTAGTCAATCGCTTTTATTCCGATATATTGAAAACCTTGAAACTAAGGAAGTCATCGAAATAGAGCTTTGCATCTTTTAAAAAATTTAAAAGAGAATTTATCGTATAACTTAAGCTGGCTCCATTTTTGGTTATTTTTAATACAGAATAACTGTCCAAAAATAAAAATATATCTAAATTCATAGAATTGAAGTGCCTGCCTGTCTGTAATCTTATTCGCTCCGTGCGTGAGTTTCGTTTCCATGGTAACGATACACTTATATAATTGTATGGATTGCATTTATGACTTACATTGAAAATTTAATATTATTGTCTCACAAATTTAAATAAATAATTATGATAATTTACATTTGAAAAATAATATTTGTGCAATTTGATTTCTTATTTTCACAATTTTTAATGTACTAAGTTTAATTAATTCGTGTTTTACAATAATTTTAATTTGACATTTCTATAACATTAACATGTAAAGAACTGCAAATTAGTAATAACAGCCCCCTTTAACGCCAAAATTTTTCACTGGAAGCTCTGGCATCGATTTTATTGTCCCTACCATGACTACGCACACAACGAATAGTGGAGTTTTTCGAAAAGATTCAGTACTTTTTTGAATACAAAATAGTTTTTCCATATTGAATATTTTCAGATTAAAATCATTAAATGGAACGAAGTAAGCAAAATATTTGTATAAGGACAACGATACTTATTTCAATATCAATAAAAGTAATCATAGCCAAGAGATATATTTAATTAAATTATTTCAATTCCATGGGAATTGATTTTCTATCTGAAAATGAACACACATACTGAGAATTAATATTTTTACAAATCATTTGGAGTCAATGTTTATCGATTATCTTTGTGTACACTCAATATATAGTGGTTCAATGTAAAATATAAAACTGTTACAGTGAGTTACCGAAGAAGGAGAGAGACATGAACAAAAAAAAGAAACGAGAAAAATTAGAATTAGTGAACATTAGACGTCACACTGCATGATTGACGATCAGAAAAAACTGGTTACTAACAGATAATAATGGATAAGAATATATTTATCCATGTATTAGTTTTTATTTTGTGCTTTCAAACAGATGAACTCTTTTGTTATGAGCTAAAATTTTATTTAAGCTTGGTTTAGTCCAGGATGTCTATAAATACCGTCATGCCATGGTTTCTTTCCATTTGTTTCGTAACAAAAAAATACCCTAAACTTTCGGATGATTCAAGATTTTTACTACTGAGTCTACCATATAAATTTCAAGTGAATCGGTTGTAGCGTTCTCGAGTTATGACGGGGGGAAAGCTTGAAAAACGCAGTTTAAAGAAAAACCGTTTAATTTCTCGTATTGTATTATTTCCTGAACTAAGACTTTCTGATACAACTTATAAGAAAAAGATCGTTTATAGTCGTGCAGTACAGTAAAAAATGATACCAAAATCGGCTACTAAAGGAAAATGAAAGAAAACCGCTCGCATTTTACTAAAACCTCATGAAATATGTTTCATAGGTGTCAATCAATATCAATCAATATGTTTCATCATTAGTAAGGCATGAGTTAATAAACAAGATACATCGTTTCATGTTAAAGTTCACTTAAAAAAATTTGTAAATAGGCAACTTGTATGACTTAAATGTTAAGCGTTTGTCAAATAATCGAAAACTGTTATCCACGAAAACGTATACGCAATTCAAGTTGCCTATTTGTAAATTTTGTAAGTCAACTTTAACATTGATCGTTTCATTGAATAAACAATTTATTGTTTATTAACAAATAGAAACATTGGAACTAATAACTCAGGCCTTACTAATGGTATTTGACCGGGCGGTGTCTTTCATTTTCCTTTATTTATAACATATTTTTACTGTACTATATCTTATTGTAACATCATAACCATTTTCTCGATAAGATGAACTAAACTAAATTCTACCAGGATCGACTGCACGTTTGTCAAACATGTTTTAGTTTTATTATATTTTATTCATTGGCATGTATTTTCATTTCACTAGGATGTGTGATATATGCGAACAATTACCATATAAATTTATAAAGTTCCACATCTAGGTTTATGAGACAATATTCTTGAATTACATTAAAAATGAAATATTTGTTTATATTCATTGGAGATAGCATTAACGCTTGTTTACTTTTTTAAGTTCGATAAAATGACTTTTTATAGTTTTTATGACTTTTTAAGATATAATTTATATATTGGAAATGCATATAACTTTTCATAGTTACCTTTTAAAAAAAATACTTTTTTATTACCTATCGCATTAATTTACAATCAATTATTATAGAGTATGACAATTTTGATAAGTACCGATCAACAGTTTTCGAATCGAAAATTATCAGCTCATTTTACAGTATTTGGTATTTTTGAATATAGAGGCGTCTTCATGATAAAAAAAAATTCGTAAATTTGGATTCTAGGTCGTACACCTTCTCTTATAGTATAAAAAAACTTTTTACAAGAAGAAAATCGACTTCAATAGAAAAAACTTTTCCAAAACAAATTAATATGCACTAAAAAGTAAAAAAATAACGATAATATGATGTAGTTAAAATTATTATTATTTTTGGAGTCGGTGTTCGCCAAGGAAACAACTCTGACAGAACAGTTGGCTACATAAGCTTGGCTGACACCGACTCCAAATTTTGAGGTAGGTTTTCTTTATGTTAAAAGTTTTTTATTTTTATTTTGTGATTTTTAGTGAATCTGATGTACACTAACTAATTTGTCACTAGGAAAAGAATCATCGAAATCGGTTGGCGTGATATTGAGTTATTCGTCCTCTTGTCGTGCATACTTAATGCAATTTTAAGGTTTTTATGCTTTCCTCATGGATGCCGTTGTCAAAACTGGACCAAAATGAAATGGGACCACACGGGAAGCACCAGCTTCCAAATAGATGAAGAACCATCTAAATCGATTCACCCAGTCGTTTTCTGAGGAAACAAACACACATTAAAAAAAATACAGTTGAAATGATGACCTCCTCCTTTTTTTGTTTGAAGTCGGTTAAGAAGCGTTTAATAACAGAATTTTGGTATAGTTTATATTTTATGGTTTTGTAACTATATTTACCTAAAACGTTGCATACTTTTTATTATAATAGTTAAGTATGAGATATATGAATACAATGTAGTATATAGTACAAGAACTACACCCAAAATTTAATTTTATAACACTTATAAATATGTGCCAACATCAACTACTAAAGACTAAAAACTAAATTGATTAAATATCATAGAAGTTTAATTACTTTCACATAGTTTTAATAATTAAAGTATTCAGTTAAATATTTATGATTATTATTTAATTTATTATTATAATATGGATTATATTTGAATAAAATCATTGATAAATAGATTATATAATAGGTTTCGTGGGGTGAGTTGTAAGATCTTTATATATTATATATGCAAAAGTAAGGATGTTTGTTTGTTTGGTTGTTACGCTTTCAAGCTAAAACTAGAAAATGGTTTTTAATGAAACTGAACAGCAATATATGTCATACTTCCGAATAACACATGAGCTATAATTTATAAAGATATTAAAAAAAATAAATAAAATTTCATCTGGCATTTACTATTTTAAATTTTTACAGAAATCTGTAATTTATGGTTCAAAACGATAATTATAGATGGAGCAGATTTATAATCATCATTTTGAACCATAAATTAAGATATTCTGTAAAAATTTAAAATAGTAAGTGTCAAACCATTCATGGCCATTTTTTCTGATATTCTCAATGAATTATGAATATTTTACATTAAACAAAATTGAAAATTGTGCACATCAAGAGAGGTGGAGGATATTTAGCGGTGTTTTTTACTTTTAAGTCCAATGGAATGAGCGGGTATGAGGCTAGTATTTAATAATTTATCAATATCGGTCTGTAAAATATTTAAAATAAATGAAATATAGCAAACCGCACTTTTTTACGGTAAAATGATTTTAAATGAAGACTAGCAGGATCCCTTTTATGAAATTTCAAAAGTATGGTAATGTGGTCTTATATTTTGTTAAACTGTGCTTATTATTTAAAAATAGTAATATAAATAAATATTACAATTTTTCATTAAAATATTTAATTTCAAGTTTTATGCAATAATTTTCATCGTTGTTATATTATTATATTTTAAGATTACTATATAAAAAATTACAATTTACTATTATGATAACCATCAGATTGTTATAACAGTTTTATAACATTTTAAAACACATTCCAAAAACTGTTTTATTATGAAAATTTTTACTCCAACAGAGGCGAACAACAACCATTATCTAATAGTTTATATATTTAAAAAAATTAAAATAAATAAAAAAATATATAAAATGCAACGAAACTTTATAACAATAAACTTTTATATTGTTTACATTTCCCACTATCCTTCTATGCCATACAAAATAAAAATATGAAACTATAAAATTGTGCCGATCAAGTGTGTAGAAATACTATCACGGGACCATCAATTTATACCGCCTTAGAAAGAATTCTAACATTTATTTTACTTCTGTAAAAGCTTTTACTTAAATAAAATTAATTTTTAGGTTAAAATAATTTCAACTTTTTAAGAACTATAAGTTTCTCAAAGCTTTCGACTGGATGAATCGATTTTGAAGTTTCTTTATCTATTTGAAAGCTGGTACTTCCCGTGTGGTCCCATTGCAGTTTGGTCCAGTTCCGACAACGACAACCTTGAGAAAACCATAAAAGTCTTAAATTTGCATTAAGTATGCACGACAAGAGGACAAATAACTCAATATCACGCCTGATTTCGATGATTCTTTATTTAGTGACAAATTAGTGTACTTCAGATTCATTAAATCCAAAAATAAAACGAAAATTTTAACAAAAAGATACCCGACTTCAAAAGAAAAAGTTTTCCAAAACAAATTAATATGCACTAAAAAGTAAACAAATAACGATAATATAATGTAGTTTGAATTATTGTTATTTTTGGTGTCAGTGTCAGCCTAGCTAATGTAGCAAACTGTTCTGTCAGAGTTGTTTCCTTGGCTGACACCGACTCCAAAAATAACAATAATTTTATTATATTATCGTTATTTTTTTACTTTTTAGTGCATATTAATTTTTTTTGGAAAAGTTTGAAGTTGATTTTCTTTTTGTAAAAACTTTTTTTTTTTAATATATAAAACAAATTCTGGTACAGCATTCTAAATGAAACAATTCACCATGTATTATATATTTTTTAGAAGATTTTTCTTCGTATGATACATTTTTTGGTTCAAAACAATGACGAGACACATTAACACATTAAAACAATATATAAATTTGTTAAGAAAAACTTTATCTTTTAACACTAGAACAAGTACAAGAGTAAGTAATACAAGTAACTTGTACAAGTAGTAGGTATGTGTACATAAAACAACAATAATAGAATAGCAAAACAAATAATGTAAAACTTAAATGCATTTTCCTAGTACAATAATTTATATTTTCGAAGTGAATAAGTATAAGAAAAAAAGCATTATCCCATTAATACTACGTTTTATCAAACATTTATTTTAATGCTTTTCATGTTTGTGTTTTTTGTGTGTGTTCCTTTTCTTCAAATTTATGCAATGAAAAATGATTATTTTATGTGTTTCACAGTGTGAAGCCAATTGAATTAAATTGAATATTATTTTTTAAATGCCATGTAAATTTTATAGATATTTATTATTTCTTAATTCTTCTCTTGCGGTACGATGAAATAAAAGCTCTTATTGTTATTAAATAAAATAAAATTCATTGCTTTATAAGGTAGTACGACCTGTAAGGCAAGTTTGTGGTTGAAATTATTTGTACTTTAACTTTATGAATGTAGACGAAAACTAAGAATAAATTTTTTCGATGTCTAACTTTTCTAAAAATTTCGATGTGTAACTTTTTAGAGCTCCAATCAAACTTACCCCATCTACCGATTATCTCGTTTTTTTCAAAAGGGTTCCCCTTAAAAAAATTACAAAAAATCTAAAATTTTTTTTTATCTCCAATTTCGATAAAACTCAGTTTATAAGGTAATTTTGACCCAGAAATTACAAAAATCGGGTACATTTTCTGACTGGTCGAATAGTTTTTGAGATACGGACCAAAATCGGTCCAAATATTGCGATATCTCGAAAACTCTGCATCCAATCATTAAATTAATCCGATTTTTATACTTTTTGGATCAAAATTACCCCATCCACTGAGTTTCATCAAATTCCAAAACAAAAATTTTTTTTACGTTTTTCTCGATTTTTTCAAAGGGGTACCCCTTAAAAAAATTGCAAAAATTCGAACATTTTTTTTAATCTCCAATTTCGATAAAACTCAGTATATAAGGTAATTTTCACCCAAAAATTACAAAAATCGGATACATTTGCTGACTGATCGAATAACTTTTGAGATACGGGCCAAAATCGATCCAAATATTGCGATATCTCGAAAACTCTGCATCCAATCATTAAATAAACCCAATTTTTATACTTTTTGGATCAAAATTACCCCATCCACCGAGTTTCATCAAATTCCAAAACAAAAATTTTTTTTAGCATTTTTCTCGATTTTTTCAAAGGGTCAATTTTTCAAAAATCATGTAGTTGTTATAAAATAATGGCTTTTTGCATTTGATTTTATTATCTATTTTAAAAAGTTAGTGTATTCAAACATTATAGGAGGTAGATGATATACGGAATACAAAGTTTCAAAGTAATTGCAAAGAAAAATTTTGTAATTTATAATTCAGAGACATGTGATAAAATTATACAATACAACGTAAATAAATCATATATATGAGTTTAAAGCATTGGATGTCACTCACTTGCAGTTCATTTAAAATTACCTTATGTATATTTTCTGTGTATATCAAAATGGTTGTTCCACCCTGTCGCATGTATTATGTTGTGGTGGATGTGAATGTGAGAATCTTCTTAAAATAAAATCATAATACAGTTTCCACAAACATAAAATGTACAACAATGTGGTTTTACTATATTATAATCTTGTATAATATTTAGAACAGATATAATACATATACATATATTAGATATATACACAGCATTCATGTTTATGTATTAATGCCCTCAAACAATGTTAGATGTACAAGTTTTCTAATAAATCTGACATGTTGTCTACAGAGTCTAAAAGTGACACACTTCGCAATATTATCCATCTACTATTCAATGGCATGTAAAAAGAGTTTAAAAAATGTCCAAGAAAGAGTTCAACTATTCTTTTTCAGAAAGTTTTTCTTTATTCTTTGTGTGCGTAGTCATGGTAGGGACAATAAAATCGATGCCAGCGCTTCCAGTGAAAAATTTTAGCGATAAAGGAAGCTGTTATGACTAATTTGCAATTCTTTACATTCTAATGTTATAGAAAAAGTCAAATCAAAATTATTCAAAAACACTAATTAATTAAACTCAATGCATTCAAAATTGTGAAAATAAGAAATCAAACTGCACAAAAATTTGTTTTCAAATGTAAATTATCATAATTTATTTATTTAAATTTATGAGACAATAATATTTAATTTTCAATGTAAGTCATAAATGCAATCCATACAATTATATATGCATCCATACAATTCTATAATTAAAGTAGTGTATCGTTACCATGGAAACGAAACTCACACACGGAGCGAATAAGAAAGAGTTCAACTATATTAAAGAAACTATGCTCCAATTATTTCATGTTACAGTTCTGATTTGTTTGCGAGTTTCAGGTGAAACAAAAAAAGCGATATAATAAACTACTTTCACTTAGGTTACCTAGGAAACTAACACTTTTTCAATCTATTCATCTTCCCATGAATTATGCGAATATTCAAAAATATTTTTATAATTTGCCAATTTGTATTTTTTACCAAAATTTCATGATTTTTCATTTTAAAAAAATTAGTTGCGAAAGTAGGTTATCAGAAGGTAAAAATAATAGAGATAATTTAAAGTTAGAACATGGAAATTTTATGTTATATCATTATAAATATCCTGATCAAACCAAATATAATGTACGCACATATTGGGTTGACTACTAAATCAAAAGTATGTCTTTATATAAACTAATATTAGGTTTAGTTTATGCAGTAAAAAGTAAGTATTTGACTTATAAAATTAATACCATAAATTTTCAGGTACGAAAGGAACGTAGATTCGACCGGGTGCCACAAGACATCTCGTTCTTTATATTTAAAAATTTTTATCACATCCAAATCGTAAAGTATATAAGCTAAATTGAATCACAGTAAAATCAGACTAAGAATAGCATTTCGTCTCTTGATGAGACTTCTTCACCTATTATAGATTATGATTCCTAGAGTTACAATACAAGCTCAAAAAGATACATAATTACTAAACAAATAAAAATTCAAGACTTTTACCTGGATCTTGTATATTTTGTGTATCCATTAAGTTCCTTAAAGGATGAATTGTAGAAGATGCTAAAAAGGACACTTCTGAAAATTGTTAAAAAAAAAAAATTTAGATGAATGACAATTATTTACATTTTCAATAATTTTGAAACTGTATGTAATAAATAATATAATATAATGTTGTTCCATGTGTAAAAACTATCACATCGTACGTATACGAATAGTAAGATACAACGTAAATCTTCCATATTCTTATAACAGAAAACTTAACATCTTTTTGCAAATTCTATGTTCTAATACTGATCACGTTTAGAATATGTTTTATATACTTTACGGATTCATAGAGACCTAGAATACTATGTGACTTGATGTACCGATGTGATGCGATGTGATGTAACATTATATGCATTTGATAAAGTAGATTTACTACGTATGTTGCTCTCATTTAAAAAGTTGTTTATAATATTCTTTACAAGATATATTTGATACGACTTAAGGCAGATAGTACAGTCATTCTAGATTTTTAAATCGCAAAAGCCCGAATTTTTGGTTACAGTTAATGTTAATAAGGGATGCTACTTCTTCTACGAAAAACGTCCAATGCTTTTTTTGCATCAGTCACATAATTATACTATTTACTGGAAAGATAGTGCAAATAATTCCAACATATAAATGGGCTATTAATGTTTAAAATGCAATTAAGCTGCTTTTAAATAACTCTGTCTGCCCTTTGTTCTGCAATCCGCAAATTTAGCAACCTCTGGCGCGAGAACAACGAGCCATAGTGAACAATTGTTTAAACATTGCTTAGCTGTCTATAGCTTTCATTGACAGACATTAAACAATCAATGAAAAATGCAGAATTTGAGAAAAATAATTTTCCTCTTTCGGATTTAAGTGCGGCGAAAGGAAAGGAAAAGGTTTCGAATATAGACAGCATAACGGGATATAACATTTGTCTAGACAATTGTTTACTATCACTTGCTGTCGCGCTAGACATCGCCAGAATTGCGCACTCGCGAACAAAGAGCATGCAGTGTTATTTAAAGCAGTTTATGCGTCTCTAAAACATAAATATCTCATTTATATGTTGCTGTTATGGAATAAGTGCAATGTGAGCATCGTAAAATTTCGAAATTATTTATTTTCAAACCTTTTTCTGTAGATAATTTTATTATGCCGCCGTTTTTTTCGCTAAAATTAATGTAGCGGTTATTGCAAAAGAACATACACACCCCTTTAAACCAAGATGGAGGCCTTTCTTCAGGGGATAGCCTCTCGCTTTTTCAAAATTGAACTTATCTTGGTCCACCTAATCGTAACCAAAAAGTCGGGCTTACTGTAATAAAGCACTATGATAGATGTGGTATAAGTTAGTGGCGTAGTCTTTGTTTATGAATATATCGTTTATAACGATAACAACATATCAAAGTTAATAAGCTGATCTTATCACAAAATATGATTAAGTGGCTTTGCTTTAAAAGAGAAATATGAAAATGTTAGAAAATTTTTATGCTGCACTCGTATAAGTTTAATAATAAATGGATTTGTTTAAGCACGTAATGATGTTAGAAAATTGGAACAAGGACAATATTATAAAAGTTGAAAGCTTTGAAAATTAAACTTTATCTTGTGTGAGTGAGCTACAAGAAATGCACAGGATCAAAGAATTCTATATATTCTTACAACTTTGAGCAAAAGAAATTTAAAAGAACAAAGTCAACGCAAATATTTCAATTTCAATTAAAATATTTCCAAAAATTTGTCCTAAAAAATGATAGCTCTCTGAGTATGCTTTTATCTCATCTGATGTCCTGGACCATCAATTTTATATTGATTTAAGAAGGAGTGTTATTATTAAGGAGTTTAAAGTATTTATCTGTGCGTCTGTGTGTTTGTCAGTGGCATCGTAGCCTCTAAACGATCGAACCGACTTGATTGAGAACATTTTATAGCTAAGTTTCCAAAAATCGGTTTACAAGGAATAAATCGCATTCGTCGGGAGTTTTTTAAATTTTGTAAATTTTACTTGTTTTGTATAATATTGATGGAATGTATCTAGCAATGGAGTAAATTTGATTTCATCCAGCTAGTCTTGACGGAACCTAAACTGTAAGTGGACTCATCTTTAAGTCAAAGATAAACTCATTTTCGAATATTTCGGAAATTTTAACCAATTTAAGACGTTTCCTTTATCATATTATGAATTTTAATTAATACTAGCTGTGAACTACCCGCTTTGCTGGGCAACATCCCCACTTGCACCCCTCCCTCCACATTTCCTTGCGCGGGATAACAGTTTTGTAATGTACACGTCATGCTCTTTTATTTGATACCCCACTTAGGTATATTTGTAAATATTCGATAATTCCTTCCCACTTTCTCGCTACACCTTTCTACCCTCCGAAGGTTAAAAGAAGATTAAAACAATAGATCTTTGAAGCTGGTTGTATATCGTGTCAATATTTGAGCTTAATCGATGCACAACTTTTTTAGTTTTTGAAGCATATCCCTTTCAACCCCTATTTCAACCCCTTACTCTACTATAATATGGATGTATTATACATAAAAACCTTCCTCTTGAATCACTCTATCTACTAAAAAAACCGCATCAAAATTCGTTGCGTAGTTTCAAAGATTTAAGCGTACAAAGGGACATAGGGACATAGGGACAGAAAAAGCGACTTTGTTTTATAATATGTAGTGATGATGATGATGAAACAATTTTTCCATCTATGTGTTCTTCATTCAAGAATGATATCAAATAAATATTCAAATGTAATTTAATTAACAAAAATTGATATGAAATATGAATCCTTTAAATTTTATCAGCCAGCAGCATATATACTGAGAAATTGACACAAAAACTTCAAAGATATTTTGAAACATTTTATTCCACTTTCAAATACACAAAGGACAGATTTTCGAAATAAATAGATGAATGACGTTTGCTTAAAATTTACGTAGCCTTAAAAAATAAATTTAAATATATATATTTCAAATAAATATTCTCTTTCCATAATGATGTGATATTTAAATAGAAAACTTGAAAAGTATCCAAATCAAGTTGAGCCTTATTTACTAGGAAAACTTAAGGGAATTGATAACTTTACCCATACAATATTTAGTTGAGTTGGAAAAATATATACTTAAAATATATATCGAGATATTATGTATATTTTAACATATTTGTAATATATACAGCGTGATTTGTATACTTACTCTCTATTTATATGTATTCGTTGAGTGCGTAGTCATGGTAGGGACAATAAAATCGATGCCAGCGCTTCCAGTGAAAGGAAGCTTCCTTTTAGCGATAAAGGAAGCTGTTATGACTAATTTGCAATTCTTTACATGTTAATGTTATAGAAAATGTCAAATGAAAATTATTAAAAAACACAACTTAATTAAACTTAATGCATTAAAAATTGTGAAAATAAGAAACCAAATTGCACAAATATTATTTTTCAAATGTAAATTATCATAATTATTTATTGAAATTTGTGAGACAATAATATTAATTTTTCAATGTAAGTCATAAATGCAATCAATAGGGCTTTTCATTTTAAAATCACGATTCACATTTGTTTCGTACTAAATGATTTATAACCAATGTGATAAAATGAATAACAAATATCTTCTATCTTAGTCCTACTTATTGCTGCCAGTACGAAAAAATAAACTCTGCACTTGCGCTTATGACATGATGATAAGGCGTATTCAATTATATATGCATCCATATAATTCTATTATTAAAATAGTGTATCGTATCCATGAAAACGCCTCCAATAAAACTCACACACGGGGCGAATAATACAATATACAATAATAATATATTAACTCTAGTCCCAAATTTGGAACGGTTAGAAATATTAATGCTACTTCAAGATTTTGCCGTATGTGTTCATAAAATCACCTATTAATTCCAAAAATGTCCGTCAAATCTGTAAACGAGTAACATAGATCACTTAGATAATTGGGACGCATTTGATTCGCTGTAGAAGAAAATTTTTCTTACTAAAAAAATAACTAACTTGTATTTTGAACCCTTTTTCGGAAGTCTTATAGTTTTCCCTTTAAGGCACAAATCAGGACAAAACTTAAGATTCCATTTTCTCCAAAAGTACCAAAGAAAGAGAGTTTAAGAATGTAAGTTCTACTAAACCCATCTGATAATATTATAAATTCTAAGGAATCGACTTTCGGTGAAAAACGAACTTTGAAACAATAAGAAACCTGAACCACGTTCTCTCTCTCGTTGATAAAACAAAATAAATACCTACTGCAATTGACTGATGAGCTGCGACATCAGAAAAACGGCGTAAACAGTTAAAGTTTGTAATATATATTAATAATATATGATCACCTTTATATTTTAAAGATATTTTTTTGTGAATTATTTAGTAACTATAAAGTTTGTATCGAAAAGATTGCTTATAAAAACCGCTATGAAAACATTTGTGTGTGTGTGTGTATATTTATATTAGATATATTTTCCAGTATTTATAAAGTTCATTGTAAGTGGAAAGGAATAAGATATATTCCCTATCTGTTTTGGTATATAACAAAAAAATACAACAGAAACTTCTATTTTAATATTTATGATGTACGAAACAATTTTGTGTTTATCGCACATTGTGTTCGTATCCGGTATAAACGCAAGATTAACACATATTATATACACAAACAACAACATACTCAATATAAATTTATGATATTGTTCATAAATTTTTATCCTCCGGAAAATTTTTTGGAACGAATTATATTCCCGGAGATAAATGGAAAAAATCCGAGTGAGGTGGTTGTGTTGAGCTTTTAATACCAGTTGGAGATATTGCCCGTTTAGAAATCTATGAAAATAATGATATTGGAAAATTATTGTTGGGATTATTAATTATACTTCCCCCGACATGGAATTAATGTGGAAAATGGTAAATAAATTTATCGCTACCTGTCTGTCGATGCTCCTCCTGAATTATTTTAATTTTAGGTTCTTCACCTGATTTGTATTAAGTGATCTAGATAAAAAACGAGAAATACTTTTGATTGATATAATAATAATAATAATGGGGGTTTAACCTCCGTTTTTTGACGCATGCCTAATCACAGAGGCCACCCACATCATTATTTGTTAATCTTTATTTAATCAGTTACAAACATATACAACTAGATTTTTGATGTGGGTGGAGTCGGTTACTTCGTTCTTATCTGCACTCCCATTAATTATAAATTGTTCACACTGCCACTGCCTGGTTTCGAACCCGCAACCTAAGTCTAAATAATCCTACGTTCTAAAACTAGCGCCTTAGACCGCTCGGCCATTTAGACTCTTGATATTATAATCTTGATGCAGTCGTCTACAAGAATCTTTCGGATAAACCTCCTGGACTATAATATCTGTTTTATATCCAAAACTTGTATTGCCTTATTTATTATTTTTGTTATTTAATGAGTAAAATACACACAATATACAACCTTCGAAAGAAAAAGAAGCTATAAAATTGTATCGCTTTTTTCCTTGTTGACGTCACTAGTGTATTTTAATAAACTTTGGCTAAGTAAGTGAAAGTGTATCAAAATTTTTCATTTAGTATCCACTATTCATGCGTAAAACTATTACATAGGTGGCCAACGACATATCCTAAATGTTTTTTACTTCATATAAAGTACTATTATATCAAATGTAAAATAAACAAGTGAAAACAAACAATTGACTGAGTTAACTATTGAAATACCATGTATAGACAGTGTTGATGACTCAATCGTTTGTTTTTTGACGACATGTAAGTAAGGAAAGATATCCACTTTGAGATAGCCACATATTCATAACTGATATTTCCATATAATACATACCATAAAATTTGCATCTAATTTGCGCCCTCGTGGGTAAGCAGTGATGTTTATCTTGCAAACCTTAGGTTATTCACGGAGATAAGATCGAACTTTTCGAGGGTTTTCTTATTTTTCGGCATTATTCGAGGAGTTGGATAAACCAAGCTAATTCTCTCTGTCTTTTCGTTCGTAATTCAAATTTACTGAAGGAGATATGCAAGGATTGAATAATACTAGGGATTTCTAAGTAATTTTTAATACAATTTTGTAAGAATTTTTGAATCTCGAAATGTTTAAAAATACGCTAGGTGAACTTCACCAGGATTGGAAATGGACCGAAAAGATAACTGAAGATCAAAATTTCCATTTTAAGACATTATACAATTCTATTGTTGGCTGCCAAAAGGAGCCATTTTTTTTATATTGCAAGCGAATTTGGTTTTTTATACTTTTATTTCAATTATTTTTTACAATTTATTTCTTTTTAGTTACGCTCCCCCCCCCCCCCAGACACACTCATACACATATAAAACATTGTGATTTTATCGGATCTTAAAAAGGACGCCATGACGCCGGTCCAGTAACAGTTACAGTGTTACGGGTGCTGTGAATAGTATCGTACCAACCATTTCCGTTTCCTTTAAAATTAAACTTTCATATTATGTGATACCTCTACTCTCGCAACTCTTAAAAGTATAAAATAGTTTATAATCCTAGTTTTGTTAATACCTATATTATAATTTTTAATTTTTTTTTTCTTGTTAGAAAACACTACACAGGATTGTTGCAAAATATTAACCATTTTAAAGTCTTCTTTTTCCACGATTATGAGATAAAATTGTTTTTAACAGTGTCTAATTAAAAGGACACTTCTGGAGTTTTGTTTTACGATATTGAAGATTTCTTCACCAGTTGGTAACGTGATAACCGATTACAAAATGGATAAGAATAACAAAAAGGCATTTTGTGTGTTGTAGTAAGAGAAAACTGACTGTTTCAACTTTTGAACACGAGCACTGCATGATGGGGTAAAATAGATTAGCCTTAATTCAGGTCTCTCTTAAAATTGACTTTTTGTGTTAACAAAATTATCTACTTTCAAAAATAATCTTTTCAATTTTCTTACTTCGTGAAGGAGGGTGACATTTTATATGTGCTAAGAAAATTAGTAAATTTTCAAGTATTCTTTTTTAAAAAGACCCGTGGCAACCAGTGAGAAAACCAGAGATTTTGTTTATCATGAAGGGACTAGATGATTTTACTTTTTTATCGTTTGTATAACGTTCCGGAGGCGATGGGTATGGGGGTATGAGTAATGGTTCGAAGCAATGGTTCAGAGCACCTAGCCAAATAGACAGTGGCTATTATAACCAACTGATGTACTGAAACCCAGGATCTGCCTAGCGCTGAGCTACCTAACTTCTTCTGGTCCGACTATGGCCGGACCAAACCATTTCCTTCGTTGCTGTATGAGCGCCGGACAGTTACAGAGAAAGTTTCGGAGACGATGAAGATTTTAATTATATTGGAGATTCTTATTCAAGTACTGTAAACTGTCTCTCAATTGTAATCGAATTCTTGTTGACGAAAAAATAGTTCAATGAGGCAAACGGCAAGTTTTCATTTTCTACGGTCTTTGAAATTAAAAATCCCAAATTTATAACGGAAGTTCTTATGCTATTTCTAGGAGAATAATGAAATGATTTTCTATTTCTGTTTTTCTGTTTTTCTAGATGATCATAAGTTCCACAAAGAAGCATAATTTAGTAAAAAATTAATTAGATATGAAAACAAATGATAAGTAAACGACAACTCATCCAAAAAAAAAAGCAAATTCGAGGAACAATTTTCACTTTGATTAAATTGACAATACATTCAGATTATATTTATTCAGTAATAAATTAATACAGAAAAAATACCGATGATAAGGAAGGCGAAAGAATAGAAAAACAAACGATAAAGTTTGTATGTGTTTTTTTTTATCTTATTCCTTTACTTCCAGATAGATAGTAATAAATTTTTATATAGATGCGAATATTATTTTCTTAATTTGAACTTTTAACGAGAAAAAAAACAAAAATCATTTAGAAAAGCAATTAACGAAATATAAATAAGATGATGATAATGATTAAAAAATAATTTCTATGGAAATATTCAATTTTAATTTAAATGTATAAGAACTACACCTGAATGAAGAGAAATTGAACCGATCGAAACAGATATAAATTTAACAAGAAAAAACAATACTTTTCGTTTCGTTCAAATATACAATGTTTGCAGGCATGGAACTGTGTAATTCTCTGTCCATTTGAGCTTTTTACGGGCTAATTTTTAACTACAGAAGTGCATTAGAAGAACTGTCACTGCAATATACTCCAAGATTTGAGGTGTTGCCATGGCAAGTCGAAATTAAAATCCAAAAGAAAAAACCGCAATTTTTCTCGTGACGTTGTCTATTTATGAAAGATTTTGTAAGAGGTGATTAAAGAAAACAGAAAAAAAAAACTAAAATCGTCATAGGAGCTATACTTCTTTCGTAGATTATAAAAGTAGCGCTTAGAAGTCAAATACTTGTTTCATTCATCAAAGAATTTAATTTTATCGCTACTTTATACTTTTTACTGTATGAATTTATTGTAATATTAGTTTAAAAAGTCATATCTTAAGACAGGCATACGGCTTAGATCCGAACATTGGGTATGGGGGTATGGGTATGGAGGTTAGCGGGCCATCTCGAGCATCCTTGCAAATAGACCCTTGTACTCTATCCCCGCTACGCTTTTCAGTGGCTATTATAACCAACTGATGTACTGAAACCCAGGATCTGCCTAGCGCTGAGTTTCCTAATTTCTTCTGGTTCGACTTTGGCCGAACCAAACCATTTCCTTCGCTGCTGTATGAGCGCCGGGCAGTAACAGAGAAAGTGGATCGATGTTTCTTCTGAATTTTCTCCGCATCTGTCACACGCGGCGCGCGGGAGATTGTCTTTTTCCAATCTGATGTTGGAACTTGTTCAGGTTATCATGCCCTGTGAGTAACTTTACGATGACTCTATTATCAGCTCTGTTTAGTTTCAAGATCTCCACGGCTCTGTTACCGAGCGAGTTTCCTTCACCCACCAAGCTTTTGGCGATTCGCCCTCCCTCGTAGCTGGTCCATGCCTTTAATTGTTGGTTTTTCAGATTATCTAGTAATCTGTTAAAACCTTCTTGGTATGGCATCCTCGCAAGCTTTTCTTGAGTGGGAGCCATAGATCCGGACATTAAATTAGAGAGCAAAATACACCTCTTTACTTTTTTGCTTTGACTCTCTTCCATTCAGAGATTGAATCTTTATTTTGATTCAAAATGTACACAAACATTGAAGAAAAAAAAATCAAAGAGAAAAGTTTTATTTCAATTTATAAATGAAGACATTACAAAAAAAAAAATTGTAATTTTCGGTTTGTGTTTTAATCGAATTATTTGAATATATTTTTTCCTCAATATATTTTAATATTTGAAGTAGAATTGAAAGTAATAAATTTTTTTTTCTTCGAGTGTTTGAAAAATGAAAATATTCTCTCCTCTTTAATGCAAAATGTATAAAATATGAAAACAATAAATTTGTATTAAAATTATTTATTACATACTTTCTTTATCTTATATATTGTGAAATACTTTTTCTTCATTTTGTTTTTTAGTTTGTAAATCTTAATTTTGAATACACAAAGCTTTGTGTATAAATAATTATGCTTTGCATATTTTACAACATATTTATACCTTCAATTTTACTAAATATAAGAAATAAGATTTCGTTTGAATTTTAAGAATTCGAATGTTACAATATCGTTAATCAAAAATTATATTAATAAAAATAATACGTCATAACAGTTTTTCAACCTTTCTAAGGTCTAAGAAACGGTGTAAGGTAGATCTACACCGATCTGATAACCAGATAAGATACTTTTTTTTATGAAATTTTTCCGGTAAACGATTTTTTTTCAGGCAAGCTTATACTATTATTTTCTTAATTAAATTATCTTGTCTATAATGACTTATCTTTTCATAAGGTATGAACAGATCTACCTACACCGATTTGTTAGCCAATCGAAATTGGTATCAGAAGAAAGATAATTTAATTACGAAAATATTGCCATAAAAACCCGTTCATGGAAAAAATTGATTAAAATTAATTTAATTAAAAGAAGCCATGAACACTTTTCGATAGAAAACTATGCTTAAAAATCCATACAATTTCTTAAAAAATGCTTCATTTATCTGATTATCAGATGGGTGAAGATCGACTTTAAAAGTCTATCGCTTTAGACCGCTCGGCTGCTTAGGCTCTTCTTCGATTTCGATATCGAAAAATAATAAAACTCTTACTCTTCTTAACAAACTTTTACTCTTCAAGTTCATTAAGTTTTAACCAAATTCATCATTAAAATTGACAAAACTTTATCTATTCTGCACATACTTCCCTAAAACATAAGCATGGAGTAAGAAGCAACCAATGCAGATGCTGTAAAACACTTAAATTACTTTTAAAATAATAATCAATATTTATAATAGGATTAAATATAATTTGGTTGAAGTTTGTGAAATATTTATTCAGTCTTTATGTACTATCTACCGTTCAATTAATTAGAATTATTATTATGATCGTATGAAGTTTAGAAAGACATTTTAATTATAATACCCTTCCATTTCTAATTTTATTTCACTATATATATACGTCATACTTAATAAATCACTTGTATTTCATTTTGTACTAATATATCTATTTAACTTTAATTCATTTAATAATGACTCAAAAAATGATCAAATCAGGTACTTTTGTTTTTTTTTGATATGTTGTTTGTAATGTGTGATTCAAGTTTTCGACCTCGAAAATGATCAAATCATGCCGAAAAATAAAAACGATTTTAAGACGTATTTTGTTAAATCCAAGTTTTCGATCTCGGAAAATCTTAAATACAAGTTGTCGATATCGGAAAATGTTAAATCCAAGTTTTCGACCACGAAAATGATCGAATCATGCCGAAAAATAAGAACGTTTTTTTTTGTACATGTTTTTAATTTATTCAGAAGTACAGGTAATTGAACATCTTATAATGTTTGAAAACAACCGTAGCTTTTCGTTTTCAAATTTTTATTACCTATTACATATTATTTTATGCAGTATTACAGATATAAAATATAATTTTGTATCTGTGAGTGTAAAACATGATATTGAATAGAAAGAAAGCACTTCGAAGAAGAAACGCCTTACAAACCCAGCTATATGAATTTATTTTTCTTTCGAATCATTCAAGTTAAAATTATTGTTTTTACTGATACTTAGATGGTATAACTTCTTGATTCATGTATATTAAATTTTATTACTGAATATTTGATTTTTATTATTATAAATCTGTTTAGATATATAAATGTTCATCATCCTTTATAGCTGCATAATTTTATTTTACATTTTTATTTTAGACTAAAAGGCACTCAAACAAAAGAACCCCGTTCTTATACAATGGGAATTGGATCTCGATCAAATTTGGTCATTTTGCGATATTTGGTAGATTGTGCCATCCTGATAAAAAGCCTCAATGATCCTAATGATAATGATCCTAATGTAAACGAGCTATGGATGTAGGAATATTAATATTCACTATTTAAAGGTATTAAGAGCGAATTCTTTTGAAAATTTTTAAGTCGAAGTGCTTTATAGACTTTTGTCCAAAGCCCAATAGTTAAGATGTTATTACACAATTTATTCCCTCTGTATCTATATTAAGGTATAATTTGATACCTCTCACACCTAAGTGCCTCTATATTGGTGAAATAATTTGATAAATATGTATTACTTTTTAGTATTCGCTAACCATATTGTTTTCTGATAGTCCCCTCTATATTCCAAAGTAACACCTACTAATTTAATGAGTTTGATAGGTCTGTGAATTCATAAATCTTTCTTTTTTTCCACTAGCTACATCTCTCGAATCAGGCCTTCGATTATAATCGAAATTTGGTAAAGAGCTTTTCCATTTTTCTTGAGCTTAATTTATTGGTATAATTTTCTGCCATTAATTAATAGAACACCCTGTAAAAAAGAAAAATTTAATTGATAATTTGAAATAGCGAAAAACAATATATTTTTATAGCCAAAGTTTAAAAAGTAAGTGATACAAACCTTACAAAAACATTGATGTAAATTATTCTTTGCTTGCTTGAATTTTGCATACAAAATATTGTTTTGTAAAGAATGGATTCGCCCTTTCATTTAAATGAGAATAGAAATAATCGCAATAAAAACTAATGAAGAATATTTAAACAAAATTTATGATACCCAGTAAAAAAAAAATGTAAGATATATTAAGCAATAAAAATTAATATTCTTGAAAAATTAGGGCATAAAAAAATATTATCCATATGAAAAATATAATTTGTATGGAAAATAAAAGGAAAATATAATGTTTGGTAACGAAGGAAAGACATCGAATAAAAATATGGTGTAGTAGCACAACAAGGTATATACGGGTGTATATGGTATATGGAGTAGGTTGTTGTGTTTCAGCGTTTATTCTCATTTACGAAAAGTCATAGAATAGAAGTTATAGTCGAAGAGAAAATATTATAAGGTCGATCTTCACCCATCTGAGACATATTTCACTAAATTTAATTAATTTATTCAAATCATCTTCCTTATCGCACCAAAAAATGTGTCAAAATTTTTGGGTAGTGCAGAATGGACACTCCCCTAAAACCAATCGGGTAGCAACGTAAAGAAATGTTAAAGTACCATTTCGAACTTTTCACTACCATTTTTGAGTAAAAATAAATTTCCCCAAAAATAATTTTTCTTTAATTTTGGAGATATATATTTTTGGAATGTGTTGTTGCATGTAAAATTTTTAGATGAAAGTCAAAATTTGGTTGAAAAAATTGCTATAAATAAAAGTGATCCAAAATGAAAATACCAGGCGTTGTGGAATTATTTGCACCTTGAATGGAAATAAATATTAGCAACCAGCATAGAATAAGAAATACCACACTAATAAAAAATAATGCCCTATTTTATTTTATTTTTTACATTCATACATATTAAATAAGGGTTGGTATGTGTTGTATACCATTGTATGTGTATGTGATACAGATGTCTTATGCTGCGCTGTGAAAATAAAGACAATTTTTTTAATTTTATTCGCTCCGTTCATGAGTTTTATTTCAGGGAGTTACTATATCTACGACACACTACTTTATTAATATAACTGTATGAACTTGCATATAAGTCGATGGATAGTACTTATGTTTTACGTTGAAAATTCAAAGAGAATATTAACTACCAGCTCGTTTCTCGTAAATTATTACACTGGAACCAACATTTACAAAAGAGATTTTGAATCAAAATGCTCGTTTTTATTTGTCTGCGATTATCTGAACATCCTGTATTTCTTTCGACAAAAAGACATTCTAACAATAAATTGTAGGGGTAACGTTGCCAAAAATATTTTATGTAATTCAAAAATAAAGTAAATCATCATTTTTCTTGATATATTTTATGTGTTCCATTCATTGTACTAAAGTTTATTGTCAAACAAAAATAAACACAGTAAAATACATTTACTGACTCTCGAGCATCAACATCAGAAGCACCAGTAGTACAGTATCATCGCATAGCATCGTTTGTTGATGATATATCTTCATGAAACGTTTCATGAAATACAGTAATATGCTACCTCCATTGTAACGTCAACAGTTGTAGACCTAACTTTGTTCAATTTTATTTTTTTTTAACGTAGCATTGTTTATGCCTTTCTGGAATAATATTCGTATGTCTCCAAACATTTTTGTAATATTTACATTATTTAACCACATATATAATAATACAAATAGATCTAACAAGTTAGCCAGCTCACTACAAAAATATTACTTGGAATTCTAGTTTTTACTTCTCAGTATAGCAAGTTATTGTAAAGGGTCCGATTTTCGAAATCGACTTTTCAGCATATCTCTACGTTTCATGGTTAAAATCAGGCATGTATGCGTATTTGTGTGTAAGTGTATGATGCTATCGACTTCGTTGAAATGTCGATCGAAGCGTATTAACGGCAATATGACCCGAAAAGAAGTGCATAATATCTGGTAGAACGTTCGATTCAGAAGTTTATTTATTTTTTCTTGTAACTCGATTATATTGGCAAGCTACTCGTGTAACTCTCAAGAGTCGTACAAGAACTATCCCATGACTTCTTAAAATTTGTTCCTACGTTTTTACTGTATCGCCCAGGTTTGACACAATAAGGACACCGTTATAAGAGATGAATTATTTGGTATGAATTTTTTATCGTTTTTTGGAAAAGGTGAATTTTTTTTTCAACAAAATCAATTTACAATCTTTTAAATAATAATTCAACAACTTCGCCCTGTATTTTGTCAATTCCAAGCGATATATAAACCTAATGAGCAAGAAACAAACTTAACAACCTTTTTTAATTCTTTTTACAGTTTCAATTTTTGTCTGATTATTTTTCCATATTCAGCAAAACGCGCTTTTGAAATCAAATGTTATAACTTTTCCTCGATGTTTGATTATATTTTGAATATAGATAAATAACTCGTGAAAAAGTGTTCTCGAGTTATCCGATGAAAATATTCCGGTTTCATGTTATTTACTTAATAATCGTTAGTTGGAGCTTATCGTTAGTATTGTTTTCTGTTCTCAAACTCTATAATTATCTTCAAGTTGCATCTTAAAATGGCTACCTATTTCAAGTAGTTTAACAAGATTGTCTTTTCAAAAGTTCTTCCCTTTAATTGTTTTAAAAGTAAGAAAATAATTTTTATCTCGCATCACCCATACATGCCTACTTAAAATATCCGGGCTTCTAATAAAAAAGGCATGTATGAGTGAAACGAAGAACAAAGATATTTTCTAATTTTTTCGAACAATAGAAGTATTTTTAGTTAAAATATGTCTCACTATCCTAACTTAATAGATATTACCATCTCATGATTGTGGTTGTATATAATGTTTCAACTGTTTCGGGTTGTACAGAAACTATTGTGTACATATTGGTATCACAATGTTTATATCAAAAAATATGCCAAATAATTTTAAGAATTTATCTCTTTAAAACATTTCTTAAAAAATAATATATTTGGTAATCGATAAAATTCACATAAAGTACTACAAACTTACTATCCAATACACTTTATTGCCACTCGAATTTTGACGATGTGTTAAAATTTATTTTCCTATGAGGGAGAAATATTTTTAAATGGAAGAGAACTGGCATTTGGAAACGAGGTCTACTTGAAAATTTTTATTTATGTCCTTATTTTTATATTTATTTTATATGTGTATAAGTTTAAGCTAAAATTCTATTAAGTTACAGCCACTCCAATGATACGAAGATGTTTTAGACCCTATTATTAAAAGTCCACTGTCTGTCTGTCTATCAGCAATCTATATCTCATAAACCGAAATAGTTTTGACGAGAGTGTAAATTGTCGCTATAAAAACAAATAATACGAAATTTCAAATTAGTAATTAACATTCAGAAAAATTTTTAATGTATGAGTAGTTTTAAGTTATAATAAAAGATGGCCGTACAAAAATAGTATTTGTCTATAATCATAGGTGGCATGTATTATTAAATTTATGATAGTTTTTGTAAAACATCATGGGTGGCTGCCAAAGATATCCACCTATGATTTTATTTCTAATATCAATGTTAATTTTTGTTGTTGTCTAAATAAATTACTTGAATCTAAAGTTCCTGGAATCGCAAACTAAAAACCTGTCACGTGGCAGTTTAGGGATCTGTACTAATTTTTTTATTTTACGAAAGTATTCTTAAAAAATACATAGTGTTATATCTTTTACAATTGTACGGAACCCTTCGTGTGTCTTGCATTTGATTCAATTATTTATGTAATACAGAATTTTGAACCTTATTTAGCAACATTCGTCGGTAAAATAGAAATTTTTATAATGTACTAGTTCCAATAAAAACTGTTTACAATGAATGAATTAAACACGCCTTAACTCAAACTTATATCATCGGAGTACCTATATGCGGGCGCATCCGTTATAAAAAAAAAAAAATTCAGATTCGATTTCTTTGCATAATCGCCTTTGAACTAAGAATAAAGAGTGCATCAGGTGAAAGTTTGGTCTAACTATTTAAACAAAATTCAAATTTTAGCTGTCTGTTTTTACGCCATAAACATGTCTTTTTTTCGTCTATTCCGAGATTGGACTTTCCTTAACCAAACCCTCTATAGTTTTTTTACCATTGTTTTTCAGCTTTAATTTGTTATTACCGTGGAAACGGTGAGGTTTTAAAAAAAATCGCAACAGACGTAAATCTATATAACTATAGAATAGATACTTGGTTCAAAAGATTGAAATTTTACAGTTGTCAAGAAAAAAGTTAATTTTTTCTAATAGAGGCAGATTTTCACCTGACAGACCCATGATAAGGAACGTCTGTCCTATATCAGTAGGCACGGGAATTGAATTTGAAATATTTTACCAGTGGGTGCGCCCGTTTGTACTCCACTATATGTAACTGTCGCATGTAATATTTTGTGATCCATATTTTTTACTTTATTTGGACCA